>NW_028126582.1:0-625898 GCF_965194825.1 Balaenoptera physalus
TACACATTTGGTTTATGGAACGGTATCTGTGCTAATTTCAAACCCTTGTTTTATGCATCACCCCACCTCACCTTTCCCGTTAAGCAGCCATAGTGTGTTTGCTAAATGTGTGACTCTCTTCTGTTTTGTAATACAGTTAATGTGTAGCGATTTTTACATGCCCTCTATAAGAGATATCTTATGATGTGTCTTTTTCTGTGTGACTTATTTCACTTAGAATCATCGTACTTAAATCCACTCATCATGCTGCTACTAGCCTTATGACATTGATTTCATGGCTGAGTGATATTCCATTGTACATAACTAGCACAACTTCTTTATTACATTTTTCTCTTTCCTGGGATATTTAAGGTGTACCGAAGTGGAGGTTCTTGTCAACAGAGCAGCCATAAACTTTGGGGTGCCTGTGTCTTGTTGATATTTAGCTTTCCCTATTTATACGCCCATGAGTGGAAGTGCCCTATGCTCTCTAGCTGTGTTTTTTAGATGTTTTGGGAAACGCCATACACTTCTCCAGAGTGGCCGTTGGCAATTAACATCCCGCCCATCAGCGTAACAAGGCTCCCATTTCTCCCTGGCCTGTCCTGCACTTCTGGGTTTTACACTTTTTTAGGATGGCCCTTTTGACCGCTGGGAAGTGAGACTTCTTTGTAGTGCTGATTTGCATTTCCTGCTTGCTTGGTTGGCCAAAAAGGGCGTATGCGTGTTTTCCTGAATATATTCGGGGAAAACACGCATACGCCCTTTTTGGCCAGGGGCATCATTTTCAACGTTTTGCCGCTTTTCACGTGCTTTAAAGGCGATTCGAATCTACCTCCTGAAATCTGTTTCCTGCAATTCTGCCTTACTTTCAAATCCTCTTCGTTGCCTTCCGTCAATATATTTTTGGACGATAGTTATCATTTGTAACTCTGCAGGTTTGTGCATTGTAGTGTCACTGAGCTCCATTTTTCAACTCGCTTTTTTGGGAGCTGGCCGCAAAACCGCAGGATTGCTTCAGGCCCTATTCTGGTTCCGGGGGGCAGGTTCAGCCTGTGGTTAATCCTTCTTCCTAATGGGAAATTAAAGTGACCTATGCCTGTCCCTACAGCTAGAGCTAGTCTCTCATTGGTTCCCCCTCTTCCCGTTCATCCTCAGGACAAATTGCAACCTGTACGAAACAGGAGGTTAAAGGCGCTGATTCTCCAAGTGGGAAGATTGTTAGGAAAGCGGCTGGAATGGCGAACCCGAGCACCAGGAGATGAGAAATGAGGTGCGTTTTAGAAACCTTTCCCGATCACACGGTGTCCCATCCTCTGTGTTTCCCATGCATGTTTTCGCTGTAGGAAGATTCCCTTGAACCTGGAGATTTGGGCTCCATGGAACTGGTCCCACGCAGTATTACTTTAAAGGGTCTGCATTTGATCACCCAACCTCACCAAACCTCGCAGCCCCAAGAGTGTCCAGCCTTATGTCTCATTCAGCTGAGGGTCTAGATATGGTCAATCCAGGTTGCATCACAGTCCCTGAAAGAATTTTGTAAGAATTTCTCTGACTTTCACTGTCTTTGTATTTTTTTTTGTAATTTATTTTTATAATGGGGATTAGCTGATTTTCACTGCTGTGTTTATGGCACTTTACAGCCACTTGATTCACTTACAGAGAGATATCAATACATAAGGTTTCAGATGCTTACTAGTCAGATATATACTTGTGTGCTGAATAGGGGGTGTTGAGTCCAGTTCACTGAGCAAGGAGTAGGTCTTGTCTATTACGTATTGGGTTTATGGAACGGTATCTGAGCTAATTTCAAACCCTTGTTTTATGCATCACCCCACCTACCTTTCCCGTTAAGCAGCCATAGTATGTTTTCCAAATGTGTGATTCTGTTCTGTTTTGTGATTCAGTCCATGAGTAGCGATTTTTACATTCCCTCTATAAGTGATATCTTATGATAATTGTCTTTTTCTGTGTGACTTATTTCACTTAGACTCATCGTACCTAAATCCACTGATCATGCTGCTGTTAGCCTTATGACATTGATTTCATGGCTGAGTGACATTCCATTGTACATAAGTACCACAACTTCTTTATCCATTTTTCTCTTTCCTGGGATATTTAAAGTGTACCGAAGTGGAGGTTCTTGTAAACAGAGCAGCCGTAAACATTGTGGTGACTGTGTCTTGTTGATTTTTAGTTTTCCCTATTTATACGCCCATGAGTGGAAGTGCCCTATGCTCTCTAGCTGTGTTTTTCAGATGTTTTGGGAAACACCATACACTTCTCCAGAGTGGCCGTTGGCAGTTTACATCCCGCCCATCAGCGTAACAAGGCTCCCATTTCGCCTTGGCCTGTCCTGCATTTCTGGGTTTTACACTTTTTTAGGATGGCCCTTCTGACCGCTGGGAAGTGAGACTTCTTTGTAGTGCTGATTTGCATTTCCTGCTTGCTTGAGTGGCCTAAAAGGGCCAGGAGGGAGAAGGGAAGGAGTTTCAAGGAGAAGGACAGAGAGCAGGAGAAGGAGGGGGTGAGGGAGAGAGGGGGGGAGTGGGATAGAGGGAAGGAGGGAAAGACAAAGATATCTCTCCCTCACTACCTCTATCCGTCTCTCCCTCCCTCTATCCCTCTCCCTCGCTCCCTCTCCTCCCTCTCCCTGTCCCTCCAGCTCTCCCTCTCCCTCCGTCTCTCCATCTCCCTTACTCCCTCCCAGAGATGGAGAGATGTAGGGACAGTCAGAGACAAGGGAGAGGGAGAGAGGGAGAGAGAGAGGGGAGAGAGTTAGAGAGGGAGAGAGAGAGAGGTCTCTTCCTTCCTCTCTTTCCCTCTCTCCTCCTTCTCTCCCTCTCTCCCTCTTCCCTCTCCCTCTCCCTCTCTCCCCCCTCCCTCTCCCCGTCTCTCTGGTCTCTGCCTATCCCTCCATCTCTCCCTCTCTGGGAGCGAGTGAGGGAGAGGGAAAGACAGAGGGAGGGAGAGGGAGAGGGAGGGAGAGAGGAAGGGAAAATGCGAGGGAGGGAGAGGGAAGGAGGGCAAGACATCTCTCCCTCTCCCTCTCCTTCCACCTGCCTCTCTCCCTCTCCCTCCCTTCCTCTTCCTTTCCTAGAGGGAGGGAGGGAGAGGGAGAGACAGAGGAAGAGGAGAGGGAGGGAGCAAAGGAGAGAGGGAGTCGGAGAAGGAGGTAGGGAGAGGGAGAAGGAGAGAGAGTGCCTGCTTCCCTCTCTGTCTCCCTCCCTCCCTCCCTCTCCGTGTCCCTCTCTCCCCCCCCCCTCTCCCTCTGTCTCTCCTTCTCTGGGAGGGAGAGAGGGAGAGGAAGAGGGAGGGAGAGTGAGAAGGAGGGAAAGTGATGGAGGGAGGGAGAGGGAGAGAGGGAGGGAGAGAGGGATAGAGGGAGGGAGAGAGGGATAGAGGGAGGGAGGGAGAGATGTCTTTCCCTCCATCCCTCTATCACTCTCTCTCTCTACCCCCCTTTCTCTCCCTCTCCCCCTCCCTCTCCTGCTCTCTGTCCCTCTCCCTCCACCTCTTTCCCTCTCCAGAGAGGGAAGCAGGTGGAGGGAGAGGGAGAAGGAGGGAGGGAGGGAGAGGGAAAGAGGTAGAGGCAGAGCGGAACAGGGAAACAAGGACAGGGAAACAGGCACAGGGAGAGGGAGGGAGAGAGGGAGAGAGGAGAGGGAAGAGGGAGAGGGAAGAGGGAGAGGGAGAGGGAACGAGGGAGAGGAAAGAGAGAGAGGGAGAGGGAGAGAGGGAGGGAGAGAGGGAGAGACAGATGGAGAGAAAGAGAGGGAGAGAGAGAGAGGGAGAGGGAAAGAGGGAGAGGGAGAGTGGAACAGGGAAAAAGGGACAGGGAGAGAGGGAGGGATAGAGGGAGGAGAGGAAGCAGGGAGAAAAGAGAGAAAGAACACACCATCTACACTTCTGTCAAATGACACCGGGGATCCTTACACAACCAGGAGAAAATAACACAGGGAGGCTCTTTCTCAGCTGGAACTGGAACTGCAGACGGGGCCAAACACCAACAGGCTGGCCACAAATGTCCAGCCGCCGCTCCAGCCCCGTCAGCTGTGAGTCCGGTCACCAGGGCTCTGAGTGTCTGCTCCAGGGAGCTGGGGTTCACCCTCTCACCCGGGAGGCTGGGCCAAGACAGCAGGGCCCCGGGCTGGACACATAGGTGGAAAAGCATCCCCACAGGACAGCTTGTGTAAGCAGATTCAGCTGCCAGATTCTAGAGGCCCGGGACCACCCTGTGGCCCATGAAACCCAGGAGCCACGAGGGTCTTGCAACGTGATTCCTGTCCATTGGACTGTAAAGTTTATGTAGGGAATCTTGGAAACAGTGGTAACAAGTCTGAATTGGAACGAGCTTTAGGCTATTATGGACCACTCTGAAGTGTGTGGGGTGCTAAAAACCCTCCTGGCTTCGCTCTTGTTGAATGTGAAGATCCCCGAGATGCAGCTGATGCTGTCCGAGAACTAGATGCGAGAACACTATGTGGCTGCCGAGTAAGAGTGGACCTGTCGAATGGGGAAAAGAGAAGTCGAAATCGTGACCGCCTCCTTCTTGGGGTTGTCGCCCTCGAGATGATTATCGGAGGAGGAGTCCTCCACCTCCCACACATCTCCAAGATGGAGAGCCTTCTCCGTCAGCCAGAGCAGGTCCCTTTCTAGATATAGGAGAAGAGAGAGATCCCTGTCCCAAGAGAGAAATCACAAGCCGTCCCGATCTTTCTCTAGGTCTCCTAGCCAATCTAGGTCAGATGAAAGGAAATAGAAGACCACTTTGCAAGAGGAGTGGTGTACAGGCAATAACTTCATTTGGCAGGAGTATGTACAGAATATTCAAGTTTTGTTTGAGACTTCCGAAGCTTGGTGCACTTTTTAAATGTTTTAGTTGTTCACACTTGTTTGTCTCTTGGGACAGTGACACATAAAGGTGTCATTCTCTATGGTTTGAAATGGGTCCTATGAGGCATGTAATATGAAGAATTGTTACCTTACAATGTTCCCTTAAGCAAAATTGAATTTGCTTTGAATTTTTGGTCTTGCCTAGACTGATAATGAAACTCTAACTCCTGCCCACCTAAAGTGTGATGTTTACTATTATGGAAACAACACTGGCAAACATTGAAAAGACTTTCTGTAGCTGGGATATGGTATGCAGCTGTAGTTAAGCAAGCAGTCTTTAA
This sequence comes from Balaenoptera physalus, assembly GCF_965194825.1. Classification (NCBI taxonomy): domain Eukaryota; kingdom Metazoa; phylum Chordata; class Mammalia; order Artiodactyla; family Balaenopteridae; genus Balaenoptera; species Balaenoptera physalus. The sequence goes on from NW_028126582.1 coordinate 5,157, forward strand.
AAGGTGCTGTGAACCCAAGCCAGCAGGTAAAAATGAAAGCCGCACCCTTACCCTAGATTAGAGGTTTAAAAATTCCACTAGTCTTCACACTGGACAAGAGGTTGTCCAGGGAGTTTAAAATCTAAGAAGTTTAAAGGAAGTTAGTTTACCTTTGAGTTAGGTCATACGTCCCCTCTGTGATTGCTGTACATGAATACATAGCTCTTTGTAATATTCTTTGGAAATTTGAGATTATCAAGATACCAATGTCCTGCCAGATTAAGAGTATATTGTAGAGCTGAACTTTGAGTTACTGTGCAATTTTTTTTTCATGCTGTCATTTGTAATATGTTTTGTGAGAATCCTTGGGATTAAAGTTTTGGTTGCAAAAGAAAAAAAGAAAAGAAAAGAATCCGCCTGCCAATGCAGGGGACACAGGTTCAAGCCCTGGTCTGGGAAGATCCCAGGTGCCGCAGATCAACTAAGCCCGTGGGCCACAACTACTGAGCCTGCACTCTAGATCCTGGGAGCCAGAACTACTGAGCCCCCGTGCCACAACTACAGAAGCCCACACGCAACGAAGACCCAACGCAGCAAGAATAAAAGGACGATACTGGCCAGGTGATCAAGGGTAAAATCGTTTGTCATAAGTCCCGTTGATAGTGTGTATCCTTGATGTGACCTGAGGAGAATGGCATTTTTATCTCTGTCTGGGTCTTCCGCCCCAAACCCCATAACTCCAGACCAACCATAAGAAAACATCCGAAAACAAACAGACAAACAAATTGAGGGACAAAATACCTGACCAGTCCTCCTCAAAACTTTCAAGGTATCAAAACCCAGCGACGTCTGAGAAATGTCACAGCCCAGAGGAGACTGGGACAGAAAAAGGATGTTAGGGGAACACTAGGGAAATGCTAATAAAGTTTGGACTTTAGTTAATAACAATGTATCCATCTTGGTTCCTTAGTTGGATAAACATGTCGTACTAAGGTACTAACCAGTTGGAAATAGGGGTACTGGGTCAGGGTCCACGGCACTCTGTACACTCTGTACAGATCTTTGCAACTTTTTTGTAACTCTAAGCTCTTCTAAAATGAAGCGAGTACTGAACAGAGCTAAGAATGTTATTTCCCTGATTTGAACATGCCTGAGTTTCTTTTCAGGGTCACATTTTTGTTATTTGGATGTGCCTTCGAATCAGTAGCAAAGGAGAGTTGCCAGCCCCTGGGAAGATGTGGGTGGTTTGCAGGTGGCTTGCTCTGGAGCTGAAGACCACGGTGGGAAGTCTGCAGCTTCGGGCTGCACTTAGAACCATGGGAGGGGATGGGCCAGCTCAGTTAGGGATGGAACCTATAAATAAAACTTTTTTCTTTTCCGTTATGGCTTATCACAGGATACTGAATATAGTTCCCTGTGCTAGACAGTAGGACGTTGTAGTTTATCCATCCTATATTTAATAGTTTGCATCTGCTAACCCCAAACTCCCAATCCAACCCTCCTTCACTGTTTCTCCCCCTTGGCAACCACAAGTCTGTTCTCTATGTCTGTGAGTCTGTTTTTGTTTCGTAGACGAGTTCATTTGTGTCGTATTTTAGATTTCACATATAAGTGAGATCATATGATATTTGTCTTTCTCTTCTGACTTACTTCACTTAGTATGATCATCTCTAGGTCCATCCACGTTGCTGCAAATAGCATTATTTCATTCTTTTTATGGCTGAATAATATTCCATTGTATATATGTACCACATCTTCTTTATCCATTCATCCATCAGTGGACATTTAGGTAGCTTCCATGTCTTGGCTACTGTAAATAGTGCTGCAATGAACATTGGGGTGCGTGTATCTTTTCTTTCTTTCTTCCTTCTTTCTGCCTTTCTTCCTTTCTTTCTCTCTCTCTCTTTCTCTCATTCTTCCTTTTTTTCTCTCTCTCTTTCTCTCTTTCTTTCTTTTTTCTTTCTTCTTTTATTGTCACACGGCATGTGAGATCTTAGTTCCCTGACCAGAAATGGAACCCATGCCCCCTGCACTGGAAGCGCGGAGTCTTAAACACTGGACAACCAGGGAAATGCCAGGGGTGTATGTATAGTTTTGAATTAGAGTTTTCTCCGGATCTATGCCCAGGAGTGGAATTGTGGGACCCTATGGCAGCTGTATCTGTTCCTGCACGCCTCACATCAACCACCTGCACTCCAATCCTTGCTCTCAACGTCATCTTCGGGGAACCCAACCTGCGACAGGGACCTTGACAAGAAGAAATGGCTCAGGGAAAAGCTACCTGCACAGAGAGGAGATAGAGACCATCGCCCCTGGGGTGCGGCGGGGAGAGTGGGCACAGAGATTTGTCGTTTCACCCACCCCCGATACTCATCTCAGCCCTCCTGGCTGCCCCACTCTAGGTCACCTCAGGATACAGAGGTGACCCGGTTAGAGTCCCTGCCTGTGCAGGAATCTGGGGGCACCAGCGGGTCTGAATAATATTAGGGCAGGGTCTCCCCCGTGGCACTGGGGTTATTCGGGGCGGGTCATCCTCTGCTGAGGGCCTCTCCTGGTCACTGTGTGGGGTTTAGCAGCATCCCTGGCCTCACCCATTTGATTCCAGGGTCCCCTCCCCCCCAGTTGTGACAACCACAGATTTTCCACACACATCACGGAAGAACTGGGTGAGGCGGGGGCAGGATGGCTCTGGGCGAGGACAGCTGTGTTGAAGCAACCAGCCTGGCCCAGGGCAAGGTCTGCCCCAATCCCGTCAGCGCCTGCATTTAGAACTGCCCCTTTCCTCTCCCACCTCCCCTGCCCTGCAGTGGTCTCCGAGACATCATCCCCATGTAATAAATCACACCTTCTCAGTTTACTGTTTGCTGCCCTCGCTAGAACGTGAGCTCTTTGAGGACAGGGATGCTGTTATGTCCCCAGCACCTAGAATAGTGTCTGCTCTGTAGTAGATGCTTCATAAATACTTGCTGAATAAAGGAGTTGAATACAGGGATGAGTGGATGAATGAATGAATGTTACAATGGAAGGAGGGGGGAGATTCCCTTTCTGGCTCTCGGGGGTTGGGAGATCAAGTGAAAGATCTGTCCTAAATAGGCTGACCAGCCTTCTGGGGTCCCCCGGGACTGAGGGTTTCCCCAGAGTTCCAGCGCTCAAACCTGAGCGGTCCTGGGGGAGGGGAGAGATTCCCTTTCTGGCTCTCGGGGGTTGGGAGATCAAGTGAAAGATCTGTCCTAAATAGGCTGACCAGCCTTCTGGGGTCCCCTGGGACTGAGGGTTTCCCCAGAATTCCAGCGCTCAAACCTGAGCGGTCCTGGGCAAACTGGGGGCGGGTGTTGGTCACCCTATCTAAACACAGTAACAATTCCAGCTGCAATAGCAATGGCCAATGACCTCTACGGTCTTATTGACCATGCACAGTTCTCTACCTGGCGGGGAAGGGTGGGCCGGGATTGGAATTCTGGTGATCCAGGGCGGGTGAGGGCACACCCCAGGCTTGTGGAGTGGAGTCCAGGAAGGTTCTGGAGGAAGTGACAGTGACACAGGAGGGAGGGAGGAGTCTAAGGAAGAACGTCCCACATGACAACATGTGCCAATGGCCCTGGGCCCAAGGTCACACCTGACCAGGGCTTGCTTTTTTTTATTTTCTAATTTACTTTTTCCCACATGGATATGCAATTGTCCTAATGCCATTTATTGAAAACTCCTTAATTTCCCCACTTTCTATCATATCAAGTTCTCATATATCTGTTTCTGGACCTTTATTCTATACCATAGAGCTATACGTCCCATCCTTGCACCACTAGGGCTGTTTCATCACTATAACTTTATTTATTCATTTTTTTTTGGCCGTGCCGTGTGGCATGTGGGATCTTATTTCCCTGACCAGGGATCGAACCCGCGTCCCCTGCAGTGGAAGCTCGGAGTCTTAATCACTGGACCTCCAGGGAAGTCCCCAGGGCTTGCTTTGACATCCATGGAATGGTGGCAGGTGGGCACAGGGAGCAGCTGTCTGTGAGCCATCCTGTGTAGAAATGCAGGGTGGAGGGGAGGACAGATGGAGCTGGAGGGGGAGAAGCGGAGGAGGGAGGGAGGAAGGGAGGGAGGCCGGGCGAGAGACAGACAGAGAGTTTCCTGAGACAATAGCTCTGGCCGTGTCCTAGGGCATGAAAGCTGAAAATAGCTCCTAGTGCCGGGAGCCTTGGAGCTGGAGCCTGGGAGCCAGGGTGACTGGCTCTCCTCCCTGGTGTGTGTGTGTTGCGGCGGGGGCGGGTGGCTCTGGGCTTCTCAGGCTGGGAATGGGGTGCACAGAGCAGGGACGGAGCAGGGACCCTTCGCTCTGGGACCTCGTGGGCCATCCTCAGCTCACAAAGCTGAGCCACTCCTGGCCCTACGAGTGGGGGGCTTATCCTCCCTGTCCCCTGGATCATACCCCCTCACACACAACTTCCCCGTGTGTGTTCCCAGCAACCAAGAGAATCTGTTTTTAAAAGATTTGGGGGAGGGGGGTAACCATACAAACAAGAGCAGAATGGATACTTTTTCAGAATATGAATGGCTCTGTGTAAGCCCACCCCCAGGGTAACCACAGTCCTGACCTCTAACACTCTTGACGAGTCAGCCTTGGTCTGGGCTTGCGGACCCACGGAAGCTTCCTCATCCCCTCCTTCAGATCCCGACTCTCCCTCGGCGGCTTTGTGAGAAGCACCCGGGGAAGTCGGACTGCTAGGCTGTACTGCTGCTAGAACTCCACCTGGGCTCCACCAGGCTCCAGCCCCCTGCCCTGTCCACCTAACTGACCCTGAGGCACCTCAACTGGTAGGAGCAGCATCACCTTCCCTCCTGGGACTTGTGACACTTAAGGGAGACCCCGAAAGACAAGCCTTTGGCTCCCTGGCTGCAAAGAGCAGGTACTCAATTGTCATAAGTGTCCGTATCAGTGAGGGTTCTCCAGACAAACAGAATCCATACAGGGTGTGTGTGTATATACACACACACGTACATATGTACAAGCATACAAAAATATACAGCTGTGTACATATGCAGTATGCGTACACACATATACACATATAGTATATACAATAAACACATACATATATACACACATAAAATGCAGTTTGTATATATACAGTATGTATACACACATATACACACAATATAGACAATACACACATACATATACACTATACATACACACATATAAAATGCATAGTTTGTATATATACAGTATGTACACATACGTATAACATATGCAATATACACACCTAGGTACATATATATCATACATATATACGCACATACAAAGATATTTAGGTGTGCATATAGACAGTATACATACATACACATATAATATATGCAATACATACACGTACATACATATAGACACACATATACACCTACATATAAAAGCATATAGCATAAAAATATATATGTACTGTATATAGAAATTCATCGTATATATACATACATATATCATATATATAAGATATATACACATACATATATACAATGTATACACACACACACCCCTATATGTAAATATGCGCATGGACATACACATATAAATTCATACGCAAGTGTGTATATAATACTATATTCATATATACATATAATACCTAGAAACATATACACATGCAGGTATACAACAGATATACACACCTATATATAAATATACACTGTATACATACATACATACAGTGTACATACACTGTATATATACACACACCCATAAATCAATATATGGGTGTGTGTATATATACAGCATGTTCACATTTATAATATGTATACTATATATATATACACATACATACATGTATACAATATATACACACAAATATATAGGCTTGTATGTATACTGTATATAGTACTTACACATATACTACAAACGCACGCACATATAAACATATGTGTATACATATATATAATATGTATACACACGTATACAAATTAATAGGCTTGTATATATTCAGTATTTTTACATATATAGTTTTGTTTTAAGGAGTTGACTCATGTGACCGTGAGGCAGGCAAGTCAGGGCAGGACTCTGGGCTGGAGACACAGGGAAGAGCTGATGTGCCAAGGCCATTGGAGGAACAGTTCCCTCTTTCTACGGAACCTCATTTTTCTCTCCAGTCCTTCAACTGATGGACGAGGCCCACCCACGCCACGGCATTGACAATCTCCTTTATGCAAAGTGGTCCAATTTCAGTGTTCATCTCTTCTGAAAAATACCTTCCTGGCCACATCTGGAATAATGTTTGTGGTTGCCGGGGCCCCACGCAGTGCGCACATGAGATTAACCATCCCCGTGGCGATGATGACACTTTATTTTCTCCCTTGACCATTGTCACTACTATTCCAATTAAAATGGCAGCGCCATGAGGGCAGGGCATTTCCTTTTTTGCCAGTACTGAGCGTCCAGGTCTGGTGCCTAGCATAGGCTAAATACACAGCATTTTTGTGAACAGAAGCCAGGATTCCGGCTGCCATATTTAATGAGGAATTATAGTCTTATTATTGGGGGGGAGGTGTCACGGTACGTCAAGGGCGGGAGTCGAACCCGCCACCCCAGGCCCCGAGGGGTCTCCCCGGGTCTCCACTTTGGGCCGGTGGGTGTGGCCGGGGGCAGCTGAAGACGTGCGTGCGTGCTTGCGTGCGTACGTGCGTGCGTTCGTACGTGCGTGCGAGGGGGCGGGTCCACGGGGCGGGAGGCGCTCGCCGCGAGTGAGTGGTTCAGCCGGGCCCCGGCTCATTGTGCTTGCCTCACGCCGGCCCCAGTTGGCAGCAGCGCTGGAGGCCCCGGGCCTGTGACCACAAAGAGGGAGCCGGGGGCCGGACTGGAGCGGGCCGGCGGCGGCGGCGGCGCCGGCTGAGGCCCAGGCCAGGCTCCCTCCCCTCAGCCTCCCACCCGCCCGCCTGTCCCGCCCCCGCCGGCGGCGCCCCGCCCCTCCCACAACCGCCAGACTAGCCTGGTGCGGGGGCCGCGCGCGAAAACGTGGGGGAGAAGCTGAGGCTGGAGTCGCCCGTGGTGGCCGAGCCCGCCGTCTACCCATGGCTGCTGCTGGTCTACGTGAGTGCCGCCCGTCCCCTCTTCCCGGACCTCCACCTCTCTTCCCCCAGGGCGCGCGCTGAGCCCACCGAGAAACGGAGCGACTCGAGTCGCCAGACCCTCTTTGGAGCCCCCCTTCCCGCCCTGCCCGCTTCTCCGCGGCCGTTTCCAGCCCCCGTGCGCAGGGTGGGCAGAGGGGAGCCGGGGCCGGCCAGGGGCACAGACTCGGCCGCGGGGACCCCGCGCTTCCGAGGGTCGCCCGAGCCGGTCTGCCGTTGGCCCTGTAGGGCTGGGGACCCCGGTCCCCCCCCCCCGGCCTGAACTGCTGGCGGGCTTGCCCTTCCGTACTTTATGATCTGACACGTCAGGTTTCTTTTTCCTGGCCAGCTTTACCATTACCTGACCAGCTTTCCCAGCATCCCCTGATAATGTGTTAGATATTCAAGTTTTAGGGCCCGGTCCCAGCCCTATGGAATCAGCAACTCTGGTGGGGCTCAGTGATCTCTGTTACAACAGGCCCTCCAGATGATTTTTATTCACCTTAAAGTTTGAAAATATCTGCATTGTCAGCTGGCCAAAGCGTCCACCAGCAGGTGAAGGGGAGTGGCGCCTGGAAAAGATAGGGACTAGCCAAGGTAAGTACAGTAGCATTTGCCATGGTAGTAATGGAGAATGCCTTTTCTCCACTGGTTGGCACAGACTAGTATCTGGGAGCAGTGGCAGGGTTATTTCGGATGCTTTACATTGCAATGTAGAGTGACCGCTGTCCTGGTTTGCCAGGGACTTCCCCTGTGTGAGCACTTAAAATCTCATCCTGGCAAACCCCTTAGCCTTGGGTTTGAAAAACTTAGGGAATAACATGAAACTTAGGGGAAACATGATCTAGGTTTTGGGCAAGTCACAAGTGCTAATTAAAGCTAAGCAAGTATGGACAACATCTAGCCTTCTTTACCCCTTTGCGGGGAGGTAAATCTTGATTGGGTGAGAGGACTTATTGTTAAGAGATCTTTGTAGAAACATCCCCTTCTGCTTAGTCCGCTGGTTCTCAGTTCTGGCTAGACATTGGCATCGTCTGAGGAGAGTTAAAATGATTGTATTGGTCTAGCATGACCAACCGTCGGTGTGAGGGTTTTTAAAAAGTGCTTCAGAGGATTCTAATGTGCAGCCAAATTTAGGTGCCACTGCTTAAGCTTTTGAACCGCTGCTACGTATTTTCACCTCATCTTGCTGTGAGAATATCCAACTGTAGTTGAGGTTTGTTTTTTTTCTTTTTCTTTTTTTAACTGTCTTATTATAAGATTTACTGTCTTAAATAAGATTGAATGTACAGAAACTCCTGCTAGTCCATCTGGTATAGCTGGATACCCAGAGTAATATCGTTAAGATATGTACCATTTAAGTATTGTGACTGGCCTTTTAAAAATTAACATATGCATTAAATTAGTATTGATAGTATAGATCTCTTTCGAAGTTGTCATGTTGGGGAGCTATACCTCTAATCTGCTGCCATTGCTAAATATCTGGACACCTCTTATTAGGAATTGCTTTTAAAAATCTTTAGGGATTAAAACCAAGATTGCTGTATTATTTGTACTGGGACCACAAAAACCTCACAGAGTTCCCCCGCTGTACCTTCTACCCCCATCTCTAACCCTTGGCAACTTCTAATCTGTTCTCCATCTCCACAGTTTTGTTATTTTAAGAATAATATGTAAACATAATCATGAATTACTTAATCTTCGGAGATTGGCTTTTAAAAAATTTTCCCTCGGCATCATTCCCTTGAAGTTCATTTCAATTTTTGCATATATTAATAATTTGTTCCTTGTTGTTGCTCAGTAGTATTCTATCATAAGATTTTATCACAATTTGTTTCAACATTCACCCATTGAAAGACATTTGGGTAGTTGCCAGTTTTTGGCTATTAGAAATAAAACTGCTATGAACATTTATGTGTAAGTTTCTGTGGGAACTTCATTAAGTTTTTGTTTCTTTTGGATAAATGCTCAAGAGTACAATTACTGCATTGTAGGGTGAATCTACTTTTAGGATTAAAAGAGACTGTCAAGCTGTTTCTCAGAGTGGCTAAACCATTTTATTTTCCCACCAGTGATGTGATATAATTTTTCTACGTACTCGCTAGCATTTGATGTTGTCACTATACTTTAATTTTAGTTATTCTCTGATATCTCATTATGGTCTTAATTTGCATTTCCCTGATGGCTAACGATGTTGAACATCTTTTCATGTGCTTCTTTGCCATGTGTATATTCTTTTCCATGAAATGTCTGTTCCTGTCTTCTGCCTATTTTCTAGTTGGATTTTTTTAAGTTGTTTGGAGAGTTCTTTGTATATTATAGATACAAGTCATTTGTCTCCTATGGGATTTTCAAATATGTTTTCCCACTGTGTAATTTGAGTTTTCATCCACTTAAAAGGATCTTCTATGAAGCATTTTAAACTCATTTTGATGAGATCCAATTTATCAGTTTTTGCTTTTATTGATCATACTTTCGGTGTCAAGTCTAAGAATTATTCACCTAGTTCTAGATGCCAAAGATTTTCTCCTATTTTTTTTTCTAAAACTGTCCTGCTTTTACATTTAAGATTATGATCCACTTTGATTTAATTTTTGTGTAAGATGTGTAAGGTTTAGGTTAAGGTTCATTGTTTGTTTGTTTGTTTTTGTCGAGGGATGTCCAACTGTTTCAGTACCATTTTTTGAAAAGTCTATTCTTCCTTGATAGCTTTTGCACTGCTGTCAAAACCAAGTTAAATGTATTTGTGTCGGTCTATTTCTGGGTTCTCTGTTCCATTCCATTGATCTATGTATCTACCCTCCATCATTACGGCGAAATCTTGAAATTGGGTAGATTAATTCCTCCCATTTTAATCTTCCTTTACAAATTGTTTTAGCTATTCTTCAGCCTCTTCCTACCATATAAATCTTAGAATAAGCTTGTCTATATCCACAAAAACCTTGAGGGCATTTTAAGAGTAATTGTGTTAAGCCTGTTAACTTGGGGAGAATTGACATCTTTATTATGTTGTGTTTTCTAATCCATGAACAAGGTATGTCTCCCTATTTGTTTGGGACTTTTAAAATTTTCTTCATCAGCATTTTGTAATTTTCAGTATAGAGGTCCTATAAATGTCTTATTGGGCTTCTATTTAAGTATTTATTTAGGTCAGTTGTAAATGGCATCACATATTTTTATTTAAGCTTCTACACATTTGTTATTAATATATAATTTGATAAAATTGTGTGGATCTTGTACTCTAAAACATTTACAAACTAATATTATTTCTCAAGCTTTTTGTGGATTCCTTGGTATTTTCTCCATTTAGATTATCATCTCATCTTCAGATATAGACAGTTTTAGTTTTCCTTATTCAATATAATAAGATATATTACTATTCAACATTCAGTAGGATTTATTCCTTCCTATTCAACATAGTAGGAATAGTTCTTTCATCTTTTAAATAAACTTTTTAAAAATTTAACTGTTAAATTTATCTATTTATTTATTTTTGCTTTATTTTCTTACTAGAACCTCCAGTAATATATTTAATAAAATTGGTGAGAGCAGATATCGGTGCCTTGTTTCTGATCTTACAGAGAAAGCGTTCAGTCTTTCACAGTTAAATATAATGTCGGTATAGGTTGTTTGTAGATCATCTTTATGAGTTTCAGTATGTTCCTTTTCTATTCCTAGTTTGCTTGGAGTTTTTTTTCTTCTTTTTTTAAAATCATGAATGGGATTGGATTTTGTCAAATGCTTTCTCTGCATTAATGGATAGGATCACATGACTTTTCCCCCTTAATCTATTGGATATGGTAGATTACATTGTTTGATTTTCAAATATTTAACCAACTTTGCATAACTGGAATAAATACCACTTGGTCACGGTATATTATTCTTTTTATATATTTCTGGATTTAATTTGCTAATATTTGGCTGAGGATTTTTACAGCCAATTTCATAAAAAATACTGGTCTGTAGTTTTCTTCTTTCTATACTATCCCAGTCTGGTTTTGGTATCAAGGTAATACTGGCTTCATAAAATTAATTAGGAACTGTTCCCTCTACTTCTGTTTCTTATCAAGTCATGTAAAATTGGTGTTAATGCTTTAAGTCTTGGGTAAAAGTGAAACATGTAAGCCTGAATATTTCTTTTGGGAGTTTTTAAATGAAAAATCAGTGTTTCTCATAGTTACAGGAAAATTGAGATTGTCTCTTTCATCTTGGCTGAGTTTTGGTAGTTTTGGGTGTAGAAGCATTGGTCCATTTCATCCACATTTTTGAATTTATAGTGTAGACTTGTTCATAATAACGTGTCCCTTATTAACCTGCAGGATATGTCATGGTATCCCTGGTTGCATTTCTGATATCTGTGATTTGTGCCATCTCTCTTTTTATCTTTATCAGTCTTGCTACATCTTTCTTGATTAGATTGTTTATTTCGAAGAACCAGCCTTTTGTTTCATTGATTTCCTCCCCCCCCCCATTTTCCTGTTTTCAGTTTCATGGATTTTTGTTTCATCTTTATTATTTCCTTCTTTCTGCTTGTTTAGTGTTTTTTCCTCTTCCGTTTTTACTATTTTAATATAGAAAATTAGACTATTTCTTTGAAATATTTTCTTTCCCAATTTAGTGCTATAAACTTCCCTTTCAGCATTGCTTTCACTTCATTCCACAAACGTTGATCTGTTATATCTCCATTTTCTTTTATTCTATGCATTTAAAAATTTTTCCTTGACTTTTTACCCATGAGTTATTTGGAATTGTGATGTTTAGTTTTCATGTGATTGAAGATTTTCCTGTTGTCTTTCTGTTATTGATTTCTAGTCTGGTTCCATTATGGCTAGAGAACATACTCTCTCTGATTTTAATTCTTTTAAATCTGCTAATGTTTTTTTATCACCCAGTGTATGGTATATGAGTGAATGTTCCATGGACACTTGAATATGTATTCTGCTTTTATTGAGTGTGTTCTTTAAATGTCAGTTATATCCTGTTGATTGATGATGTTTTCAGTTCTTCCATACCCTTGCTGATTTTTCTCTCCGGGAGTTCTATAAATTGCTGTGTTGAAGTCTCAAATAATAATTGTGGATTTGAAATTTTCTCCTTTTACCTTTTTCAGTGTTTGCTTCATGTGTTTTGAAGTTCTGTTGTTTGGTGCACACACATTTAGTATCACTAGGTCATCTAGGTGGATTATTCCTGTTATCTTTATGTAATGACCCTCTTTGCCCCTAATAATTTCCTTTGCTCTGAAATCTACTTTATCTGACATTAATATAGCCATTCCTGCTTTTTCTGATGAATGTTCATATGATATACCTTTTTCATCCTTTTACTTTGAACTACCTATATCATGATGTTTAAAGTAAGTTTCTTATAGACAGTATATAGTTGGATCATGCTTGTGATCTTTTCATCTACTCTTCCAATGTCTGTCTTTGACTTGGTTATTTAGATCATTTACAGTTTATGTAATTATTGCTATGTTAAACATTAGGTCTAGCATTTTATTTTTTGTTTTGTCTTTTACCTTAGTTTCTCAATCCTGTGTTTCTCTTATTTTGCCTTCTTGTGGGTTACTTAAACATTTTTTGATAAGTCCATTTTAATCTAATTTATTTATAATCATTTGTGTATACTGTTTGTATAGTTTTCTTAGTGGTTGCTTTTGGCATTACACTATACATATGTAACTTATCATAGCCTACTGGAATCTGTCTTTGATTACTTCAAGTGAAGTTTCAAAATTTTACTTCCATTTAGGTCTCTTAATAGTCCCCAGTTTTAAAGTATGATTTTCTGTAGTATTTCCTTTATATACATTGAGAATCACATCAGATGGTGTCATAATTTTTGCTTTGACCATCATACGGAATTTAAGAAACTCATGAGGCTAATGATAGTCTCTTATATTTATCCCACTTGTTTTCACCCATTCCATTGTTCCCCTTTTCTTTCTGAAGTTGCCAGTCTTCTGTTATTTTTTTTTATGTTTGCATAACAGTAGGTGATATCTGGGCTTTCCAGTGCCATTGGATATGAGTTTCAGGAAACACTGAGCCTGGCTCACTTAATGCTACTGAGTTGGAGGGTTTGTATACGTTGGGTCTGTTGGCACAGCAGATGCTAGCAGATTAGACTAATGCTGATGGGACTAGTGCCACAGGAGGATGCATTCCCATTCAGGCTATGCTGCTGCTACAGTAGATCAAATCCCCCTCTACCCCAAGTGTGGGGCAGTGACCTGCTGCTGTCACTGCTTCTTTATTAGGCTGCTTTCGCCTCAGGTGTGTGGTGGGATCCCTTGGAAGCTGCTGCTGCTGTCAATCACAGGGTTAAATTCATTTTAGAAATACTTAAATGTAAATATATAGCCTGGCTCTTGTAGGACCTCTGTATTTGTTTTTTATTGCTTTCATACGAATTACCACAAATTGAGTGACTCAAAACATCGTAAATTTATTACCTTAGAAGTCTGACATTGGTCTCAATTGAGTAAAGTAAAAGTGTTGGCAGGATCGACAGATGAATGGATAAAGCTGTGGCACATATATACAATGGAATATTACTCAGCCATAAAAAGAAATGAAATTGAGTTATTTGTAGTGAGGGGTATTGACCTAGAGACTGTCATACAGAGTGAAGTAAGTCAGAAAGAGAAAAACAAATACCGTATGCTAACACATATATATGGAATCTAAAAAAAAAAGAAAAAAATGGTTATGAAGAACCTAGGGGCAGGAGAGGAATAAAGACTCAGCCATAGAGAATGGACTTGAGGACACAGGGAGGGGGAAGGGTAATCTGGGATGAAGTGAGAGAGTGGCATGGACATATATACACTACCAAATGTAAACTAGATAGCTAGTGGGAAGCAGCCACAAAGCACAGGAGGAGTGGAATCCTGCAGTGTTTGCTGATGGTCATTTGACTGGTGTGAGCTGAAACCTTTTTGACGTTGGATTTGCATGTGGCTAATAATTCCTTATACTGAGCTTTAGGCATGTCCTTTTTTTTCTTTTCCTTTTTTTTAAAGAGTGACTACAACTTCCCTCTTCATATTGACTTCTTGAAAAATTTGTCATGTGTTGAATTTTCTTGCCTATTCCCTACTCCAGGGCATTTTTTGAGGTCAGGCGTCATTTACAACCCAGCAGTCCTTGTGACTATTAAGCAACCATTAGCACTGGGTTTAAAGCTGCTGTTATGGGAAACAGCCACAAGGTGGCAGCATTATTTCGTTCTCAACTCTTGTTACTAGGGCAACAGAGTCTTCCTGGAGGTAGTGTTCCAAGGTTGTAAATTAGAGTGGAATGTGCTGGGACAAGCCCCCAGAAGTTTATGTCTCCTTACTTATGTTTGTTTTTTAAATTTAATTTCTATTTCTTATTGGAGTAAATTTGATTAGAGTGTTGTGATTGTCTGGCTGTACAGAATCTGCTCAATGATTCATACATACGTCTGTTCATCTTCAGATCCTGTTACCATGTATGTTACTACAGAATGTTGAGTAGACCTCCCTTGGTATTTGGTAGGTGTTTTGTCATTATATATTTTCTATGTATTAGTTATTATATAATTCATATAGTTTATATGTTATATGTTTATATACATTTAACATACATTAATCTATGTATGTTAGCCCCTTAGTCCTAAATTATCCATCCTCCCACCTTTCATTTTGGTTAACCATTAGTTTGTTTTATAAGTCTGTGAGTGTCTTTTTCTGTGGAAATATGTTCATTGGTAGCAATCTTAGGATAACATGTATAAATGATATCATAGGATATTTGTCATTCCCTTTTGACTGACTTAACCTAATATGATTATTTCTAGGCTCATCTGTAGTCCTGTAAACGGCATTGTTCATTTTTTTCCCGAGGCTACTATTCCATTCGGTACGTATACCACTTCTTCTTTGTCCGTTTATCTGTTGATGGGCATTTTGTTTGCTTCCATGTCTTGCCTATTGTAAATACTGCTGCAGTACACGATTTTCCATCCCGTGTCTTTTGGATTCTGGCTTTCACCGGTGACAGGCCCAATAGTGGGCCTTCCAGATCATATGGTGACTCACTTTTTACCTTTAAACGCACTGCCATTCTGTTCCTATTATTGGCCGTTACCAGTTTACATCCCACTTAGACCGAGAGGTTATGCTGTTCTCCACAACTTCTTCAACATCTATTGTTTGTTGACTTTTTGCTGATGGTCATTCTGACTGGTGTGAGGTGATACCTTTGTGTAGATTGGGTTTGCATGTGTCTAATAATTCCTGATGTTTTGCGTTTATCAATGTCTTTTTCATTTTTCTTTAAGATTGAGCTAAACTTACAACTTCTAATTGCCTTCTTGAAAAATTTGCCGCGTTTGGATTTTTATGGCCATTCCCTACACCAGGACATTTTTTGAGGGCATGAGTCATTTACATCCCTGCAGTCCTTGTGAATATTTGTGACCATTAACAGTAGATTTGAAGCTGCTGTTTGAGGAAACGGCCTTAGGGTGGCAACACTTCTACGCTGCCAACTTTGCTTGCTAGGGAAACAGCACCTTGCTGCAAGTTGCGCTTTTAGGTTGCAGATTAGAGTGGAATGTGCCAGGGCAAACTCCCATAAGTTTTAGCCTCCTTAATTCTTGTTTGTGTCTTTAAGTTGTAGTTTTTATCAGAGCAAATTTGATTGAAAAATGTCTTTTTTTCTAGGTGTACAGAATCTTGTTCATTTACACATATACATATATCTATTGATCTTTCGGTCCTTTTCCATGTAGGTTGTTACAGAGTGTTGAGTAGACCACTCTTGGTATTCCATAGGTCTTTGGGGATTGTATATTTTATATGTATTAGTATATGTGTGTTAACCCCAATATCCTAATTTATCCATTCCTCACACCTTTTCTTTGGCTTAACCATAAGTTTGTCTTTTCAATCTGAGATTCCCTTTCTCTGTGGAAATATGTTCATTTTTATGAATTTTCAGATAACATAAGGGACATCATAGGGCATTTGTCTTTCGCATTCTGACTTACTTCACGTTGTGTGATTATCACTAGGCTCCTCTGTGGTGCTGCATATGCCACTCTTTTATTTTTTTTCGTGACTGATATTCCATTCTGTCCATTAACCACTTCTTCTTTGTCCATTCATGTGTTTATGGACCTTTTTTTTGCTTCCATGTCTTGGCTCTTTCAATATTGCTGCAGTGCACATTTGCCTGCTTCTGTCTTTCCGATTCTGGTGGTCTTAGCTTATAGGCCCAAAAGGTGCCCTGCCGCATCATATGGTAGCTCAATTTTTACCTTTTAAAGCAGCTCCATTCAGTTTGTGTTAGTGCTGTTACCACTTTACATCCCACCAGCAGCTAGAAGGTACACAGTTCTGTAAGACCCCTTCAGCATTTATACTTTATAGACTTTTTGCTGATGGTCATTTGACTGGTGTGAGCTGGAACCTTTTTGGATGTTGGATTTGCACGTGGCTAATAATTCCTTATAGTGAACTTTAGGCATGTCCTTATTTTTCTTTTCCTTTTTTTTTTAAAGAGTGACTACAACTTCCCTGTTCCTATTGAGTTCTTGAAAAATTTGTCATGTGTTGAATTTTCTTCCCTATTCCCTACCCCAGGGCATTTTTTGAGGGCAGGCGTCATTTACAGTTTTTTTTTAATTTATTTTATTTTATTTTTTATTTTATTTTATTTTTGGCTGTGTTGGGTCTTCATTGCTGCGCACTGGCTTTCTCTAGTTGCGGTGAGCGGGGGCTACTCTTTGTTACAGTGCGCAGGCCTCTCATTGTGGTGGCTTCTCTTATTGTGGAGCACGGGCTCTAGGGTGCGCGGGCTTCAGTAGTTGTGGCACGCGGGCTCAGTAGTTGTGGCTCGCGGGCTCTAGAGCACAGTCTCAGTAGTTGTGGCGCACGAGCTTAGTTGCTCCGCGGCATGTGGGATCTTCCTGGACCAGGGCTCGAACCCGTGTCCCCTGCGTTGGCACGCGGATTCGTAACCACTGCGCCACCAGGGAAGGCCAAGAAGGTGTTTTTTAACGTGTAATTTGAGCAAGTGGTTCCGTGTTATTAACATGCCCGGGGCGGGGGGGGGGCGGTGTGACAGGCCTGCCCTCCCCTGCAGGTCTAGCTCCAGTCTCTGAAAGGCATTGAGGATTCTGTTTGAGGATTCTGTCTTCCTTTGTGTTTTCTGCTCCCCACTCTCCCTCCTGTAACCCCTTTCTGCCATCCCCACTCCCCCCACCCCCCCAGTCACACGTTGCAAGCCCCAGACCTGTTTTTTCCGTTGTGATTAAACCGTCACCTGAAGCCGCCTCCAGGAGCCTCTGATCTGAACCCCCTAGTGGCATTAACGTGGCCCTCGTGCTATTAACTTCAGCCTCACAGACTTTCCCCGCTGAGAACAGCTTTGCTGGGCACTGAGGGTCTGTGACTTTTATCTCAGTTAGGCCATTAAAAAACTGAAACATGGTTTAGATAAATAAATAACTCCTCCTTCCCTTCCTCCTGACTCTGAGCTTGGAGCTGGTGGCTGTCTGGGGAGAAGGTCACGGGATGGGGGCTGTGGGATGGGGAGAGAGGACAAGGTAACCGTGCCTGACACGGATCTGTAACTACACGTGGACAGAGCTCTATACTGAACGGTGTCTGGTCCCTCCTTTGCTCCGAGGCATTCCCGTTTTCTGGTTGGTGTGAGGGGTGGGGCAGAGTGGAAGGTGGACCAAGGTTGCAGTAGCTTTGTCTGACTCTCTAGGTCTGTGACATCCCCCTTCAAGCACATCCCTCTTCCCCACTGTCTCCCCATCTCTTCCCTCCGCCCCTTTCCGTGACTGTCTCCCTGTGTTTCCACCTTGTTGCTTTTCTGTGGTCCCTCTGTTTCTCTTTCACCCTCTACCTGTCTCCGCCTTTTGTCTCCTTCCGAACCTTCCAGCATCCCCTGTGCTGCGGTTGGCGCATGGTTTGGGGGATCGCCCTCCAACGCGGGCTGCAGCCGACTTGTCAAACTGCTTTGTGAAACAAAAAAATGTAGAAATCTTTCATTTACTTGGCCTCTGAGGCTTCGCTGGGGTGGCGGGCAATTGGCAGGCCTGCCAGCTACACCCCACACTGGTCGTTGTTTCATATTCTTAGCTATAAAAGTGGGGATACAAATGGTACCTGCTTCATAAGGCCGTAGTGAGGATCCAGCAGGAAGTGGATGCGAAGCCCTGAACACAGTGATTGATTCTCAGCAGATGCTCAATGAATGAAATCTCTTAAATGAAATTGTTTATTATAAAAATTTTTAGTCCGGGGTAAAAATGGACCAGAACAATGAGCCCCCATGCATATACATCACCCAGATTCGATATGTTTCAACATTTTGTGTACCTGCTTTGTCCATCCCCTCTTTTTGTGGTTGCCGGAATATTTTAAAGCAATTAGCAAACCCCTCGTAGCATTTCAGCCCTATGTGCGTCTCTAAAAAATCTGAATGTTTTCTCATACAACCTTAAGACCTTTATGCCGACCAATGAAAATGGTGATTCTTACTTTAATACTGAGTCCATATTCAGGATTTTCTGATTAACTTTAAAATGTCCTTTTACTCTTGTGTTTTTTGAATCAGGATCCAAATATTGTTCTTGTATTGTAATTGGTAATAACATCCCATTAATCCAGAACAGCCCCCCACCCCACCCCCACCCCCAGGTAATTGACGTATTGAAGAAACTGGGCCGGCTGTAGAGTGTTCCACATTCTGGATTTCTCTGTTTGCTTTTTCGTGGTGTCATTTAAATTGCACTTCTGCTTCCTAAATTTCCTGTGAGCTGAAAGCCAGCTCCAACAGCTGGATTAGCGTGTTAGGTTCGGACTTTGTAGCAAGAGGCACGTGACACGTAGGGGCCGCTCTGCCGTCCGTCACTTCTCTAAAGTGGGCTCAGGTGCGCTCAGCTCTCCGGCTCCTCATTCAGCTGTCATCTGCCATTCGTTTCATTTTCACTGACGATCTCTGCATAAATCGATTATTTTATTAGGAAGTTAGGAAGCGGTGAGTTTGCTAATCATGCCATTCCTTCCACGTTGACTGCTTTTTACTCATCCACTTGAGCTATATATTTGTCTGTAAAGACAGTCAGGTGCAGTTGGCAGATTTCTACGACGTCTCCCGTGACTTTTAAAAGCCTCCAGGGGTTACTCCCAGGGGTAACCCGCTGAAAGAGATTTTGCAGATATAATTAAGGTTGTGTTCTGGGTGGGTTGAATTTGCTCACACCAGCCCTTTAAAAGCAGAGAATGTCCTCAGGCCGGCAGCAGAAGTCAGAGAGATTGAAGCAGGAGAAAGGTGGGACGCACCCTTGCCGACTTTGCAGGTGGAGGGGGCCCCATGAGAAGGATTGTGAGTGTGTCGAGGAGCTGAGGGTGACCCCTCCTCCTTGGCAGGCAGCAAGGGAACAGGGACCTCAGTCCTACAGCCCTCGGAACTGCATTCTGCCAACAGCATGAATGAGTTTGGGAGCAGATTCCTCCCTGGAGCCTCTAGATAAGAACCCAGGTTGCCACCACCTTGATTCTGGCTTTGTGAGCCCCTAGGCAGAAAACCCAGCAGAGCCAGCCAGGACTTCTGACCTCCAGAACTGGGAGGTATTTATTAGTGGTGTTTTTAAGTCACTGAGTTTGTGGATATTTGTTACACAGCAATAGAAGACTAATAGAGCAGGATCAATGCTTAACTTCTTTGTTTTTAATTGCCGGTTTCCAGAATAAAAAAGGTTAAGTAAATGACAGCTGCCTTTATCTTCCTCATCCTTACATAGAAATCATACGTCTTAACGGACATCAATGAAGTGGATTCCTAATTTGCTGTCAGTAAAACTTACTCATTTAGAGATTGACAAATGTCCTGGGTTTGGCTCATTGAAAGAATGGTTTTAAAGGGATACTGGTTAACAAATAGACAGTAAAATCAATTTGTCGGTTAAAATCAATTTGTATGGTTAAGATGTTTTGCTACCATTTTCTTCTGTGATATACTGAAATAATTTCATCATATGCAAGTGGGGCACATAACATTTGATAAATTCCATCTGTCTGTTGACAATCTACTCACTTCTCTGACTGCATACCCTCTCCTGTTAGAGAAGGATGTTTCCGATTATAAGGAGACTCCAAAATAGATGCTTAATTCATAAAGTATGCAAATGTTACTCTCATATATAAAGAACATCATGGTTAAAGTACTATGACGTCACATCATTATTGCCACGGAAGACATTTCATTTTCTCACACTGACTTCAGAGCTTAATCCAGAGTCTGAATATTAATCTTTTTGAATTCGTGTGAGAATTGGTGTCTTTGAAACATGGTTTTGGTCAAAACAAAATTTTGCAACTTTTACTCTTTTAAAAACAGCTTTATCGAGGCATGATATTACATGTTATAAAATTCACTCACTATGAGTGTAAATTTGATGAGTTTTAGTAAACTCTGAGTTGTGCAGCCAGCACCACAGTCTAATTTTAAAACATTTCCATGTCTCAAAGAGGCACCCTGTGCCCACTTGTAGTCACTTCCTGCTCCCATCCCCAGGCGACCAGTAATCTGCTTTCTGTCTCTATAGTAATTTTCCTTTTCTGAACATTTCATATGAGTGGAATCTTACAGGCTGTAGACTGTTAGTCTTTTGCACATGGCTTCTTTCATTTAACACCAGGTTTTGGAGGTTGATCCACGTTGTGTGTTCCGGTCTCTCATTCCCTTTTGTTGCTGAATAATATTCCATTACGTGGATAGACCACATTTTGTTTATCCCTTCGCCAGTTGATGGACATTTGAATTATTCCCACTTTTGGTCTATTACAGATGATGCTGCTGTGTTCACATTCACGTACAAGTGTGGATGTATGTTTTCATTTCTCCTGGGTATGTAACTAGGAGTGGAATTGCTGGGCTGTATGGTGAATTCATGTTTAACTTTCTAAGGAATCACTAATTGCTTTCTAAATTATACTACATTTACATTCTCACCATCATTTTATGAGAGTTCCAGGTTTGCCATAGCCTCATCAACACTTGCTGTTGTCTTTGATTCTAGCCTTCCTAGTGGGTGTGAAGTGGTGCTTCATTGGGGTCTTGATTTGCATTTCCCTAACAGTTAGTGATATTGGACATGTTTGTGGTGATTAGCCATTCTTATATCTTCTTTGGTGAAATATCTATTTAAATCTTATGCCCATTTAAAAAATTGATTGTCTTTATTTATGTTATTTATCATGTGTATAATTCACAAATACTTCCTCCCAGTCAGTGGCTTCTTTTTCATTTTCTTCATAGTGACTTTTGAAGTACAGAAGGTTTTAATTTTGAAGTCCAGTTTACAAATTTTTAGAATGAATTTTAGTGTCTTATCTAAGAACTTTTTGCCTAACTGAATTCCCCAAAGATTTTTTTCTCTTTTTCTTCTAGAAGTGTTTTAGCATTTTAGCTCTTAGATCTTTGTTTGATTTTTGAGTTGTCATGTATAATGTGAGGTAAGGGTCTAAATTCATCTTTTTTTGCATGTGGCTATCTAGTTGTCTGAAAAAAGTTTGTTTTTTTGTTTGAAGATAAAAACGTTTTCTTCCCCCATTGGATTGTCTTGGCACCTTTGTTGAAAATTAATTGACCATAAACTTAAGGACTTATTTCTGGACTCTTAGTTTTGTTCTGTTGATGTATATGTCTGTCCTTATGCTGGTCCCACAGTGTCTTGATTACTGTAGCTTTATAGTAAGTTTTGAAATCAGGAAATAAAAATCTTCTCACTTTATTCTTTTCTTTCTTTTTTTTTTCAAACTTGTTTTTGGCTCTTCTGGATCCTTTGCATTTCCATATGAATTTTAGCATCAGTTTTTCAATTTCTGCCCCCCCTCAAAAAAAAAGCCTACTCAGATTTTGGTAGGGATTTTGTTGAACGTATAGATTTGGAGACAACTGTCATTTTAACAACATTAAGTCTTCCAATCCATGAATGAAATGTCTCTACAGTTGTTTACGTCGTCCCTAATTTCTCTCAGCAGTGCTTTGTAGTTTTCAGTCTTATGTGTCTTCTTAAATTTATTCACAAATATTTTAATGTTTTTGATGCTATTATGGGTGAAATTGTTTCTTTAATTTCATTTTTGGTTGTTCATTGCTAGTACATGGAAATAGAATTGGTTTTTGTATGGTGATCTTGTATCCTACAATCTTGCTGAACTAATTTATTAGTTCTAGTAGATTTGTGTATGTGTGTATGTGTGTGAGTTCTTTAGGATTTTCTACATGTAAGATCCTGTCTCTGAATAAAAACAAATGTACTCCTTTCTTTCCAGTCTGGTGCCTTTTCTTTTCGATTTTTACTTTTCACTTTAATTTCTTAAATATTTATTAACGTTGGTCTCAAACATATTTAGCATGCTTTCAAAGAACATTCGGGTTGAAAGAATGCATAAATTATATTTGGCGTTTGGGGCTAAGGCATAAGAAATATACTTGCCATGGACTTTGAAAAAAAAAGTATGTTTCATTATAAAAAGGATACATTGGAAAGACAGAAATTGCTACCTTACAAAGTTCTTTTTTTTTTAAATTATTATTTATTTATTTATTTTTGGCTGTGTTGGGTCTTCGTTTCTGTGCAAGGGCTTCCTCTAGCTGCGGCAAGTGGGGGCCACTCTTCATCGCGGTGCGCGGGCCTCACTATCGTGGCCTTTCGTTGCGGAGCACAGGCTCCAGACGCGCAGGCTCAGTAGTTGTGGCTCACGGGCCTAGTTGCTCTGTGGCATGCGGGATCTTCCCAGACCAGGGCTCGAACCCGTGTCCCCTGCATTAGCAGGCAGAGTCTCAACCACTGCGCCACCAAGGAAGCCCCAAAGTTCTTTTTAAAAGGATTTTCTAAGCAGGCCTGTAGAAAGAAAGATGGACACAGACATGACATAGAGACCTCTTTTTTTAATTTGGTAATTATATGCAAAATACAGGACCACAGAATTACTGAAAAAAAAATAAGCGACACAGAGGAAAACATTTTAGGATTACTTTTTTGTCAGTTTCAAGGAACAAAGTTACCAGCCTATTTTATGATTATAAAATTATTGCTCGAAGTGCTCTGTGCTTCAAAACATGGTAGGTGGCTAAAATCTGCAAATACTTAACCTCTGTGCAACTTCTGACTTGAAGAGCAGAGTTAAATGATAGAACATCGAGCCCTTTTGCTTGTGGTCGTAGAGAGGGAAATCTTAACCTGGGAACCCCCCTTCAGGCTTTGTTTTCTCTTTTGTTTCCACCTTTGTTTGGAAGAGTTTGTTTGTGTCCCTGTGCAGGGCCTTCCCCAGACAAACAGCCTCCCTGATTGACAGTCACAGATGGCCCCCGTCCCACCCTGTCTGACGTGTAAAACTTCCTCCAGCTGAGAGCCACCAGCCCCAAAAGAGAAGAAAACCTGAGGGCCCATTCAACCCTGCATCAATTATCCACGGCTTTGTGGAGACTTCTAGTGAGGGAAAGAGTTAAAGATCCATTTAAACTTTCAAACAGCAGAGGTAAACACTTGACTAAGCACAGCTGATTGGATTTTCAATTGAAGAGGCCAGGCAGCCACAGGCAACGGGTGGTGAGGAACCCACAGAAATGATGGACACAGATTCTGCACTTTCAACTTGCATCTCTAGACAGAAATGCCGCCTAGAGAGGAAAGACACTGAAGAAGAGGGAAAGGCTGTTAGTCCAAACCCCACTGGTAGGCAGTCCTTTGGGCTGACTCCTTATCTGTGTTGGCTCCCACAAGCCTGGGTATTGGCGCCCCGGGTTGGAGACGCCACCTGCCCTGCCACGCAGCCTCTGCGTCTCTGAAAACTGGGGACATCTGAGAAAATTGTGGCAGCTTTCAAAGAGAGTAAAAAGGCTTAAACCAGTCCTATGAGAAATTTCGTTGTCTTTTTTGTGCGTTTATTTTAAACCAGTTTATTTGGGCCGGTTTTCCTCTTACAAGACATCATTCAGGTTCTAAGATCAGCCATGATTATCTCTTCCCAGAAAAATTCAGAAGAGCTACACTTCTGCTGGAATGGCACAATCCTTTAACATCTGCTAATCACTAGAACTATAGGAACCCTGGCATGTGACCACCAGACCCCTGATCTGCAGGCTGGCAACTCTCTCTTTGATCTTGTAGGTGGTTGCTATTTAATTTTCCCTGAGCTCTTCTGAGCCCGTGGTTGATGGGAATTACTATTGGTTTAAGACAGTGATGGCCACCTGTGTACTAAACACAGCACTAGTGTTTTCTATGCTAGTTAAAATAATGTGACCAAGCTTGCCCATCCCCCAAAAAGCAGAGCCTGAATAGGAGGTAGGCACTTCACAACTGCTATTTTCTGTCTGTCACCAGGAAAAGTTAGTGGGGAAATGAGCACGCCTCGGGGTTTTTTTTTTAATTTTTTTCTTTAAATTTATTTATTTATATTTATTTTTGGCTGTGTTGGGTCTTTGTTTCTACGCGAGGGCTTTTCTCTAGTTGCAGCAAGCGGGGGCCACTCTTCATCGCGGTGCGCGGGCCTCTCACTCTCGCGGCCTCTCTTGTTGCGGAGCACAGGCTCCAGACGCGCAGGCTCAGTAGTTGTGGCTCACGGGCCTAGTTGCTTCGCGGCATGTGGGATCTTCCCAGACCAGGGCTCGAACCCGTGTCCCCTGCATTGGCAGGCAGATTCTCAACCACTGCGCCACCAGGGAAGCCCTGGGTTTTATTTAATTGAAGTATAGTTGATAGAATGTTGTGTTAGTTTCAGGTGTACAGCAAAGTGATTCAGTTATACATATATATATATTCTTTTTCAGATTCTTTTCCATTATAGGTTATTACATGTAGTTCCCTGTGCCATACAGTAGGTCCTTGTGTTTTATCTATTTTATATATAATGGTGTGTATCTGTTAATCCCAAACTCCTAATTTATCCCTCCCCACGTTTCTCCTTCGGTAGCCATAAGTTTGTTTTCTATGTCTGTGAGTCTATTTCTGTTCTGTAAATCAGTTCATTTGTATCATTTTTTTAGATTCCATGTATAAGTGATATCATGTAATATTTGTCTTTCTCTGTCTGACTCACTTCACTTAGTATGATCATCTCTAGGTCCGTCCATGTTGCTGCAAATGGCATTATTTCATTCTTTTTTATGGCTGCATAATATACCATTGTGTATATATTGATATATACCACATCATCTTTATCCATTCATCTGTGGACGGACATTTAGGCTGCTTCCATGTCTTGGCTATTGTAACTAGTGCTGGAGTTTGTTTTTAAAAAAAGCATATAAACTATACAATTCCTAGTTAATATATCATGATACTAAAATCCAGAATTTGGGGGCAGTGCACAGGTCTCTGCTTTATGTGCTTTGTTGAATGAGACATTGAGAATCTAATATATTTTAAGTGCTCCACTGGAAATGTCTTATTAAACAAAATGGCACATAGGGGAGACTAGAACAGCGTCAGGCCACAGAGGACTTTCCACCTGCCACCAGCTCACTCTGCAAAAGGATGGATGTGAAACCCACAGACCTCTGGCATGCCAGGATCAGACAGCTGTAAGGAGTGTTTACTACTGCCCAGAAGTCTCTGAAATTCTTGGAAGGGGCTACAGGTGATGTTTCAGAGCCATGAGTTTAGATCCCACGGCAAGTGTGGGGAAACCACTCTTAGCCAAAAGGAAAGTCTAGCCAATCAGCCAACATCTGCAACTGACTCAACTTTGTAGCTGTCTCGTTGCCTGGGTCCACATAATTAAGGGAAAATACTACATGCTCTAGCAATATTAGCAAAGCTGGGGTCTTAATATATATTCCTGGAGAGTTCTAAGGACCCAGGAAACATCACCTCTACTGGAAAAGTTGACCGTCAGCTTTTTGAACTGACAGTAGAGGGATGATTGGGCGGTTTTAGGACTTTAGGAGCCCCAAACGCCTGAAATTCCAGGTGGCAGTGCACTGTCATTAATATCCCCTGGTTTTAGCTCTTTGGGAGGTACCTTTTCTGAGGGTTTTATACATTATTTTTGATTTATTTTAGTATTCCTACTTCTAGTCAAAGTCAAGACCAGGAAATGTAGAGATATGCTATGAGGTGGTTCTCGGGCTTTGTTTGAAATCTACGAAAAGTTCCGTCATTCATTCAGTAAATTTCACTGTGTACCATGCATCCGTGAATAGTACTGCTATGGGTGCCCCTATGGAGCTAACATTCTTTGTTTAATATATTTATTTAATTATTTATTTGGCTGCGCTGGGTCTTAGTTGTGGCACGCGGGATCTTTTAGTTGCAGCATGCGAACTCTTAGTTGTGGCATGTGGGATCTAGTGCCCTGACCAGGGATCGAACCCGGGCCCCCCTGCACTTAGCCACTGGACCACCAGGGAAGTTCCTGGAGCTAACATTCTACCGGGGGATTGGCGGGGGCGGGAGACAGACCAACGAATACACACTGTCCGCACAGTAGTAAATGTTGTGGAGAATTGTAGAGGCCAGAGGGGGGCAGGGCTTGCCGGTATGTGCGGCAGTTTCAAATAGGGTGTTTGGAGAAGGCACCACTTATAAAGGGATGGTTGAACAGCGTCCTGGGGAGGTGTGAGGGCTGAGCCCCTGTGTACTGGGGGGAAGTGGGTCCAGGCAGAGGGCTCAGCAGGGCAGAGACCCTAAGACTGGAACCACGTGGTGGAGGAAGAGCAAGGAGGCTGCAGCCAAGGGGCTGAGTGCGAGGGACCGCGAGACAGGTGGGGGGTGGTTGGCGAGGCTTTTTAGGCAATCACGAGGATCTCCACTTTCACTGGTCCTGGGGTGGGGCACAGGAAAGTTTGAGCACTGGGGCGGCGCACCCTGACTCAAGTGCTCATGCAGCATCGTCTCGGTGCTGTGGAAGCAAGAAGCAGGAGATGCTGCAGCGCTCAGCAAGAGATGATCCCGGCTTTGGGACCAGCGGCCAGCAGTGGAGGTGGTGAGAAGTCATCTGAAGATGGGAGGATAGATTTGCAGTGAATTGTGCTGTGGTACAAAAGCGGGTGGGAGGCACAGGGGCTTGCAGGGTACCATGTGCTTGGGTTCAGTTGGGGTCAGAAGGTGAAAGAAAGGCTCAGGCAAGAGCCTGAGGGTGTAGGGCGATGACTGTGTTCATGCATCTCGGAATTAAGGTGACTTGCTTGCTTTGCACAGTGGGCCGTCTGCTGAAGAGTATTGTCACACCCGCTCTGTGTTCTGCATGATGCTTTTAGGTCAGCCTTAGAGTTCAGAGCTTTGTCCCAACTCTGCTCGCTGATGAACAGAGAAGATTCTTGTGATTTGGTGGTTTCCAAGAGAAATCCCAGCAAAGTGTGGATGGAGGTGGGGGCAGAGAGAATTGCTTTAGTCCCTCAAAGAGACTGTTTATAACAGTAGAACACAGTGAGAGCAACTAGGACAGCTTCTTCAAGAAGCACATATTCTTTCTTCCCTTGTAAGATGCACTTACTCTCCAAAGAAATCTTTTTTTTTTTCCTTACTGGAAATATTTCACTGCTTTGATTTTATTTTTTAATTCATTGTCTTCAAAGTTTGCTCTTTCAGAATTCATTTGCTTACCATATAATCTATGACTATTTCAGAAGATTGAAATTAGGTTTATTTTGTGGCTTCTACTTTTAAACCAAGAAGTGGGTTCAGAATTGGTGATGGAAGAGAACTTGAAATAGGATAGCTTATTGGGAACATTGATTTGGGCCCTTTTCTTCTATTGTTACTTTTTAGCTTATCTCTTTCAGAATATGCCTGATTTCCTTCTCGTGAGATACCACATATCTAAGGATCCAGTTGTTACTTAATTTTTCTTTGTTTACTGATAAATATGCTGTATGCTTTTGTTCTTTTAAAAAGCAATTTTATTGAGGTATAAAACACTCACAATAAAATACATCCAATTTAAGTATAGAGTTTGAGTTTTGACAAAAGTGTGCACCCGCGTACCTGTTACCACGATCCATATATGGACCATTTCCATCACCTTAAAAAGTACACTCTTGGCCCGTTTCTAAATAGCTCATCCCACCCAGCCCCAGGCAAACACTGATCTGCTTCTGCTTCCAGTCACAATAGATTATATTTGCCTTTTCTAGAACATCCTATCAATAGAATCAAATCCTATGCACTCTTTTGGGTCTGGCCCCTTTGCCTCAGCACCATGTTCTTCCTTGAGGTTCATTATCATGTTGCTGTGTTGGGATTTTTGTTTCTTTTATTGCTGAATAGTATTCCAATGTATGGACTTACTAACACACTTCACTTTTCATGGACATCGGGTTGTTTCCAGTTCAGGGAAATTATGAGTAAAGCTGCTATGGATATTTTTCATCAAGTCTTGTGAACAAATGCTGTCACTTCTCTTTGGTAAGTGCCTAGGAGAGGCATTGTTGCATCTCCTGTGATAGGTACACACAGTATTTTTTTGTTTTTTGGTCGTACCATGCAGCTTGCGGGATCTTAGTCCCCCGACCAGAGATTGAACCTGTGCCCCCTGCAGTGGAAGCATGGACCCCTAACCACTTACCGCCAGGGAATTCCCAGTACACACACATTATGATTGTTATGTCATCTTGATGAATCTACCACTTTTATCATGGTGAGAAGTCTGTCCTGGTAATAATATATTTGTTCTGACGTCTATTTTGTCTAATATTGTTATAATCACTCGAGCTTTCTTGATATTAGTGTTTGCATGGTATGTCTATTCTCTGATCTCTGCCTTGTAATTAGACTATTTAGACCATTTACACTTGAATAATTACCAATTTAGTTGGATTTAAATCTCGCATGTATTATTTGTTTCCTTGTTGCTTTTTTCTTCTCCAGTCTTCTTTTGGATTGAGTATATCCTAGTAAGTTGTCATCACCACTGGCTTATAATAGCTATATAGCTCTTCATTTCATTTATTTTTCTGGTGTTTCCAGGCACCTCGTCTTCCGTGAACTCCTGGTGCCTTTGCCTCGGCAGGACCACCATGGTCTGCTTGGGTCCCCCTCCCAGCACCACATTTCAGAAAGTGCCTCCAGGCCAAGAGCTGACGCAGCCTGGGGTCCTCCTAGTTTGCTTCCCTTCTTTCAGGGACTCTAGCCCCTTCTGTGTCTGAAAACAGTTACTTTATATATTTTGTCCAGTTTTCTGGTTGTTATTGTGGGAGCTTAGGTCCGGCTCTGGTTACCATATTATGTTCTGAAGTGTAATTTTATTTTTGAAATAAAGTATTTGGTTCTTGGCAGGAGAATGTGTTAAATATGTGAAATTGGGACTACCTGTAAAACCCTAGATGCATAACACCATTGTTATGACTTCACAAAGTGATGTAAAGATGGTGATGATCAGTTTCCGGCTTACACATAGCAGCACGTGTAAACCTCAGAAGCAGAAGCTTTGAAAAGTTCTGTATCAGTCCCGTTTGAATGATAACAGCCCATAATCGAGCCCTTAGGTGCTCAGTGTTCTACATACAGATCTTTTTTTAAAAAAATCATCTTACGTGTGTGTTTTTTAAATTATTTATTTATTTATTTATTTTTGGCTGCGTTGAGTCTTCGTTGCTGTGCACGGGTTTTCTCTAGTTGTGGGGAGCCGGGGCTGCTCTTCGTTGTGGTGTGAGGGCTTCTCACTGTGGTAGCTTCTCTTGTTGCAGAGCACGGGCTGTAGGCACGTGGGCTTCAGTAGTTGTGGTGCGTGGGCTTCAGTAGTTGTGGCTCACCGGCTCTAGAGCGCAGGCTCAGTAGTTGTAGTGCACGGGCTTAGTTGCTCCGAGGCATGTGGGATCTTCCCGGACCAGGGCTTAAACCCGTGTCCCCTGCATTGACAGGCGGATTCTTAACCACTGTGCCACCAGGGAAGCCCCTGAGGTTTTAATTTAATTTCAATTAATTTAAATTGAAATAGCCCCATGTGGCTAGTGGCTGCCGTATGAGACAGCAAAACTCCAGGTAGCAAGGGAGCAGGGGTAGAAAGACAGCCCTGTGATGGAGCAGTCAAGGGAGCCTCCCAGCAAAAGACTGACCAGCCTCTTGCCTCACTGTGGCAGGGGAAGCCCCAGGCTGGAAATGGCAAACACTTGGCACAGGCACCACTCCTAACCATTCCTGCGCCCATGGCAGACATTGCTAGTCAATCACCACACACTTTCTTGCTAGTTCAGCCATAGCTCAGGATCCTTCTCAATACAACACTCCAGGCAGTCCCCAACTACAGATCAGTAGATGCTAGCATTTGAGAGAAATATTACTGGTCATCCCTAGGCCAGGAGGCCCATCTGGGAGGTCCAGGATCTCACCAGGCTGTAAGGTGGCTGGCAAGGGACGTGTGGCCAACCTGGGTCAGTGAGGCAACCACAAATATGGAGAGTGGAGAGGCAATGTGCTGGAGGAGCCAAGATTTTTCTATTTCTTCAAGAAACACTCAGAGCATGATTTAGGGAGAGAGGAAGGGGGTGGGGGGAGAGGTGAAGACTTGTCAAAGCCAGCTGATGTGCAAAGCATTTGAAGATTTTTATTGAGCTGGGTGCAATATTGTGATTTATGAAGAAAAATACATATTTGGTCATTCAGACCAAAAATATATATTTGGCCATCTCCCACGTGGCCCAAAGCTTAAAATATTTACATTTTCGCCCTTTTTGGAAAAAAAAAATTTGCTGACCCATATTCTAGAGAGCGTTCTGAATTGCCCACAAAAGTGGACTTGCTGGATTAAAGGAAATATGCATTGAAAATTTCAGCAGATGCTGCCCTTCATACTTGCACTAGCAGTGTATGAGATTGCCTGTTCCCCAGTATCCTCACCAACACAGAGTAATATCAAACTTTTCCATGTGGCCAATTTGATAGGTGAAAATGGTATTTCACTATAGTTTTAATTGTACTTACCTTATTAGCAGTAAGATTTAGTATTAGGGAGTAGGTATAATAAAATATATATTTGGTCTTTGTCCCTCATTCCTGGCACAAAACTTCTAAACCCCGTGGAATTTCCAGATAGGAGTGTCTTTTGATATTCATAACAAAACCCTTTCAACCACACCTGAGTTTGTGTTAATGAGGTGACTTTTGGAAAGCCCCTAAGGAAGGGGCTGGTTGCCAGGGGAACCAACCAGAATTAGAGGATTGGAACTTTCAGTCTCTTTCACCCTCCCCCCCACCCCCTTGAAGGGTAGAGGGGCTTGAGGTTGAATCAGTTAATCCTGTCTACATAACGAAGCTTCAGTGAAATTAAAAGAATGGAGTTTGGAGAGCTTCTGGATTGGTGTACACAGGGAGGTGCCAGGTGGGACAGCATGGAAGCTTTGCACCCCTTTCCCCATACCTTGCCCTGTGCGTCTCTTCCATATGGCTGTTCCTGAGTTAGATCCTTTTATAATAAACTGGTAATCTAGAAAGGAAAAAATATATATATATATACATATATATATATATATATATATATATATTGGTCATCTCATATATATTTGGCTTTCCAAAAGTCACCTCATTAACATAACAAAAGGCACCTTTTTAAAAAAATTAATTTTTATGCGAGCGTAGTTCTGCTGTACAGCAAAGTGAATCAGCTATACATATACATATATCCCCTCTTTTTTGGATTTCCTTCCCATTTAGGTCACCACAGAGCACTGAGTAGAGTTCCCTTTGCTATAACAGTAGGTTCTCATTAGCCTGGAAGGGCGACGCTGCACTCTCCCCTCCCTTGCCAGGCAGGCTGTGCTTCTGTTACTGCAGCCCAAGGCCCCGAGAGCCTGCTCTGGTTCCTTAGGGGCCCCTGGGAGGGGTGTTTGTCACCGGTCTCTCCGCAAGCCCCGTTCTCTCGACCGTGACTGTCCTCGTTTGCGGCGTCTGCTACACGGCCTGGGTCAAAGAGCCTAAAAGTGCGGGGATTGGGACCCAACCTGGTAGGAGGAACTTGAGTCCCGTGATCCCCCTAAGCCCCTGTAACCCTGCGGTGGGCGTGGGTTCCCCTCAAGTCACGCTGCCTCCCACACCCACAGCTGCCTTCTGTCTTTGGCTGAGTCCCCTCTGGTTCCTCAAATGGCCACCAGGTGGGAGCAGAGACCTGCGGTGAGGCTGGGACTGAGGCCTCCTTGAAGATGGGCTAGAAGGGGTCCAGGCAGGGCTGGGGGCCTCTCTCACTGGGGGTCTGGGCTTGCCGGGTGGCTGGGAGCTGGGTGCGTGCCTGGGGGTGCAGGCCTCTTTTGGGGTGAGTGTGCTGTGACTGCGTGGGGTGTAGATGGGCACACCTGTGTGCAGAGGCCTCTGCAGCTGTTGGGTGCGTGTGCCCTTGAGCGTGCCCGTGTGCAAGCATGCAGGGGTACCTGTGTGTGACTGCGGGGCCTGGGTCTGCAGAATCCTCCCTGTTCCCCTGCAGCCTAAGAAGGCTGACGATTGGGATAGCCTGGCCCTTGAACTTTATGTTTCCAAAGCGGGAGGTGGCTCCGAGGCTCGGACCTCAGGACCCCCTGCCCGCTGCGTTCCCTTAGGCTGTGTCCAGCCAGTGTGGCGGCCTGTCCTACTTTGCCAGGTTTGGGGTCCTGCTGAGCCTTTTTTATTTATTGATTGATTTTAACATCTTTATTGGAGTATAATTGCTTTACAATGGTGTGTTAGTTTCTGCTGTGTAACAAAGTGAATCAGTTATACATATACGTATGTTCCCATATTCTCTTCCCTCTTGCATCTCCCTCCCTCCCACCCTCCCTATCCCACCCCTCTAGGTGGTCACAAAGCACCAAGCTGATCTCCCTGTGCTCTGCGGCTGCTTCCCACTAGCTATCTATTTCACGTTTGATAGTGTATATATGTCCATGCCACTCTCTCACTTTGTCACATCTTACCCTTCCCCCTCCCCATATCCTCAGGTCCATTCTCTAGTAGGTCTGTGAGCCTTTTGATTTGTGTCAGGATGGGGACTCATTGCTGTTCCTGGGGGCCTTGGGGTAGGAAAGGCCAACAGTGCACTGGGGGTGCTCCTTAGCTCCAGGCTGGGGGTTCGGGGAGGGGGGAGGGCCGCCACACTGGAGTTTGTGCCCCTGGTCCTGCCAAGCCACTGGGAGGGTGGATGCTAGCCCACTTGTCACCCGCTTAGCATCCTGGGCTTCCAAGGTCCTCCTCCAGCCAGGCCCGTTTCCCTGCTCCCTTTGGTGCCTTTCTACTGCCCTCACTACCTCCACCGCCCTCTTCCGTTCTCCCTGAAAACCACGCTAAGCAGACATTTGTCAAGGTCACAGTGACCTCCATGCTGCCAAGCCCAGTGGACAATTCTCCGGCCTCCTCTGACTTGACCCTCAGCAGCACTTCAGGGGCTGGTCCTTCCCTCCTCCTGCCATCACTCCCTTCCGCAGCTCAGGAATTCCGCTCTCCTGGTTTTCCTTCTGTCCCGCTGGCCCTCCCTCTCAGCCTCCTTTGCTGGTCCCTGATCTCTCCAAGTCTGGGTGCCCCATCCCTACACCTCTTCTGTCTCCCTCTTTAAACGCCCGCTTCCTTGGTGATCTCATCCAAGCTCATGGCTTTCAAATGACTCCCGTTCAGTATAATTTAATTAGTTGGTTTTTTATCATCTGTCTTCTCCCAAAGGAAAGCAAGCTCTACAGGCAGGGCTTTTTTTGTCTTAAGTCAGGTTTATTAAGGTATAATTTACATACAGTTAATGTCACCCTTTTTAGTGTTCACTTCTGTAAGTTTTTGACAAACACGTATAGTTGTGAAACTGTCTCTGCCATCAATTACAGGACAGTTCCCATCACCCCCAAAAGTTCTCCATACCCTTGTGGTCATCCCCTCCCCCATGTCCCGCCCTGGGCAGCCACTAATCTGTTCTTTTGTCCCTTTTCCCTAGTTGTGCCTTTTCTGAAAAGTCATATAAATGGAATTGTACTGCATGTAACCTTTGGAATCGGCTTCTTCCACTTATCACAATGCACAGCGCATTTGAGATTCACCCATATTGTTGCAGCTGTGAGCCGTTAGTTCTTTTATTCTATTGTATTTTATTGCACAGCTTTGTTTATCTGTTCGGAGGGGGACCAGTTGTCCTGGTTTCCGTGGGAGGGAATGGTTTTTCTGGGACATGGGACTTTCAGTGCTAAAACCAGGGTGGTTGGTTATCTTAGTTCTTTAGTTGAGGGACATTTGGGTTGTTTCTAGTTTGTTGATGAGTTTGAATACCTACTCCATATAACCAGTGACAGAGGGTTTTTTGGTGAACACAAATGTCCATTTCTCTTGGGTAAATACCTAGGAGTGGGGTTGCTCAGTTGTATGACGGGTGTACGTATCACTGTTAAAGAGGCTGCCAAGCTGTTCTGCAGAGTGGCTGTATTGTGTAGCATTGTGGGAGAATTCCACTTGCTCTGCATCTTAACCAGAACTTGGTAGTGCGTCAAAAAAAATTAAAAACAGGTTTTTTAGCCATCTTAATAGGTGTATAATGATATCTCCTCACGGTTGGCAGAGATTTCCTTTATTCGCCTTGAGTAGTGTTGTGCCCCCAGTGCCTGGGTTAGTGCCTGCTATGTAGTAGACACTCAATGAATTTTTTTTTTTACTGAGTGAATGAATGTATGGATGGATGAATGAATGAAGTCAAAGGGGCTTCCGGTATCTAAATCTGTTATAGCAAATACATAGCACACGTACCGCCAATTCCCCCATGCCCCATTCTGTTTCCATGGCAGACGTCACTCATCAATTGAGCCATTTTATCCACCTGCTTCATTTCAGACAGGTACGATCCAGTCCTTTGTGTAGCAAGTGAGATGAGCCCCATGAGCTAATGCCGCTTTAGTTCAAGCCTCTCATTGGCTGAAGAAGAGGCCAGGCTCAGAGCAGGGTCCAAGGCTGCCCAAGGACTCACAGCGAGCCAGTGGCAGGACTAGATCTCCAGGCTGGGCTCTCTCCAGAAAAATGCACGACGTCTCTGACAAGGCTGGAGTAGGATGGGAGGCATGGACGTGGATCTGGGCTTGAGGCCGGGTTGGAGCATTGTGGAGTGCTCCCTGGGCCCCGGCTGGGTGGGAAGGCTGATGCCGGTGCTCTTCCTGCAGGTGCCCAGGAGCTGCCGGGATGGCCTACCCACCCACGTTGGCTCCCTGGCCCAGCGGGTGTACTGGGCTCTGCTGAGCCAGCAGAGGGACCAGAGCATCGTGGCCCTGGGCCAGAGCGGTGCTGGCAAGACCACCTGCTGCGAGCAGGTCCTGGAGCACCTGGTGGGGATGGCAGGCAGTGTGGATGGCAGGGTCTCGGGTACAGTGGTCTCCAGGTGACGTGCAGCTGGGACGTGGTGGGGGCGGTGGCATGGGGGAAGGGAAGGGAGAGTCAGAGGGGGTGCTGGGCGGCTCTTTCTTATATCTGCTCAGCTAGCGTTCACTGAGCACCTGTGTGCAGACCCTGTGCTGGCTTCTGGGCAGGGCCACCCCTAGTCTGTTGGGTACTTTTGTGTGAATTAGAAACAGGTACTCCTTGCCTAAGACACTCACTGCCACATGTGGAACAGTCGTCACGCATTGACATTGTTAGAACCAAACACTTGACCACCACGTTCTGGGCCATCATCCTAATAAGTATACAGGCCTATGGCTATCTGATATAAATGCTGTGCCCTTAGGTGTGGTGTCCTTGTGCAGCGCACAGCCCACTGGACTGTGCAGAGGACCCGATAAGTAAAAACAGAGACAAGGAGGCACTGACAGCCGGAAGGGAGACTCAGCTGCACATCTGTGCCAGACTCCGATGCTCTGCACCGCTTGCTGGCCGAGCTGGGGAGGGGAGAGGCGGAGGGAGCACAGAGAAGGGGCCGGGGGGCTTCCTTGAGGAAATGATGTTTGAGCTGGGCATTAAAGAAAGAGTTTCAACATTGTAAATCAACTATACTTCAATAAAAAATAGTGTCAGTTGGTGATAATAATTACAATATTGATGGTGATCGTGGTAAATGCTTGCTGAGGACTTACGCGCCAGGCTCTATTCCAAGCAGGTTAACTTATTTATTATTTAAAACATCCCTATAAGGTAGACGTTATTATTATTTGAATTTTATAGATGAGGCCATTAAAACGCAGGGAGGTTAACCAGCTTGCCCAAGGCCACACAGCTCATACATCCTAGCACCGAGATTCAAACACAGACAGTTTGGCTCCAGAGCTGTTACCCCTGGGCCAGTGTTCTCAATGTATTGTTGCCCCTCTGAGGAGCCTTTTTAGTTGTTCTTTCTCCTAATCGTCTCCCACCATGAAAAGTTAATGCCATAGATTCACCATATATTTGCTTATGCAGTGTGTGTGTATGTGTGTATATATATACAGACACACACAGACGTGTGTGTGTGTGTGTGTGTGTGTGTGTATCTGTGCTCTATTCTATACATAAGAAAGGAAAACTGCCCCCATCCTCAAGAATCAGTTTCTGCCCTCTTGGGGGCAGTATTCCCCCTGCTGAGAATATATGGCCCAGGCAGTATTGCTTTTCTAATAATAACAAACAATACTAACACCACCACATTTGGAGCATGTTCTGAGCACTTTACATTATTAAATCTTTTAGTCTTTGTGGCAACCACATGAGGTAAGTAAGTACTATTATTACCCCCATCTTATAGATGGGGTATCTGAGGCACAGGGAGGTTAATTTATTCGCTCCAAATCAGGTGACTAACAACGGGGAGA
This sequence comes from Balaenoptera physalus, assembly GCF_965194825.1. Taxonomy (NCBI): domain Eukaryota; kingdom Metazoa; phylum Chordata; class Mammalia; order Artiodactyla; family Balaenopteridae; genus Balaenoptera; species Balaenoptera physalus. The sequence continues at coordinate 41,924 of NW_028126582.1, forward strand.
GGCCATATTCAAGCTTGTTTAACCATTGTACTATCCTGCTTCTCCACTGGGGTTATTCCAATGCTTTATTGATCACCTGTTCTGCACCTGGCCCAGGTTAGAGCCCTGTTAGGAGGAGCTGGGGATACAGCAAGGAGAGGCCCTCCCAGAATGTAGTTCTGCTGAAAGTGTGTGTTGGGGGAGTGGGAGTCAGGCTAGGCTGTATCCAGGTGCCTAGCACATAGTGGGTGCTTGTTAAATAGTTATGTTAAAAAGCTTGGGACTGCTGGGCTTTTTGAGCTGGCTGTGATGGGCGTTCCCCGAGAGCAGGTCCAAGAATGTTAATGCTCTGCCCTCCTCCTAGACTCCACCAGGCCCAGGAGGCCATAGGGCAGCCCTTGTCACTCAGATCGTACCAATCCTAGGTGTGTGTATGTCCCCTTCTGGGCTCACTCTTGCTCACCCCACGCCCCTGCTTGCAGCACAGGGCCAGCCCAGCAGCGGAAGAGGTGTGGCTTAGAGCTGAGTTGGGGGAGTGGAGGGGCCCCTGCTGGGGCCTGGGGCCAGAATGGGGTCCTGTGAGAGGTGGGGGTGGCAGCACCCGGGCCACGGGTGATGCCCTGTCTGTGCCCCACCAGTGGAGAAGATTCGAGCCACCTTCACTGTCCTCCGGGCCTTTGGCTCCGTGTTCACCGGCCACAGCCGCCGTGCCACCCGGTGCTCCATGGTGATGTCACTGGACTTGAACGCCACAGGCCGAGTCACGGCCACCCAGCTCCAGGTGAGGCCTCTGGGTGGGAGGGAGAGGGGGCTCTTTGGGGCTGCAGTAGCCTCAGCCCCACTCAGCAGGGCCCACGCCTCCAGCTGGGACCCTGGAATGTGTCTAAATGGTCATCGCTCCCCAGGCCAAGGCCAGCTCCTCCCCACCTCACTCAGTGCCCAGACATCTCCTCCCGGAGCAGGCCGGCTCGTCTGTGCCTCGGAGTATCACAGGGATGAAATATTCATGAGTAGATACATAATTCAGCCGCTCATTAGCTGGGTCTTAAAAGCGTAAGCTGAAATTAAACAGGCGCTCACTGGCCTTCTGCGGCAGCCCGTGTGTGACAGGCACATGGCCTGTTTGTTCCTCTCTCTGAAATCACCTGGCTCCTCCCCTTCCCCCCCCCCCCCCCCGCCCCCGCAAACATTCTGTTTGAACAGAAAACAGGATTAGGTTATTAGAAGGGTTGTTTGTATGTGGAGCTAGGAGAATACCCAGACTCGCTGGTGCACGATAAATCCCTTTCTGTCCCGGCCCTGAAAGTCTACCGTGCATCACCATGTGGGTCAAGTTATTAAGGGCTTCGGTTGCATAAGAGTGTGTTGGAGGGCGGCTCTGGGTTAATTGTTAGTACCCTTGGATTCCTTCATCGGAATGAGCCCGTTGCATTCGTTGATTGCCTGCGTGGACTCTGAATCAGTGAGACAAAGGCCTGGCACGTTTTGATTTGGAGGCGTCCAGCCAAGTTGGGGCCTGAGGTGCTGCCTCGAAGAGTGGGCCTGGGGGTTGGTGGGGGTGTGCGGGCAGCCTAGCGGGGCCTCGTGCTGACCGGCGCCTGTCCTCTCCCCTGGCAGACGATGCTGTTGGAGAAGAGCCACGTGGCCCGGCAGCTGGAAGGGGAAGGCAATTTCGAGGTTTTCTCCCAGATGCTATCCGGATTGGACCTGGCTCTCAGGTGAGTGACTGGGCTGAGCAGGGACGGCCGAGGGCAGTGAGACAAAGGGCCTCCGCTCTCCAGGGCCCCAGCCCTGCCTCTGCCCAGAGCTGAGAGTCAGTGGAGCCCAGTGGTTAGGAATCTGGCCTCTGATTCTTGCTGCCTGGTACTGCTCCTGGGCTGGGTGAACCTGGCCAGGTGTCACCTGCTCTGAACCTCCGTTTCTTCCTCTGTAAAGTGGAAATAGTACCTTGACTGCTGACCTTACAGGATTAAGTGAGATAAGTCACATATGGCTCTTTATACACGCTGGGGGGTGGTGGTGGATGTCTGCTGTGACGGTGACATTTTGGTACAGGTTCTGACAGCAGCGTGGGAGGTGGGCAAGGAACAGCAGACCCCAAATCTTCCAGAAGCTCCTAAACTCTGTGAGAGCCTTGGGTGCACCTGAGGGTAGCTCAGGGCGAGGAGGCACCAGGTGGAACAGCAGAGAAGCCACAAGACTCATCTGGGAGGGCCTTCTGGGGGAGGTGGCCCAGGGAGTCATCTCTGCCCCTCGCTGACTCCTGGGAATTCTTGGACATGTGGCTCCCTGTCTCTGAGCCTTGGTTTCCTCATCTGTTGAACGAATGAGTAAGGTTCTATCTAGTGAAGCTCCAGAGAGTGCTCACCCCAGGCGAGGGGTGATAATTTTCAATTTGCCTCTGCGTCCCCCATCATTTGTCTCCTGCCTTCCACCCCCATCTGAAGGGCAGGCCCAACCTGTCCTGAGCCTCCTGGCTAAGGCCAGAGGGGCACCTTACCCTTTGGAGAGAGGGCAGATTAGAGAGGAAACTCCCAGTTTTCAGAGCAGGGTAACTGAGGAGTAAGGAAGCTTCTGGAAGGCCTTCACTTAAGAAGGGCCCATTGAGGGCAGCAAGTGAGGAATATTCGGGAGGCAGGGCCAGGGCCTGAGGCAGACCCCGGGGCCACCTGGGGCACTCTGTGGAGCCCCGTGCCATGATGCCCACCTGCCCTGCCAGGCCACTGGTGTGGGTGGGTCCTCCCTTACTTCTGGTCCCTTCTCTGTTTCCAGGACAGAACTGTACCTGCACCAGCTGGCAGACAGCAGCTCCTTCGGCATGGGCGTGTGGCCTAAGGTAAAGAGGAGGTCCTTCTGGGTGTGAGTGGGTGTCTGTGTCCCCATGGCCAAGATGGGCGGGTCCCCTGTGTGGCTCGTCCCTCTGCCACTGGGGTGAGTAGTTGGCAAGGGCTGGTCACGTGGGGGAGGCAGGGTTGCCTTTATGGGGCCTGGGCTTGTCAGGGAAATGAGTCTTGTGCTAATAAAGGGAACCAGGAGGTGGTTTGTGTAGAGGTAAGGGCGCGGTCTCCGGGACAGGCTGTCTAGGTTCAAACCCCGGCTCTGACACTTACTGGATGTGAGACCTCAGGCATGGACCCTAGCCTCTCTGAATGTCTGTGTCCTCTTCGGTAAAATAACAACAGAACGAGCGGGCAGGCTGAGGGGAGGACAGAGCGCTCCGCTGCCTGGCGTCCTTTGTGGGGGCGAAGGGCCGGAGGCAGGGCTCCCGAGGAGCTCAAAGGCCAGGGAAGGACACACGGGACGGTCCAGCGCCACCCTACCGCTCCAGTAGTGCAGCACCCTCTCTGAATTCCTACTGCCACCAAAACACATCCCTAAGGCCTTTGGGAAGAATCGCTAGGACCCAGGAAGGTGGCCCCTTGCTGTGGTCCAGACTTCAGCAGCTGCCGATGACCAGAGGGAGCCAGCCGGCCGGCCGTGAGCAGGAGGACAGGACACGGGGACAGGGACAGCCACAGCCGGGCTTCCCGCAGCTGTGCCCACCGCCAGAACCAGCTCCAGCCAGTCACAGCCCCCGAGATGCCAAACAGTGACGGGCGAGAGGCTGGCAGGAAACTGACACCCCCTCACTGGAGAGCCTGCCCGGTCGGGGTGCGGGGCACCATCCCCGTCTGAACTCACCCCACAGCTCAGCCGTCTCCCAGTGACCCAGACGCGTCACCACGGCCCCAGGGCTGATCCCCGACCAAGGTCAGAACTCCCCCCAGTGTGACGGCCCCCATGCCACTCCTGTGGTGGAAGGGACGGCAGGCAGAGACCAGGAGTAGAGTCTTTTTTATTAATGGCTGCATTTTCAAAGAACCGTTTTGTTACCAGGAAAGCTCCCCAGGAAGGGATTGCATTAGTGCAACAAGGGGGAGCCTTGATGCCAGGCTTTCCAGACACTTCCAGATGGAGACTTTTGGCCTAGGCCGGCCACCGGGGACTCGGGGGCTGGGAGGACACGCGGCCCCTCCCCTGCCCCGACGGGGCGCTAAGGCACCCGGCCCGCCTCGGGGGGCAAAACCCCGTGCCGTCAGCAGGCCGGCGGCTTGCAACCCTCAACCTGCAGCCCTTTGCTCAGGAGGAAGGCGTCCTGCGTGGGGTCACAACCCAGGAAGAGCTTCACCATGCCCTTGGCATCCTCGGAGCCCCCTGGCCTCAGAATGCAGCTTCTGTAGTCCATGGCAACCTGAGGAGAGGGGGCGGGGCTGCAGGAGGGTGGAGCACCCCCTTCACGGAGGGCGTGGGTGTGGCCACCTCTGCTGTGACTCAACAAAGGGCAGGGGAGCAGGGGGTTCTGGGCAGGCCCAGGCGGGCGGCACAAGCATCTAGGCCCAGGCCAAGGACCTCCGTGTTGGTCTGCACGGCAGGCTGGCCTCTCACCTTGCCACTCAGGACGCCCTCCTGCTTGAAACGAGTGTGTGGACCGTGTCCGCGGAGTACACCTCGCTGCACAGGTAGCCATAGGACTGGGCGTCGTAGCTTCCTGCCAGGTGGCCGAAGGTCGCAGGCAGGTGGGTCCCTGGGACACACGCGGAGAGGCTCCTGCCCGGCCCCCTGGCCGCTCTGTGCCCCTTCCCCAGAGCCCAGAGCTTGGGGCCTCAAAGCAGCCCTGTCTGAGTCCCCTGCCACTAGAGGGAGTATTGGCCCAACACTTCTAGAAAACGGGGACCTTGCGGGCAACTCAGTGGAGGGACACAAATCAATCTTTGCCGACTTTCTGCTGAAGCTCATGAGGGTTCACCCCTAAGCCTCTTACAAGGACAGCTGCCCGAGGCTCCAAGGGATGAGTCAGGGCTCGCCCTCCAGCACGGGGAGAGCGCGGGTTAAAGCGCTCACGAGGGAGTGAACTGCGTCTCCGCACCGACACGCACGGGCAAACCTCGTCGACGCGTTCCGTCCGGGGTATGAAGCCCTCTCCTGCCTCTTCCAGGCTCTCGAGAAAGCACGTGCAGATACGCCCAGCCCACCCTCGGACTCCGCGGGCCACAGCTGGAGGGACCAGCCCAGGAACCCAGGCAGGAAGAGGCCAGAGGTCAGCGGGCCTCAACCAGAGCCCGTCAGTCGGTCCCCCTTCACACACCACCAGAGGATCCTCTTGACCTGGGCAGTAGCCGCCAACCGACCGCTAAGGTGGGCCCGGTGTGCGCTTGGCTACCTGGCGTGGCTGGGACCCCGAGGATCTCCTGGCAGAGGCGGGCATTGTCCTAGGCCGGGTCCGAGGGCGTCTGCGTGTGCAGGGCCTGGTCCACCTTGGCCAGGACGATCTGGCGCAGGTTGAAGAGGCCTGGAGGGCGGGAGGAAGGAGACGGGGGTGCTGGCACTGTGTCCAGGCCGCGCTTTCCAGCCGGGCGGTCCGGGAGCCCCTTTCCTTTCCCTCGGCCCAGCCTCACGGGGGTTGGCCAGCCGGGACTTGATGAGCTTGTCCAGCAGCTCCTGGGGGACGGCGCTGCCCGTGCCCCGCCGAGACTGGCAGCAGCGCCAGGGCTTCACAGGGCGCGGCGTTCCCGGCCCCAGAGCCTACCCTCTGGTTCTCATCACCGGCTGTTACCAGAGCCGCAGGCAACGTGCCTTTCTTTTCGTTTGTCTTTTTTCCGGCCCTCGACCATGCAAAGGTGTGAAGCCCTGCCACTTGCTGCCACGTGGATGCACCGTGAGAACACGATGCTCAGCGAGAGAAGTCAGACACAGAAGGACACACAGGGTGTGACCCCACTGAGGGGAAACGTCCAGAACAGGTAGATCCACAGAGTCAGAGTGGGTTCCTGGTTGTCAGGGGCAGGGGAGGGGAGGGAATGATAACTAAGGGCGTGAGGGACCTTTTTGGGGTGAGGGAAATGTTCCAGAACAGGGCAGTAGTGACGGCTGCACAGCTCAGTAAAGTGTCCCCACGCGCTCCGGTTGCAGTCTGTGAGAGCATCGCTCTCAGGACGAATGGCTGACCGCAGGAAGACTGAACTAGCACTGGGTCCTGGGCCCAGACGCTCAGCTGGGGACCCCCCCCCCCATTGGGAAGTCACTGGGACTTGCTGAGCCTCCACCGAGACTGGCAGCAGCCCCAGGGCCTCACAGGGCGTGGCGCTCCCAGCCTCAGAGCCTACCCTCTGGTTCTCATCACCGCCTGTCACCAGCCTTGCATGCAACGTTCCTTTCTTCTATTTTGTCTTTTTTAAAGGCAACTCTTGAATACATGTATTTAACATGGAGGGAACCAGTCCTGACTCCTTGATCTGGGACTTCCAGCCTCCAGAGTCTCGAGGACATCCACTTCCGTTGTTTACGCGCCCAGTGCGTGGGGTTTGATGATGGAAACTGACACCGAGGGCGTCGCCTCGTGCGGGGTGACATCAGCGGAGGAATCCCGTGGCGAGGGCCTGCCTGAGGACCACGGGAGAGCCCGGGCCCTCCCCGCCCCCTGCCTTCAGCCCCTTGCCCGCACCCTCCTGGGAGCGGAGCTGGTGCATCGCTTGCCAGAACTCATGGAAGTAGGTCTCCAGCTCATCATACTGCAACAGGGAGGGCGGGTTGGGCGTAGGCTTGGTGAAGTTGGCCACCATGGCCGCAATGGCAATCTGGCGCCTCCCGTCCTGCTGCAGGCAGCCCGGCTGCAGGCCAAAGCAGGCCATGTGCCCGGACTTCCCTTCCCTGGGGAGGGACGCGGGTGAGGCCCCGCTACCACAGAGGAGCCCCGGCCCACGGCCGACAGGTTCCCCCACGCATGCACCGAGGGTAGAGGTCCAGGTAGAACTTGCTGATGGATGACCTTGCCCGAGGCCGCGTCCCGGACCCTGTAGAGCCTCACATCTTCATCTTCGTGACACATGTTGGCGCCTTCCTCCAGGTCGAAGGTCAGTCCCAGCAGCTCCTGGGAGATGCCCAGCCGCCCACGCGTGACCACCTGCATGGGGAAGGACTCATTGAGCAGGTACTGGCCCACGTGGTAGCGCGTCTCCTCCCCCTGGTTCATGTAGTAGCGCAGGTCCTAGACGTTGATGGGCCCGTCAAAGTGCAGGCCCCGCCTCTGGCACTCAGCCTTCTTTAGCTCCAGGATCACGGCCGCTCCTGCTCCCCGAGGGGCTTCAGCTTCTGGGCCAGCTCATCTGCGGGCGGAGGGGAGAGGCTCGGCTATGTCCCTGTGGCAGCCCCCCAGCCGCCCCCCACCCCACGCCCCTCGAGGCAGAATGAAGGGTTGGGGAAGGCGACCCCCAAGGGCTGACACAGTGGGGTCTCAGGCAGCACCACGTCCAGTCAAGGTCCACCTGATCCCCGTCCCCACTGGGACTCGGGGAGGCGGGGTTACCTAGGAAAGTGGCCACCACCTGGCTGGTCTTGGCCATGTTCATCTCCAGCACGGAGTCGGCACGCGTGCTGAATCCCAGCAGGCGGGACTTATGAGCCTGCAGCCTTACCAGCTCCCCGAGGATCGCGCAGTTCTCCTGGAACCCAGAGACAGCCAGCGCTGGGGACCGTGGGCCACGCCCTCCCCACAGGCCCCAGGCCAGGTCTCTGTGGGTGGGCAGGGCTCTCAGGCCACTGGCGGGCACAGCCAATCCCCCCCCTCCTCCTCCTGGCCTGGATTTCTAGACACTTTGGTGCTGTCCTAACATGTGGTCTTTATGAACACAGGTCCTTTTGGAACCAGAAACGGCGTGAACCATGACGAGCTCTAAGGCCAAGGGCAGGAAGAAATGTGACCAGGCTCTCCAGGAGCCACCCAGGGGCCTCCCCGGGCTCAACAATACAAATTTGGCTGCCGTGCAGACAGCAGCTCATCCCCACGGCGCCCGAACACCCAGCCCCTGGACGGCGAGAGACCTGTTGCTGCAGGTGGCCCGTGGTTGGCTGGTGAGGCCCGGCCCCAGGCGTACGCCACCTTCTCTGGGGCCACCTCTCCGGGTCTGCGGTGGGGTTTTCCGGGGAGCCCCCAGTCACCACAGGACCAACGTGGCCTGTCTGCAGCCCAAGAAGGTGGGGACACAGGTCTGTCCCCCGTGGACATCACCCGCGAGGCCGAGCAAGCACCAGTGGTGTCTGCGGGGAAGATGAAGGGCTCATGCACAGCCCCCATCTACTGAAGATGCTAAACGAGAGAAGCACAGACTGCAGCCACATGCGGTATGGACCAAACACAAGTGTCCTTGCAGGAACCGATGTCTGAATGTCAAGGCTGTTCCCGGGCCACAGTGAGAAGGCCCAGGCCCCACGCAAGGCACAGAGAGGGGATGGGGGGAACATCTGCGAATCTGAGCTCATCGGGCATCACCCCAGAAGGAGAGGGAGAGAGCCAGAAGGAGATACGGAGGGAGAGGGAGAGAGAGGGAGGTACAGACGTCTCTCCCTTCCCTGGGGGTTCTCTAGTGCAGCCAAGGCTGAAAACCACTGCATTTCGGGAGGTGGGTCCTCGTGGAAAAGTTAAATAGTAGCTCATGGCATTATCGACACATATTTAAAAGGAATATGGGAATCTTGGGGAGTCAGGGAGGGGAGCTGGCGGCTGCCTCGTAAACGAGGAGAGATTGGGCGTCAGAGGAGGTGCCTGCCTCCGCCGCCGCCGCCCCCCCCCCAGGGCCCCGCAGACTTCATATCCCAGCTGTGGTCCCGGGCTGGAAGGCAGTGGGGAGGTCAGGCCGTCCCAAGCATCAACGTTGACTTCAGGGCTGATCTAAAAGGCGCCTGGTGTTTGTTGAAGCAGAAAAAAGAGAAAGCAGTGGGCAGAGGATGGGAGGGGGAGGGAGCCCCCATCAGCCCTTCTCCCTGTCTCCCTCTCTGTCTCCTTCCCTCCCTCCCTCCCTCTACCTCCCTGCCTCTCACTCTCCCTCCATCTTTCCCTCTGCCTCTCTCCCTCCCTCTCTCCCTGTCCCTCTTGCCCTGTCCTGTCCCTCTCTCCCTCCCTCCATCCCTGTCTCTCTTTCCCTGTCCCTCTCTCCCTCTCCCTCTATCCGTCCCCCCTCCCTCTCCCCGTTTCCCTCTCCCTCTCTGCCTCCCTCTTTCCCTGTCCCTGTTTCCCTGCTCTGCTCTCCCTCTCCCTCTTTCCCTCTCCCTCCCTCCATGTCCCCCTTTCCCTGTCCCTGTTTCCCTGTTCCACTCTTCCTATACCTCTTTCCCTCTCCCTCTCTCCCTCTCGTGCTCGCCCTCCCTCTCCCTCCACCTCCTTCCCTCTCCAGAGAGGGAAGGAGGTGGAGGGAGAGGGACAGAGAGCAGGAGAGGGAGGGGGGAGAGGGAGAGAGGAATAGAGGGAGGGAGGGAAAAACAAAGACGTCTCTTCCTCCCTCCCTCTATCCCTCTCTCCCTCCCTCTGTCCCTCTCTCCCTCTCCCTCGCTCCCTCTCCTCCCTCTCCCTCCAACTCTCCCTCTCCTTCCATCTCTCCATCTCCCTCACTCCCTCCCAGAGACAGAGAGACGGAGGAAGAGGCAGAGACAAGGGAGAGGGAGAGAGAGGGGGGAGAGAGGGAGAGACGGAGAGAGGGAGAGAGAGAGAGGTCTCTTCCTCCCTTTCCCTCTCTCCTCCTCTCCCTCTCCCTCTCTCCTCCTCTCCCTCTCTCCCACTCTCCCTCTTCCCTCTCCCTCTCTCCCCCCTCCCTCTCTCCCTCTCCCCCTCTCCCTCGTCTCTCCCTCTCCCTCCATCTCTCCCTCTCTGGGAGGGAGTGAGGGAGAGGGAGAGACAGAGGGAGGGAGAGGGTGAGACGGAGGGAGAGGGAGAGAGGAAGGGAAAGGGCGAGGGAGGGAGAGGGAAGGAGGGTGAGACGTCTCTCCCTCTCCCTCTCCCTCTCCCTCTCCCTCCCCCTCCCTCTCTCCCTCTCCCTCCCTTCCTCTCCCTCTCCCTCTCCTAGAGGGAGGGAGGGAGAGGGAGAGACAGAGGGAGAGGAGAGGGGGAGTCGGAGAAGGAGGTAGGGAGAGGGAGAAGGCGAGAGGGTGCCTGCTTCCCTCTCTGTCCCCCTCCCTCCCTCCCTCCCTCTCCGTGTCCCTGTCTCCCCCCTCTCCCTCTCCCTCTGTCTCTCCCTCTCTGGGAGGGAGAGAGGGAGAGGGAGAAGGAGGGAAAGTGATGGAGGGAGGGAGAGGGAGAGAGGGTGAGGGAGAGAAGGAGGAGAGAGGGAGAGGGAGGGAGGAAGAGAGCTCTCCCTCTCTGCCCCCTCTCTCTCCCCCTCCCTCTCTCCCTCTCCCCCTCTCCCTTGTCTTTGCCTCTCCCTCCGTCTCTCCCTCTCTGAGAGGGAGTGAGGGAGACGGAGAGACGGAGGGAGAGGGAAAGGGAGGAGAGGGAGGGAGAGAGAGGGAGGGAGGGAGGGAGAGATGTCTCCTCCCTCCCTCTCCTCCCTTTTCTCCCTCTCCCTCTCCCTCCAACTCTCCCGCTCCATTCATCTCTCCATCTCCCTCACTCCCTCCCAGAGGGAGAGACGGAGGGAGAGGCAGAGACAGGGGAGAGGGAGAGAGGGAGAGGGAGAGAGAGGGGGGAGAGAGGGAGAGGGAGAGAGGGGGAGGGAGAGAAGGAGAGGGAAAGAGGCAGAGGAAAGAGGAAGAGGGAGAGAGGGAAGAGGGAGAGAGGGAAGAGGGAGAGAGGGAAGAGGGAGAGAGGGAGAGGAAAGAGAGAGGGAGAGGGAGGGAGAGGGAGAGAGGAAGAGACAGAGAGAGGGAGAGAGAGAGAGGGAGTGGGAAAGAGGTAGAGGGAGAGCGGAACAGGGAAAGAGGTACAGGGAGAGAGGGAGGCAGAGAGGGAGGAGAGGAAGCAGGGAGAAAAGAGAGAAAGAACACACCGTCTACATTTCTGTCAAATGACACCGGGGATCCTTACACAACCAGGAGAAAGTAACACAGGGAGGCTCTTTCTCAGCTGGAACTGGAACTGCAGACGGGGCCAAACACCACCAGGCTGGCCACACGTGTCCAGCCGCCGCTGCAGCCCCGTCAGCCGTGAGTCCGGTCACCAGGGCTCTGAGTGTCTGCTCCAGGGAGCTGGGGTTCACCCTCTCACCCGGGAGGCCGGGCCAAGACAGCAGGGCCCCGGGCTGGACACATAGGGGGAAACGCATGCCCACAGGACAGCTTGTGCGAGCAGATTCAGCTACCAGATTCTAGAGGCCCAGGACCACCCTGTGGCCCGTGAAACCCAGGAGCCACGAGGGTCTTGCAACGTGATTCCTGTCCGTTGGACTGTAAAGTTTATGTAGGGAATCTTGGAAACAGTGGTAACAAGGCTGAATTGGAACGAGCTTTAGGCTATTATGGACCACTCTGAAGTGTGTGGGTTGCTAAAAACCCTCCCGGCTTCGCTCTCGTTGAATGTGAAGATCCCCGAGATGCAGCTGATGCTGTCCGAGAACTAGATGGGAGAACACTATGTGGCTGCCGAGTAAGAGTGGACCTGTCGAATGGGGAAAAGAGAAGTCGAAATCGTGACCGCCTCCTTCTTGGGGTCGTCGCCCTCGAGATGATTATCGGAGGAGGAGTCCTCCACCTCCCACACATCTCCAAGATGGAGAGCCTTCTCCGTCAGCCAGAGCAGGTCCCTTTCTAGATATAGGAGAGGAGAGAGATCCCTGTCCCAAGAGAGAAATCACAAGCCGTCCCGATCTTTCTCTAGGTCTCCTAGCCGATCTAAGTCAGATGAAAGGAAATAGAAGACCACTTTGCAAGAGGAGTGGTGTACAGGCAATAACTTCATTTGGCAGGAGTATGTACAGAATATTCAAGTTTTGTTTGAGACTTCCGAAGCTTGGTGCACTTTTTAAATGTTTTAGTTGTTCACATTTGTTTGTCTCTTGGGACAGTGACACATAAAGGTGTCATTCTCTATGGTTTGAAATGGGTCCTGTGAGGCATGTAATATGAAGAATTGTTACCTTACAATGTTCCCTTAAGCAAAATTGAATTTGCTTTGAATTTTTGGTCTTGCCTAGACTGATAATAAAACTCTAACTCCTGCCCACCTAAAGTGTGATGTTTACTATTATGGAAACAACACTGGCAAACATTGAAAAGACTTTCTGTAGCTGGGATATGGTATGCAGCTGTAGTTAAGCAAGCAGTCTTTAAAAGGTGCTGTGAACCCAAGCCAGCAGGTAAAAATGAAAGCCGCACCCTTACCCTAGATTAGAGGTTTAAAAATTCCACTAGTCTTCACACCGGACAAGAGGTTGTCCAGGGAGTTTAAAATCTAAGAAGTTTCAAGGAAGTTAGTTTACCTTTGAGTTAGGTCATACGTCCCCTCTGTGATTGCTGTACATGAATACATAGCTCTTTGTAATATTTTTTGGAAATTTGAGATCATCAAGATACCAATGTCCTGCCAGATTAAGAGTATATTGTAGAGCTGAACTTTGAGTTACTGTGCAATTTTTTTTTCATGCTGTCATTTGTAATATGTTTTGTGAGAATCCTTGGGATTAAAGTTTTGGTTGCAAAAGAAAAAAAAGAAAAGAATCCGCCTGCCAATGCAGGGGACACAGGTTCAAGCCCTGGTCCGGGAAGATTCCCAGGTGCCGCAGATCAACTAAGCCCGTGGGCCACAACTACTGAGCCTGCACTCTAGATCCTGGGAGCCAGAACTACTGAGCCCCCGTGCCACAACTACAGAAGCCCATACGCAACGACGACCCAACGCAGCAAGAAAAAAAAGACGATACTGGCCAGGTGATCAAGGGTAAAATCGTTTGTCATAAGTCCCGTTGATGGTGTGTATCCTTGATGTGACCTGAGGAGAATGGCATTTTTATCTCTGTCTGGGTCTTCCGCCCCAAACCCCATAACTCCAGACCAACCATAAGAAAACATCCGAAAACAAACAGACAAACAAATTGAGCAACAAAATACCTGACCAGTCCTCCTCAAAACTTTCAAGGTATCAAAACCCAGCGACGTCTGAGAAACGTCACAGCCCAGAGGAGACTGGGACAGAAAAAGGATGTTAGGGGAACACTAGGGAAATGCTAATAAAGTTTGGACTTTAGTTAATAACAATGTATCCATCTTGGTTCCTTAGTTGGATAAACATGTCGTACTAAGGTACTAACCAGTTGGAAATAGGGGTACTGGGTCAGGGTCCACGGCACTCTGTACACTCTGTACAGATCTTTGCAACTTTTTTGTAACTCTAAGCTCTAAAATTAAGCGAGTACTGAACAGAGCTAAGAATGTTATTTCCCTGATTTGAACATGCCTGAGTTTCTTTTCATGGTCACATTTTTGCTATCTGGATGTGTCTTGGCATCAGTAGCAAAGGAGAGTTGCCAGCCCCTGGGAAGATGTGGGTGGTTTGCAGGTGGCTTGCTCTGGAGCTGAAGACCACGGTGGGAAGTCTGCAGCCTCGGGCTGCACTTAGAACCATGGGAGGGGATGGGCCAGCTCAGTTAGGGATGGAACCTATAAATAAAACTTTTTTCTTTTCCGTTATGGCTTATCACAGGATACTGAATATAGTTCCCTGTGCTAGACAGTAGGACGTTGTAGTTTATCCATCCTATATTTAATAGTTTGCATCTGCTAACCCCAAACTCCCAATCCAACCCTCCTTCACTGTTTCTCCCCCTTAGCAACCACAAGTCTGTTCTCTATGTCTGTGAGTCTGTTTTTGTTTCGTGGACGAGTTCATTTGTGTCGTATTTTAGATTTCACATATAAGTGAGATCATATGATATTTGTCTTTCTCTTCTGACTTACTTCACTTAGTATGATCATCTCTAGGTCCATCCACGTTGCTGCAAATAGCATTATTTCATTCTTTTTATGGCTGAATAATATTCCATTGTATATATGTACCACATCTTCTTTATCCATTCATCCATCAGTGGACATTTAGGTAGCTTCCATGTCTTGGCTACTGTAAATAGTGCTGCAATGAACATTGGGGTGCATGTATCTTTTCTTTCTTCTTTCTTTCTTCCTTTCTTTCTTTCTTTCTCGCTCTCTCTTTCTTTTTCTCTCTCTCTCTCTCTCTTTCTCTCTCTCTCTCTTTCTTTCTTTCTTTTTTCTTTCTTTCTTCTTTTATTGTCACACGGCATGTGAGATCTTAGTTCCCTGACCAGAGATGGAACCCACGCCCCCTGCACTGGAAGCATGGATTCTTAACCACTGGACCACCAGGGAAATGCCAGGAGTGTATGTATAGTTTTGAATTAGAGTTTTCTCCGGATCTATGCCCAGGAGTGGAATTGTGGGACCCTATGGCAGCTGTATCTGTTCCTGCACGCCTCACATCAACCACCTGCACTCCAATCCTTGCTCTCAACATCATCTTCGGGGAACCCAACCTGCGACAGGGACCTTGACAAGAAGAAATGGCTCAGGGGAAAGCTACCTGCACAGGGAGGAGATAGAGACCATCGCCCCTGGGGTGCGGAGGGGAGAGTGGGTGCAGAGGTTTGTCATTTCACCCCTGATACTCATCTCAGCCCTCCTGGCTGCCCCACTCTAGGTCACCTCGGGATACAGAGGTGACCCGGTTAGAGTCCCTGCCTGTGCAGGAATCTGGGGGCACCAGCGGGTCTGAATAATATTAGTGCAGGGTCTCCCCCGTGGCACTGGGGTTATTCGGGGCGGGTCATCCTCTGCTGAGGGCCCCTCCTGGGCAGTGTGTGGGGTTTAGCAGCATCCCTGGCCTCACCCATTTGATTCCAGGGGCCCTCCCTCCCAGTTGTGACAACCACAGATTTTCCGAACACATCACGGAAGAAATGGGTGAGGCGGGGGCAGGATGGCTCTGGGCGAGGACAGCTGTGTTGAAGCAACCAGCCTGGCCCAGGGCAAGGTCTGCCCCAATCCCATCAGCACCTGCATTTAGAACTGCCCCTTTCCTCTCCCACCTCCCCTGCCCTGCAGTGGTCTCCGAGACATCATCCCCATGTAATAAATCACACCTTCTCAGTTTACTGTTTGCTGCCCTCGCTAGAACGTGAGCTCTTTGAGGACAGGGATGCTGTTACGTCCCCAGCACCTAGAAGAGTGTCTGCTGTGTAGTAGATGCTTCATAAATACTTGCTGAATAAAGGAGTTGAATAAAGGGATGAGTGGATGAATGAATGAAGGTTACAATGGAAGGAGGGGGGAGATTCCCTTTCTGGCTCTCGGGGGTTGGGAGATCAAGTGAAAGATCTGTCCTAAATAGGCTGACCAGCCTTCTGGGGTCCCCCGGGACTGAGGGTTTCCCCAGAGTTCCAGCGCTCAAACCTGAGCGGTCCTGGGCAAACTGGGGGCGGGTGTTGGTCACCCTATCTAAACACAGTAACAATTCCAGCTGCAATAGCAATGGCCAATGACCTCTACGGTCTTACTGACCATGCACAGTTCTCTACCTGGCAGGGAAGGGTGGGCCGGGATTGGAATTCTGGTGATCCAGGGCAGGTGAGGGCACACCCCGGGCTTGTGGAGGGGAGTCCAGGAAGGTTCTGGAGGAAGTGACAGTGACACAGGAGGGAGGGAGGAGTCTAAGGAAGAACGTCCCACATGACAACGTGTGCCAATGGCCCTGGGCCCAAGGTCACACCTGACCAGGGCTTGCTTTTTTTTTTTCTAATTTACTTTTTCCCACATGGATATGCAATTGTCCTAATGCCATTTATTGAAAACTCCTTAATTTCCCCACTTTCTATCATATCAAGTTCTCATATATCTGTTTCTGGACCTTTTTTCTATACCATAGAGCTATACGTCCCATCCTTGCACCACTAGGGCTGTTTCATCACTATAACTTTATTTATTCATTTTTTTTTGGCCGTGCTGTGTGGCATGTGGGATCTTATTTCCCTGACCAGGGATCGAACCCGCGTCCCCTGCAGTGGAAGCTCGGAGTCTTAATCACTGGACCTCCAGGGAAGTCCCCAGGGCTTGCTTTGACATCCATGGAATGGTGGCAGGTGGGCACGGGGAGGAGCTGTCTGTGAGCCATCCTGTGTAGAAATGCAGGGTGGAGGGGAGGACAGATGGAGCTGGAGGGGAAGAAGCGGAGGAGGGAGGGAGGAAGGGAGGGAGGCCGGGCGAGAGACAGACAGAGAGTTTCCTGAGACAATAGCTCTGGCCGTGTCCTAGGGCATGAAAGCTGAAAATAGCTCCTAGTGCCGGGAGCCTTGGAGCTGGAGCCTGGGAGCCAGGGTGACTGGCTCTCCTCCCTGGTGTGTGTGTGTTGCGGGGCTGTGGGTGGCTCTGGGCTTCTCAGGCTGGGAATGGGGTGCACAGAGCAGGGACGGAGCAGGGACCCTTCTCTCTGGAACCTCGTGGGCCATCCTCAGCTCACAAAGCTGAGCCACTCCTTGCCCTACGAGTGGGGAGCTTATCCTCCCTGTCCCCTGGATCATACCCCCTCACACACAACTTCCCCGTGTGTGTTCCCAGCAACCAAGAGAATCTGTTTTTAAAAGATTTGGGGGAGGGGGATAACCATACAAACAAGAGCAGAATGGATACTTTTTCAGAATATGAATGGCTCTGTGTAAGCCCACCCCCAGGGTAACCACAGTCCTGACCTCTAACACTCTTGACGAGTCAGCCTTGGTCTGGGCTTGCGGACCCACGGAAGCTTCCTCATCCCCTCCTTCAGATCCTGACTCTCCCTCGGCGTCTTTGTGAGAAGCACCTGGGGAAGTGGGACTGCTAGGCTGTACTGCTGCTAGAACTCCACCTGGGCTCCACCAGGCTCCAGCCCCCCGCCCTGTCCACCTAACTGACCCTGAGGCACCTCAACTGGTAGGAGCAGCATCACCTTCCCTCCTGGGACTTGTGACACTTAAGGGAGACCCCGAAAGACAAGCATTTGGCTCCCTGGCTGGCAAAGAGCAGGTACTCAATTGTCATAAGTGTCTGTATCAGTGAGGGTTCTCCAGACAAACAGAATCCATACGGGGTGTGTGTGTATATACACACACACGTACATATGTACAAGCATACAAAAATATACAGCTGTGTACATATGCAGTATGCGTACATACATATACACATATAGTATATACAATACACACATACATATATACACACATATGAAATGCAGTTTGTATATATACAGTATGTATACACACATATACACACAATATATACAATACACACATACATATACACTATACATACACACATATAAAATGCATAGTTTGTATATATACAGTATGTACACATACATATAACATATGCAATATACACACCTAGGTACATATATATCATACATATATTCACACATACAAAGATATTTAAGTGTGCATATAGACAGTATACATACATACACATATAATATATGCAATACATACACGTACATACATACAGACACACATATACACCTACATATAAAAGCATATAGCATAAAAATATATATGTACTGTATATAGAAATTCATCGTATATATACATACATATATCATATATATAAGATATATACACATACATATATACAATGTATACACACACACACACACCTATATGTAAATATGCGCATGGACATACACATATAAATTCATACGCAAGTGTCTATATAATAGTATATTCATATATACATATAATACCTAGAAACATATACACATGCAGGTATACAACAGATATACACACCTATATATAAATATACACTGTATACATACATACATACAGTGTACATACACTGTCTATATACACACACCCATAAATCAATATATGGGTGTGTGTATATATACAGCATGTTCACATTTATAATATGTATACTATATATATATATACACATACATACATGTATACAATATATACACACAAATATATAGGCTTGTATGTATACTGTATATAGTACTTACACATATACTACAAACGCACGCACATATAAACATATGTGTATACATATATATAATATGTATACACACATATACAAATTAATAGGCTTGTATATATTCAGTATTTTTACATATATAGTTTTGTTTTAAGGAGTTGACTCATGTGACCGTGAGGCAGGCAAGTCAGGGCAGGACTCTGGGCTGGAGACACAGGGAAGAGCTGATGTGCCAAGGCCATTGGAGGAACAGTTCCCTCTTTCTACAGAACCTCATTTTTCTCTCCAGTCCTTCAACTGATGGACGAGGCCCACCCACGCCACGGCATTGACAATCTCCTTTATGCAAAGTGGTCCAATTTCAGTGTTCATCTCTTCTGAAAAATACCTTCCTGGCCACATCTGGAATAATGTTTGTGGTTGCCGGGGCCCCACGCAGTGCGCACATGAGATTAACCATCCCCGTGGCGATGATGACACTTTATTTTCTCCCTTGACCATTGTCACTACTATTCCAATTAAAATGGCAGCGCCATGAGGGCAGGGCATTTCCTTTTTTGCCAGTACTGAGCGTCCAGGTCTGGTGCCTAGCATAGGCTAAATACACAGCATTTTTGTGAACAGAAGCCAGGATTCCGGCTGCCATATTTAATGAGGAATTATAGTCTTATTATTGGGGGGGAGGTGTCACGGTACGTCAAGGGCGGGAGTCGAACCCGCCACCCCAGGCCCCGAGGGGTCTCCCCGGGTCTCCACTTCGGGCCGGTGGGTGTGGCCGGGGGCAGCTGAAGACGGGCGTGCGTGCTTGCGTGCGTACGTGCGTGCGTTCGTACGTGCGTGCGTGCGTGCGAGGGGGCGGGTCCACGGGGCGGGAGGCGCTCGCCGCGAGTGAGTGGTTCAGCTGGCCCCCGGCTCATTGTGCTTGCCTCACGCCGGCCCCAGTTGGCAGCAGCGCTGGAGGCCCCGGGCCTGTGACCACAAAGAGGGAGCCGGGGGCCGGACGGGAGCAGGCTGCCGGCGGCGGCGGCGCCGGCTGAGGCCCAGGCCAGGCTCCCTCCCCTCAGCCTCCCGCCCGCCCGCCTGTCCCGCCCCCGCCGGCGGCGCCCCGCCCCTCCCCCAACCGCCAGACTAGCCTGGTGCGGGGGCCGCGCGCGAAAACGTGGGGGAGAAGCTGAGGCTGGAGTCGCCCGTGGTGGCCGAGCCCGCCGTCTACCCATGGCTGCTGCTGGTCTACGTGAGTGCCGCCCGTCCCCTCTTCCCGGACCACCACCTCTCTTCCCCCAGGGCGCGCGCTGAGCCCACCGAGAAACGGAGCGACTCGAGTCGCCAGACCCTCTTTGGAGCCCCCCTTCCCGCCCTGCCTGCTTCTCCGCGGCCGTTTCCAGCCCCCGCGCGCAGGGTGGGCAGAGGGGAGCCGGGGCCGGCCGGGGGCACAGACTCGGCCGCGGGGACCCCGCGCTTCCGAGGGTCGCCCGAGCCGGTCTGCCGTTGGCCC
Source organism: Balaenoptera physalus (assembly GCF_965194825.1). Lineage (NCBI taxonomy): Eukaryota > Metazoa > Chordata > Mammalia > Artiodactyla > Balaenopteridae > Balaenoptera > Balaenoptera physalus. The sequence continues at coordinate 61,140 of NW_028126582.1, forward strand.
TGTAGGGCTGGGGACCCCGGTCCCCCCCCACCGGCCTGAACTGCTGGCGGGCTTGCCCTTCCGTACTTTATGATCTGACACGTCGGGTTTCTTTTTCCTGGCCAGCTTTACCATTACCTGCCCAGCTTTCCCAGCATCCCCTGATAATGTGTTAGATATTCAAGTTTTAGGGCCCGGTCCCAGCCCTATGGAATCAGCAACTCTGGTGGGGCTCAGTGATCTCTGTTACAACAGGCCCTGCAGACTATTTTTATTCACCTTAAAGTTTGAAAATATCTGCATTGTCAGCTGGCCAAAGCGTCCACCAGTAGGCGAAGGGGAGTGGCGCCTGGAAAAGATAGGGACTAGCCAAGGTAAGTACAGTAGCATTTGCCATGGTAGTAATGGAGAATGCCTTTTCTCCACTGGTTGGCACAGACTAGTATCTGGGAGCAGTGGCAGGGTTATTTCGGATGCTTTACATTGCAATGTAGAGTGACCGCTGTCCTGGTTTGCCAGGGACTTCCCCTGTGTGAGCACTTAAAATCTCATCCTGGCAAACCCCTTAGCCTTGGGTTTGAAAAACTTAGGGAATAACATGAAATTTAGGGGAAACATGATCTAGGTTTTGGGCAAGTCACAAGTGCTAATTAAAGCTAAGCAAGTATGGACAACATCTAGCCTCCTTTACCCCTTTGCGGGGAGGTAAATCTTGATTGGGTGAGAGGACTTATTGTTAAGAGATCTTTGTAGAAACATCCCCTTCTGCTTAGTCCGCTGGTTCTCGGTTCTGGCTAGACATTGGCATCGTCTGAGGAGAGTTAAAATGATTGTATTGGTCTAGCATGACCAACCGTCGGTGTGAGGGTTTTTAAAAAGTGCTTCAGAGGATTCTAATGTGCAGCCAAATTTAGGTGCCACTGCTTAAGCTTTTGAACCGCTGCTACGTATTTTCACCTCATCTTGCTGTGAGAATATCCAACTGTAGTTGAGGTTTGTTTTTTTTCTTTTTCTTTTTTTAACTGTCTTATTATAAGATTTACTGTCTTAAATAAGATTGAATGTACAGAAACTCCTGCTAGTCCATCTGGTATAGCTGGATACCCGGAGTAATATCGTTAAGATATGTACCATTTAAGTATTGTGACTGGCCTTTTAAAAATTAACATATGCATTAAATTAGTATTGATAGTATAGATCTCTTTCGAAGTTGTCATGTTGGGGAGCTATACCTCTAATCTGCTGCCATTGCTAAATATCTGGACACCTCTTATTAGGAATTGCTTTAAAAAATCTTTAGGGATTAAAACCAAGATTGCTGTATTATTTGTACTGGGACCACAAAAACCTCACGAAGTTCCCCTGCTGTACCTTCTACCCCCATCTCTAACCCTTGGCAACTTCTAATCTGTTCTCCATCTCCACAGTTTTGTTATTTTAAGAATAATATGTAAACATAATCATGAATTACTTAATCTTCGGAGATTGGCTTTTAAAAAATTTTCCCTCGGCATCATTCCCTTGAAGTTCATTTCAATTTTTGCATATATTAATAATTTGTTCCTTGTTGTTGCTCGGTAGTATTCTATCATAAGATTTTATCACAATTTGTTTCAACATTCACCCATTGAAAGACATTTGGGTAGTTGCCAGTTTTCGGCTATTAGAAATAAAACTGCTATGAACATTTATGTGTAAGTTTCTGTGGGAACTTCATTAAGTTTTTGTTTCTTTTGGATAAATGCTCAAGAGTACAATTACTGCATTGTAGGGTGAATCTACTTTTAGGATTAAAAGAGACTGTCAAGCTGTTTCTCAGAGTGGCTAAACCATTTTATTTTCCCACCAGTGATGTGATATAATTTTTCTACATACTCGCTAGCATTTGATGTTGTCACTATACTTTAATTTTAGTTATTCTCTGATATCTCATTATGGTCTTAATTTGCATTTCCCTGACGGCTAACGATGTTGAACATCTTTTCATGTGCTTCTTTGCCATGTGTATATTCTCTTCCATGAAATGTCTGTTCCTGTCTTCTGACTATTTTCTAGTTGGATTTTTTTAAGTTGTTTGGAGAGTTCTTTGTATATTATAGATACAAGTCATTTGTCTCCTATGGGGTTTTCAAATATGTTTTCCCACTGTGTAATTTGAGTTTTCATCCACTTAAAAGGATCTTCTATGAAGCATTTTTAACTTATTTTGATGAGATCCAATTTATCAGTTTTTGCTTTTATTGATCATACTTTCGGTGTCAAGTCTAAGAATTATTCACCTAGTTCTAGATGCCAAAGATTTTCTCCTATTTTTTTTTCTAAAACTGTCCTGCTTTTACATTTAAGATTATGATCCACTTTGATTTAATTTTTGTGTAAGATGTGTAAGGTTTAGGTTAAGGTTCATTGTTTGTTTGTTTGTTTTTGTCGAGGGATGTCCAACTGTTTCAGTACCATTTTTTGAAAAGTCTATTCTTCCCTGATAGCTTTTGCACTGCTGTCAAAACCAAGTTAAATGTATTTGTGTCGGTCTATTTCTGGGTTCTCTGTTCCATTCCATTGATCTGTGTATCTACCCTCCATCATTATGGCGAAATCTTGAAATTGGGTAGATTAATTCCTCCCATTTTAATCTTTCTTTAGAAATTGTTTTAGCTATTCTTCAGCCTCTTCCTACCATATAAATCTTAGAATAAGCTTGTCTATATCCACAAAAACCTTGAGGGCATTTTAAGAGTAATTGTTTTAAGCCTGTTAACTTGGGGAGAATTGACATCTTTATTATGTTGTGTTTTCTAATCCATGAACAAGGTATGTCTCCCTATTTGTTTGGGACTTTTAAAATTTTCTTCATCAGCACTTTGTAATTTTCAGTATAGAGGTCCTATAAATGTCTTATTGGGCTTCTATTTAAGTATTTATTTAGGTCAGTTGTAAATGGCATCACATATTTTTATTTAAGCTTCTACACATTTGTTATTAATATGTAATTTGATAAAATTGTGTGGATCTTGTACTCTAAAACATTTACAAACTAATATTATTTCTCAAGCTTTTTGTGGATTCCTTGGTATTTTCTCCATTTAGATTATCATCTCATCTTCAGATATAGACAGTTTTAGTTTTCCTTATTCAATATAATAGGATATATTACTATTCAACATTCAGTAGGATATATTCCTTCCTATTCAACATAGTAGGAATAGTTCTTTCATCTTTTAAATAAACTTTTTAAAAATTTAACTGTTAAATTTATCTATTTATTTATTTTTGCTTTATTTTCTTACTAGAACCTCCAGTAATATATTTAATAAAAGTGGTGAGAGCAGATATCGGTGCCTTGTTTCTGATCTTACAGAGAAAGCGTTCAGTCTTTCACAGTTAAATATAATGTCGGTATAGGTTGTTTGTAGATCACCTTTATGAGTTTCAGTATGTTCCTTTTCTATTCCTAGTTTGCTTGGAGTTTTTTTTCTTCCTTTTTTAAAATCATGAATGGGATTGGATTTTATCAAATGCTTTCTCTGCATTAATGATTAGGATCACATGACTTTTCCCCCTTAATCTATTGGATATGGTAGATTACATTGTTTGATTTTCAAATATTTAACCAACTTTGCATAACTGGAATAAATACCACTTGGTCATGGTATATTATTCTTTTTATATATTTCTGGATTTAATTTGCTAATATTTGGCTGAGGATTTTTACAGCCAATTTCATAAAAAATACTGGGCTGTAGTTTTCTTCTTTCTATACTGTCCCAGTCTGGTTTTGGTATCAAGGTAATACTGGCTTCATAAAATTAATTAGGAACTGTTCCCTCTACTTCCGTTTCTTATCAAGTCATGTAAAATTGGTGTTAATGCTTTAAGTCTTGGGTAAAAGTGAAACATCTAAGCCTGAATATTTCTTTTGGGAGTTTTTAAATGAAAAATCAGTGTTTCTCATAGTTACAGGAAAATTGAGATTGTCTCTTTCATCTTGGCTGAGTTTTGGTAATTTTGGGTGTAGACGCATTGGTCCATTTCATCCACAGTTTTGAATTTATAGTGTAGACTTGTTCATAATAACTTGTCCCTTATTAACCTGCAGGATATGTCATGGTATCCCTGGTTGCATTTCTGGTATCTGTGATTTGTGCCATCTCTCTTTTTATCTTTATCAGTCTTGCTACATCTTTCTTGATTAGATTGTTTATTTTGAAGAACCAGCCTTTTGTTTCATTGATTTCCTCCCCCCCCATTTTCCTGTTTTTAGTTTCATGGATTTTTGTTTCATCTTTATTATTTCCTTCTTTCTGCTTGTTTAGTGTTTTTTCCTCTTCCGTTTTTACTATTTTAATATAGAAAATTAGACTATTTCTTTGAAATATTTTCTTTCCCAATTTAGTGCTATAAACTTGCCTTTCAGCATTGCTTTCACTTCATTCCACAAACGTTGATCTGTTATATCTCCATTTTCTTTTATTCTATGCATTTAAAAATTTTTCCTTGACTTTTTACCCATGAGTTATTTGGAATTGTGATGTTTAGTTTTCATGTGATTGAAGATTTTCCTGTTGTCTTTCTGTTATTGATTTCTAGTCTGGTTCCATTATGGCTAGAGAACATACTCTCTCTGATTTTAATTCTTTTAAATCTGCTAATGTTTTTTTATCACCCAGTGTATGGTATATGAGTGAATGTTCCATGGACACTTGAATATGTATTCTGCTTTTATTGAGTGTGTTCTTTAAATGTCAGTTATATCCTGTTGATTGATGATGTTTTCAGTTCTTCCATACCCTTGCTGATTTTTCTCTCTGGGAGTTCTATAAATTGCTGTGTTGAAGTCTCAAATAATAATTGTGGATTTGAAATTTTCTCCTTTTACCTTTTTCAGTGTTTGCTTCATGTGTTTTGAAATTCTGTTGTTTGGTGCACACGCATTTAGTATCACTAGGTCATCTAGGTGGATTATTCCTGTTATCTTTATGTAATGACCCTCTTTGCCCCTAATAATTTCCTTTGCTCTGAAATCTACTTTATCTGATATTAATATAGCCATTCCTGCTTTTTCTGATGAATGTTCACATGATATACCTTTTTCATCCTTTTACTTTGAACTACCAATATCATGATGTTTAAAGTAAGCTTCTTATAGACAGTATATAGTTGGATCATGCTTGTGATTTTTTCATCTACTCTTCCAATGTCTGTCTTTGACTTGGTTATTTAGATCATTTACAGTTAATGTAACGATTGCTATGTTAAAGATTAGGTCTAGCATTTTATTTTTTTTATGTTTATTTTTTATTTTATTTTTTTCACACACACACACTGTATTTTATTTTTACAAGAGATAAATAGACTGACAACAAGCATTCTACATGGATGCCCACAACAAAAGCAACAATGATTGCAATTACCAAACATGAAACACACTCATGCTATGTCATAATATTGACATTCAGTCCAGTAATCCTCCACTGTAACAGCTCCTTTACTTTGCAGTGAAAATTGATTTGTATATTCTTTGCCTCTGAGTCCTTGTGAGATTTTTTTTTAATTCAGACAGAAAGTCACAAAAATTATACTCATCCTCATCAGTTCACTCAGTCCCATGTAATTAAATTTTTTTTCATCTTGATCTTTTGTTAGCACTTTTATGAGTTCATCAGTTTTTCATTAGAGTTCTGAAAATGCTTATTCATTCAGTTCAGTAGTACAGTCAGTTACCAGAAACCTGTACTTGTCAGAGTCTTTTCCATGAATTTCTTGAAGATGAAACCCTTTTATAGGAACATATTTGCAAAAGCATCAGAGTACACCCAGAACTGTCTGTAAATGAGAAAAGACTTAAAAATGACCACAGTTAAAGATTTGATGAAAGTTCATAATAATGCAGTTGACAAGAAAATTAGTTATTTCTGAGATATACATTTTAAAGTAATAACTAGGATTATTACTTATAACATTATACCAGAACATATAAGATTTTTAGAAATTTCATGTAATGTCTGAAACATTTATATTAACATATTTCCATACATATTTCCATACAAATACAAATATAAGATTTTTAGAAATTTCATGTAATGTCTGAAACATTTATATTAACATATTTCCATACAAATAACCCAATGAAAGTTTAGTATTAGTTGTTTTGTTTGTTTGTTTGTTTATACTGCAGGTTCTTATTAGGCATCAATTTTATACACATCAGTGTATACATGTCAATCCCAATCGCCCAATTCAGCACACCACCATCCCCACCCCACCGCAGTTTACCATTTTATTTTTTGTTTTGTCTTTTACCTCAGTTTCTCAATCCTGTGTTTCTCTTATTTTGCCTTCTTGTGGGTTACTTAAACATTTTTTAATAAGTCCATTTTAATCTAATTTATTTATAATCGTTTGTGGATACTGTTTGTATAGTTTTCTTAGTGGTTGCTTTTGGCATTACACTATACATATGTAACTTATCATAGCCTACTGGAATCAGTGGTTTATTACTTCAAGTGAAGTTTCAAAATTTTACTTCCATTTAGGTCTCTTAATAGTCCCCAGTTTTAAAGTATGATTTTCTGTAGTATTTCCTTTATATACATTGAGAACCACATCAGATGGTGTCATAATTTTTGCTTTGACCATCAGAGGGAATTTAAGAAACTCATGAGGCTAATGATAGTCTCTTATATTTATCCCACTTGTTTTCACCCATTCCATTGTTCCCCTTTTCTTTCTGAAGTTGCCAGTCTTCTGTTATTTTTTTTTATGTTTGCATAACAGTAGGTGATATCTGGGCTTTCCAGTGCCATTGGATATGAGTTTCAGGAAACACTGAGCCTGGCTCACTTAATGCTACTGAGTTGGAGGGTTTGTATACGTTGGGCCTGTTGGCACAGCAGATGCTAGCAGATTAGACTAATGCTGATGGGACTAGTGCCACAGGAGGATGCATTCCCATTCAGGCTATGCTGCTGCTACAGTAGATCAAATCCCCCTCTATCCCAAGTGTGGGGCAGTGACCTGCTGCTGTCACTGCTTCTTTATTAGGCTGCTTTCGCCTCAGGTGTGTGGTGGGATCCCTTGGAAGCTGCTGCTGCTGTCAATCACAGGGTTAAATTCATTTTAGAAATACTTAAATATAAATATATAGCCTGGCTCTTGTAGGACCTCTGTATTTGTTTTTTATTGCTTTCATACGAATTACCACAAATTGAGTGACTCAAAACATCGTAAATTTATTACCTTAGAAGTCTGACATTGGTCTCAATTGAGTAAAGTAAAAGTGTTGGCAGGATCGACAGATGAATGGATAAAGCTGTGGCACGTATATACAATGGAATATTACTCAGCCATAAAAAGAAATGAAATTGAGTTATTTGTTGTGAGGGGGACTGACCTAGAGACTGTCATACAGAGTGAAGTAAGTCAGAAAGAGAAAAACAAATACCGTATGCTAACACATATATATGGAATCTAAAAAAAAAGAAAAAAATGGTTATGAAGAACCTAGGGGCAGGACAGGAATAAAGACTCAGCCATAGAGAATGGACTTGAGGACACAGGGAGGGGGAAGGGTAATCTGGGATGAAGTGAGAGAGTGGCATGGACATATATACACTACCAAATGTAAAATAAATAGCTAGTGGGAAGCAGCCACAAAGCACAGGGAGTGGAATCCTGCAGTGTTTGCTGATGGGTCATTTTGGAAGAGCTGACTTTCAGTCTGAAGCTCTGCCTGTTTGCATCTGAAGAATCTGCATTTAAGGAGAGGGTGTATGAGGAAGGGGGTGTATGAGGGACAAAGGTGTCCTGGGTGCAGATGAGCCAGGACCTGACCAGCTGCCTTTTGGGTCCTCTGGTCCCATCTCTTGGTCTGTGCCTCATCTGCATCATCACTGTCCCCGCTGGCACCCCTGGGGTGTTGTTGTCTGAGTGAGATTCCCCTGGTGCCCCTGCTCTCCTCCCCTCCTCCTGCTGGTTGGGGAGGGAACTGCTTGTTGTGTGGTCTGTACTCCTGAGGCACGAAGGACCCTGTAGCATGGACCTGCAGAGTGTGGGATGTGGTCCCAAGAGCATGGGGCCCACATAGGACACAACATCGGGGCATGACCAGTATTAGGGCTGCCTCATCACTGACAAGGAATGTTGTCCAGATCGTGCTCGGGAGGGTGTGGTGGGTGGCCTGGGACCCTAGAGGCCCCATTCCTATCCTGGAGCTTGGAGAGTGCATCCCCATGGGCTCCAGATTCACCCCATATCTCAGCCATATCCCTCTGTCCTGTCTTTGAACTCAGGAAAACGAGTTCTCTTGTCCACAACATAGGCCTGGTCCTGTTGGTATTAGGATTCTTTAAGTTAGGCATCCTGGGATAGCTCTTTTTAGGCCTGAGAAGGAACAACTCAGGAGTGTACAACAATTTCAGATGAAACTAATATTCAATGACTATCTCTAACTACTCGGTTGTTGACTTCTATTAGTCATTATTCTCCTGGTTTTAGCTCTGATGTGGGGATTACAGAGGAGTCAACATTTAAATCTTCATAATCTGTGTATTTGTAGCTTCAGTATCATTACTGACCCATAGTTTTTTATGGTTTGGGAAGAGTTATTGATTTCATGTGTCATGTAAAGGATTCACAATGATGATAGGGCAATTAAGATTACAATAATGGCTAGTAAATTGTTCACATTTTCTCTACCTGTGCATCTATTGTATGCAAGTGAGTTAGTTTAGATGTCAATATTAGTGAAATGATATAGAGGACTAGAGAACTTATTTTAAAAATCACTATTAATGTGTGATGATGAAAATGTAAAAGTTCTTCCATAATCGGTGATGTTGTATCTTGAGAGCCTAGATGAAAGTGATATGCCTTAGTAATATACAGGATTTTAGCCTATGATTTAACTTTGACAAAGCTACATCACTTTTTACTTTTATCTCATTTATTGAGAAAGACATAATTGTTATGGTGTTGGCTTGAAACTGGTTGAAAAGGACTTGAGTCCTTCCTTATTTCACATTTACATAGGTAGGATCTTGAAACATAGGATATGGTGGAGGGCATTCGTGTAACCATTCTAGGTTAGGAGTAGCAATTTCCACTGCTAAGACTTCTTGTTTAGACGCAAATGCTTTTCAAAGTATGAAGATTATTAGCATTACTGCTGCTACGGAGATGAATGAGCCTAAAGACAAAATATTTCATGTTGTGTGTGCCTCAGGGTACTCAGACTAACGTAGTGACATCCCTGAGAGGCCAAGAAAGTGCTGCAGGAAGTCATATTTACTACTACAAATATACTTGTGAAGTGAATTTTTGCTCATGCTGAGTTAACTGTATAACCTGAGAATAGTGGGAATCAGTGTAGGAAGCCTCCTATAATAGTGAAGACTGCTCCCATGGACATTAGGTCACGGAAGTGTGCTACTACATAGTATGTATCCTGGAGGACAATGTCTGGGGATGAGTTGGCTAAGATGATTCCTGTCAAACCACCTACTGTAAAAAGAAAAACTAAAGCCTAAAACTCATAGTATAGTGGGAGGTCATATAATATTACCTCCGTGAACAGTTGCTAACCAGGGACTTCCCTGGTGACGCAGTGGTTAAGAATTCGCCTGCCAATGCAGGGGACATGGGTTCGAGCCCTCGTCTGGGAAGATTCCGCATGGCGCGGAGCAAAAAGCCCATGCACCACAACTACTGAGCTGCCCTCTAGAGCCCGCAAGCCACAACTACTGAAGCCCACGCGCCTAGAGGCCGTGCTCTGCAACAAGAGAAGCCACTGCAATGAAAAGGCCGTGCACCGCAACCAGAGAAAGCCCACGTGCAGCAACCAAGACCCAACGCAGCCAAAAAAAAAGAAACGAGAAAGAAAACTTAAATAAAGAGTTGCTAATCAGCTAGATACTTTTACTCCTGTAGGGATAGAAGTAATTACGGTAGCTGATGCAAAGTATGCTCCTGAGTCGACAGCTATCCCTATGGTAAACATATGATGGGCCCACAAGAGAAATCCTAAAAAGCCAGTGGACATGACTCATACTAGTCCCAAATAGCTGAAAGGCACTTTTTGTCCTAAATAGTATGTAATGATATGTGAGATTATAACAAAGCCTGGTAGGCCATGAATACAGACTTCAGGGTGACCAAAGAGTCAGAATAGGTGTTGGTATAGGATTCAGTCTCCTCCTGCAGGGTCAAAGAAAGTAGTGTTTAGATTTCTGTCTCTTAACAATATGGCAATTCTGGCTGCTCAGACTGAGAGTGGTAATTATAGTAATATGGCTATAGTTGGGAAAGATTAAACAAATACTGGTGTTTGGTATTGGGATATGACTGATAGTTTTGTATTAAAGACTATAGTAATAAAAGTAATAGCACCAAGAATTGAAGAGACACCTGCTAAATGTAAGGAGAAAATGGTTAGATCGACAGAGGCTCCTTCATGGGCCAGATTGCAGGCTAGAGCTGAATATAGGGTTCCACTTGTACCAGAACCAGCTTCTACTATTGGTGATATGAGTAAGAGTAAGAATGATGGGGGAAGTAGTCAAAAGTTTATATGATGTACTGGGGGAAATGCTACCTCAGGTGCCCCAGTTATTAGTGGCCCAAGTCAGTTTTCAAATCCTGAAATCATAATGGGTACAACTATAAAGAAAATTATTACAAGTGCAGGGACTGTTATGACTACCTTACAGATTTGGGCATCTCCAAGTAGCGCTCCAGGTTAGCATAGGTCAGCCAGGATTAATATACTTAAGGCGCTGCCTGCTACTCCAGCTCAAGCACCAAATAGTAAAGATAAAATGCCGATATCTTTGTGATTTGTTGAAAATAATCAGCAGTGTATGAACAGAGGTAAAATGACTGAGCTAGCATTCGACTGTAAATCTAAAGACAGAGATTGAGCCCTCTTTCTGGCAAACCCTGTGGTGAATCAACAGATTGAATTGTAACTTGAGAGAAGCAGCTTCAATTCTGCCGGTGATTTTCCTGCCTTTTTTTTTCTTCTTTTTTCTTTCCCAAAGGGAGGAGAAGTAGATTGAAGCCAGTTGACTAGAGGATTTGCCTGTTAACTAAAATTTCCTGGGGTTAAAACTCATCAATCTCGTAAGGATTTGGCTTAATTACAGTGTTTGCTTTGCATTCAATTGATATAGGAGAAAGTCCTGCAGTCCTTATTTTTAGAAATTAAGTAAATTGTACTTGTTTAGGGTTTTGAAAGCTCTTGGTCTAAGCTAACCTAAATTCCTAGTCCAGCACTGATAGGATGGGTGTTATGGGTAGTAATCGTGTGGCTATTATGATGAGTAATGATAGGAAAGTTATTTGATTTGTATGTTCAAATTGTTGTACTTTTGTGTTGTTTAATGAAGGGAATATAGTTAGTGATGTGGGTTATGTTAGCTGCAAGTAGAAATATATGCTGAGGACTGCTGTGATGGCTATTAGTGTTGGTAGAATGATGTTATCATTTTTGTTATCTCTTGGATAATTATTCATTTGGGTCAAAACCCTGATAATGGTGGGCGACCTCCTAATGACACTATAATGCTGAGGATAAGGATCCTGATGGGAGGTGTTTTATCTCATGTGTGTGATAATGATACCCTTGTAGTACATCTGGGTATAAATAGGAAGAAGATAGTGTTGTTATGATATAAATTAGTATGTTTAGGATTGTTATACTTGGAATATACATTATAATAGCTGTTATTCATCCTATATGGGCAACTGATGAGGAGGCTGTAATTTTTTCCAGGTGAGTATGGCTAAGTCTGCCTCAGCGTCCAACTATGATTTATAATATCACTATGATTAACAGTATGTTTAGGTTGATGGATGGTGACATGTGGTATAAAACTGATAGGGGTGCAATTTTGTCATGTTGATAGCATCAGGCCTGCTGTTCATGGAATGCCTTGAGTTACTTCGGGCACTCAGAAGTGAAATGGGGAATGTCCTACTTTTGTGACAAGGACGATTGTCATGATAGTGGATGCTGCTGGATTAAAGATTTTTGTAATCCATTGTGTTCTTTGACCAGAGTATATTAGATTAATGATAATAGCCATTATAAGTAGTATTGATGTGGTGGATTGTTTTAGAAAATATTTGTTGGATGCTTCTGTAGCTTATGGGTTCATGTTTTTTATTAGAATGGGGATACCATTAACCAGTGTGAGCTTGTTATACAATTATGTTTCCTGAAATAATGGTCAGTAGAATGATAGTAAAAAACAATGAGAGTTTATTAGTACAGGAAGGATATACAACAATATTTTGGGGGTATGGGCCTTGAAGCTTTCTTAGAGAACCTTACTATATAGCATTGTGGTGTAATGTGGTAGCATGGAGAATGTAAAATTCTTAGAAATAAGTTCAATTCCAGGAATAAGCGCATTTAAACCTCTATCATTTACTTTATCAAAGTAACTCTTTAGTCAAACATATTTCTTAAGTTTGCTGTGGGTTGCCTGGTATGATGACAGGTAGTGAAAACTCTCATATACATAGGGCTAATGTTAGTAGTAAAAAGATTTTTTATAAGAGATGTATACGTTGATCATATCAAAATTGTGGGTAGGATGCTCGAATTCATCGAAAGGAGATTGTTAGATGTGTTTTAATGATGACTTGGGCTGTATATAATTCTGGCACGTAGGGATTGTCGAATGCTCCTAAAAATAGAATGTTGTGGAAATGTTTATTATAAGGAAATTGACATATTCTCTAGGAAGGACGGGGTGAATGGGCCTGCTACATTTTCTACATTGAAGACATATACAGGTTTTGATTCTACTTCTGTTAAATCAAGTGGGGCTTCATTGGATTTCTGCTACTGCGGAGATAATCAAATTCTGGGTAGGGGTCAGGAGAAAATTAGTCATAGGTGTTCTTGTGTAATAATTACTGTTGAAAGTGTAAATGATCCATTTAGCATTAGGACTGAGAATAGAATAACTGCCAGCAACACTTCATATGAGATTGTCTGTGCTACTGTCCGTAGAGCTCCAGTGAGTGAGTATTTTGAATCTGAAGCTCAACCAGATCAGAGGATGGAATAAATGGCTAGGCTTGATATGGCTAATATAAATAGTATGCCTACATTTATATCAATTAGTGGATAAGATATGGGAAGAGGAATTCATGTTGTGAGAGCCAGGGTTAAGGCTAGCATTGGGGCAATAATATATAAATTGATGATGTTGATGGTCATGGTGGTTCTTTAATAAATAATTTGAATGTCTCAGTAATGGGTTGTAATAATCCATAGGGGCTGATGACTTTTGGCCCTTTCTGGATTTGTATATAGCCTAGGATTCTCCATTTAGTTAATATGAGGAATGCTATGGTGAATTAAATTGGGTACTTTGTGAAAGAATGTTGATTATAAATATATTCTTAGGAAGAGAACTTGAACCACTGCAGATAAAGGTTTCAGTTTTACCTAATTACCGGGCTCTGCCACCGTAACAAACCCTGTTCTACAGTAGGGTATGTATAAATTAACTGAATGTAGATTATATCATCATTTAGTTTGAAGACATTTTGTAAAGTAAGCCGTATTGCTCTTGTCCTTTCATACTGGAAGAAATCTGCAATAGACAGAAACCAACCAGGATGACTCCAGTCTGAACTCAGATCACGTGAGACTTTAATCGTTGAACAAACAGACAATTAATAGCAGTTATACCATTGAAATGTCGTGATCCAGCATCAAGGTCATAAAACATATTGCTGATATGAACTCCAGAATACAATTACTCTGTTATCCCTAGTAAAACTTGTTCCGTTGATCAGTGGTTTAGAAGAACAGGTGATAAAGCATTTTGACTAGCTGGTCTAGATTTTAATCACTCAGAGGCAGTTTTATTCTCCAAAAAATAAATGGCGCACGGGCTCAAGGCACACCGGCTTCAGTACTTGTGGCACGCAGGCTCAGTAGTTGTGGCCCACTGGCTTAGTTGCTCCGTGGCACGTGGGAAATTCCCAGACCGGGGATCGAACCGGGTCCCCTGCATTGGCAGGCGAATTCCTAACCACTGCATCACCAGGGAAGTCCCAGAATCGCAGTCTCCCTTTTAATATACCTTAAGCCCAAAGAATCCATGGAAAATTGTTACAGAAAATAAGACAAAAAAATATTGTAAGGACTATAACAGAAGCATATAATAAACAGTTCATATAGACACATCCCAAGCAGTTACAAAGTATATTAAAAGGGAGGCTGCGATTTTAAAAGAATAAGATAAATTATACCCACAAACTCCCAGTCTTTCCTGAAACATTGCAATCTGAAACCCTATTGTAGGAAGCAGAAGATTCCAGGAGACATTCTACAAATGAAGGACTCTAAACCCTGTGGTTGGAAAAGGAATTCTGGAAGGAAGGTATCCTCACCCAAGGAGAGCAGGTTCCTATACTTCTCTAACATCACACCCCTGTAGAATTCCCATTGATCTTGGTCCAGGCATTGTCACTCCTCTTGAGAGAAATCTATGGCCACATCCTGGAATGGCAGCAGTCCCTGAAATTAAAAGTACACATGCCATGTGGCCATGGGAAGAGTTCATAATGTGACCCAAGAAGAAAACAGCAAGTTAAGAGAACTGGTTTTAATTATAGAAGACTGTCTTCAATTATCCACTAATATATATATATTTACAAAGTAACTTTCTCTACCTTATTTGTAACTACAAGAAAAGAGTATGGCATGTGATCCACAAACCAGTGTAGAGACTATACTTATCTGGAAGAGAAATGATAGAATGATGGTTTCAACACAGGCATATGCATTTTTGAGTGTTTTATTTATATCAAACTGGATAAAATGTGTGTATTTCTCAGACAGAAAAGACATGTCGAAGTAGAAATGTACCTTTCAACTATTCATGGGTACACAAGTACACTGGGGAGATTGTAAAAGTGCAGATCGTGATTCAGTAGGTCTGGTGGGCCTGAGTTCTGTTTTTTCCTCAAGCTCATTTTTAACTAGTGATGCCACAGTCTCTGATTCATTAACCACAGTTGGGAATAGCAGAGACATAATTAGAAAGGTAAAAATTCATATTTAACTTTGAACTTAAAGTGTTTTATGGATTTTACACCTTTAATAGAATAGTAAGCACAGCAGCAACAATCATTTGTGAATATTTACTATAGACTGTGTATCTTTCTTTCTTGTGTAGGATTCCAGGAAAAAGGCCTGGGCTGCGGCCACAGTGGGCGGGGCCCCCAGGCCGGGCCGCCCCTCCAGGACCCCCGGAAGGGCTCCTGGAGGCTCCAGGCGGCTTCTCCCCTGGCGCCGCCCTCCCTCCCGGAAGGCCTGGGGGCAGAGCGGTCCCACCTCCTCGCCCAGAACGGATCCCGCGTTTCCGCAGAGCTGGAACTCCCGGCTCGGGGTCTCTTCCCTCCGCCGTCACTGAAGTGCCCCGGAGCCCGAAGGGAGGGCGGCCTCACTGAGGCTGCCGGCTCTGGAGGGGCCCCGGCGGCCAAAGCCGCGACAGTCCTGGGGATCGCGGGCCGGGTAAGTGGACGCCAACCCTCCTCCTGGTCTGGTGCCCGGGCGTCAGTGCAAGACCAGCTTCTGAGGGGCAGGGGTTCGCTGCCACCCGCCGCTGCTGTGCAGAAAGAGCGGCCCCCAGCGTTCTGGTCCCGGGGAACTTCGGTCCCTCCTCTCGCCCCTGCCCTCGGCCTGGCTCGCGGGGCCTGGTGGGCGTGGGGAGTGGGTCGGCCTGAGCGTCCTGAGGGGAAACGGGGAAAGGGAGGCGCAGGGTCCGGTTGGAGCGTCAGCGCCCCTCCTCCTGACTGCGGGGAAAGCAGCTGAAAACGCATCCCCAGGCTCGGAGGTCCCTTGTTCAGCCGAGTCTCTCTGCGCTCCTTCCTCCCTGAGCTAAAGTACTGGGGGGAGGGGACAGGGGAGGGGAATGGCGCAGGTAATGGGGAACATCAAAAGGTGATTGTTAACTAAGGAAAACCAGCTCTCCCAAGGTGAGGAATGTAGCGCTTTTCTTTGTATGGGAAGATGCAAGCGTCTGGGCTCACTGAAATCATTCCTTTGATATGCACCTCAGCTCGCTGGGGCCAGCATTCTGTATTTGCATATCCTGAGTTCCTCAGGGCCTGCTGGCTCACACTGGAGGGCTGCAAGTGCTGATGTCTGTGACATCCTTTTTTTACTGATATGGCAAGAAATATTCCATTTCTTACAGGCTTGAGGGGCAGAGAGTGAAAAAGAGTAGGAGAATCTCACTCAGCATGTAATTTGGCATATATATATATATAAAATATTTATATTTAACTGTGCTAATAGAGGCTCTCAATTCCAATCAATTTGTACTACTGCCCTATATGTATTAATTTCATCAGTATCATATAAAAAATGCCTATAAAGTTGACGTAATCCATTTAAACAGGATAATGATTTTTAAAGGAAACATAATAGAAATATAACAACAAAACCCTTACCACCAAAGGCTGTGTGTGGAACAACCTAAATATATGTTCCATTGTTAAAATATTGAAAGATGTATTCAATAGAAATATCAACAAAATGAAAAATAATAAGGGCAGCGGAATGCTGAAATGTTGTATCTTTATCATTAAAGTGGCAGAAAATCATTTATTAGTAGGCACTGAGGGCAGAGGATGCCTGATTTTTATATCTTTTTCATATTTGTGCAGTTGTTTCAGCAAGTAACTTAAAGAAAAGATGGAAAAACAAGGAGGTTTGTGCCTGAGATCATGTTGATGTGAAACCAGGGATGGCCACCTTGTGCCAGGTGCGTGAAGTTTACCTGGCCAGGTAGACCACAGAGCTCCTGAGAAGCCAGGGTTGGAATTCTTCTGCTGGGTGCCCCTTAGCTTCTGTGACTTGATTGATTTTGAGTCATGTTGGGGGATAGACCTGATCACAGGAAATGGGTGGAAATAGAGTGATTTGGGGAGCAGCTAACGACATTCATCACAGCTCATGGCCTGATTGAATTTTAAAGAAACAGGAAAACAGATGCTTCTTATGGAATCAGAGAATATGAGGGCGGGACAATCCCAGAAAATGAGAAACACCCATCCCATTTTCCAGATGAGAAAACAGAGGCCCAGCAAGGTGAAATCCCTCACCCAAGTTGCACCTGTCTCTCCTCCCCACTACATGGTTCATGAAAGCAGGACTCTTCCTGCCTTGATCACTGCTGAACTCCAAACAGGGCCAGGCATCTAGCAGCTGCTTCAAAAATTTTGGTTGGGCTTCCCTGGTGGTGCGGTGGTTGAGAATCTGCCTGCCAATGCAGGGGACGCGGGTTCGAGCCCTGGTCTGGGAAGATCCCACATGCCGCGGAGCAACTCGGCCTGTGAGCCACAATTACTGAGCCTGCGTGTCTGGAGCCTGTGCTTGGCAACGAGAGGCCACGATAGTGAGAGGCCCGCGCACCGCGATGAAGAGTGGCCCCCGCTTGCCACAACTAGAGAAAGCCCTCGCACAGAAACGAAGACCCAACACAGCCATACATACATACATACATACATAAATAAAAAGAATGTAAGCAGACAAGAATAGCATTAAAAAAAAATTTGGTTGACTGGATGAACAACGCTATTTCTTTCTTTCTCACTCTTATTCAGGACTGTGCCAAGAACTCCCCAGGTTGCAATGTAATTCGATAAATGTAAATATTAATTGAGTTTTGGTGTGATGAGGGCTTAGGCTTTGAAGGTTACAGACTTGGTTCAGATCCTGGTTCTGCCACTCAATAGCTGTTTGGCTTTGGGAAAATTACTAAACCTCTCTGAGCTTACTTCCTCCTTTGTAAAGTGGGGATAAAACTATCTGAGCCAGCAGAACACCTGCATCAGGGATGTGCACTAAGTATTGGTCTTTCTCACTCTCCCACTCCTTCCCTCTGTTCTTCCCCAAGAAGATGTATAGAAGGATATAGTAGTTTTAAAAAAAATTAATTTAATTATTTTTGGCTGCGTTTGGTCTTCGTTGCTGCGTGTGGGCTTTCTCTAGTTGCAGGGAGCGGGGGTTATTGTTTGTTGCGGTGCGTGGGCTTCTCATTGCGTTGGATTCTCTTGTTGCGCTTGTTGTGGAGCACCAGCTTTAGGCGCGCAGGCTTCAGTAGTTGTGGCCTCCAGGCTCAGTAGTTGTGGTGCATGGGCTTAGCTGCTCCGCAGCATTTGGGATCTTCCCTGACCAGGACTCGAGCGCAGGTCCCCTGCCTTGGCAGGCAGATTCTTAACCACTGCGCCACCAGGGAAGTCCGATACGGTACTTTTTAAAAAGGGGTTTTAATTTATTTCAGAAAATATACATTTTTCTTGTAGAAAAGTTTATTCCCCTATAGAAACATAAACACGCAAACCACTCCAAATGCTGTATTCTATGGGTTAGATATTATCAGTCACATTTTATAAGTAATTGGGCAAATGCCAAAGCACTAGCTACTGGGGAGTAAGAAGACTCAAATCTGGGGTGCCCCCACCCCAATTTCAAGAGCATGGTGTGTTTTTCAAATCCATGTTTCATCTGGTCTTTGTTTCTCATCCATATTCTGTGTCTGCCTTTCACCAGAAGGCTCAGATCCTCCGCTTTCACACCCTCCCGGCTGGCTGTGCCCCAGCTCCCGCCCTGGAACCTCTGCATGCCTGGGTGTGCCTGCTCCCCCTGTGCATCACCAGCTTTGCCAGGGAGCTGCTGTATCGTGCACTGCTTGCTGTGCCCAGAGTACCTGGACCCTTCTGGTACATGAAGTACACCCTCGTCACCATGTGTGCACGCCCATCCCCTTACCTTATATCCTGCCTCTAAGCCAGGGTTGGGGGTGACTACAGTGTGCATTCAGCTGTGTGTGAGGTGCTGGGATCAAAGTGAAGTTCCCAACTTTTGAAGTTGCAGGCTTGAGGGGCACACAGTGATTTAAAATCAGGTCACCTGACTTAAAGGGGGGACTGATTGATTTAAAGCCAAGGCAGCTGACTTAAAGCCTGCGTCCCTCAGCTGCAGGACGAGACCAGCTTTGGCGGTACACGGGTTCGCTCCAAGCCAGGACTGCTATTCAGGAAGAGCTTCCAGTAGTGCCTTAGTGCAGGGGGACTTGGTCCGTGGTCTTGCCCCTGCCCTCAGAGGGGGGCCACCTGCTCTTCTGGAGAATCAGGGAGGGGGAAGTGCAGAGTCCCAGCTGGAGTTGCGTCACCCTTGTCTGATGGCAAGGAAAGGGGGGGCAGGGCTGTGTGGTGTCCTGGGGCTGGACTCACCAGGTCGACTCAGCCTCTCAGCCCCCTAACCTCCCCTCACACACCCCACAAGAGTTTTCAGTAATATGTAATTGCGCCTTAGGTTCTCGGTCTTCAAACTCATACCCAGGCTCCCAGATCCCTTGATTCAGCCTATTCCTCTGTGCTCTTTCTTCTGTTACATACAGTCCGAGAGGGAGGGGCTGGGGGATGGGACTGGAGGGATCCCGGCAGCACTGGCCTCAGCTGACTAAAGAGATCCGGGGCCTGCGCTATCACACATGTGCGAGGACCCTTAAGGCGGAATCGAGGGGGCCAGTTAGAGGCAGTGCTTGCTGCCTCAGGTGAGTATGGATCACCGTCGGGTGGGGAGCACGCTGACCCCTGAGAAATACTGTTAGGAGGATGTGTTCCTCCCTCGGCTTCAAGGACGTGGGTGGGCTTCAGGGCTCCAGTTCCTCTCCAGGCCTCCAGGTCCGACTGCACCGCAGCGGGCTTGCAGACCTGTCTTCCTGTCCCAGAACTTGCCAGGCTCCAGGAAGAATCCAGACTGCAGAAATGGTGCCTGAGCACTCCAGCGTAAGAAGTGCTGTCCCTGGGGACCCAACAGTGGAGGGAGGAAGGGTGAAGGGACTGGGGGTTAGGGTAGGGAGGGGTGGCTGCCCTGGGAGACATTGAGAGAGAAATATCGCCCCCCACACCCCTGCCCCTGCAACTGACGCATTGATGCCATAGGATCTCAGGGCCTTTTAGTCAGAGATGCCTCTGCTTCTTTACTCCTGTGTTCAAAACTATGCAAAACCAACTCTTCATCCTCTTGCTGCCTTGCCAGGACTTTTAAAGCACTGTTCTTTTGCAGCACTCGTTCCCTAAACTGCAGTTTGGAGCTGTTCCAGCTATTTAAAAGTGTTCTCCTTAAACTGAGACTAAATCCTACTCTTTTGGAAAAATGTCCTTAACTTCATTGGAGATCGTCTTTTCTGCCCATTCCTTCCTTCTACTGCCCTCTTAAGAACCCCTGTGCTCAAAGAGCTTGGTGATTTATTTTTTGCTTGATGTCAAAAAGAAACCTTCCCCATGCACCCCAAAAAGCTTTCCTGGATCATAGGTGTTTCAAAACCATGACAGTGTTTTGCAGTTAGTATACACTGGGTAGACTGCCTAGCAATCCCTCCAAGAGCCAGAGGTGAGCAACACCTTTGCTTATTTGATTGGATGTCCTTCAAGTTTAGGAAGGTACCATTCTTATGACCCAGGAGATAAGACAGAGCCCTGGATGGCTGTGGCTGTGATTAGATAACTTCTGATGATTTTATTTCCCTTACTGAGCTGCTGCTTCTAGGTCAATTTCATTTTATTACCTGTCCATTTTTAAAGAAAGACTGACAAAGTCACTGGAATAGGTCAGGAGTCTGAGCTCAGGGTTGGTCAAAGGTACTCACAGGGAGGAAGGTGGATAAAAATAGGTGGGTAAATAGGAGGGTTGGCAAGTATAGCCAGGACACCCGTGTTCATCGTGCATACTAATAAAGGCCAGAATCTCCTCATTTATCTCTGGTGGGAAGTTCTGATGGTTTCACAGGATCAAACTCAAATCATATTCAAACTAGGGGATTTCCCTGAGCATAAAAGGAAGTATCCATCCCTAGCAGGAGTCGCTGCAGAGGAATAAAGACGTAGATGTAGAGAATGGACTTAAGGACACAGGGAGGGGCAAGGGTAAGCTGGGATGAAGTGAGAGAGTGGCATGGACATATATACACTACCAAAGGTGAAATAGATAGCTATTGGGAAGCAGCTGCATATAGCACAGGGAGATCAGCTCAGTGCTTTGTGACCACCTAGAGGGGTGGGTTAGGGAAGGTGGGAGGGAGACACAAGAGGGAGAGGATATGGGAATATATGTATACGAATAGTTGATTCACTTTGTTATACAGCAGAAGCTAACACAACAAGGTAAAGTAATTATACTCCAAGAAATATGTTAACAATAGCAACAACAAAAAAACCCAAATCTAAGTCAATCAAGCCAACGGAGACATTGTATGTGTTTACAGTTCAAGAAATCCACAAGAGAATCCTTTATTCTGTAGGCAATGAATGGTCCATTCGAAAAGAAAAAAACTTTCTAAAATGTTGTTTTTCCATTTATTGTTCAGAACATCCTTTTTATACCTCTGAATTTCTTACTATTCAAAGCCAAGTCACGTGAGTTACAGGGAAGCAGCTGATTGATTTAAAGTTGGGTCATGTGATTTAAAATCCAGTGGCAGTTGTTTGATTTAAATCCCAGTTAAATGACATGAGGAAGGGGTGCTAGAAACTGCTTTTTCATCTCTGGCTCAGAATATCATATTTACCTTGGTTCTTCTTATGATTTAGAAAACTTGTGCTGTCTCTCCTTGGAATCATCAGGAGAAAAATACAGTATTTCAGGTTCATTCTTGATACCAACTTCTCACAGTTAAGGTGTATTGACTAAAAGATCTTCCTTCTTCAAGAGATTCCAAACTTCTGTAAGACACTTCATTGTAATTGGAGAAAAAAGAAGAATGAAATCAGGCCAGCAGCTGCAGGAGACCAAGGCAGCCCCCATGACTAGGGAAGGAGAAGGAAGGGCTGAGAGTTGGCTTTAGAGCAGACAACCTCCAGAGGGCGCTGAAGCACGGGCAGAGCCCACCTGCCACTCCCAGTTTGGCACTCCAGGGTCAGATTTGGGTTTGGAGATGGGGTTGCTGTAACCCCAAGGAGGTGAGCAGAGAGGAGGAGTTGATTACCTCTGATTATCCTCTGACTCTCTGATTTGATTATCCTCTGACTCTCTGGCCCAAATTGCCTGACGTCACAGGGGGGGACAGAGTTTTGCTTTCAGCAACTGATGGGACCCTTCCAGGCTGGTCGGGTCGCCCAGTGGCCCGACAGCCTGACAGGCTGACTGCGGTATGATCGCCCTTCTTTTCTCCAGAATCTGTACATCAGGAGGTGCATGGGTGTGGGAGCCCATTCACCGCCACCCCCCACCCCCAGGGGGGATGGCACCTTCCCTGGCTGTACCCTATGATCACCAGGTGCTTGAAATGAATGCAAGATTTTTGACTTGAAGGAAAAGCTCACGTAACCACTTCTGCCTCATAATGTGTGGGATTTACTATAATGGAAGGACATTATAAAGAACAGGTAGAAAACTCACCTGTTGGTCTCCATGTAGGAGTTAATTTTGCATGAATCCCTCCTACATGAGTAGATAGCAGAGGTTTATTTTTGTTCCCGTGTGTGTAGTTGTGTCAGAGGATGTAGGTATGGTGATTTGAAGCCGTCAAAGAAATATTCTCAGAACTCTCAAGACTTCTCTTGATTGGAACCGAAAGAGACCTGGAAAAGGAGGAAAAGAAAAGGAGGAGGGAGAAAGAATGACTGTTTCTCAGTAAATTCACCTTCCTGGTTGATTGTTCTCTCTTCTCATTTCTTTTAACTTCCATGTATGTCTAGTGGAATAATGTAGAAAGGCTGATTTTTATGCTTTAAAAGATTTTACATCACAAAGAAACTAGAAGTGGGTAACAGAACTTATTCAAATCAATTTTACCTAGAGACTTTGATATTAAATTTGTATACTAAAATGGGTTTATCCAAATTTTCTGTTTCTTTTTGAGTGAATATTTGTAACATATTTTTGTAGATAATAATTTATCCTAGATATACAAAATTGTGAGAATGGGTACCATTTTTTACCACTTAAATGATTTCTTTTAAATGAATAGATTGTACACTTTAAATGCCAATGTTGTGTCTTACATGTTGTGTTTTAATTCCTGATTTCCAAAACTTGTGTTTATTTAATTGATTTCTATCTAATAATCTGTCTCCCCTTTATTGTTTCTTACTTTATATTTTATTGATCTATAGTTAATTTACATTATTATATTAGTTTCAGAGGTACAACAGTGATTCATAAATGTTTAGCTTCTTCTCCATTTATAGTTATTATAAAAGAGTGGCTATATTCCCCATGCTATACAGTACACCACTGTAGGTTATTGATTTTATACATAGTGGATTGTACCTCAAAATCTCCTACCACTATTTTGCTCCTCCACCCTATCTCTCCCTGCTGGTAACCACTAGTCTGTTTTTTAATCTGTGAGTCTGTTTTTTAATCTGTGAGTCTGTTTTTTGGTTGTTGTTGTTGTATTCAATTTTTCAGATGCCATGTGTAAGTGATAACATACCATGCTTGTTTTCTCATAACATACCATGCTTGTTTTCTCTGCAGCTTATTTTACTAAGCATAATACCCTCCAAGTCCATCCATGTTCTTGCAAATGGCAAAATTTTATTTTTTGCTGAAGTCATCATAAAAAATCTTTTTTATCCACTAAGCTATTGATGAACACTTAGTTTGACTCTATATCTTGGCTATGGCAAATAACACTGTTTTGAACATTGGGGTGCAGTTATTTTTTTGAAATAGTGTTTTTGTTTTCTTCTGATATACCCAAGAGTGAAACTGCTGGATATTATGGTAGTTCTATTTTTAGTTTTTTGTGGAACCTCCATTCTGCTTTCCACAGTAGCTGCACTAATTCACATGCACATCAAGAGTGTACAAGAGTTTCCCTTTCTCCACATCCTCACTAACCTTTGTTATTTGTGATCTTTTTGATGACAGCCATTCTGACAAGACTGAGGTGATATATCTCATAGTTTTGATTTGCATTTTACTGCCGATTAGCTATGTTTAGCATCTTTGTGAGTTCTGGCTGTCTATCTGTATATTTTCCTTGGAAAAGTGTCTATTTAGGTCTTCTCATTTTAAAAAAAAAAAGATTTTGGGTGTTTTTTTGATATTGAGTTGTATGTGCTCTTTCTGTAGTTTAGCTATGAACCCTTGCTTAGTCATCTTTTTGGTGTTAACCTCTTATGTGCAAATATTTTCTCTCCTTCAGCAGGTTGTCTCTTCATTTTGTCTTTGGTTTCCTTTGCTGTGCAAAATCTTTTAAGTTTAGTGAAGTCCCATTTGTTTATTTTTGCTTTTGTTTCATTTGCCTTAGTAGATTGAACCTAAAACTGTTGCTATCATTTATGTTGAAGAATGTTCTATATTTTCCTTTAGGGGTTTTATGGTTTCTGGTCCTACATTTAGGTATCTATTCAGTTTTGCATTTATTTTATATATGGTGTTCTAAAATAATCTAATTTTATTCTTTTCCATGTAGCTGACCAGTTTTCCTAGTACCACTTATTGAAGAGACAGTTTTTTCTCCATATTGCCTGCTTTGTCATAAATCAATTAAATATAAGTGTGTGGGCTTATTTATGGGATCGCTGTTCTCTTCCAGTGATCTTTGTGTCTGTTTTTGCTCTGGTACGATTCTCTCTGATTACTGTCACTTTGCAGTATAGTCTGAAGTCAAGGTGCGTGATGCCTCCAGCTCTGTTCTTTCTCAAGATTGTTTGGCTATTTGGGGCCTTTGTGTTTCTATACAAATTTTAAAATTACTTTTTCAAGTTCTGTGCAAATGCTTTGGTATTCTGATAGGGATTGCATTAAATCTGTAGACTGTCTTTGGTAGTATGGTTATTTTAAGAGTATTAATTCTTCCAGTCCATGCACATGCTATGTTTTTCCATCTTTTTGTGTTGCCTTCAACTTCTTTCACCAATGGCTGATAGATTTCTGAGCACATGTCTTTTTTTTTATAGTGATTTCTTTAATTTATTTATTACTTATTTATTATTTATATTTTGGCTGTGTTGGGTCTTCGTTTCTGTGCGAGGGCTTTCTCCAGCCGCGGCAAGCGGGGGCCACTCTTCATCGCGATGCGTGGGCCTCTCACTATCGCGGCCTCTCCTGTTGTGGAGCACAGGCTCCAGACGCGCAGGCTCAGTAGTTGTGGCTCACGGGCCCAGCTGTTCCGCGGAATGTGGGATCTTCCCAGACCAGGGCTCGAACCCGTGTCCCCTGCATTGGCAGGCAGACTCTCAACCACTGCGCCACCAGGGAAGCCCTGAGCACATGTCTTTTACCTGCTTAGGTGTGTTTATTCCTAGGTATCTTATTCTTTTTTTAAAGAAATTCACGTTCTTTTATTTATTTATTTATTTATTTATTTATTTATTTATTTATTTATTTATTTATGACTGTGTTGAGTCTTCGTTTCTGTGCGAGGGCTTTCTCTAGTTGCGGCAAGTGGGGACCACTCTTCATTGCGGTGCGCGGGCCTCTCACCATCGCTGCCTCCCTTGTTGCGGAGCACAGGCTCCAGACGCGCAGGCTCAGTAATTGTGGCTCACGGGCCCAGTTGCTCCGTGGCATGTGGGATCTTCCCAGACCAGGGCTCGAACCCGTGTCCCCTGCATTGGCAGGCAGATTCTCAACCACTGCGCCACCTGGGAAGCCCTCTTATTCTTTTTGATGTGATTGCATATGGTATAGTTTTCTTAATTTTTCTTTCTGACAACTTTGGGTTTTGTTTTTTCTTCTTTTTCTAATTCCTTCAGGTGTAGTGTTAGGTTGTTTATTTGATATTTTTCTTGTTTCCTAAGAATAAGCTTGTATCACTGTAACTTCCCCCGTGAACTGCGTTGGCTGTGTCCCATAGATTTTGGATCATTGTGTGTTCATTTTCATTTGTCTTGGGTATTTTTAGAATCCCTCTTTAATTTCTTCAGTGTTCCTTTCTTCCCCGTTTATTCCCTTCATCTGTGACGTGAGGACTATCTTTAATATTATGTTTGGATTTCTTTCAGTTTTGTGTGAGTGTGTATGTGTGTGATTATTTAAGTTGCTGAGCTCTTAATTTCACATGGACACTACCAACCATGCATTGTTACCCTCCTCCCCCACAGTTACTGAATTTGACCTTATATTTTACATCTACTTGTTTTGTGTGTCCCTTAACTTCTTATTGTGAATATAGATGGTTTTATTTCTGTTTTCTTTCATCCTTCCTATTAGCTGTGTACATGGTTGATTTACTACCTCTGGTGAATATTTGCCTTAACCAATGAGGTTTTTCCTTTAGTAAGTTTCCTTTCCTAATTTTTATGTTTCAGTCGTGGCCTTTTCTTTTTCACTTAGAAAAGCCCCCTTAAGATTTCTCATAAAGCTGGTTTGGCGATGCTGAGCTCTTTTAGTTTTGCTTCTCTGTAAAACTTTAGATCTCTCCATCAAATCTGAAGGAGAGCCTTGCTGGGTAGAGTATTTTTGGTTATGGGCTTTTCCCTTTCATGACGTTAAATATACCGTGCCACTCCCTTCTGGCATGCAGAGGTTATCCTGAAAAGTCAGCTGATAACTTTATGCAAGTTCCCATGTTTGTAACTTGTTGCTTTTCCTTTGCTCCTTTTAATAGTGTCTTTTTATCTTTATTTTTTTTGCCATTTTAATTACAGTGAGTCTTGGTGTGGTCCTCTTTGGGTTGATCCTGTTTTGGCCTTACTGTGTTTACTGGCCTTGGATGTCTGTTTTCTTTCCCAGGTTATGAAAGGTTTCAGCTCGTATATCTTCAGGTAGGTTCTACACTGCTTTCTCTTCCCTTTTGCTTCTGGGACCTGTATAATGCAAATATTAGTACACTTGATGTTGTTTCACAAGTCTGTTCAACTTTCCTCATTTCATTTTAATCTGTTGTTTTACCGTTCATCTTCAGTGATTGCCAGTACTCTGTCCTTCATTTTTCTGATTCATTCCTCTGTATCATTTAGTCTACAGTAGTTTCCTTTTAGTGTATTTTTCATATCAGTTATTGCATTCGTCATCTCTCTTTTGTTGTTCTTTAATGGTCTAAGTCTTTTTAAAAAACTTCTAACTTCTTTCTCTGGTCATCCATTCTTCTCCTGAGTTCTTTGATCATCTTTACCGTCATTACCTTGAACTCTTTCTTGAGTAGATTGGCTATCTCCACTTCACTTAGATCTTCTTCTGAGTTCTTATCTTGTTCCTTCATTTGTATCGTGTGTCTGTGTCACTTCATTTTTCTTAACTTGCTGTTTTTATTGCTATGTATGTAGTAGGTTCGTTACATTTCCTGACCTTGGAGAAGTAGCCTTTTGTAGGAGAGGTCCTATGTGTCCCAGCAACCCAGTGTCCCCTGGTCACTAGAACTATATGTTCTAGGTGTACCCCCTATGTGGGCTGCTTGGGCTCTTCTGTTGTGGTGGGCTGACTACTGTGGTTGGTCTGGTAGGCTTGGCTGCCCCCAGGCTGCTTGTTTGCCAGGCTCTGCCTTGTATGGAGGCTGTGATAAGTCTGTGAGTGTTTTTTTTTGTGGAAATATGTTCATTGGTAGCAATCTTAGGATAACATGTATAAATGATATCATAGGATATTTGTCATACCCTTTTGACTTACTTAACGTTATATGATTATTTCTAGGCTCAACTCTAGTCCTGAAAACGGCATTGTTCATTTTTTTCCCGAGGCTACTATTCCATTCTGTCCATATACCACTTCTTCTTTTTCCATTCATCTGTTTATGGACCATTTTTTGGCTTCCATGTCTTGCCTATTTCAATATTGCTGCAATGCACATTTTCCTGCCTCTGTCTTTCCGATCCTGGCGGTCTTAGTTTATGGCTCAAAAGGTGCCCTGACGCATCATATGGTAGCTCAATTTTTACCTTGTAAAGCAGCTACATTCAGTTTTTGTTAGTGCTGTTACCACTATACATCCCACCAGCAGCTAGGAGGTATGAGTTGTCTAAAACCCATTCAGTATTTATAGTTTGTAGACTTTTTCCTAATGGCCATTTGACTGCTGTGAGCTGAAACCTTTTTGGAGGTTGGAAACGCATGTGGCTAATAATTCCTTATACTGAGCTTTAGGCATATCCTTTTTCTTCATTTCCTTTTTTTGTTAAAGAGTGAGTACAACTTCCCTCCTCTTATTGACTTCTTGAAAAATTTCTCATGTGTTGAATTTTCTTGCCTATTCCCTACGCCAGGGCATTTTTTGAGGGCAGGTGTCATTTAGAGCCCTGCATTCCTTAGGACTCTGAAGCAACCATTAGCAGTGGGTTTAAAGCTGCTGTTGTGCGAAACAGCCACAAGGCGGCAGCATTATTACGTTCTCAACTCTTGTTACTTGGGCAACAGAGTCTTCCTGGAGGTAGGGTTCCGAGGTTGTAAATTAGAGTGGAATGTGCTGGGACAAGCCCCCAGAAGTTTATGTCCCCTTTCTTATGTTTGTTTTTTAAATTTAATTTCTATTTCTTATCGGAGTAAATTTGATTAGAGTGTGTTGATTGTCTGGCTATACAGAATCTGCTCAATGATTCATACATATGTCTGTTCATCTTCGGATCCTGGTACCATGTATGTGACTACAGAATGTATATTTTAAAGGTATTGGTGATTATAAAATGCATATAGTTTATATGTTATATGTTTATATACATTTAACATACATTAGTATATGTATGTTAACCCCATAGTCCTAATTTACCCATCCTCCCACCTTTCATTTTGGCTAACCATTAGTTCATTTGATAAGTCTGTGAGTGTCTTTTTCTGTGGAAATATGTTCATTGGTAGCAATCTTAGGATAACATGTATAAATGATATCATAGGATATTTGTCATACCTTTTTGACTTACTTACCCTTATATGATTATTTCTAGGCTCAACTCTGGTCCTGAAAACGGCATTGTTCATTTTTCTTCCGAGGCTACTATTCTATTTTGTACGTATACCTCTTCTTCTTTGTCCATTCATCTGTGTATGGATCTTTTTTTTGTTTCCATGTCTTGGCTATTTCAATATTGCTGCAGTGCACATTTGCCTGCCTCTGTCTTTCCGATTCTGGTGGTCTTAGTTTATAGGCTCAAAAGGTGCCCTGCCGCATCATATGGTAGCTCAATTTTTACCTTGTAAAGCAGCTCCATTCAGTTTTTGTTAGTGCTATTACCACTTTACATCCCACCAGCAGCTAGGAGGTATGAGTTGTCTAAAACCCATTCAGCATTTATAGTTTGTAGACTTTTTGCTGATGGCCATTTGACTGGTGTGAGCTGAAACATTTTTGGAGGTTGGATACGCACGTGGCTAATAATTCCTTATACTGAGCTTTAGGCATATCCTTTTTCTTCTTTTCCTTTTGTTGTTAAAGTGTGAGTACAACTTCCCTCTTCATATTGACTTCTTGAAAAATTTCTCATTTGTTGAATTTTCTTGCGTATCCCCTAACCCAGGGCATTTTTTGAGGGCAGGTGTCATTTAGAGCCCTGCACTCCTTGTGACTATTAAGCAACCATTAGCACTGGGTTTAAAGCTGCTGTTGTGGGAAACAGCCACAAGGCGGCAGCAGTATTACGTTCTCAACTCTTGTTACTTGGGCAACAGAGTCTTCCTGGAGGTAGTGTTCCGTGGTTGTAAATTAGAGTGGAATGTGCTGGGACAAGCCCCTAGAAGATTATGTCTCCTTACTTATGTTTGGTTTTTAAATTTAATTTCTATTTCTTATCAGAGTAAATTTGATTAGAGTGTTTTGGTTGTCTTGCTGTACGGAATCTGCTCAATGATTCAAACATATGTCTGTTCATCTTCGGATCCTGTTACCATGTATATGATTACTGAATGTATACTTTAAAGGTATTGGTGATTATATAATTCATATAGTTTATCTGTTATATGTTTATATACATTTAACATACATTAGTATATGTATGTTAACCCCATAGTCCTAATTTACCCATCCTCCTACCTTTCATTTTGGCTAACCATTAGTTTGTTTGATAAGTCTGTGAGTGTTTTTTTTGTGGAAATATGTTCATTGGTAGCAATCTTAGGATAACATGTATAAATGATATCATAGGATATTTGTCATACCCTGTTGACTTACTTAACGTTATATGATTATTTCTAGGCTCAACTGTAGTCCTGAAAACGGCATTGTTCATTTTTTTCGCGAGGCTATTATTACATTTGGTACGTATACCACTTCGTCTTTGTCCATTCATCTGTTTATGGACTTTTTTTTGCTTCCATGTCTTGGCTATTTCAGTATTTTTGCAGTGCACATTTGCTTGCCTCTGTCTTTCCGATTCTGGTGGTCTTAGGTTATAGGCCCAAAAGGTGCCCGGCCGCATCATATGGTAGCTGAATTTTTACCTTTTCAAGCAGCTCCATTCAGTTTTCGTTAGTGCTGTTACCACTTTACATCCCACCAGCAGCTAGGAGGTATGAGTTGGCTAAAACCCATTCAGCATTTATAGTTTGTAGACTTTTTGCTGATGGCCATTTGACTGGTGTGACCTGAAACCTTTTTGTAGGTTGGATACGCATGTGGCTAATAATTCCTTATACTGAGCTTTAGACATATCCTTTTCCTTCGTTTCCTTTTTTTGTTAAAGAGTGACTACAACTCCCCTCCTCTTATTGACTTCTTGAAAAATTTCTCATGTGTTGAATTTTCTTGCCTATTCCCTACCCCAGGGCATTTTTTGAGGACAGGTGTCATTTAGAGCCCTGCAGTCCTTGTGACTATATAAGCAACCATTGGCACTGGGTTTAAAGCTGCTGTTGTTGGAAACAGCCACAAGGCGGCAGCATTATTACGTTCTCAACTCTTGTTACTTGGGCAAAAGAGTCTTTCTGGAGGTAGGGTTCTGAGGTTGTAAATTAGAGTGTAATGTGCTGAGACAAGCCCCCAGAACTTTATGTCTCCTTACTTATGTTTTTTTTTTTAATTTAATTTCTATTTCTTATCGGAGTAAATTTGATTTGAGTGTTTTGATTGTCTGGCTGTACAGACTCTGCTCAATGATTCATACATACGTTTGTTCATCTTCGGATCCTGTTACCACGTATGTGATCACAAAATGTATATTTTAAACGTATTGTTGATTATATAATTCATAAATTTTATCGGTTATATGTTTATATACATTTACCATACATTAGTATATATATGTTAACCCCATAGTCCTAATTTACCCATCCTCCCACCTTTCATTTTGGCTAACCATTAGTTTATTTGATAAGTCTGTGAGTGTCTTTTTCTGTGGAAATATGTTCATTGGTAGCAATCTTAGGATAACATGTATAAATGATATCATAGGATATTTGTCATACCCTTTTCACTTACTTAACGTTATATGATTATTTGTAGGCTCAACTATAGTCCTGAAAACGGGTTTGTTCATTTTTTTCCCGAGGCTACTATTCCATTCTGTCCATATACCATTTCTTCTTTGTCCATTCATCTGTTTATGGACCTTTTTTTTGCTTCCATGTCTTGGCTATTTCAATATTGCTGCAGTGCACATTTGCCTGCCTCTGTCTTTCCGATTCTGGTGGTCTTAGTTTATAGGCTCAAAAGGTGCCCTGCCGCATCATATGGTAGCTCAATTTTTACCTTTTCATGCAGCTCCATTCAGTTTGCATTAGTGCTGTTACCAGTTTACATCTCACCAGCAGCTAGAAAGTACACAGTTCTCTACAACCCCTTCAGCATTTATCGTTTGTAGACTTTTTGCTGATGGTCATGACTGGTGTGAGCTGAAACCTTTTTGAACTTGAATTTGCATGTGGCTAATAATTCCTTATACTGAGCTTTAGGCATGTCCTTTTTTTTCTTTTCCTTTTTTTTAAAGAGTGAGTACAACTTCCCTCCTCTTATTGACTTCTTGGAAAATTTCTCATGTGTTGAATTTTCTTGCCTATTCCCTACCCCACGGCATGTTTTGTGGGCCAGTGTCATTTACAGCCCTGCAGTCCTTGTGACTATATAAGCAACCATTGGCACTGGGTTTAAAGCTGCTGTTGTGGGAAACAGCCACATGGCAGCAGCATTATTACGTTCTCAACTCTTGTTACTAGTTCAACACACTCTTCCTGGAGGTAGTGTTCCGAGGTTGTAAATTAGAGTGGAATGTGCTGGGAAAAGCCTCCAGAAGGTTATGTTTCCGTGCTTATGTTTGTTTCTTAAATTTAATTTTTATTTCTTATAGGAGTAAATTTGATTAGAGTGTTTTGATTGTGTGGCTGTACAGAATCTGCTCAATGATTCATACATATGTCTGTTCATCTTCGCATCCTGTTACCATGTATGTGATCACAAAATATATATTTTCAAGGTATTGGTGAATATATAATTCATATAGTTTATCTGTTATATGTGTATATACATTTAACATACATTAGTATATGTATGTTAACCCCATAGTCCTAACTTACCCATCGTCCCACCTTTCATTTTGGCTAACCATTAGTTTATTTGATAAGTGTGTGAGTGTCTTTTTCTGTGGAAATATGTTCATTGGTAGCAATCTTCGGATAACATGTTTAAATGATATCATAGGATATTTGTCCTACCCTTTTGACTTACTTAACCTTATATGATTATTTCTAGGCTCAACTGTAGTCCTGAAAACGGCATTGTTCATTTTTTTCCAGCGGCTACTATTCCATTCTATCCATATACCACTTGTTCTTTGTCCATTCATCTGTTTATGGACCTTTTTTTGGCTTTCATGTCTTGGGTATTTCAATATTGCTGCAGTGCACATTTGCCTGCCTCTGTCTTTCCGATTCTGGTGGTCTTAGGTTATAGGCCCAAAAGGTGCCCTGCCGCATCATATGGTAGCTCAGTTTTTACCTTGTAAAGCAGCTCCATTCAGTTTTAGTTAGTGCTATTACCACTTTACATCCCACCAGCAGCTAGGAGGTATGAGTTGTCTAAATCCCATTCAGCATTTATAGTTTGTAGACGTTTTGCTGATGGCCATTTGACTGGTGTGAGCTGAAACATTTTTGGAGGTTGGATACGCACGTGGCTAATAATTCCTTATACTGAGCTTTAGGCATATCCTTTTTCTTCTTTTCCTTTTTTTGTTAAAGTGTGAGTACAACATCCCTCTTCATATTGACTTCTTGAAAAATTTCTCATGTGTTTAATTTTCTTGCGTATTCCCTAACCCAGGGCATTTTTTGAGGGCAGGTGTCATTTAGAGCCCTGCACTCCTTGTGACTATTAAGCAACCATTTAGCACTGGGTTTAAAGCTGCTGTTGTGGGAAACAGCCACAAGGCGGAAGCAGTATTACGTTCTCAACTCTTGTTATTAGGGCAACAGAGTCTTCCTGGAGGTAGTGTTCCGTGGTTGTAAATTAGAGTGGAATGTGCTGGGACAAGCCCCCAGAAGGTTATGTCTCCTTACTTATCTTCGTTTTTTAAATTTAATTTCTATTTCTTATCGGAGTAAATTTGATTAGAGTGTTTTGGTTGTCTGGCTGTACAGAATATGCTCAATGATTCAAACATATGTCTGTTCATCTTCGGATCCTGTTACCATGTATATGATTACTGAATGGATACTTTAAAGGTATTGGTGATTATAAAATGCATATAGTTTATATATTATATGTTTATATACATTTAACATACATTAGTATATGTATGTTAACTCCATAGTCCTAATTTACCCATCCTCCCACCTTTCATTTTGGCTAATCATTAGTTCATTTGATAAGTCTGTGAGTGTCTTTTTCTGTGGAGATATGTTCATTGGTAGCAATCTTAGGATAACATGTATAAATGATATCATAGGATATTTGTCATACCTTTTTGACTTACTTACCCTTATATGATTATTTCTAGGCTCAACTGTGGTCCTGAAAACGGCATTGTTCATTTTTCTTCCGAGGCTACTATTTTATTTTGTACGTATACCACTTCTTCTTTGTCCATTCATCTGTGTATGGATCTTTTTTTGCTTCCATGTCTTGGCTATTTCAATATTGCTGCAGTGCACATTTGCCTGCCTCTGTCTTTCCGATTCTGGTGGTCTTAGTTTATAGGCTCAAAAGGTGCCCTGCCGCATCATATGGTAGCTCAGTTTTTACCTTGTAAAGCAGCTCCATTCAGTTTTTGTTAGTGCTATTACCACTTTACATCCCACCAGCAGCTAGGAGGTATGAGTTGTCTAAAACCCATTCAGCATTTATAGTTTGTAGACTTTTTGCTGATGGCCATTTGACTGGTGTGAGCTGAAACATTTTTGGAGGTTGGATACGCACGTGGCTAATAATTCCTTATACTGAGCTTTAGGCAGCATATCCTTTTTCTTCTTTTCCTTTTTTTGTTAAAGTGTGAGTACAACTTCCCTCTTCGTATTGACTTCTTGAAAAATTTCTCATTTGTTGAATTTTCTTGCGTATCCCCTAACCCAGGGCATTTTTTGAGGGCAGGTGTCATTTAGAGCCCTGCACTCCTTGTGACTATTAAGCAACCATTAGCACTGGGTTTAAAGCTGCTGTTGTGCGAAACAGCCACAAGGCGGCAGCATTATTACGTTCTCAACTCTTGTTACTTGGGCAACAGAGTCTTTCTGGAGGTAGGGTTCTGAGGTTGTAAATTAGAGTGTAATGTGCTGAGACAAGCCCCCAGAAGTTTATGTCTCCTTACTTATGTTTTTTTTTTTTAATTTAATTTCTATTTCTTATCGGAGTAAATTTGATTAGAGTGTTTTGATTGTCTGGCTGTACAGAATCTGCTCAATGATTCAAACATACGTTTGTTCATCTTCGGATCCTGTTACCATGTATGTGATCACAAAATGTATATTTTAAACGTATTGTTGATTATATAATTCATATAGTTTATCTGTTATATGTTTATATACATTTAACATACATTAGTATATGTATGTTAACCCCATAGTCCTAATTTACCCATCCTCCCACCTTTCATTTTGGCTAACCATTAGTTTATTTGATAAGTCTGTGAGTATCTTTTTCTGTGGAAATATGTTCATTGTTATCAATCTTAGGATAACATGTATAAATGATATCATAGGATATTTGTCATACCCTTTTCACTTACTTAACCTTATATGATTATTTTTAGGCTCAACTCTAGTCCTGAAAATGGCATTGTTCATTTTTTTCCCGAGGCTACTATTCCATTCTGTCCATATACCACTTCTTCTTTTTCCATTCATCTGTTTATGGACCTTTTTTTGGCTTCCATGTCTTGGCTATTTCAGTATTGCTGCAATGCACATTTTCCTGCCTCTGTCTTTCCGATCCTGGTGGTCTTAGTTTATAGGCTCAAAAGGTGCCCTGACGCATCATATGGTAGCTCAATTTTTACCTTGTAAAGCAGCTACATTCAGTTTTTGTTAGTGCTGTTACCACTTTACATCCCACCAGCAGCTAGGAGGTATGAGTTGTCTAAAACCCATTCAGCATTTATAGTTTGTAGACTTTTTGCTAATGGCCATTTGACTGGTGTGAGCTGAAACCTTTTTGGAGGTTGGAAACGCATGTGGCTAATAATTCCTTATACTGAGCTTTAGGCATATCCTTTTTCTTCGTTTCCTTTTTTTGTTAAAGAATGAGTACAACTTCCCTCCTCTTATTGACTTCTTGAAAAATTTCTCATGTGTTGAATTTTCTTGCCTATTCCCTACCCCAGGGCATTTTTTGAGGGCAGGTGTCATTTAGAGCCCTGCATTCCTTGGGACTCTTAAGCAACCATTAGCAGTGGGTTTAAAGCTGCTGTTGTGTGAAACAGCCACAAGGCGGCAGCATTATTATGTTCTCAACTCTTGTTACTTGGGCAACAGAGTCTTCCTGGAGGTAGGGTTCCGAGGTTGTAAATTAGAGTGGAATGTTCTGGGACAAGCCCCCAGAAGTTTATGTCTCCTTACTTATGTTTGTTTTTTAAATTTAATTTCTATTTGTTATCGGAGTAAATTTGATTAGAGTGTGTTGATTGTCTGGCTGTACAGAATCTGCTCAATGATTCATACATATGTCTGTTCATCTTCAGATCCTGTTACCATGTATGTGACTACAGAATGTATATTTTAAAGGTATTGGTGATTATAAAATGCATATAGTTTATATGTTATATGTTTATATACATTTAACATACATTAGTATATGTATGTTAACCCCATAGTCCTAATTTACCCATCCTCCCACCTTTCATTTTGGCTAATCATTAGTTCATTTGATAAGTCTGTGAGTGTCTTTTTCTGTGGAAATATGTTCATTGGTAGCAATCTTAGGATAACATGTATAAATGATATCATAGGATATTTGTCATACCTTTTTGACTTACTTACCCTTATATGATTATTTCTAGGCTCAACTGTGGTCCTGAAAACGGCATTGTTCATTTTTCTTCCGAGGCTACTATTCTATTTTGTACGTATACCACTTCTTCTTTGTCCATTCATCTGTGTATGGATCTTTTTTTTGCTTCCATGTCTTGGCTATTTCAATATTGCTGCAGTGCACATTTGCCTGCCTCTGTCTTTCCGATTCTGGTGGTCTTAGTTTATAGGCTCAAAAGGTGCCCTGCCGCATCATATGGTAGCTCAATTTTTACCTTGTAAAGCAGCTCCATTCAGTTTTTGTTAGTGCTATTACCACTTTACATCCCACCACCAGCTAGGAGGTATGAGTTGTCTAAAACCCATTCAGCATTTATAGTTTGTAGACTTTTTGCTGATGGCTATTTCACTGGTGTGAGCTGAAACATTTTTGGAGGTTGGATACGCACGTGGCTAATAATTCCTTATACTGAGCCTTAGGCATATCCTTTTTCTTCTTTTCCTTTTTTTGTTAAAGTGTGAGTACAACTTCCCTCTTCATATTGACTTCTTGAAAAATTTCTCATCTGTTGAATTTTCTTGCGTATCCCCTAACCCAGGGCATTTTTTGAGGGCAGGTGTCATTTAGAGCCCTGCACTCCTTGTGACTATTAAGCAACCATTAGCACTGGGTTTAAAGCTGCTGTTGTGCGAAACAGCCACAAGGCGGCAGCATTATTACGTTCTCAACTCTTGTTACTTGGGCAACAGAGTCTTCCTGGAGGTAGTGTTCCGTGGTTGTAAATTAGAGTGGAATGGCTGGGACAAGCCCCTAGAAGATTATGTCTCCTTACTTATGTTTGGTTTTTAAATTTAATTTCTTTTTCTTATCAGAGTAAATTTGATTAGAGTGTTTTGGTTGTCTGGCTGTACAGAATCTGCTCAATGATTCAAACATATGTCTGTTCATCTTCGGATCCTGTTACCATGTATATGATTACTGAATGTATACATTAAAGGTATTGGTGATTATATAATTCATATAGTTTATCTGTTATATGTTTATATACATTTAACATACATTAGTATATGTATGTTAACCCCATAGTCTTAATTTACCCATCCTCCTACCTTTCATTTTGGC
The DNA here is from genome assembly GCF_965194825.1 of Balaenoptera physalus. Taxonomy (NCBI): domain Eukaryota; kingdom Metazoa; phylum Chordata; class Mammalia; order Artiodactyla; family Balaenopteridae; genus Balaenoptera; species Balaenoptera physalus. The sequence goes on from NW_028126582.1 coordinate 98,546, forward strand.
TAACCATTAGTTTATTTGATAAGTCTGTGAGTGTTTTTTTTTGTGGAAATATGTTCATTGGTAGCAATCTTAGGATAACATGTATAAATGATATCATAGGATATTTGTCATACGCTTTTGACTTACTTAACGTTATATGATTATTTCTAGGCTCAACTGTAGTCCTGAAAACGGCATTGTTCATTTTTTTTCGCGAGGCTATTATTACATTTGGTACGTATACCACTTCGTCTTTGTCCATTCATCTGTTTATGGACTTTTTTTTGCTTCCATGTCTTGGCTATTTCAGTATTTTTGCAGTGCACATTTGCTTGCCTCTGTCTTTTCGATTCTGGTGGTCTTAGGTTATAGGCCCAAAAGGTGCCCTGCCGCATCATATTGTAGCTGAATTTTTACCTTTTCAAGCAGCTCCATTCAGTTTTCGTTAGTGCTGTTACCACTTTATATCCCACCAGCAGCTAGGAGGTATGAGTTGGCTAAAACCCATTCAGCATTTATAGTTTGTAGACTTTTTGCTGATGGCCATTTGACTGGTGTGAGCTGAAACCTTTTTGTAGGTTGGATACGCATGTGGCTAATAATTCCTTATACTGAGCTTTAGACATATCCTTTTCCTTCGTTTCCTTTTTTTCTTAAAGAGTGACTACAACTCCCCTCCTCTTATTGACTTCTTGAAAAATTTCTCATGTGTTGAATTTTCTTGCCTATTCCCTACCCCAGGGCATTTTTTGAGGGCAGGTGTCATTTAGAGCCCTGCAGTCCTTGTGACTATATAAGCAACCTTTGGCACTGGGTTTAAAGCTGCTGTTGTGCGAAACAGCCACAAGGCGGCAGCAGTATTACGTTCTCAACTCTTGTTACTTGGGCAAAAGAGTCTTTCTGGAGGTAGGGTTCTGAGGTTGTAAATTAGAGTGGAATGTGCTGAGACAAGCCCCCAGAAGTTTATGTCTCCTTACTTATGTTTTTTTTTTAAATTTAGTTTCTATTTCTTATCGGAGTAAATTTGATTAGAGTGTTTTGATTGTCTGGCTGTACAGACTCTGCTCAATGATTCATACATACGTTTGTTCATCTTCGGATCCTGTTACCATGTTTGTGATCACAAAATGTATATTTTAAACGTATTGTTGATTATATAATTCATAAACTTTATCGGTAATATGTTTATATACATTTAACATACATTAGTATATGTATGTTAACCCCATAGTCCTAATTTACCCATCCTCCCACCTTTCATTTTGGCTAACCATTAGTTTATTTGATAAGTCTGTGAGTGTCTTTTTCTGTGGAAATATGTTCATTGGTAGCAATCTTAGGATAACATGTATAAATGATATCATAGGATATTTGTCATACCCTTTTGACTTACTTAACCTTATATGATTATTTCTAGGCTCAACTGTAGTCCTGAAAACAGCGTTGTTTATTTTTTCCCGAGGCTACTATTCCATTCTGTCCATATACCACTTCTTCTTTGTCCATTCATCTGTTTATGGACCTTTTTTTTGCTTCCATGTCTTGGCTATTTCAATATTCCTGCAGTGCACATTTGCCTGCCTCTATCTTTCCGATTCTGGTGGTCTTAGGTTATAGGCCCAAAAGGTGCCCTGCCGCATCATATGGTAGCTCAATTTTCACCTTTTCATGCAGCTCCATTCAGTTTGCATTAGTGCTGTTACCAGTTTATATCTCACCAGCAGCTGGAAACTACACAGTTCTCTACAACCCCTTCAGCATTTATCGTTTGTAGACTTTTTGCTGATGGTCATGACTGGTGTGAGCTGAAACCTTTTTGAATTTGAATTTGCATGTGGCTAATAATTCCTTATACTGAGCTTTAGGCATGTCCTTTTTTTTGTTTTCCTTTTTTTTAAAGAGTGAGTACAACTTCCCTCCTCTTATTGACTTCTTGAAAAATTTCTCATGTGTTGAATTTTCTTGCCTATTCCCTACCCCAGGGCATGTTTTGTGGGCCTGTGTCATTTACAGCCCTGCAGTCCTTGTGACTATATAACCAACCATTGGCACTGGGTTTAAAGCTGCTGTTGTGGGAAAGAGCCACAAGACGGCAGCATTATTACATTCTCAACTCTTGTTATTAGGGCAACAGAGTCTTCCTGGAGGTAGTGTTCCCAGGTTGTAAATTAGAGAGGAATGTCCTGGGACAAGCCCCCAGAAGTTTATGTCTCCTTACTTATGTTTGTTTTTTAAATTTAATTTCTATTTCTTATCGGAGTAAATTTGATTAGAGTGTTTTGATTGTCTGGCTGTACAGAATCTGCTCAATGATTCATACATACGTCTGTTCATCTTCGGATACTGTTACCATGTATGTGATCACAAAATGTATATTTTGAAGGTATTGGTGATGATATAATTCATGTAATTTATGTTATATGTTTATATACATTTAACATACATTAGTATATGTATGTTAACCCCATAGTCCTAATTTACCCATCCTCCCACCTTTCATTTTGGCTAACCATTAGTTTATTTGATAAGTCTGTGAGTGTCTTTTTCTGTGGAAATATGTTCATTGGTAGCAATCTTAGGATAACATGTATAAATGATATCATAGGCTGTTTGTCATACCCTTTTCACTTACTTAACCTTATATGATTATTTCAAGGCTCAACTGTAGTCCAGAAAACGGCATTGTTCATTTTTTTCCCGAGCTTACTATTCCATTCTGTCCATATACCACTTCTTCTTTTTCCATTCATATGTTTATGGACCTTTTTTTTTGCTTTCATGTCTTGGCTATTTCAATATTACTGCAGTGCACATTTGCCTGCCTCTGTCTTTCCGATCCTGGTGGTCTTCGTTTATAGGCTCAAAGGTGCCCTGCCGCATCATATGGTAGCTCAATTTTTACCTTGTAAAGCAGCTCCATTCAGTTCTTGTTCGTGCTTTTACCACTTTACATCCCACCAGCAGCTAGTAGGTATGAGTTGTCTAAAACCCATTCAGCATTTATAGTTTGTAGACTTTTTGCTAATGGCCATTTGACTGGTGTGAGCTGAAACCTTTTTGGAGGTTGGAAACGCATGTGGCTAATAATTCCTTATACTGAGCTTTAACCATATCCTTTTTCTTCGTTTCCTTTTTTTGTTAAAGAGTAGGTACAACTTCCCTCCTCTCTTGACTTCTTGAAAAATTTCTCATGTGTTGAATTTTCCTGCCTATTCCCTACCCCAGGGCATTTTCTGAGGGCAGGTGTCATTTAGAGCCCTGCATTCCTTGGGACTATTAAGCAACCATTAGCAGTGGGTTTAAAGCTGCTCTTGTGCGAAACAGCCACAAGGCGGCAGCATTATTACGTTCTCAACTCTTTTTACTTGGGCAAAAGTGTCTTCCTGGAGGTAGGCTTCCGAGGTTGTAAATTAGAGTGGAATGTGCAGGGACAAGCCCCCAGAAGTTTATGTCTCCTTACTTATGTTTGTTTTTTAAATTTAGTTTCTATTTCTTATCGGAGTAAATTTGATTAGAGTGTGTTGATTTTCTGGCTGTACAGAATCTGCTCAATGATTCATACTTATGTCTGTTCACCTTTGGACCCTGTTACCATGTATGTGATTACAGAATGTATATTTTAAAGGTATTGGTGATTATATAATTCATATAATTTATCTGTTATATGTTTATATACATTTAACATACATTAGTATATGTATATTAACCCCATAGTCCTAATTTACCCATCCTCCCACCTTTCCTTTTGGCTAACCATTAGTTTACTTGATAAGTCTGTGAGTGTCTTTTTCTGTGGAAATATGTTCTTTGGTAGCAATCTTAGGATAACATGTATAAATGATATCATAGGATATTTGTCATACCCTTTTGACTTACTTAACCTTATATGATTATTTGTAGGCTCAACTGTAGTCGTGAAAACGGCATTGTTCCTTTTTTTCCCGAGGCTACTATTCCATTTGGTACGTATACCACTTCATCTTTGTCCATTCATTTGTTTATGGACCTTTTTTTTGCTTCCATGTCTTGGCTATTTCAATATTGTTGCAGTGCATATTTGCCTGCATCTGTCTTTCCGATTTTGGTGGTTTTATATTATAGGCCCAAAAGGTGCCCTGCCGCATCATATGTTAACTCAATTTTTACCTTTTCAAGCAGCTCCATTCAGTTTTCGTTAGTGCTCTTACCACTTTACATCCCACCGGCACCAAGAAGGTACACAGTTCTCTAAAACCCCTTCAGCATTTATAGTTTGTAGACTTTTTGCTGCTGGTCATGACTGGTGTGAGCTGAAACCTTATTGAATTTGAATTTGCATATGGCTAATAATTTCCTTTACTGAGCTTTAGGCATGCCCTTTTTTTCTTTTCCTTTTTTTTTAAAGAGTGAGTACAACCTCCCTCCTCTTATTGACTTCTTGAAAAATTTCTCATGTGTTGAATTTTCTTGCCTATTCCCTACCCCAGGGCATTTTTTGAGGGCCTGTGTCATTTACAGCCCTGCAGTCCTTGTGAGTCTATAAGCAACCATTGGCACTGGGTTTAAAGCGGCTGTTGTGGGAAATAGCCACAAGGCAGCAGCATTATTACGTTCTCAACACTTGTTACTAGGGCAGCAGAGTCTTCCTGGAGGTAGTGTTCCGAGGTTGTAAACTACAGTGGAATGTGCTGGGACAAGCCCCCAGAAGTTTATATCTCCTTACTTATGTTTGTTTTTTAAATTTATTTTCTACTTCTTATCGGAGTAAATTTGATTAGAGTGTTTTGATTGTCTGGCTGTACAGAATCTGCTCAATGATTCATACATATGTCTGTTCATCTTCGGATCCTGTTACCATGTATGTGATTACAGAATGTATATTTTGAAGGGATTGGTGATTATATAATTCATATCATTTATATGTTATATGTTTATGTACATTTAACTTACATTAGTATATTCATGTTAACCCCATAGTCCTAATTTACCCATCCCCTCAACTTTCATTTTGGCTAACCATTAGTTTATTTGATAAGTCTGTGAGTGTCTTTTTCTGTGGAAATATGTTCATTGGTAGCAATCTTAGGATAACATGTATAAATGATATCATAGGACATTTGTCATACCCTTTTGACTTACTTATCGTTATATGATTATTTCTAGGCTCAACTGTAGTCCTGAAAACGGCATTGTTCATTTTTTTCCCGAGGCTACTATTCCATTCTGTCCATATACCACTTCTTCTTTTTCCCGTCATCTGTTTATGGACATTTTTTTGCTTCCATGTCTTGGCTCTTTCAATATTGCTACAGTGCACATTTGCCTGCCTCTGTCTTTCCGATTCTGGTGGTCTTAGGTTATAGGCCCAAAAGGTCCCCTGCCGCATCATATGGTAGCTCAATTTTTACCTTTTCAAGCAGCTCCATTCAGTTAGCATTAGTGTTGTTACCACGTTACATCCCAGCAGCAGCTTGAAGGTACACAGTTCTCTAAAACCCCTTCAGCATTTATCGTTTGTAGACTTTTTGCTGATGGTTATGACTGGTGTGAGCTGAAACCTTTTTGAATTTGAATTTGCATGTGGCTAATAATTCCTTATACTGAGCTTTAGGCATGTCCTTTTTTTGTTTTCCTTTTTTTTAAAGAGTGAGTACAACTTCCCTCCTCTTATTGACTTCTTGAAAAATTTCTCATGTGTTGAATTTTCTTGCCTATTCCCTACCCCAGGGCATTTCTTGAGGGCCTGTGTCATTTACAGCCCTGCAGTCCTTGTGACTATGTAAGCAACCATTGGCACTGGGTTTAAAGCTGCTGCTGTGGGAAACAGCCACATGGCGGCAGCATTATTACGTCCTCAACTCTTGTTAATGGGGCAAAAGACTCTTCCTGGAGGTAGTGTTCCAAGGTTGGAAATTAGAGTGGAATGTGCTGGGACAAGCCCCCAGAAGTTTATCTCTCCTTACTTATGTTTGTTTTTTAAATTTAATTTCTATTTCTTATCGGAGTAAATCTGATTAGAGTGTTTTGATTTTCTGGCTGTACAGAATCTGCTCATTGATTCATATTTATGTTTGTTCATCTTCGGATCCTGTTACCATGTATGTGATTACAGAATATATATTTTAAAGGTATTCGTGATTATATAATTCATATACTTTATATGTTATATGTGTATATACATTTAACATACATTAGTATATGTATGTTAACCCCATAGTCCTAATTTACCCATCCTCCCACCTTTCATTTTGGCTAACCATTAGTTTATTTGATAAGTCTGTGAGTGTCTTTTTCTGTGGAAATATGTTCATTGGTAGCAATTTTACGATAACATATATAAATGATATCATAGGATATTTGTCATACCCTTTTCTCTTACTTAACATTATATGATTATTTCTAGGCACAACTGTAGTCCTGAAAACGGCATTGTTCATTTTTTTCACGAGCCTACTTTTCCATTCTGTCCATATACCACTTCGTCTTTGTCCATACATCTGTTTATGGACCTTTTTTTTTCCTTCCATGTCTTGGCTATTTCAATGTTGCTGCAGTGCACATTTACCTGCCTCTGTCTTTCCGATTCTGGTGGTCTTAGGTTATAGGCCCAAAAGGTGCCCTGCCGCATCATATGGTAGCTCAATTTTTACCTTTTCAAGCAGCTCCATTCAGTTTGCGTTAGTGCTGTTGCCACTTTACATCCCACCAGCAACTAGAAGGTACACAGTTCTCTAAAACCCCTTCAGCATTTATAGTTTGTAGACTTTTTGCTGATGGTCATGACTCTTGTGAGCTTAAACCTTTTTAAATTTGAATATGTATGTGGCTAATAATTCCTTATACTGAGCTTTAGGCATGTCCTTTTTTTTGTTTTCCTTTTTTTTAAAGAGTGAGTACAACTTCCCTCCTCTTATTGACTTCTTGAAAAATTTCTCATGTGTTGAATTTTCTTGCCTATTCCCTACACCAGGGCATGTTTTGTGGGCCTGTGTCATTTACAGCCCTGCTGTCCTTGTGACTATAGAAGCAACCGTTGACACTGGGTTTAAAGCTGCTGTTGTGGGAAAGAGCCACAAGGCGGCAGCATTATTACATTCTCAACTCTTGTTACTAGGGCAACAGAGTCTTCCTGGAGGTAGTGTTCCGAGGTTGTAAGTTAGAGTGGAATGTGCTGGGACAAGCCCCCAGAAGTTTATGTCTCCTTACGTATGTTTGTTTTTTAAATTTAATTTTTATTTCTTATCGGAGTAAATTTGATTAGAGTGTTTAGATTGTCTGGCTATACAGAATCTGCTCAATGATTCATACGTATCTCTGTTCATCTTTGGATCCTGTTACCACGTATGTGATTACAGAATGTATATTTTAAAGGTATTCGTGATTATATAATTCATATAGTTTATCTGTTATATGTTTATATACATTTAACATACATTAGTATATGTATGTTAACCCCATAGTCCTAATTTACTCATCCTCCCACCTTTCATTTTGGCTAACCATTAGTTTATTTGATAAGTCTGTGATTGTGTTTTTCTGTGGAAATATGTTCGTTGGTAGCAATCTTAGGATAACATGTATAAATGATATCATAGGATATTTGTCATACCCTTTTCACTTACTTAAAGCTATATGATTATTTCTAGGCTCAACTGTAGTCCTGAAAAAGGCATTGCTCATTTTTTTCACGAGGCTACTCTTCCATTCTGTCCATATACCACTTCTTCTTTTTCCCGTCATCTGTTTATAGACCTTTTTTTTGCTTCCATGTCTTGGGTATTTCAATATTGCTGCAGTGCACATTTGCCTGCCTCTGTCTTTCCTATTCTGGTGGTCTTAGGTTATAGGCCCAAAAGATGCTCTGCCGCATCATATGATAGCTGAATTTTTACCTTTTCAAGCAGCTCCATTCAGTTTTCGTTAGTGCTGTTACCACTTTACATCCCTCCAGCAGCGAGGAGGTATGAGTTGGCTAAAACCCATTCAGCATTTATAGTTTGTAGACTTTTTGCTGTTATCCATTTGACTGGTGTCAGCTGAAACCTTTTTGGAGGTTGGATACGCATTTGGCTAATAATTCCTTATACTGAGCTTTAGGCATATCCTTTTTCTTCTTTTCCTTTTTTTGTTAAAGTGTGAGTACAACTTCCCTCTTCATATTGACTATTGAAAAATTTCTCATGTGTTGAATTTTCTTTTCTATTCCCTACCCCAATGCATTTTTGAGGGCAGGTGTCATTTAGAGCCCTGCAGTCCTTGTGACTATTAAGCAACCATTAGCACTGGGCTTAAAGCTGCTGCTGTGGGAAACAGCCACAAGGCGGCAGCATAATTACGTTCTCAACTCTTGTTACTAGGGCAAAAGAGTCTTCCTCGAGGTAGTGTTCCGAGGTTGTGAATTAGAGTGGGATGTGCTGGGACAAGCCCCCAGAAGTTTATGTCTCCTTACCTATGTTTGTTTTTAAATTTAATTTCTATTTCTTATCGGAGTAAATTTGATTAGAGTGTTTTGATGGTCTGGCTGTACAGAATCTGCTCAATGATTCCTACTAATGTCTCTTCATCCTCAGATCCTGTTACCATGTATGTGATAACAGAATGTATATTTTAAAGGTATTGGTGATTATATAATTTATACAGTTTATATGTTATATGTTTATATATATTTAACATATATTAGTATATGTATGTTAACCCCATAGTCCTAATTTACCAATCCTCCCACCTTTCATTTTGGCTATCCATTAGTTTATTTCATAAGTCTGTGAGTGTCTTTTTCTGTGGAAATATGTTCATTGGTAGCAATCTTAGGATAACATGTATAAATGATGTCATAGGATATTTGTCATACCCTTTTGACTTACTTAAACTTATATGATTATTTCTAGGCTCAACTGTAGTCCTGAAAACTGCATTGTTCATTTTTTTCTCGAGGCTACTATTCCATTCTTTCCGTATACCACTTCTTCTTTTTCCATTCACCTGTTTATGGACCTTTTCTTTGCTTCCATGTCTTGGCTATTTCAATATTGCTGCAGTGCACATTTGCCTGCCTCTGTGTTTCTGATTCTGGTGGTCTTAGGTTATAGGCCCAAAGGTGCCATGCCGCATCATATGGTAGCTCAATTTTTACCTTTTCAAGCAGCTCCGTTCAGTTTGCGTTAGTGCTGTTACGACTTTACATCCCACCAGCAGCTAGAAGGTACACAGTTCTCTAAAACCCCTTCAGCATTTATAGTTTGTAGACTTTTTGCTGATGGTCATGACTGGTGTGAGCTGAAACCTTTTTGAATTTGAATTTGCATGTGGCTAATAATTCCTTATACTGAGCTTTAGGCATGTCCTTTTTTTGTTTTCCTTTTTTTTAAAGAGTGAGTACAACTTCCCTCCTCTTATTGACTTCTTGAAAAATTTCTCATGTGTTGAATTTTCTGGCCTATTCCCTACCCCAGGGCATGTTTTGTGGGCCTGTGTCATTTACAGCCCTGCAGTCCTTGTGACTATATAACCAACCATTGGCACTGGGTTTAAAGCTGCTGTTGTGGGAAAGAGCCACAAGACGGCAGCATTATTACATTCTAAACTCTTGTTATTAGGGCAACAGAGTCTTCCTGGAGGTAGTGTTCCCAGGTTGTAAATTAGAGAGGAATGTCCTGGGACAAGCCCCCAGAAGTTTATGTCTCCTTACTTATGTTTGTTTTTTAAATTTAATTTCTATTTCTTATCGGAGTAAATATGATTAGAGTGTTTTGATTGTCTGGCTGTACAGAATCTGCTCAATGATTCATACATACGTCTGTTCATCTTCGGATACTGTTACCATGTATGTGATCACAAAATGTATATTTTGAAGGTATTGGTGATGATATAATTCATGTAATTTATATGTTATATGTTTATATACATTTAACATACATTAGTATATGTATGTTAACCCCATAGTCCTAATTTACCCATCCTCCCACCTTTCATTTTGGCTAACCATTAGTTTATTTGATAAGTCTGTGAGTGTGTTTTTCTGTGGAAATATGTTCATTGGTAGCAATCTTAGGATAACATGTATAAATGATATCATAGGCTGTTTGTCATACCCTTTTCACTTACTTAACCTTATATGATTATTTCAAGGCTCAACTGTAGTCCAGAAAACGGCATTGTTCATTTTTTTCCCGAGCTTACTATTCCATTCTGTCCATATACCACTTCTTCTTTTTCCATTCATATGTTTATGGACCTTTTTTTTTGCTTTCATGTCTTGGCTATTTCAATATTACTGCAGTGCACATTTGCCTGCCTCTGTCTTTCCGATCCTGGTGGTCTTCGTTTATAGGCTCAAAGGTGCCCTGCCGCATCATATGGTAGCTCAATTTTTACCTTGTAAAGCAGCTCCATTCACTTCTTGTTAGTGCTTTTACCACTTTACATCCCACCAGCAGCTAGTAGGTATGAGTTGTCTAAAACCCATTCAGCATTTATAGTTTGTAGACTTTTTGCTAATGGCCATTTGACTGGTGTGAGCTGAAACCTTTTTGGAGGTTGGAAACGCATGTGGCTAATAATTCCTTATACTGAGCTTTAACCATATCCTTTTTCTTCGTTTCCTTTTTTTGTTAAAGAGTAAGTACAACTTCCCTCCTCTCTTGACTTCTTGAAAAATTTCTCATGTGTTGAATTTTCCTGCCTATTCCCTACCCCAGGGCATTTTTTGAGGGCAGGTGTCATTTAGAGCCCTGCATTCCTTGGGACTATTAAGCAACCATTAGCCGTGGGTTTAAAGCTGCTCTTGTGCGAAACAGCCACAAGGCGGCAGCATTATTACGTTCTCAACTCTTGTTACTTGGGCAAAAGAGTCTTCCTGGAGGTAGGGTTCCGAGGTTGTAAATTAGAGTGGAATGTGCAGGGACAAGCCCCCAGAAGTTTATGTCTCCTTACTTATGTTTGTTTTTTAAATTTAGTTTCTATTTCTTATCGGAGTAAATTTGATTAGAGTGTGTTGATTGTCTGGCTGTACAGAATCTGCTCAATGATTCATACTTATGTCTGTTCACCTTTGGACCCTGTTACCATGTATGTGATTACAGAATGTATATTTTAAAGGTATTGGTGATTATATAATTCATATAATTTATCTGTTATATGTTTATATACATTTAACATACATTAGTATATGTATATTAACCCCATAGTCCTAATTTACCCATCCTCCCACCTTTCCTTTTGGCTAACCATTAGTTTACTTGATAAGTCTGTGAGTGTCTTTTTCTGTGGAAATATGTTCTTTGGTAGCAATCTTAGGATAACATGTATAAATGATATCATAGGATATTTGTCATACCCTTTTGACTTACTTAACCTTATATGATTATTTGTAGGCTCAACTGTAGTCGTGAAAACGGCATTGTTCCTTTTTTTCCCGAGGCTACTATTCCATTTGGTACGTATACCACTTCATCTTTGTCCATTCATTTGTTTATGGACCTTTTTTTTGCTTCCATGTCTTGGCTATTTCAATATTGTTGCAGTGCATATTTGCCTGCATCTGTCTTTCCGATTTTGGTGGTTTTATATTATAGGCCCAAAAGGTGCCCTGCCGCATCATATGTTAACTCAATTTTTACCTTTTCAAGCAGCTCCATTCAGTTTTCGTTAGTGCTCTTACCACTTTACATCCCACCGGCACCAAGAAGGTACACAGTTCTCTAAAACCCCTTCAGCATTTATAGTTTGTAGACTTTTTGCTGCTGGTCATGACTGGTGTGAGCTGAAACCTTATTGAATTTGAATTTGCATATGGCTAATAATTTCCTTTACTGAGCTTTAGGCATGCCCTTTTTTTCTTTTCCTTTTTTTTTAAAGAGTGAGTACAACCTCCCTCCTCTTATTGACTTCTTGAAAAATTTCTCATGTGTTGAATTTTCTTGCCTATTCCCTACCCCAGGGCATTTTTTGAGGGCCTGTGTCATTTACAGCCCTGCAGTCCTTGTGAGTCTATAAGCAACCATTGGCACTGGGTTTAAAGCGGCTGTTGTGGGAAATAGCCACAAGGCAGCAGCATTATTACGTTCTCAACACTTGTTACTAGGGCAGCAGAGTCTTCCTGGAGGTAGTGTTCCGAGGTTGTAAACTACAGTGGAATGTGCTGGGACAAGCCCCCAGAAGTTTATATCTCCTTACTTATGTTTGTTTTTTAAATTTATTTTCTACTTCTTATCGGAGTAAATTTGATTAGAGTGTTTTGATTGTCTGGCTGTACAGAATCTGCTCAATGATTCATACATATGTCTGTTCATCTTCGGATCCTGTTACCATGTATGTGATTACAGAATGTTTATTTTGAAGGGATTGGTGATTATATAATTCATATCATTTATATGTTATATGTTTATGTACATTTAACTTACATTAGTATATTCATGTTAACCCCATAGTCCTAATTTACCCATCCCCCCACCTTTCATTTTGGCTAACCATTAGTTTATTTGATAAGTCTGTGAGTGTCTTTTTCTGTGGAAATATGTTCATTGGTAGCAATCTTAGGATAACATGTATAAATGATATCATAGGACATTTGTCATACCCTTTTGACTTACTTATCGTTATATGATTATTTCTAGGCTCAACTGTAGTCCTGAAAACGGCATTGTTCATTTTTTTCCCGAGGCTACTATTCCATTCTGTCCATATACCACTTCTTCTTTTTCCCGTCATCTGTTTATGGACATTTTTTTGCTTGCATGTCTTGGCTCTTTCAATATTGCTACAGTGCACATTTGCCTGCCTCTGTCTTTCCGATTCTGGTGGTCTTAGGTTATAGGCCCAAAAGGTCCCCTGCCGCATCATATGGTAGCTCAATTTTTACCTTTCCAAGCAGCTCCATTCAGTTTGCGTTATTGCTGTTGCCACTTTACATCCCACCAGCAGCCAGAAGGTACACAGTTCTCTAAAACCCCCTCAGCATTTATCGTTTGTAGACTTTTTGCTGATGGTTATGACTGGTGTGAACTGAAACCTTTTTGAATTTGAATTTGCTTGTGGCTTATAATTCCTTATACTGAGCTTTAGGCATGTCCTTTTTTTTTCTTTTCCTTTTTTTTTAAAGAGTGAGTACAACTTCCCTCCTCTTATTGACTTCTTGAAAAATTTCTCATGTGTTGAATTTTCTTGCCTATTCCCTACGCCAGGGCATGTTTTGAGGGCCTGTGTCATTTAGAGCCCTGCAGTCCTTGTGACTATATAAGCAACCATTGGCACTGGGTTTAAAGCTGCTGCTGTGGGAAACAGCCACAAGGCGGCAGCATTATTACGTTCTCAACTCTTGTTACTAGGGCAACTGAGTCTTCCTGGAGGCAGTTTTCCGAGGTTGAAAATTAGAGTGGAATGTGCTGGGACAAGCCCCAGAAGTTTATGTCTCCTTACTTATGTTTGTTTTTTAAACTTAATTTATATTTCTTATCGGAGTAAATTTGATTAGAGTGTTTTGATTGTCTGGCTGTACAGAATCTGCTCAATGATTCATACATACGTCTGTTCATCTTCGGATACTGTTACCATGTATGTGATCACAAAATGTATATTTTGAAGGTATTGGTGATGATATAATTCATGTAATTTATATGTTATATGTTTATATACGTTTAACATACATTAGTATATGTATGTTAACCCCATAGTCCTAATTTACCCATCCTCCCACCTTTCATTTTGGCTAACCATTAGTTTATTTGATAAGTCTGTGAGTGTCTTTTTCTGTGGAAATATGTTCATTGGTAGCAATCTTAGGATAACATGTATAAATGATATCATAGGCTGTTTGTCATACCCTTTTCACTTACTTAACCTTATGTGATTATTTCAAGGCTCAGCTGTAGTCCAGAAAACGGCATTGTTCATTTTTTTCCCGAGCTTACTATTCGATTCTGTCCATATACCACTTCTTCTTTTTCCATTCATATGTTTATGGACCTTTTTTTTTGCTTTCATGTCTTGGCTATTTCAATATTACTGCAGTGCACATTTGCCTGCCTCTGTCTTTCCGATCCTGGTGGTCTTCATTTATAGGCTCAATGGTGCCCTGCCGCATCATATGGTAGCTCAATTTTTACCTTGTAAAGCAGCTCCATTCAGTTCTTGTTAGTGCTTTTACCACTTTACATCCCACCAGCAGCTAGTAGGTATGAGTTGTCTAAAACCCATTCAGCATTTATAGTTTGTAGACTTTTTGCTAATGGCCATTTGACTGGTGTGAGCTGAAACCTTTTTGGAGGTTGGAAACGCATGTGGCTAATAATTCCTTATACTGAGCTTTAACCATATCCTTTTTCTTCGTTTCCTTTTTTTGTTAAAGAGTAGGTACAACTTCCCTCCTCTCTTGACTTCTTGAAAAATTTCTCATGTGTTGAATTTTCCTGCCTATTCCCTACCCCAGGGCATTTTTTGAGGGCAGGTGTCATTTAGAGCCCTGCATTCCTTGGGACTATTAAGCAACCATTAGCAGTGGGTTTAAAGCTGCTCTTGTGCGAAACAGCCACAAGGTGGCAGCATTATTACGTTCTCAACTCTTGTTACTTGGGCAAAAGAGTCTTCCTGGAGGTAGGGTTCCGAGGTTGTAAATTAGAGTGGAATGTGCAGGGACAAGCCCCCAGAAGTTTATGTCTCCTTACTTATGTTTGTTTTTTAAATTTAGTTTCTATTTCTTTTTTTTTTTTTTTTTTTAAATTTTTATTATTTATTTATTATGTTTATTTTTGGCTGTGTTGGGTCTTCGTTTCTGTGCGAGGGCTTTCTCCATTTGCGGCGAGTGGGGGCCACTCTTCATCGCAGTGCGCGGGCCTCTCACTATCGCGGCCTCTCTTGTTGCGGAGCAGAGGCTCCAGACGCTCAGGCTCAGTAGTTGTGGCTCACGGGCCCAGTTGCTCCGCGGCATGTGGGATCTTCCCAGACCAGGGCTCGAACCCGTGTCCCCTGCATTGGCAGGCAGATTCTCAACCACTGCGCCACCAGGGAAGCCCCTAGTTTCTATTTCTTATCGGAGTAAATTTGATTAGAGTGTGTTGATTGTCTGGCTGTACAGAATCTGCTCAATGATTCATACTTATGTCTGTTCACCCTTGGACCCTGTTACCATGTATGTGATTACAGAATGTATATTTTAAAGGTATTGGTGATTATATAATTCATATAATTTATCTGTTATATGTTTATATACATTTAACATACATTAGTATATGTATATTAACCCCATAGTCCTAATTTACCCATCCTCCCACCTTTCCTTTTGGCTAACCATTAGTTTACTTGATAAGTCTGTGAGTGTCCTTTTCTGTGGAAATATGTTCTTTGGTAGCAATCTTAGGATAACATGTATAAATGATATCATAGGATATTTGTCATACCCTTTTGACTTACTTAACCTTATATGATTATTTGTAGGCTCAACTGTAGTCGTGAAAACGGCATTGTTCCTTTTTTTCCCGAGGCTACTATTCCATTTGGTACGTATACCACTTCATCTTTGTCCATTCATTTGTTTATGGACCTTTTTTTTGCTTCCATGTCTTGGCTATTTCAATATTGTTGCAGTGCATATTTGCCTGCATCTGTCTTTCCGATTTTGGTGGTTTTATATTATAGGCCCAAAAGGTGCCCTGCCGCATCATATGTTAACTCAATTTTTACCTTTTCAAGCAGCTCCATTCAGTTTTCGTTAGTGCTCTTACCACTTTACATCCCACCGGCACCAAGAAGGTACACAGTTCTCTAAAACCCCTTCAGCATTTATAGTTTGTAGACTTTTTGCTGCTGGTCATGACTGGTGTGAGCTGAAACCTTATTGAATTTGAATTTGCATATGGCTAATAATTTCCTTTACTGAGCTTTAGGCATGCCCTTTTTTTCTTTTCCTTTTTTTTTAAAGAGTGAGTACAACCTCCCTCCTCTTATTGACTTCTTGAAAAATTTCTCATGTGTTGAATTTTCTTGCCTATTCCCTACCCCAGGGCATTTTTTGAGGGCCTGTGTCATTTACAGCCCTGCAGTCCTTGTGAGTCTATAAGCAACCATTGGCACTGGGTTTAAAGCGGCTGTTGTGGGAAATAGCCACAAGGCAGCAGCATTATTACGTTCTCAACACTTGTTACTAGGGCAGCAGAGTCTTCCTGGAGGTAGTGTTCCGAGGTTGTAAACTACAGTGGAATGTGCTGGGACAAGCCCCCAGAAGTTTATATCTCCTTACTTATGTTTGTTTTTTAAATTTATTTTCTACTTCTTATCGGAGTAAATTTGATTAGAGTGTTTTGATTGTCTGGCTGTACAGAATCTGCTCAATGATTCATACATATGTCTGTTCATCTTCGGATCCTGTTACCATGTATGTGATTACAGAATGTTTATTTTGAAGGGATTGGTGATTATATAATTCATATCATTTATATGTTATATGTTTATGTACATTTAACTTACATTAGTATATTCATGTTAACCCCATAGTCCTAATTTACCCATCCCCCCACCTTTCATTTTGGCTAACCATTAGTTTATTTGATAAGTCTGTGAGTGTCTTTTTCTGTGGAAATATGTTCATTGGTAGCAATCTTAGGATAACATGTATAAATGATATCATAGGACATTTGTCATACCCTTTTGACTTACTTATCGTTATATGATTATTTCTAGGCTCAACTGTAGTCCTGAAAACGGCATTGTTCATTTTTTTCCCGAGGCTACTATTCCATTCTGTCCATATACCACTTCTTCTTTTTCCCGTCATCTGTTTATGGACATTTTTTTGCTTGCATGTCTTGGCTCTTTCAATATTGCTACAGTGCACATTTGCCTGCCTCTGTCTTTCCGATTCTGGTGGTCTTAGGTTATAGGCCCAAAAGGTCCCCTGCCGCATCATATGGTAGCTCAATTTTTACCTTTTCAAGCAGCTCCATTCAGTTTGCGTTATTGCTGTTGCCACTTTACATCCCACCAGCAGCCAGAAGGTACACAGTTCTCTAAAACCCCCTCAGCATTTATCGTTTGTAGACTTTTTGCTGATGGTTATGACTGGTGTGAACTGAAACCTTTTTGAATTTGAATTTGCTTGTGGCTTATAATTCCTTATACTGAGCTTTAGGCATGTCCTTTTTTTTTCTTTTCCTTTTTTTTTAAAGAGTGAGTACAACTTCCCTCCTCTTATTGACTTCTTGAAAAATTTCTCATGTGTTGAATTTTCTTGCCTATTCCCTACGCCAGGGCATGTTTTGAGGGCCTGTGTCATTTAGAGCCCTGCAGTCCTTGTGACTATATAAGCAACCATTGGCACTGGGTTTAAAGCTGCTGCTGTGGGAAACAGCCACAAGGCGGCAGCATTATTACGTTCTCAACTCTTGTTACTAGGGCAACTGAGTCTTCCTGGAGGCAGTTTTCCGAGGTTGAAAATTAGAGTGGAATGTGCTGGGACAAGCCCCAGAAGTTTATGTCTCCTTACTTATGTTTGTTTTTTAAACTTAATTTATATTTCTTGTCAGAGTAAATCTGATTAGAGTGTTTTGATTTTCTGGCTGTACAGAATCTGCTCATTGATTCATATTTATGTTTCTTCATCTTCGGATCCTGTTACCATGTATGTGATTACAGAATATATATTTTAAAGGTATTCGTGATTATATAATTCATATACTTTATATGTTATATGTTTATATACATTTAACATACATTAGTATATGTATGTTAACCCCATAGTCCTAATTTACCCATCCTCCCACCTTTCATTTTGGCTAACCATTAGTTTATTTGATAAGTCTGTGAGTGTCTTTTTCTGTGGAAATATGTTCATTGGTAGCAATTTTACGATAACATATATAAATGATATCATAGGATATTTGTCATATACCCTTTTCACTTACTTAACGTTATATGATTATTTCTAGGCTCAACTGTAGTCCTGAAAACGGCATTGTTCATTTTTTTCACGAGCCTACTATTCCATTCTGTCCATATACCACTTCGTCTTTGTCCATACATCTGTTTATGGACCTTTTTTTTTCCTTCCATGTCTTGGCTATTTCAATGTTGCTGCAGTGCACATTTGCCTGCCTCTGTCTTTCCGATTCTGGTGGTCTTAGGTTATAGGCCCAAAAGGTGCCCTGCCGCATCATATGGTAGCTCAATTTTTACCTTTTCAAGCAGCTCCATTCAGTTTGCGTTAGTGCTGTTGCCACTTTACATCCCACCAGCAACTAGAAGGTACACAGTTCTCTAAAACCCCTCCAGCATTTATAGTTTGTAGACTTTTTGCTGATGGTCATGACTCTTGTGAGCTTAAACCTTTTTGAATTTGAATATGTATGTGGCTAATAATTCCTTATACTGAGCTTTAGGCATGTCCTTTTTTTTGTTTTCCTTTTTTTTAAAGAGTGAGTACAACTTCCCTCCTCTTATTGACTTCTTGAAAAATTTCTCATGTGTTGAATTTTCTTGCCTATTCCCTACCCCAGGGCATTTCTTGAGGGCCTGTGTCATTTACAGCCCTGCAGTCCTTGTGACTATATAACCAACCATTGGCACTGGGTTTAAAGCTGCTGTTGTGGGAAAGAGCCACAAGACGGCAGCATTATTACATTCTCAACTCTTGTTATTAGGGCAACAGAGTCTTCCTGAAGGTAGTGTTCCCAGGTTGTAAATTAGAGAGGAATGTCCTGGGAAAAGCCCCCAGAAGTTTATGTCTCCTTACTTATGTTTGTTTTTTAAATTTAATTTATATTTCTTATCGGAGTAAATTTGATTAGAGTGTTTTGATTGTCTGGCTGTACAGAATCTGCTCAATGATTCATACATACGTCTGTTCATCTTCGGATACTGTTACCATGTATGTGATCACAAAATGTATATTTTGAAGGTATTGGTGATGATATAATTCATGTAATTTATATGTTATATGTTTATATACGTTTAACATACATTAGTATATGTATGTTAACCCCATAGTCCTAATTTACCCATCCTCCCACCTTTCATTTTGGCTAACCATTAGTTTATTTGATAAGTCTGTGAGTGTCTTTTTCTGTGGAAATATGTTCATTGGTAGCAATCTTAGGATAACATGTATAAATGATATCATAGGCTGTTTGTCATACCCTTTTCACTTTCTTAACCTTATGTGATTATTTCAAGGCTCAGCTGTAGTCCAGAAAACGGCATTGTTCATTTTTTTCCCGAGCTTACTATTCGATTCTGTCCATATACCACTTCTTCTTTTTCCATTCATATGTTTATGGACCTTTTTTTTTGCTTTCATGTCTTGGCTATTTCAATATTACTGCAGTGCACATTTGCCTGCCTCTGTCTTTCCGATCCTGGTGGTCTTCATTTATAGGCTCAATGGTGCCCTGCCGCATCATATGGTAGCTCAATTTTTACCTTGTAAAGCAGCTCCATTCAGTTCTTGTTAGTGCTTTTACCACTTTACATCCCACCAGCAGCTAGTAGGTATGAGTTGTCTAAAACCCATTCAGCATTTATAGTTTGTAGACTTTTTGCTAATGGCCATTTGACTGGTGTGAGCTGAAACCTTTTTGGAGGTTGGAAACGCATGTGGCTAATAATTCCTTATACTGAGCTTTAACCATATCCTTTTTCTTCGTTTCCTTTTTTTGTTAAAGAGTAGGTACAACTTCCCTCCTCTCTTGACTTCTTGAAAAATTTCTCATGTGTTGAATTTTCCTGCCTATTCCCTACCCCAGGGCATTTTTTGAGGGCAGGTGTCATTTAGAGCCCTGCATTCCTTGGGACTATTAAGCAACCATTAGCAGTGGGTTTAAAGCTGCTCTTGTGCGAAACAGCCACAAGGCGGCAGCATTATTACGTTCTCAACTCTTGTTACTTGGGCAAAAGAGTCTTCCTGGAGGTAGGGTTCTGAGGTTGTAAATTAGAGTGGAATGTGCAGGGACAAGCCCCCAGAAGTTTATGTCTCCTTACTTATGTTTGTTTTTTAAATTTAGTTTCTATTTCTTTTTTTTTTTTTTTTTTTTTAAATTTTTATTATTTATTTATTATGTTTATTTTTGGCTGTGTTGGGTCTTCGTTTCTGTGCGAGGGCTTTCTCCATTTGCGGCGAGTGGGGGCCACTCTTCATCGCAGTGCGCGGGCCTCTCACTATCGCAGCCTCTCTTGTTGCGGAGCAGAGGCTCCAGACGCTCAGGCTCAGTAGTTGTGGCTCACGGGCCCAGTTGCTCCGCGGCATGTGGGATCTTCCCAGACCAGGGCTCGAACCCGTGTCCCCTGCATTGGCAGGCAGATTCTCAACCACTGCGCCACCAGGGAAGCCCCTAGTTTCTATTTCTTATCGGAGTAAATTTGATTAGAGTGTGTTGATTGTCTGGCTGTACAGAATCTGCTCAATGATTCATACTTATGTCTGTTCACCTTTGGACCCTGTTACCATGTATGTGATTACAGAATGTATATTTTAAAGGTATTGGTGATTATATAATTCATATAATTTATCTGTTATATGTTTATATACATTTAACATACATTAGTATATGTATATTAACCCCATAGTCCTAATTTACCCATCCTCCCACCTTTCCTTTTGGCTAACCATTAGTTTACTTGATAAGTCTGTGAGTGTCTTTTTCTGTGGAAATATGTTCTTTGGTAGCAATCTTAGGATAACATGTATAAATGATATCATAGGATATTTGTCATACCCTTTTGACTTACTTAACCTTATATGATTATTTGTAGGCTCAACTGTAGTCGTGAAAACGGCATTGTTCCTTTTTTTCCCGAGGCTACTATTCCATTTGGTACGTATACCACTTCATCTTTGTCCATTCATTTGTTTATGGACCTTTTTTTTGCTTCCATGTCTTGGCTATTTCAATATTGTTGCAGTGCATATTTGCCTGCATCTGTCTTTCCGATTTTGGTGGTTTTATATTATAGGCCCAAAAGGTGCCCTGCCGCATCATATGTTAACTCAATTTTTACCTTTTCAAGCAGCTCCATTCAGTTTTCGTTAGTGCTCTTACCACTTTACATCCCACCGGCACCAAGAAGGTACACAGTTCTCTAAAACCCCTTCAGCATTTATAGTTTGTAGACTTTTTGCTGCTGGTCATGACTGGTGTGAGCTGAAACCTTATTGAATTTGAATTTGCATATGGCTAATAATTTCCTTTACTGAGCTTTAGGCATGCCCTTTTTTTCTTTTCCTTTTTTTTTAAAGAGTGAGTACAACCTCCCTCCTCTTATTGACTTCCTGAAAAATTTCTCATGTGTTGAATTTTCTTGCCTATTCCCTACCCCAGGGCATTTTTTGAGGGCCTGTGTCATTTACAGCCCTGCAGTCCTTGTGAGTCTATAAGCAACCATTGGCACTGGGTTTAAAGCGGCTGTTGTGGGAAATAGCCACAAGGCAGCAGCATTATTACGTTCTCAACACTTGTTACTAGGGCAGCAGAGTCTTCCTGGAGGTAGTGTTCCGAGGTTGTAAACTACAGTGGAATGTGCTGGGACAAGCCCCCAGAAGTTTATATCTCCTTACTTATGTTTGTTTTTTAAATTTATTTTCTACTTCTTATCGGAGTAAATTTGATTAGAGTGTTTTGATTGTCTGGCTGTACAGAATCTGCTCAATGATTCATACATATGTCTGTTCATCTTCGGATCCTGTTACCATGTATGTGATTACAGAATGTTTATTTTGAAGGGATTGGTGATTATATAATTCATATCATTTATATGTTATATGTTTATGTACATTTAACTTACATTAGTATATTCATGTTAACCCCATAGTCCTAATTTACCCATCCCCCCACCTTTCATTTTGGCTAACCATTAGTTTATTTGATAAGTCTGTGAGTGTCTTTTTCTGTGGAAATATGTTCATTGGTAGCAATCTTAGGATAACATGTATAAATGATATCATAGGACATTTGTCATACCCTTTTGACTTACTTATCGTTATATGATTATTTCTAGGCTCAACTGTAGTCCTGAAAACGGCATTGTTCATTTTTTTCCCGAGGCTACTATTCCATTCTGTCCATATACCACTTCTTCTTTTTCCCGTCATCTGTTTATGGACATTTTTTTGCTTGCATGTCTTGGCTCTTTCAATATTGCTACAGTGCACATTTGCCTGCCTCTGTCTTTCCGATTCTGGTGGTCTTAGGTTATAGGCCCAAAAGGTCCCCTGCCGCATCATATGGTAGCTCAATTTTTACCTTTCCAAGCAGCTCCATTCAGTTTGCGTTATTGCTGTTGCCACTTTACATCCCACCAGCAGCCAGAAGGTACACAGTTCTCTAAAACCCCCTCAGCATTTATCGTTTGTAGACTTTTTGCTGATGGTTATGACTGGTGTGAACTGAAACCTTTTTTAATTTGAATTTGCTTGTGGCTTATAATTCCTTATACTGAGCTTTAGGCATGTCCTTTTTTTTTCTTTTCCTTTTTTTTTAAAGAGTGAGTACAACTTCCCTCCTCTTATTGACTTCTTGAAAAATTTCTCATGTGTTGAATTTTCTTGCCTATTCCCTACGCCAGGGCATGTTTTGAGGGCCTGTGTCATTTAGAGCCCTGCAGTCCTTGTGACTATATAAGCAACCATTGGCACTGGGTTTAAAGCTGCTGCTGTGGGAAACAGCCACAAGGCGGCAGCATTATTACGTTCTCAACTCTTGTTACTAGGGCAACTGAGTCTTCCTGGAGGCAGTTTTCCGAGGTTGAAAATTAGAGTGGAATGTGCTGGGACAAGCCCCAGAAGTTTATGTCTCCTTACTTATGTTTGTTTTTTAAACTTAATTTATATTTCTTATCGGAGTAAATTTGATTAGAGTGTTTTGATTGTCTGGCTGTACAGAATCTGCTCAATGATTCATACATACGTCTGTTCATCTTCGGATACTGTTACCATGTATGTGATCACAAAATGTATATTTTGAAGGTATTGGTGATGATATAATTCATGTAATTTATATGTTATATGTTTATATACGTTTAACATACATTAGTATATGTATGTTAACCCCATAGTCCTAATTTACCCATCCTCCCACCTTTCATTTTGGCTAACCATTAGTTTATTTGATAAGTCTGTGAGTGTCTTTTTCTGTGGAAATATGTTCATTGGTAGCAATCTTAGGATAACATGTATAAATGATATCATAGGCTGTTTGTCATACCCTTTTCACTTACTTAACCTTATGTGATTATTTCAAGGCTCAGCTGTAGTCCAGAAAACGGCATTGTTCATTTTTTTCCCGAGCTTACTATTCGATTCTGTCCATATACCACTTCTTCTTTTTCCATTCATATGTTTATGGACCTTTTTTTTTGCTTTCATGTCTTGGCTATTTCAATATTACTGCAGTGCACATTTGCCTGCCTCTGTCTTTCCGATCCTGGTGGTCTTCATTTATAGGCTCAATGGTGCCCTGCCGCATCATATGGTAGCTCAATTTTTACCTTGTAAAGCAGCTCCATTCAGTTCTTGTTAGTGCTTTTACCACTTTACATCCCACCAGCAGCTAGTAGGTATGAGTTGTCTAAAACCCATTCAGCATTTATAGTTTGTAGACTTTTTGCTAATGGCCATTTGACTGGTGTGAGCTGAAACCTTTTTGGAGGTTGGAAACGCATGTGGCTAATAATTCCTTATACTGAGCTTTAACCATATCCTTTTTCTTCGTTTCCTTTTTTTGTTAAAGAGTAGGTACAACTTCCCTCCTCTCTTGACTTCTTGAAAAATTTCTCATGTGTTGAATTTTCCTGCCTATTCCCTACCCCAGGGCATTTTTTGAGGGCAGGTGTCATTTAGAGCCCTGCATTCCTTGGGACTATTAAGCAACCATTAGCAGTGGGTTTAAAGCTGCTCTTGTGCGAAACAGCCACAAGGTGGCAGCATTATTACGTTCTCAACTCTTGTTACTTGGGCAAAAGAGTCTTCCTGGAGGTAGGGTTCCGAGGTTGTAAATTAGAGTGGAATGTGCAGGGACAAGCCCCCAGAAGTTTATGTCTCCTTACTTATGTTTGTTTTTTAAATTTAGTTTCTATTTCTTTTTTTTTTTTTTTTTTTAAATTTTTATTATTTATTTATTATGTTTATTTTTGGCTGTGTTGGGTCTTCGTTTCTGTGCGAGGGCTTTCTCCATTTGCGGCGAGTGGGGGCCACTCTTCATCGCAGTGCGCGGGCCTCTCACTATCGCGGCCTCTCTTGTTGCGGAGCAGAGGCTCCAGACGCTCAGGCTCAGTAGTTGTGGCTCACGGGCCCAGTTGCTCCGCGGCATGTGGGATCTTCCCAGACCAGGGCTCGAACCCGTGTCCCCTGCATTGGCAGGCAGATTCTCAACCACTGCGCCACCAGGGAAGCCCCTAGTTTCTATTTCTTATCGGAGTAAATTTGATTAGAGTGTGTTGATTGTCTGGCTGTACAGAATCTGCTCAATGATTCATACTTATGTCTGTTCACCCTTGGACCCTGTTACCATGTATGTGATTACAGAATGTATATTTTAAAGGTATTGGTGATTATATAATTCATATAATTTATCTGTTATATGTTTATATACATTTAACATACATTAGTATATGTATATTAACCCCATAGTCCTAATTTACCCATCCTCCCACCTTTCCTTTTGGCTAACCATTAGTTTACTTGATAAGTCTGTGAGTGTCCTTTTCTGTGGAAATATGTTCTTTGGTAGCAATCTTAGGATAACATGTATAAATGATATCATAGGATATTTGTCATACCCTTTTGACTTACTTAACCTTATATGATTATTTGTAGGCTCAACTGTAGTCGTGAAAACGGCATTGTTCCTTTTTTTCCCGAGGCTACTATTCCATTTGGTACGTATACCACTTCATCTTTGTCCATTCATTTGTTTATGGACCTTTTTTTTGCTTCCATGTCTTGGCTATTTCAATATTGTTGCAGTGCATATTTGCCTGCATCTGTCTTTCCGATTTTGGTGGTTTTATATTATAGGCCCAAAAGGTGCCCTGCCGCATCATATGTTAACTCAATTTTTACCTTTTCAAGCAGCTCCATTCAGTTTTCGTTAGTGCTCTTACCACTTTACATCCCACCGGCACCAAGAAGGTACACAGTTCTCTAAAACCCCTTCAGCATTTATAGTTTGTAGACTTTTTGCTGCTGGTCATGACTGGTGTGAGCTGAAACCTTATTGAATTTGAATTTGCATATGGCTAATAATTTCCTTTACTGAGCTTTAGGCATGCCCTTTTTTTCTTTTCCTTTTTTTTTAAAGAGTGAGTACAACCTCCCTCCTCTTATTGACTTCTTGAAAAATTTCTCATGTGTTGAATTTTCTTGCCTATTCCCTACCCCAGGGCATTTTTTGAGGGCCTGTGTCATTTACAGCCCTGCAGTCCTTGTGAGTCTATAAGCAACCATTGGCACTGGGTTTAAAGCGGCTGTTGTGGGAAATAGCCACAAGGCAGCAGCATTATTACGTTCTCAACACTTGTTACTAGGGCAGCAGAGTCTTCCTGGAGGTAGTGTTCCGAGGTTGTAAACTACAGTGGAATGTGCTGGGACAAGCCCCCAGAAGTTTATATCTCCTTACTTATGTTTGTTTTTTAAATTTATTTTCTACTTCTTATCGGAGTAAATTTGATTAGAGTGTTTTGATTGTCTGGCTGTACAGAATCTGCTCAATGATTCATACATATGTCTGTTCATCTTCGGATCCTGTTACCATGTATGTGATTACAGAATGTATATTTTGAAGGGATTGGTGATTATATAATTCATATCATTTATATGTTATATGTTTATGTACATTTAACTTACATTAGTATATTCATGTTAACCCCATAGTCCTAATTTACCCATCCCCCCAACTTTCATTTTGGCTAACCATTAGTTTATTTGATAAGTCTGTGAGTGTCTTTTTCTGTGGAAATATGTTCATTGGTAGCAATCTTAGGATAACATGTATAAATGATATCATAGGACATTTGTCATACCCTTTTGACTTACTTATCGTTATATGATTATTTCTAGGCTCAACTGTAGTCCTGAAAACGGCATTGTTCATTTTTTTCCCGAGGCTACTATTCCATTCTGTCCATATACCACTTCTTCTTTTTCCCGTCATCTGTTTATGGACATTTTTTTGCTTCCATGTCTTGGCTCTTTCAATATTGCTACAGTGCACATTTGCCTGCCTCTGTCTTTCCGATTCTGGTGGTCTTAGGTTATAGGCCCAAAAGGTCCCCTGCCGCATCATATGGTAGCTCAATTTTTACCTTTTCAAGCAGCTCCATTCAGTTAGCATTAGTGTTGTTACCACGTTACATCCCAGCAGCAGCTTGAAGGTACACAGTTCTCTAAAACCCCTTCAGCATTTATCGTTTGTAGACTTTTTGCTGATGGTTATGACTGGTGTGAGCTGAAACCTTTTTGAATTTGAATTTGCATGTGGCTAATAATTCCTTATACTGAGCTTTAGGCATGTCCTTTTTTTGTTTTCCTTTTTTTTAAAGAGTGAGTACAACTTCCCTCCTCTTATTGACTTCTTGAAAAATTTCTCATGTGTTGAATTTTCTTGCCTATTCCCTACCCCAGGGCATTTCTTGAGGGCCTGTGTCATTTACAGCCCTGCAGTCCTTGTGACTATGTAAGCAACCATTGGCACTGGGTTTAAAGCTGCTGCTGTGGGAAACAGCCACATGGCGGCAGCATTATTACGTCCTCAACTCTTGTTAATGGGGCAAAAGACTCTTCCTGGAGGTAGTGTTCCAAGGTTGGAAATTAGAGTGGAATGTGCTGGGACAAGCCCCCAGAAGTTTATCTCTCCTTACTTATGTTTGTTTTTTAAATTTAATTTCTATTTCTTATCGGAGTAAATCTGATTAGAGTGTTTTGATTTTCTGGCTGTACAGAATCTGCTCATTGATTCATATTTATGTTTGTTCATCTTCGGATCCTGTTACCATGTATGTGATTACAGAATATATATTTTAAAGGTATTCGTGATTATATAATTCATATACTTTATATGTTATATGTGTATATACATTTAACATACATTAGTATATGTATGTTAACCCCATAGTCCTAATTTACCCATCCTCCCACCTTTCATTTTGGCTAACCATTAGTTTATTTGATAAGTCTGTGAGTGTCTTTTTCTGTGGAAATATGTTCATTGGTAGCAATTTTACGATAACATATATAAATGATATCATAGGATATTTGTCATACCCTTTTCTCTTACTTAACATTATATGATTATTTCTAGGCACAACTGTAGTCCTGAAAACGGCATTGTTCATTTTTTTCACGAGCCTACTTTTCCATTCTGTCCATATACCACTTCGTCTTTGTCCATACATCTGTTTATGGACCTTTTTTTTTCCTTCCATGTCTTGGCTATTTCAATGTTGCTGCAGTGCACATTTACCTGCCTCTGTCTTTCCGATTCTGGTGGTCTTAGGTTATAGGCCCAAAAGGTGCCCTGCCGCATCATATGGTAGCTCAATTTTTACCTTTTCAAGCAGCTCCATTCAGTTTGCGTTAGTGCTGTTGCCACTTTACATCCCACCAGCAACTAGAAGGTACACAGTTCTCTAAAACCCCTTCAGCATTTATAGTTTGTAGACTTTTTGCTGATGGTCATGACTCTTGTGAGCTTAAACCTTTTTAAATTTGAATATGTATGTGGCTAATAATTCCTTATACTGAGCTTTAGGCATGTCCTTTTTTTTGTTTTCCTTTTTTTTAAAGAGTGAGTACAACTTCCCTCCTCTTATTGACTTCTTGAAAAATTTCTCATGTGTTGAATTTTCTTGCCTATTCCCTACACCAGGGCATGTTTTGTGGGCCTGTGTCATTTACAGCCCTGCTGTCCTTGTGACTATAGAAGCAACCGTTGACACTGGGTTTAAAGCTGCTGTTGTGGGAAAGAGCCACAAGGCGGCAGCATTATTACATTCTCAACTCTTGTTACTAGGGCAACAGAGTCTTCCTGGAGGTAGTGTTCCGAGGTTGTAAGTTAGAGTGGAATGTGCTGGGACAAGCCCCCAGAAGTTTATGTCTCCTTACGTATGTTTGTTTTTTAAATTTAATTTTTATTTCTTATCGGAGTAAATTTGATTAGAGTGTTTAGATTGTCTGGCTATACAGAATCTGCTCAATGATTCATACGTATCTCTGTTCATCTTTGGATCCTGTTACCACGTATGTGATTACAGAATGTATATTTTAAAGGTATTCGTGATTATATAATTCATATAGTTTATCTGTTATATGTTTATATACATTTAACATACATTAGTATATGTATGTTAACCCCATAGTCCTAATTTACTCATCCTCCCACCTTTCATTTTGGCTAACCATTAGTTTATTTGATAAGTCTGTGATTGTGTTTTTCTGTGGAAATATGTTCGTTGGTAGCAATCTTAGGATAACATGTATAAATGATATCATAGGATATTTGTCATACCCTTTTCACTTACTTAAAGCTATATGATTATTTCTAGGCTCAACTGTAGTCCTGAAAAAGGCATTGCTCATTTTTTTCACGAGGCTACTCTTCCATTCTGTCCATATACCACTTCTTCTTTTTCCCGTCATCTGTTTATAGACCTTTTTTTTGCTTCCATGTCTTGGGTATTTCAATATTGCTGCAGTGCACATTTGCCTGCCTCTGTCTTTCCTATTCTGGTGGTCTTAGGTTATAGGCCCAAAAGATGCTCTGCCGCATCATATGATAGCTGAATTTTTACCTTTTCAAGCAGCTCCATTCAGTTTTCGTTAGTGCTGTTACCACTTTACATCCCTCCAGCAGCGAGGAGGTATGAGTTGGCTAAAACCCATTCAGCATTTATAGTTTGTAGACTTTTTGCTGTTATCCATTTGACTGGTGTCAGCTGAAACCTTTTTGGAGGTTGGATACGCATTTGGCTAATAATTCCTTATACTGAGCTTTAGGCATATCCTTTTTCTTCTTTTCCTTTTTTTGTTAAAGTGTGAGTACAACTTCCCTCTTCATATTGACTATTGAAAAATTTCTCATGTGTTGAATTTTCTTTTCTATTCCCTACCCCAATGCATTTTTGAGGGCAGGTGTCATTTAGAGCCCTGCAGTCCTTGTGACTATTAAGCAACCATTAGCACTGGGCTTAAAGCTGCTGCTGTGGGAAACAGCCACAAGGCGGCAGCATAATTACGTTCTCAACTCTTGTTACTAGGGCAAAAGAGTCTTCCTCGAGGTAGTGTTCCGAGGTTGTGAATTAGAGTGGGATGTGCTGGGACAAGCCCCCAGAAGTTTATGTCTCCTTACCTATGTTTGTTTTTAAATTTAATTTCTATTTCTTATCGGAGTAAATTTGATTAGAGTGTTTTGATGGTCTGGCTGTACAGAATCTGCTCAATGATTCCTACTAATGTCTCTTCATCCTCAGATCCTGTTACCATGTATGTGATAACAGAATGTATATTTTAAAGGTATTGGTGATTATATAATTTATACAGTTTATATGTTATATGTTTATATATATTTAACATATATTAGTATATGTATGTTAACCCCATAGTCCTAATTTACCAATCCTCCCACCTTTCATTTTGGCTATCCATTAGTTTATTTCATAAGTCTGTGAGTGTCTTTTTCTGTGGAAATATGTTCATTGGTAGCAATCTTAGGATAACATGTATAAATGATGTCATAGGATATTTGTCATACCCTTTTGACTTACTTAAACTTATATGATTATTTCTAGGCTCAACTGTAGTCCTGAAAACTGCATTGTTCATTTTTTTCTCGAGGCTACTATTCCATTCTTTCCGTATACCACTTCTTCTTTTTCCATTCACCTGTTTATGGACCTTTTCTTTGCTTCCATGTCTTGGCTATTTCAATATTGCTGCAGTGCACATTTGCCTGCCTCTGTGTTTCTGATTCTGGTGGTCTTAGGTTATAGGCCCAAAGGT
Organism: Balaenoptera physalus; assembly: GCF_965194825.1. Classification (NCBI taxonomy): domain Eukaryota; kingdom Metazoa; phylum Chordata; class Mammalia; order Artiodactyla; family Balaenopteridae; genus Balaenoptera; species Balaenoptera physalus. The sequence continues at coordinate 128,472 of NW_028126582.1, forward strand.
GCCATGCCGCATCATATGGTAGCTCAATTTTTACCTTTTCAAGCAGCTCCGTTCAGTTTGCGTTAGTGCTGTTACGACTTTACATCCCACCAGCAGCTAGAAGGTACACAGTTCTCTAAAACCCCTTCAGCATTTATAGTTTGTAGACTTTTTCCTGATGGTCATGACTGGTGTGAGCTGAAACCTTTTTGAATTTGAATTTGCATGTGGCTAATAATTCCTTATACTGAGCTTTAGGCATGTCCTTTTTTTGTTTTCCTTTTTTTTAAAGAGTGAGTACAACTTCCCTCCTCTTATTGACTTCTTGAAAAATTTCTCATGTGTTGAATTTTCTGGCCTATTCCCTACCCCAGGGCATGTTTTGTGGGCCTGTGTCATTTACAGCCCTGCAGTCCTTGTGACTATATAACCAACCATTGGCACTGGGTTTAAAGCTGCTGTTGTGGGAAAGAGCCACAAGACGGCAGCATTATTACATTCTAAACTCTTGTTATTAGGGCAACAGAGTCTTCCTGGAGGTAGTGTTCCCAGGTTGTAAATTAGAGAGGAATGTCCTGGGACAAGCCCCCAGAAGTTTATGTCTCCTTACTTATGTTTGTTTTTTAAATTTAATTTCTATTTCTTATCGGAGTAAATATGATTAGAGTGTTTTGATTGTCTGGCTGTACAGAATCTGCTCAATGATTCATACATACGTCTGTTCATCTTCGGATACTGTTACCATGTATGTGATCACAAAATGTATATTTTGAAGGTATTGGTGATGATATAATTCATGTAATTTATATGTTATATGTTTATATACATTTAACATACATTAGTATATGTATGTTAACCCCATAGTCCTAATTTACCCATCCTCCCACCTTTCATTTTGGCTAACCATTAGTTTATTTGATAAGTCTGTGAGTGTGTTTTTCTGTGGAAATATGTTCATTGGTAGCAATCTTAGGATAACATGTATAAATGATATCATAGGCTGTTTGTCATACCCTTTTCACTTACTTAACCTTATATGATTATTTCAAGGCTCAACTGTAGTCCAGAAAACGGCATTGTTCATTTTTTTCCCGAGCTTACTATTCCATTCTGTCCATATACCACTTCTTCTTTTTCCATTCATATGTTTATGGACCTTTTTTTTTGCTTTCATGTCTTGGCTATTTCAATATTACTGCAGTGCACATTTGCCTGCCTCTGTCTTTCCGATCCTGGTGGTCTTCGTTTATAGGCTCAAAGGTGCCCTGCCGCATCATATGGTAGCTCAATTTTTACCTTGTAAAGCAGCTCCATTCACTTCTTGTTAGTGCTTTTACCACTTTACATCCCACCAGCAGCTAGTAGGTATGAGTTGTCTAAAACCCATTCAGCATTTATAGTTTGTAGACTTTTTGCTAATGGCCATTTGACTGGTGTGAGCTGAAACCTTTTTGGAGGTTGGAAACGCATGTGGCTAATAATTCCTTATACTGAGCTTTAACCATATCCTTTTTCTTCGTTTCCTTTTTTTGTTAAAGAGTAAGTACAACTTCCCTCCTCTCTTGACTTCTTGAAAAATTTCTCATGTGTTGAATTTTCCTGCCTATTCCCTACCCCAGGGCATTTTTTGAGGGCAGGTGTCATTTAGAGCCCTGCATTCCTTGGGACTATTAAGCAACCATTAGCCGTGGGTTTAAAGCTGCTCTTGTGCGAAACAGCCACAAGGCGGCAGCATTATTACGTTCTCAACTCTTGTTACTTGGGCAAAAGAGTCTTCCTGGAGGTAGGGTTCCGAGGTTGTAAATTAGAGTGGAATGTGCAGGGACAAGCCCCCAGAAGTTTATGTCTCCTTACTTATGTTTGTTTTTTAAATTTAGTTTCTATTTCTTATCGGAGTAAATTTGATTAGAGTGTGTTGATTGTCTGGCTGTACAGAATCTGCTCAATGATTCATACTTATGTCTGTTCACCTTTGGACCCTGTTACCATGTATGTGATTACAGAATGTATATTTTAAAGGTATTGGTGATTATATAATTCATATAATTTATCTGTTATATGTTTATATACATTTAACATACATTAGTATATGTATATTAACCCCATAGTCCTAATTTACCCATCCTCCCACCTTTCCTTTTGGCTAACCATTAGTTTACTTGATAAGTCTGTGAGTGTCTTTTTCTGTGGAAATATGTTCTTTGGTAGCAATCTTAGGATAACATGTATAAATGATATCATAGGATATTTGTCATACCCTTTTGACTTACTTAACCTTATATGATTATTTGTAGGCTCAACTGTAGTCGTGAAAACGGCATTGTTCCTTTTTTTCCCGAGGCTACTATTCCATTTGGTACGTATACCACTTCATCTTTGTCCATTCATTTGTTTATGGACCTTTTTTTTGCTTCCATGTCTTGGCTATTTCAATATTGTTGCAGTGCATATTTGCCTGCATCTGTCTTTCCGATTTTGGTGGTTTTATATTATAGGCCCAAAAGGTGCCCTGCCGCATCATATGTTAACTCAATTTTTACCTTTTCAAGCAGCTCCATTCAGTTTTCGTTAGTGCTCTTACCACTTTACATCCCACCGGCACCAAGAAGGTACACAGTTCTCTAAAACCCCTTCAGCATTTATAGTTTGTAGACTTTTTGCTGCTGGTCATGACTGGTGTGAGCTGAAACCTTATTGAATTTGAATTTGCATATGGCTAATAATTTCCTTTACTGAGCTTTAGGCATGCCCTTTTTTTCTTTTCCTTTTTTTTTAAAGAGTGAGTACAACCTCCCTCCTCTTATTGACTTCTTGAAAAATTTCTCATGTGTTGAATTTTCTTGCCTATTCCCTACCCCAGGGCATTTTTTGAGGGCCTGTGTCATTTACAGCCCTGCAGTCCTTGTGAGTCTATAAGCAACCATTGGCACTGGGTTTAAAGCGGCTGTTGTGGGAAATAGCCACAAGGCAGCAGCATTATTACGTTCTCAACACTTGTTACTAGGGCAGCAGAGTCTTCCTGGAGGTAGTGTTCCGAGGTTGTAAACTACAGTGGAATGTGCTGGGACAAGCCCCCAGAAGTTTATATCTCCTTACTTATGTTTGTTTTTTAAATTTATTTTCTACTTCTTATCGGAGTAAATTTGATTAGAGTGTTTTGATTGTCTGGCTGTACAGAATCTGCTCAATGATTCATACATATGTCTGTTCATCTTCGGATCCTGTTACCATGTATGTGATTACAGAATGTTTATTTTGAAGGGATTGGTGATTATATAATTCATATCATTTATATGTTATATGTTTATGTACATTTAACTTACATTAGTATATTCATGTTAACCCCATAGTCCTAATTTACCCATCCCCCCACCTTTCATTTTGGCTAACCATTAGTTTATTTGATAAGTCTGTGAGTGTCTTTTTCTGTGGAAATATGTTCATTGGTAGCAATCTTAGGATAACATGTATAAATGATATCATAGGACATTTGTCATACCCTTTTGACTTACTTATCGTTATATGATTATTTCTAGGCTCAACTGTAGTCCTGAAAACGGCATTGTTCATTTTTTTCCCGAGGCTACTATTCCATTCTGTCCATATACCACTTCTTCTTTTTCCCGTCATCTGTTTATGGACATTTTTTTGCTTGCATGTCTTGGCTCTTTCAATATTGCTACAGTGCACATTTGCCTGCCTCTGTCTTTCCGATTCTGGTGGTCTTAGGTTATAGGCCCAAAAGGTCCCCTGCCGCATCATATGGTAGCTCAATTTTTACCTTTCCAAGCAGCTCCATTCAGTTTGCGTTATTGCTGTTGCCACTTTACATCCCACCAGCAGCCAGAAGGTACACAGTTCTCTAAAACCCCCTCAGCATTTATCGTTTGTAGACTTTTTGCTGATGGTTATGACTGGTGTGAACTGAAACCTTTTTGAATTTGAATTTGCTTGTGGCTTATAATTCCTTATACTGAGCTTTAGGCATGTCCTTTTTTTTTCTTTTCCTTTTTTTTTAAAGAGTGAGTACAACTTCCCTCCTCTTATTGACTTCTTGAAAAATTTCTCATGTGTTGAATTTTCTTGCCTATTCCCTACGCCAGGGCATGTTTTGAGGGCCTGTGTCATTTAGAGCCCTGCAGTCCTTGTGACTATATAAGCAACCATTGGCACTGGGTTTAAAGCTGCTGCTGTGGGAAACAGCCACAAGGCGGCAGCATTATTACGTTCTCAACTCTTGTTACTAGGGCAACTGAGTCTTCCTGGAGGCAGTTTTCCGAGGTTGAAAATTAGAGTGGAATGTGCTGGGACAAGCCCCAGAAGTTTATGTCTCCTTACTTATGTTTGTTTTTTAAACTTAATTTATATTTCTTATCGGAGTAAATTTGATTAGAGTGTTTTGATTGTCTGGCTGTACAGAATCTGCTCAATGATTCATACATACGTCTGTTCATCTTCGGATACTGTTACCATGTATGTGATCACAAAATGTATATTTTGAAGGTATTGGTGATGATATAATTCATGTAATTTATATGTTATATGTTTATATACGTTTAACATACATTAGTATATGTATGTTAACCCCATAGTCCTAATTTACCCATCCTCCCACCTTTCATTTTGGCTAACCATTAGTTTATTTGATAAGTCTGTGAGTGTCTTTTTCTGTGGAAATATGTTCATTGGTAGCAATCTTAGGATAACATGTATAAATGATATCATAGGCTGTTTGTCATACCCTTTTCACTTACTTAACCTTATGTGATTATTTCAAGGCTCAGCTGTAGTCCAGAAAACGGCATTGTTCATTTTTTTCCCGAGCTTACTATTCGATTCTGTCCATATACCACTTCTTCTTTTTCCATTCATATGTTTATGGACCTTTTTTTTTGCTTTCATGTCTTGGCTATTTCAATATTACTGCAGTGCACATTTGCCTGCCTCTGTCTTTCCGATCCTGGTGGTCTTCATTTATAGGCTCAATGGTGCCCTGCCGCATCATATGGTAGCTCAATTTTTACCTTGTAAAGCAGCTCCATTCAGTTCTTGTTAGTGCTTTTACCACTTTACATCCCACCAGCAGCTAGTAGGTATGAGTTGTCTAAAACCCATTCAGCATTTATAGTTTGTAGACTTTTTGCTAATGGCCATTTGACTGGTGTGAGCTGAAACCTTTTTGGAGGTTGGAAACGCATGTGGCTAATAATTCCTTATACTGAGCTTTAACCATATCCTTTTTCTTCGTTTCCTTTTTTTGTTAAAGAGTAGGTACAACTTCCCTCCTCTCTTGACTTCTTGAAAAATTTCTCATGTGTTGAATTTTCCTGCCTATTCCCTACCCCAGGGCATTTTTTGAGGGCAGGTGTCATTTAGAGCCCTGCATTCCTTGGGACTATTAAGCAACCATTAGCAGTGGGTTTAAAGCTGCTCTTGTGCGAAACAGCCACAAGGTGGCAGCATTATTACGTTCTCAACTCTTGTTACTTGGGCAAAAGAGTCTTCCTGGAGGTAGGGTTCCGAGGTTGTAAATTAGAGTGGAATGTGCAGGGACAAGCCCCCAGAAGTTTATGTCTCCTTACTTATGTTTGTTTTTTAAATTTAGTTTCTATTTCTTTTTTTTTTTTTTTTTTTAAATTTTTATTATTTATTTATTATGTTTATTTTTGGCTGTGTTGGGTCTTCGTTTCTGTGCGAGGGCTTTCTCCATTTGCGGCGAGTGGGGGCCACTCTTCATCGCAGTGCGCGGGCCTCTCACTATCGCGGCCTCTCTTGTTGCGGAGCAGAGGCTCCAGACGCTCAGGCTCAGTAGTTGTGGCTCACGGGCCCAGTTGCTCCGCGGCATGTGGGATCTTCCCAGACCAGGGCTCGAACCCGTGTCCCCTGCATTGGCAGGCAGATTCTCAACCACTGCGCCACCAGGGAAGCCCCTAGTTTCTATTTCTTATCGGAGTAAATTTGATTAGAGTGTGTTGATTGTCTGGCTGTACAGAATCTGCTCAATGATTCATACTTATGTCTGTTCACCCTTGGACCCTGTTACCATGTATGTGATTACAGAATGTATATTTTAAAGGTATTGGTGATTATATAATTCATATAATTTATCTGTTATATGTTTATATACATTTAACATACATTAGTATATGTATATTAACCCCATAGTCCTAATTTACCCATCCTCCCACCTTTCCTTTTGGCTAACCATTAGTTTACTTGATAAGTCTGTGAGTGTCCTTTTCTGTGGAAATATGTTCTTTGGTAGCAATCTTAGGATAACATGTATAAATGATATCATAGGATATTTGTCATACCCTTTTGACTTACTTAACCTTATATGATTATTTGTAGGCTCAACTGTAGTCGTGAAAACGGCATTGTTCCTTTTTTTCCCGAGGCTACTATTCCATTTGGTACGTATACCACTTCATCTTTGTCCATTCATTTGTTTATGGACCTTTTTTTTGCTTCCATGTCTTGGCTATTTCAATATTGTTGCAGTGCATATTTGCCTGCATCTGTCTTTCCGATTTTGGTGGTTTTATATTATAGGCCCAAAAGGTGCCCTGCCGCATCATATGTTAACTCAATTTTTACCTTTTCAAGCAGCTCCATTCAGTTTTCGTTAGTGCTCTTACCACTTTACATCCCACCGGCACCAAGAAGGTACACAGTTCTCTAAAACCCCTTCAGCATTTATAGTTTGTAGACTTTTTGCTGCTGGTCATGACTGGTGTGAGCTGAAACCTTATTGAATTTGAATTTGCATATGGCTAATAATTTCCTTTACTGAGCTTTAGGCATGCCCTTTTTTTCTTTTCCTTTTTTTTTAAAGAGTGAGTACAACCTCCCTCCTCTTATTGACTTCTTGAAAAATTTCTCATGTGTTGAATTTTCTTGCCTATTCCCTACCCCAGGGCATTTTTTGAGGGCCTGTGTCATTTACAGCCCTGCAGTCCTTGTGAGTCTATAAGCAACCATTGGCACTGGGTTTAAAGCGGCTGTTGTGGGAAATAGCCACAAGGCAGCAGCATTATTACGTTCTCAACACTTGTTACTAGGGCAGCAGAGTCTTCCTGGAGGTAGTGTTCCGAGGTTGTAAACTACAGTGGAATGTGCTGGGACAAGCCCCCAGAAGTTTATATCTCCTTACTTATGTTTGTTTTTTAAATTTATTTTCTACTTCTTATCGGAGTAAATTTGATTAGAGTGTTTTGATTGTCTGGCTGTACAGAATCTGCTCAATGATTCATACATATGTCTGTTCATCTTCGGATCCTGTTACCATGTATGTGATTACAGAATGTTTATTTTGAAGGGATTGGTGATTATATAATTCATATCATTTATATGTTATATGTTTATGTACATTTAACTTACATTAGTATATTCATGTTAACCCCATAGTCCTAATTTACCCATCCCCCCACCTTTCATTTTGGCTAACCATTAGTTTATTTGATAAGTCTGTGAGTGTCTTTTTCTGTGGAAATATGTTCATTGGTAGCAATCTTAGGATAACATGTATAAATGATATCATAGGACATTTGTCATACCCTTTTGACTTACTTATCGTTATATGATTATTTCTAGGCTCAACTGTAGTCCTGAAAACGGCATTGTTCATTTTTTTCCCGAGGCTACTATTCCATTCTGTCCATATACCACTTCTTCTTTTTCCCGTCATCTGTTTATGGACATTTTTTTGCTTGCATGTCTTGGCTCTTTCAATATTGCTACAGTGCACATTTGCCTGCCTCTGTCTTTCCGATTCTGGTGGTCTTAGGTTATAGGCCCAAAAGGTCCCCTGCCGCATCATATGGTAGCTCAATTTTTACCTTTTCAAGCAGCTCCATTCAGTTTGCGTTATTGCTGTTGCCACTTTACATCCCACCAGCAGCGAGAAGGTACACAGTTCTCTAAAACCCCCTCAGCATTTATCGTTTGTAGACTTTTTGCTGATGGTTATGACTGGTGTGAACTGAAACCTTTTTGAATTTGAATTTGCTTGTGGCTTATAATTCCTTATACTGAGCTTTAGGCATGTCCTTTTTTTTTCTTTTCCTTTTTTTTTAAAGAGTGAGTACAACTTCCCTCCTCTTATTGACTTCTTGAAAAATTTCTCATGTGTTGAATTTTCTTGCCTATTCCCTACGCCAGGGCATGTTTTGAGGGCCTGTGTCATTTAGAGCCCTGCAGTCCTTGTGACTATATAAGCAACCATTGGCACTGGGTTTAAAGCTGCTGCTGTGGGAAACAGCCACAAGGCGGCAGCATTATTACGTTCTCAACTCTTGTTACTAGGGCAACTGAGTCTTCCTGGAGGCAGTTTTCCGAGGTTGAAAATTAGAGTGGAATGTGCTGGGACAAGCCCCAGAAGTTTATGTCTCCTTACTTATGTTTGTTTTTTAAACTTAATTTATATTTCTTGTCAGAGTAAATCTGATTAGAGTGTTTTGATTTTCTGGCTGTACAGAATCTGCTCATTGATTCATATTTATGTTTCTTCATCTTCGGATCCTGTTACCATGTATGTGATTACAGAATATATATTTTAAAGGTATTCGTGATTATATAATTCATATACTTTATATGTTATATGTTTATATACATTTAACATACATTAGTATATGTATGTTAACCCCATAGTCCTAATTTACCCATCCTCCCACCTTTCATTTTGGCTAACCATTAGTTTATTTGATAAGTCTGTGAGTGTCTTTTTCTGTGGAAATATGTTCATTGGTAGCAATTTTACGATAACATATATAAATGATATCATAGGATATTTGTCATATACCCTTTTCACTTACTTAACGTTATATGATTATTTCTAGGCTCAACTGTAGTCCTGAAAACGGCATTGTTCATTTTTTTCACGAGCCTACTATTCCATTCTGTCCATATACCACTTCGTCTTTGTCCATACATCTGTTTATGGACCTTTTTTTTTCCTTCCATGTCTTGGCTATTTCAATGTTGCTGCAGTGCACATTTGCCTGCCTCTGTCTTTCCGATTCTGGTGGTCTTAGGTTATAGGCCCAAAAGGTGCCCTGCCGCATCATATGGTAGCTCAATTTTTACCTTTTCAAGCAGCTCCATTCAGTTTGCGTTAGTGCTGTTGCCACTTTACATCCCACCAGCAACTAGAAGGTACACAGTTCTCTAAAACCCCTCCAGCATTTATAGTTTGTAGACTTTTTGCTGATGGTCATGACTCTTGTGAGCTTAAACCTTTTTGAATTTGAATATGTATGTGGCTAATAATTCCTTATACTGAGCTTTAGGCATGTCCTTTTTTTTGTTTTCCTTTTTTTTAAAGAGTGAGTACAACTTCCCTCCTCTTATTGACTTCTTGAAAAATTTCTCATGTGTTGAATTTTCTTGCCTATTCCCTACCCCAGGGCATTTCTTGAGGGCCTGTGTCATTTACAGCCCTGCAGTCCTTGTGACTATATAACCAACCATTGGCACTGGGTTTAAAGCTGCTGTTGTGGGAAAGAGCCACAAGACGGCAGCATTATTACATTCTCAACTCTTGTTATTAGGGCAACAGAGTCTTCCTGAAGGTAGTGTTCCCAGGTTGTAAATTAGAGAGGAATGTCCTGGGAAAAGCCCCCAGAAGTTTATGTCTCCTTACTTATGTTTGTTTTTTAAATTTAATTTATATTTCTTATCGGAGTAAATTTGATTAGAGTGTTTTGATTGTCTGGCTGTACAGAATCTGCTCAATGATTCATACATACGTCTGTTCATCTTCGGATACTGTTACCATGTATGTGATCACAAAATGTATATTTTGAAGGTATTGGTGATGATATAATTCATGTAATTTATATGTTATATGTTTATATACGTTTAACATACATTAGTATATGTATGTTAACCCCATAGTCCTAATTTACCCATCCTCCCACCTTTCATTTTGGCTAACCATTAGTTTATTTGATAAGTCTGTGAGTGTCTTTTTCTGTGGAAATATGTTCATTGGTAGCAATCTTAGGATAACATGTATAAATGATATCATAGGCTGTTTGTCATACCCTTTTCACTTTCTTAACCTTATGTGATTATTTCAAGGCTCAGCTGTAGTCCAGAAAACGGCATTGTTCATTTTTTTCCCGAGCTTACTATTCGATTCTGTCCATATACCACTTCTTCTTTTTCCATTCATATGTTTATGGACCTTTTTTTTTGCTTTCATGTCTTGGCTATTTCAATATTACTGCAGTGCACATTTGCCTGCCTCTGTCTTTCCGATCCTGGTGGTCTTCATTTATAGGCTCAATGGTGCCCTGCCGCATCATATGGTAGCTCAATTTTTACCTTGTAAAGCAGCTCCATTCAGTTCTTGTTAGTGCTTTTACCACTTTACATCCCACCAGCAGCTAGTAGGTATGAGTTGTCTAAAACCCATTCAGCATTTATAGTTTGTAGACTTTTTGCTAATGGCCATTTGACTGGTGTGAGCTGAAACCTTTTTGGAGGTTGGAAACGCATGTGGCTAATAATTCCTTATACTGAGCTTTAACCATATCCTTTTTCTTCGTTTCCTTTTTTTGTTAAAGAGTAGGTACAACTTCCCTCCTCTCTTGACTTCTTGAAAAATTTCTCATGTGTTGAATTTTCCTGCCTATTCCCTACCCCAGGGCATTTTTTGAGGGCAGGTGTCATTTAGAGCCCTGCATTCCTTGGGACTATTAAGCAACCATTAGCAGTGGGTTTAAAGCTGCTCTTGTGCGAAACAGCCACAAGGCGGCAGCATTATTACGTTCTCAACTCTTGTTACTTGGGCAAAAGAGTCTTCCTGGAGGTAGGGTTCTGAGGTTGTAAATTAGAGTGGAATGTGCAGGGACAAGCCCCCAGAAGTTTATGTCTCCTTACTTATGTTTGTTTTTTAAATTTAGTTTCTATTTCTTTTTTTTTTTTTTTTTTTTTAAATTTTTATTATTTATTTATTATGTTTATTTTTGGCTGTGTTGGGTCTTCGTTTCTGTGCGAGGGCTTTCTCCATTTGCGGCGAGTGGGGGCCACTCTTCATCGCAGTGCGCGGGCCTCTCACTATCGCGGCCTCTCTTGTTGCGGAGCAGAGGCTCCAGACGCTCAGGCTCAGTAGTTGTGGCTCACGGGCCCAGTTGCTCCGCGGCATGTGGGATCTTCCCAGACCAGGGCTCGAACCCGTGTCCCCTGCATTGGCAGGCAGATTCTCAACCACTGCGCCACCAGGGAAGCCCCTAGTTTCTATTTCTTATCGGAGTAAATTTGATTAGAGTGTGTTGATTGTCTGGCTGTACAGAATCTGCTCAATGATTCATACTTATGTCTGTTCACCTTTGGACCCTGTTACCATGTATGTGATTACAGAATGTATATTTTAAAGGTATTGGTGATTATATAATTCATATAATTTATCTGTTATATGTTTATATACATTTAACATACATTAGTATATGTATATTAACCCCATAGTCCTAATTTACCCATCCTCCCACCTTTCCTTTTGGCTAACCATTAGTTTACTTGATAAGTCTGTGAGTGTCTTTTTCTGTGGAAATATGTTCTTTGGTAGCAATCTTAGGATAACATGTATAAATGATATCATAGGATATTTGTCATACCCTTTTGACTTACTTAACCTTATATGATTATTTGTAGGCTCAACTGTAGTCGTGAAAACGGCATTGTTCCTTTTTTTCCCGAGGCTACTATTCCATTTGGTACGTATACCACTTCATCTTTGTCCATTCATTTGTTTATGGACCTTTTTTTTGCTTCCATGTCTTGGCTATTTCAATATTGTTGCAGTGCATATTTGCCTGCATCTGTCTTTCCGATTTTGGTGGTTTTATATTATAGGCCCAAAAGGTGCCCTGCCGCATCATATGTTAACTCAATTTTTACCTTTTCAAGCAGCTCCATTCAGTTTTCGTTAGTGCTCTTACCACTTTACATCCCACCGGCACCAAGAAGGTACACAGTTCTCTAAAACCCCTTCAGCATTTATAGTTTGTAGACTTTTTGCTGCTGGTCATGACTGGTGTGAGCTGAAACCTTATTGAATTTGAATTTGCATATGGCTAATAATTTCCTTTACTGAGCTTTAGGCATGCCCTTTTTTTCTTTTCCTTTTTTTTTAAAGAGTGAGTACAACCTCCCTCCTCTTATTGACTTCCTGAAAAATTTCTCATGTGTTGAATTTTCTTGCCTATTCCCTACCCCAGGGCATTTTTTGAGGGCCTGTGTCATTTACAGCCCTGCAGTCCTTGTGAGTCTATAAGCAACCATTGGCACTGGGTTTAAAGCGGCTGTTGTGGGAAATAGCCACAAGGCAGCAGCATTATTACGTTCTCAACACTTGTTACTAGGGCAGCAGAGTCTTCCTGGAGGTAGTGTTCCGAGGTTGTAAACTACAGTGGAATGTGCTGGGACAAGCCCCCAGAAGTTTATATCTCCTTACTTATGTTTGTTTTTTAAATTTATTTTCTACTTCTTATCGGAGTAAATTTGATTAGAGTGTTTTGATTGTCTGGCTGTACAGAATCTGCTCAATGATTCATACATATGTCTGTTCATCTTCGGATCCTGTTACCATGTATGTGATTACAGAATGTTTATTTTGAAGGGATTGGTGATTATATAATTCATATCATTTATATGTTATATGTTTATGTACATTTAACTTACATTAGTATATTCATGTTAACCCCATAGTCCTAATTTACCCATCCCCCCACCTTTCATTTTGGCTAACCATTAGTTTATTTGATAAGTCTGTGAGTGTCTTTTTCTGTGGAAATATGTTCATTGGTAGCAATCTTAGGATAACATGTATAAATGATATCATAGGACATTTGTCATACCCTTTTGACTTACTTATCGTTATATGATTATTTCTAGGCTCAACTGTAGTCCTGAAAACGGCATTGTTCATTTTTTTCCCGAGGCTACTATTCCATTCTGTCCATATACCACTTCTTCTTTTTCCCGTCATCTGTTTATGGACATTTTTTTGCTTGCATGTCTTGGCTCTTTCAATATTGCTACAGTGCACATTTGCCTGCCTCTGTCTTTCCGATTCTGGTGGTCTTAGGTTATAGGCCCAAAAGGTCCCCTGCCGCATCATATGGTAGCTCAATTTTTACCTTTCCAAGCAGCTCCATTCAGTTTGCGTTATTGCTGTTGCCACTTTACATCCCACCAGCAGCCAGAAGGTACACAGTTCTCTAAAACCCCCTCAGCATTTATCGTTTGTAGACTTTTTGCTGATGGTTATGACTGGTGTGAACTGAAACCTTTTTTAATTTGAATTTGCTTGTGGCTTATAATTCCTTATACTGAGCTTTAGGCATGTCCTTTTTTTTTCTTTTCCTTTTTTTTTAAAGAGTGAGTACAACTTCCCTCCTCTTATTGACTTCTTGAAAAATTTCTCATGTGTTGAATTTTCTTGCCTATTCCCTACGCCAGGGCATGTTTTGAGGGCCTGTGTCATTTAGAGCCCTGCAGTCCTTGTGACTATATAAGCAACCATTGGCACTGGGTTTAAAGCTGCTGCTGTGGGAAACAGCCACAAGGCGGCAGCATTATTACGTTCTCAACTCTTGTTACTAGGGCAACTGAGTCTTCCTGGAGGCAGTTTTCCGAGGTTGAAAATTAGAGTGGAATGTGCTGGGACAAGCCCCAGAAGTTTATGTCTCCTTACTTATGTTTGTTTTTTAAACTTAATTTATATTTCTTATCGGAGTAAATTTGATTAGAGTGTTTTGATTGTCTGGCTGTACAGAATCTGCTCAATGATTCATACATACGTCTGTTCATCTTCGGATACTGTTACCATGTATGTGATCACAAAATGTATATTTTGAAGGTATTGGTGATGATATAATTCATGTAATTTATATGTTATATGTTTATATACGTTTAACATACATTAGTATATGTATGTTAACCCCATAGTCCTAATTTACCCATCCTCCCACCTTTCATTTTGGCTAACCATTAGTTTATTTGATAAGTCTGTGAGTGTCTTTTTCTGTGGAAATATGTTCATTGGTAGCAATCTTAGGATAACATGTATAAATGATATCATAGGCTGTTTGTCATACCCTTTTCACTTACTTAACCTTATGTGATTATTTCAAGGCTCAGCTGTAGTCCAGAAAACGGCATTGTTCATTTTTTTCCCGAGCTTACTATTCGATTCTGTCCATATACCACTTCTTCTTTTTCCATTCATATGTTTATGGACCTTTTTTTTTGCTTTCATGTCTTGGCTATTTCAATATTACTGCAGTGCACATTTGCCTGCCTCTGTCTTTCCGATCCTGGTGGTCTTCATTTATAGGCTCAATGGTGCCCTGCCGCATCATATGGTAGCTCAATTTTTACCTTGTAAAGCAGCTCCATTCAGTTCTTGTTAGTGCTTTTACCACTTTACATCCCACCAGCAGCTAGTAGGTATGAGTTGTCTAAAACCCATTCAGCATTTATAGTTTGTAGACTTTTTGCTAATGGCCATTTGACTGGTGTGAGCTGAAACCTTTTTGGAGGTTGGAAACGCATGTGGCTAATAATTCCTTATACTGAGCTTTAACCATATCCTTTTTCTTCGTTTCCTTTTTTTGTTAAAGAGTAGGTACAACTTCCCTCCTCTCTTGACTTCTTGAAAAATTTCTCATGTGTTGAATTTTCCTGCCTATTCCCTACCCCAGGGCATTTTTTGAGGGCAGGTGTCATTTAGAGCCCTGCATTCCTTGGGACTATTAAGCAACCATTAGCAGTGGGTTTAAAGCTGCTCTTGTGCGAAACAGCCACAAGGTGGCAGCATTATTACGTTCTCAACTCTTGTTACTTGGGCAAAAGAGTCTTCCTGGAGGTAGGGTTCCGAGGTTGTAAATTAGAGTGGAATGTGCAGGGACAAGCCCCCAGAAGTTTATGTCTCCTTACTTATGTTTGTTTTTTAAATTTAGTTTCTATTTCTTTTTTTTTTTTTTTTTTTAAATTTTTATTATTTATTTATTATGTTTATTTTTGGCTGTGTTGGGTCTTCGTTTCTGTGCGAGGGCTTTCTCCATTTGCGGCGAGTGGGGGCCACTCTT
This sequence comes from Balaenoptera physalus, assembly GCF_965194825.1. NCBI lineage: Eukaryota > Metazoa > Chordata > Mammalia > Artiodactyla > Balaenopteridae > Balaenoptera > Balaenoptera physalus. Next base: position 143,546 of record NW_028126582.1, read on the forward strand.
CATCGCAGTGCGCGGGCCTCTCACTATCGCGGCCTCTCTTGTTGCGGAGCAGAGGCTCCAGACGCTCAGGCTCAGTAGTTGTGGCTCACGGGCCCAGTTGCTCCGCGGCATGTGGGATCTTCCCAGACCAGGGCTCGAACCCGTGTCCCCTGCATTGGCAGGCAGATTCTCAACCACTGCGCCACCAGGGAAGCCCCTAGTTTCTATTTCTTATCGGAGTAAATTTGATTAGAGTGTGTTGATTGTCTGGCTGTACAGAATCTGCTCAATGATTCATACTTATGTCTGTTCACCCTTGGACCCTGTTACCATGTATGTGATTACAGAATGTATATTTTAAAGGTATTGGTGATTATATAATTCATATAATTTATCTGTTATATGTTTATATACATTTAACATACATTAGTATATGTATATTAACCCCATAGTCCTAATTTACCCATCCTCCCACCTTTCCTTTTGGCTAACCATTAGTTTACTTGATAAGTCTGTGAGTGTCCTTTTCTGTGGAAATATGTTCTTTGGTAGCAATCTTAGGATAACATGTATAAATGATATCATAGGATATTTGTCATACCCTTTTGACTTACTTAACCTTATATGATTATTTGTAGGCTCAACTGTAGTCGTGAAAACGGCATTGTTCCTTTTTTTCCCGAGGCTACTATTCCATTTGGTACGTATACCACTTCATCTTTGTCCATTCATTTGTTTATGGACCTTTTTTTTGCTTCCATGTCTTGGCTATTTCAATATTGTTGCAGTGCATATTTGCCTGCATCTGTCTTTCCGATTTTGGTGGTTTTATATTATAGGCCCAAAAGGTGCCCTGCCGCATCATATGTTAACTCAATTTTTACCTTTTCAAGCAGCTCCATTCAGTTTTCGTTAGTGCTCTTACCACTTTACATCCCACCGGCACCAAGAAGGTACACAGTTCTCTAAAACCCCTTCAGCATTTATAGTTTGTAGACTTTTTGCTGCTGGTCATGACTGGTGTGAGCTGAAACCTTATTGAATTTGAATTTGCATATGGCTAATAATTTCCTTTACTGAGCTTTAGGCATGCCCTTTTTTTCTTTTCCTTTTTTTTTAAAGAGTGAGTACAACCTCCCTCCTCTTATTGACTTCTTGAAAAATTTCTCATGTGTTGAATTTTCTTGCCTATTCCCTACCCCAGGGCATTTTTTGAGGGCCTGTGTCATTTACAGCCCTGCAGTCCTTGTGAGTCTATAAGCAACCATTGGCACTGGGTTTAAAGCGGCTGTTGTGGGAAATAGCCACAAGGCAGCAGCATTATTACGTTCTCAACACTTGTTACTAGGGCAGCAGAGTCTTCCTGGAGGTAGTGTTCCGAGGTTGTAAACTACAGTGGAATGTGCTGGGACAAGCCCCCAGAAGTTTATATCTCCTTACTTATGTTTGTTTTTTAAATTTATTTTCTACTTCTTATCGGAGTAAATTTGATTAGAGTGTTTTGATTGTCTGGCTGTACAGAATCTGCTCAATGATTCATACATATGTCTGTTCATCTTCGGATCCTGTTACCATGTATGTGATTACAGAATGTTTATTTTGAAGGGATTGGTGATTATATAATTCATATCATTTATATGTTATATGTTTATGTACATTTAACTTACATTAGTATATTCATGTTAACCCCATAGTCCTAATTTACCCATCCCCCCACCTTTCATTTTGGCTAACCATTAGTTTATTTGATAAGTCTGTGAGTGTCTTTTTCTGTGGAAATATGTTCATTGGTAGCAATCTTAGGATAACATGTATAAATGATATCATAGGACATTTGTCATACCCTTTTGACTTACTTATCGTTATATGATTATTTCTAGGCTCAACTGTAGTCCTGAAAACGGCATTGTTCATTTTTTTCCCGAGGCTACTATTCCATTCTGTCCATATACCACTTCTTCTTTTTCCCGTCATCTGTTTATGGACATTTTTTTGCTTGCATGTCTTGGCTCTTTCAATATTGCTACAGTGCACATTTGCCTGCCTCTGTCTTTCCGATTCTGGTGGTCTTAGGTTATAGGCCCAAAAGGTCCCCTGCCGCATCATATGGTAGCTCAATTTTTACCTTTTCAAGCAGCTCCATTCAGTTTGCGTTATTGCTGTTGCCACTTTACATCCCACCAGCAGCCAGAAGGTACACAGTTCTCTAAAACCCCCTCAGCATTTATCGTTTGTAGACTTTTTGCTGATGGTTATGACTGGTGTGAACTGAAACCTTTTTGAATTTGAATTTGCTTGTGGCTTATAATTCCTTATACTGAGCTTTAGGCATGTCCTTTTTTTTTCTTTTCCTTTTTTTTTAAAGAGTGAGTACAACTTCCCTCCTCTTATTGACTTCTTGAAAAATTTCTCATGTGTTGAATTTTCTTGCCTATTCCCTACGCCAGGGCATGTTTTGAGGGCCTGTGTCATTTAGAGCCCTGCAGTCCTTGTGACTATATAAGCAACCATTGGCACTGGGTTTAAAGCTGCTGCTGTGGGAAACAGCCACAAGGCGGCAGCATTATTACGTTCTCAACTCTTGTTACTAGGGCAACTGAGTCTTCCTGGAGGCAGTTTTCCGAGGTTGAAAATTAGAGTGGAATGTGCTGGGACAAGCCCCAGAAGTTTATGTCTCCTTACTTATGTTTGTTTTTTAAACTTAATTTATATTTCTTGTCAGAGTAAATCTGATTAGAGTGTTTTGATTTTCTGGCTGTACAGAATCTGCTCATTGATTCATATTTATGTTTCTTCATCTTCGGATCCTGTTACCATGTATGTGATTACAGAATATATATTTTAAAGGTATTCGTGATTATATAATTCATATACTTTATATGTTATATGTTTATATACATTTAACATACATTAGTATATGTATGTTAACCCCATAGTCCTAATTTACCCATCCTCCCACCTTTCATTTTGGCTAACCATTAGTTTATTTGATAAGTCTGTGAGTGTCTTTTTCTGTGGAAATATGTTCATTGGTAGCAATTTTACGATAACATATATAAATGATATCATAGGATATTTGTCATATACCCTTTTCACTTACTTAACGTTATATGATTATTTCTAGGCTCAACTGTAGTCCTGAAAACGGCATTGTTCATTTTTTTCACGAGCCTACTATTCCATTCTGTCCATATACCACTTCGTCTTTGTCCATACATCTGTTTATGGACCTTTTTTTTTCCTTCCATGTCTTGGCTATTTCAATGTTGCTGCAGTGCACATTTGCCTGCCTCTGTCTTTCCGATTCTGGTGGTCTTAGGTTATAGGCCCAAAAGGTGCCCTGCCGCATCATATGGTAGCTCAATTTTTACCTTTTCAAGCAGCTCCATTCAGTTTGCGTTAGTGCTGTTGCCACTTTACATCCCACCAGCAACTAGAAGGTACACAGTTCTCTAAAACCCCTCCAGCATTTATAGTTTGTAGACTTTTTGCTGATGGTCATGACTCTTGTGAGCTTAAACCTTTTTGAATTTGAATATGTATGTGGCTAATAATTCCTTATACTGAGCTTTAGGCATGTCCTTTTTTTTGTTTTCCTTTTTTTTAAAGAGTGAGTACAACTTCCCTCCTCTTATTGACTTCTTGAAAAATTTCTCATGTGTTGAATTTTCTTGCCTATTCCCTACCCCAGGGCATTTCTTGAGGGCCTGTGTCATTTACAGCCCTGCAGTCCTTGTGACTATATAACCAACCATTGGCACTGGGTTTAAAGCTGCTGTTGTGGGAAAGAGCCACAAGACGGCAGCATTATTACATTCTCAACTCTTGTTATTAGGGCAACAGAGTCTTCCTGAAGGTAGTGTTCCCAGGTTGTAAATTAGAGAGGAATGTCCTGGGAAAAGCCCCCAGAAGTTTATGTCTCCTTACTTATGTTTGTTTTTTAAATTTAATTTATATTTCTTATCGGAGTAAATTTGATTAGAGTGTTTTGATTGTCTGGCTGTACAGAATCTGCTCAATGATTCATACATACGTCTGTTCATCTTCGGATACTGTTACCATGTATGTGATCACAAAATGTATATTTTGAAGGTATTGGTGATGATATAATTCATGTAATTTATATGTTATATGTTTATATACGTTTAACATACATTAGTATATGTATGTTAACCCCATAGTCCTAATTTACCCATCCTCCCACCTTTCATTTTGGCTAACCATTAGTTTATTTGATAAGTCTGTGAGTGTCTTTTTCTGTGGAAATATGTTCATTGGTAGCAATCTTAGGATAACATGTATAAATGATATCATAGGCTGTTTGTCATACCCTTTTCACTTTTTTAACCTTATGTGATTATTTCAAGGCTCAGCTGTAGTCCAGAAAACGGCATTGTTCATTTTTTTCCCGAGCTTACTATTCGATTCTGTCCATATACCACTTCTTCTTTTTCCATTCATATGTTTATGGACCTTTTTTTTTGCTTTCATGTCTTGGCTATTTCAATATTACTGCAGTGCACATTTGCCTGCCTCTGTCTTTCCGATCCTGGTGGTCTTCATTTATAGGCTCAATGGTGCCCTGCCGCATCATATGGTAGCTCAATTTTTACCTTGTAAAGCAGCTCCATTCAGTTCTTGTTAGTGCTTTTACCACTTTACATCCCACCAGCAGCTAGTAGGTATGAGTTGTCTAAAACCCATTCAGCATTTATAGTTTGTAGACTTTTTGCTAATGGCCATTTGACTGGTGTGAGCTGAAACCTTTTTGGAGGTTGGAAACGCATGTGGCTAATAATTCCTTATACTGAGCTTTAACCATATCCTTTTTCTTCGTTTCCTTTTTTTGTTAAAGAGTAGGTACAACTTCCCTCCTCTCTTGACTTCTTGAAAAATTTCTCATGTGTTGAATTTTCCTGCCTATTCCCTACCCCAGGGCATTTTTTGAGGGCAGGTGTCATTTAGAGCCCTGCATTCCTTGGGACTATTAAGCAACCATTAGCAGTGGGTTTAAAGCTGCTCTTGTGCGAAACAGCCACAAGGCGGCAGCATTATTACGTTCTCAACTCTTGTTACTTGGGCAAAAGAGTCTTCCTGGAGGTAGGGTTCTGAGGTTGTAAATTAGAGTGGAATGTGCAGGGACAAGCCCCCAGAAGTTTATGTCTCCTTACTTATGTTTGTTTTTTAAATTTAGTTTCTATTTCTTTTTTTTTTTTTTTTTTTTAAATTTTTATTATTTATTTATTATGTTTATTTTTGGCTGTGTTGGGTCTTCGTTTCTGTGCGAGGGCTTTCTCCATTTGCGGCGAGTGGGGGCCACTCTTCATCGCAGTGCGCGGGCCTCTCACTATCGCGGCCTCTCTTGTTGCGGAGCAGAGGCTCCAGACGCTCAGGCTCAGTAGTTGTGGCTCACGGGCCCAGTTGCTCCGCGGCATGTGGGATCTTCCCAGACCAGGGCTCGAACCCGTGTCCCCTGCATTGGCAGGCAGATTCTCAACCACTGCGCCACCAGGGAAGCCCCTAGTTTCTATTTCTTATCGGAGTAAATTTGATTAGAGTGTGTTGATTGGCTGGCTGTACAGAATCTGCTCAATGATTCATACTTATGTCTGTTCACCTTTGGACCCTGTTACCATGTATGTGATTACAGAATGTATATTTTAAAGGTATTGGTGATTATATAATTCATATAATTTATCTGTTATATGTTTATATACATTTAACATACATTAGTATATGTATATTAACCCCATAGTCCTAATTTACCCATCCTCCCACCTTTCCTTTTGGCTAACCATTAGTTTACTTGATAAGTCTGTGAGTGTCTTTTTCTGTGGAAATATGTTCTTTGGTAGCAATCTTAGGATAACATGTATAAATGATATCATAGGATATTTGTCATACCCTTTTGACTTACTTAACCTTATATGATTATTTGTAGGCTCAACTGTAGTCGTGAAAACGGCATTGTTCCTTTTTTTCCCGAGGCTACTATTCCATTTGGTACGTATACCACTTCATCTTTGTCCATTCATTTGTTTATGGACCTTTTTTTTGCTTCCATGTCTTGGCTATTTCAATATTGTTGCAGTGCATATTTGCCTGCATCTGTCTTTCCGATTTTGGTGGTTTTATATTATAGGCCCAAAAGGTGCCCTGCCGCATCATATGTTAACTCAATTTTTACCTTTTCAAGCAGCTCCATTCAGTTTTCGTTAGTGCTCTTACCACTTTACATCCCACCGGCACCAAGAAGGTACACAGTTCTCTAAAACCCCTTCAGCATTTATAGTTTGTAGACTTTTTGCTGCTGGTCATGACTGGTGTGAGCTGAAACCTTATTGAATTTGAATTTGCATATGGCTAATAATTTCCTTTACTGAGCTTTAGGCATGCCCTTTTTTTCTTTTCCTTTTTTTTTAAAGAGTGAGTACAACCTCCCTCCTCTTATTGACTTCCTGAAAAATTTCTCATGTGTTGAATTTTCTTGCCTATTCCCTACCCCAGGGCATTTTTTGAGGGCCTGTGTCATTTACAGCCCTGCAGTCCTTGTGCGTCTATAAGCAACCATTGGCACTGGGTTTAAAGCTGCTGTTGTGGGAAATAGCCACAAGGCAGCAGCATTATTACGTTCTCAACACTTGTTACTAGGGCAGCAGAGTCTTCCTGGAGGTAGTGTTCCGAGGTTGTAAACTAGAGTGGAATGTGCTGGGACAAGCCCCCAGAAGTTTATATCTCCTTACTTATGTTTGTTTTTTAAATTTATTTTCTACTTCTTATCGGAGTAAATTTGATTAGAGTGTTTTGATTGTCTGGCTGTACAGAATCTGCTCAATGATTCATACATTTGTCTGTTCATCTTCGGAACCTGTTACCATGTATGTGATTACAGAATGTATATTTTGAAGGGATTGGTGATTATATAATTCATATCATTTATATGTTATATGTTTATGTACATTTAACTTACATTAGTATATTCATGTTAACCCCATAGTCCTAATTTACCCATCCCCCCACCTTTCATTTTGGCTAACCATTAGTTTATTTGATAAGTCTGTGAGTGTCTTTTTCTGTGGAAATATGTTCATTTGTAGCAATCTTAGGATAACATGTATAAATGATATCATAGGACATTTGTCATACCCTTTTGACTTACTTATCGTTATATGATTATTTCTAGGCTCAACTGTAGTCCTGCAAACGGCATTGTTCATTTTTTTCCCGAGGCTACTATTCCATTCTGTCCATATACCACTTCTTCTTTTTCCCGTCATCTGTTTATGGACCTTTTTTTGCTTCCAAGTCTTGGCTCTTTCAATACTGCTGCAGTGCACATTTGCCTGCCTCTGTCTTTCCGATTCTGGTGGTCTTAGGTTATAGGCCCAAAAGGTGCCCTGCCGCATCATATGGTAGCTCAATTTTTACCTTTTCAAGCACAGCTCCATTCAGTTTGCGTTAGTGCTGTTGCCACTTTACATCCCACCAGCAGCCAGAAGGTACACAGTTCTCTAAAACCCCCTCAGCATTTATCGTTTGTAGACTTTTTGCTGATGGTTATGACTGGTGTGAACTGAAACCTTTTTGAATTTGAATTTGCTTGTGGCTTATAATTCCTTATACTGAGCTTTAGGCATGTCCTTTTTTTTCTTTTCCTTTTTTTTTAAAGAGTGAGTACAACTTCCCTCCTCTTATTGACTTCTTGAAAAATTTCTCATATGTTGAATTTTCTTGCCTATTGCCTACGCCAGGGCATGTTTTGAGGGCCTGTGTCATTTAGAGCCCTGCAATCCTTGTGACTATATAAGCAACCATTGGCACTGGGTTTAAAGCTGCTGTTGTGGGAAACAGCCACAAGGCGGCAGCATTATTACGTTCTCAACTCTTGTTACTAGGGCAACTGAGTCTTCCTGGAGGCAGTTTTCCAAGGTTGTAAATTAGAGTGGAATGTGCTGGGACAAGCCCCAGAAGTTTATGTCTCCTTACTTATGTTTGTTTTTTAAACTTAATTTATACTTCTTGTCGGAGTAAATTTGATTAGAGTGTTTTGATTGTCTGGCTGTACAGAATCTGCTCAATGATTCATACATATGTCTGTTCATCTTCGGATCCTGTTACCATGTATGTGATCACAAAATATATATTTTCAAGGTATTGGTGATTATATAATTCATATAGTTTATCTGTTATATGTTTATATACATTTAACATACATTAGTATATGTATGTTAACCCCATAGTCCTAATTTACCCATCCTCCCACCTTTCATTTTGACTAACCATTAGTTTCTTTGGTAAGTCTGTGAGTGTGTTTTTCTGTGGAAATATGTTCATTGGTAGCAATCTTAGGATAACATGTATAAATGATATCATAGGATGTTTGTCATACCCTTTTCACTTACTTAACCTTATATGATTATTTCTAGGCTCAACTGTAGTCCTGAAAACGGCATTGTTCATTTTTTTCGCGAGGCTACTATTACATTTGGTACGTATACCACTTCGTCTTTGTCCATTCATCTGTTTATGGACCTATTTTCTGCTTCCATGTCTTGGCTATTTCAATATTGCTGCAGTGCACATTTGCCTGCCTGTGTTTTTCAGATTCTGGTGGTCTTAGGTTATAGGCCCAAAAGGTGCCATGCCGCATTATATGGTAGCTCAATTTTTACCTTTTCAAGCAGCTCCATTCAGTTTTCGTTAGTGCTGTTACCACTTTACATCCCTCCAGCAGCTAGGAGGTATGAGTTGGCTAAAACCCATTCAGCATTTATAGTTTGTAGACTTTTTGCTGATGGCCATTTGACTGGTGTCAGCTGAATCCTTTTTGGAGGTTGGATACGCATTTGGCTAATAATTCCTTATACTGAGCTTTAGGCATATCCTTTTTCTTCTTTTCCTTTTTTTGTTAAAGTGTGAGTACAACTTCCCTCTTCATATTGACTACTTGAAAAATTTCTCATGTGTTGAATTATCTTTCCTATTCCCTTCCCCAGTGCATTTTTGAGGGCAGGTGTCATTTAGAACCCTGCAGTCCTTGTGACTATTAAGCAACCATTAGCACTGGGCTTAAAGCTGCTGCTGTGGGAAACAGCCACAAGGCGGCAGCATAATTACGTTCTCAACTCTTGTTACTAGGGCAGAAGAGTCTTCCTCGAGGTAGTGTTCCGAGGTTGTGAATTAGAGTGGGATGTGCTGGGACAAGCCCCCAGAAGTTTATGTCTCCTTACCTATGTTTGTTTTTAAATTTAATTTCTATTTCTTATCGGAGTAAATTTGATTAGAGTGTTTTGATGGTCTGGCTGTACAGAATCTGCTCAATGATTCCTACTAATGTCTGTTCATCTTCAGATCCTGTTACCATGTATGTGATAACAGAATGTATATTTTAAAGGTATTGGTGATTATATAATTTATACAGTTTATATGTTATATGTTTATATACATTTAACATATATTAGTATATGTATGTTAACCCCATAGTCCTAATTTACCAATCCTCCCACCTTTCATTTTGGCTAGCCATTAGTTTATTTCATAAGTCTGTTAGTGTCTTTTTCTGTGGAAATATGTTCATTGGTAGCAATCTTAGGATAACATGTATAAATGATATCATAGGATATTTGTCATACCCTTTTGACTTACTTAACCTTATATGATTATTTCTAGGCTCAACTGTAGTCCTTAAAACTGCATTGTTCATTTTTTTCCCGAGGCTACTATTCCATTCTTTCCGTATACCACTTCTTCTTTTTCCATTCACCTGTTTATGGACCTTTTCTTTGCTTCCATGTCTTGGCTATTTCATTATTGCTGCAGTGCACATTTGCCTGCCTCTGTGTTTCTGATTCTGGTGGTCTTAGGTTATAGGCCCAAAGGTGCCATGCCGCATCATATGGTAGCTCAATTTTTACCTTTTCAAGCAGCTCCATTCAGTTTGCGTTAGTGCTGTTACGACTTTACATCCCACCAGCAGCTAGAAGGTACACAGTTCTCTAAAACCCCTTCAGCATTTATAGGTTGTAGACTTTTTGCTGATGGTCATGACTGGTGTGAGCTGAAACCTTTTTGAATTTGAATTTGCATGTGGCTAATAATTCCTTATACTGAGCTTTAGGCATGTCCTTTTTTCGTTTTCCTTTTTTTTAAAGAGTGAGTACAACTTCCCTCCTCTTATTGACTTCTTGAAAAATTTCTCATGTGTTGAATTTTCTTGCCTATTCCCTACCCCAGGGCATGTTTTGTGGGCCTGTGTCATTTACAGCCCTGCAGTCCTTGTGACTATATAACCAACCATTGGCACTGGGTTTAAAGCTGCTGTTGTGGGAAAGAGCCACAAGACGGCAGCATTATTACATTCTCAACTCTTGTTATTAGGGCAACAGAGTCTTCCTGGAGATAGTGTTCCCAGGTTGTAAATTAGAGAGGAATGTCCTGGGACAAGCCCCCAGAAGTTTATGTCTCCTTACTTATGTTTGTTTTTTAAATTTAATTTCTATTTCTTATCGGAGTAAATTTGATTAGAGTGTTTTGATTGTCTGGCTGTACAGAATCTGCTCAATGATTCATACATACGTCTGTTCATCTTCGGATACTGTTACCATGTATGTGATCACAAAATGTATATTTTGAAGGTATTGGTGATGATATAATTCATGTAATTTATATGTTATATGTTTATATACATTTAACATACATTAGTATATGTATGTTATCCCCATAGTCCTAATTTACCCATCCCCCCACCTTTCATTTTGGCTAACCATTAGTTTATTTGATAAGTCTGTGAGTGTCTTTTTCTGTGGAAATATGTTCATTGGTAGCAATCTTAGGATAACATGTATCAATGATATCATAGGACATTTGTCATACCCTTTTGACTTACTTATCGTTATATGATTAGTTCTAGGCTCAACTGTAGTCCTGAAAACGGCATTGTTCATTTTTTTCCCGAGGCTACTATTCCATTCTTTGCATGTACCACTTCTTCTTTTTCCCATCATCTGTTTATGGACATTTTTTTGCTTCCATCTCTTGGCTCTTTCAATATTGCTACACTGCACATTTGCCTGCCTCTGTCTTTCCGATTCTGGTGGTCTTAGGTTATAGGCCCAAAAGGTCCCCTGCCGCATCATATGGTAGCTCAATTTTTACCTTTTCAAGCAGCTCCATTCAGTTTGAGTTAGTGCTGTTGCCACTTTACATCCCACCAGCAGCCGGAAGGTACACAGTTCTCTAAAACCCCCTCAGCATTTATCGTTTGTAGACTTTTTGCTGATGGTTATGACTGGTGTGAACTGAAACCTTTTTGAATTTGAATTTGCTTGTGGCTTATAATTCCTTATACTGAGGTTTAGGCATGTCCTTTTTTTTTCTTTTCCTTTTTTTTTAAAGAGTGAGTACAACTTCCCTCCTCTTATTGACTTCTTGAAAAATTTCTCATATGTTGAATTTTCTTGCCTATTGCCTACGCCAGGGCATGTTTTGAGGGCCTGTGTCATTTAGAGCCCTGCAGTCCTTGTGACTATATAAGCAACCATTGGCACTGGGTTTAAAGCTGCTGTTGTGGGAAACAGCCACAAGGCGGCAGCATTATTACGTTCTCAACTCTTGTTACTAGGGCAACTGAGTCTTCCTGGAGGCAGTTTTCCGAGGTTGAAAATTAGAGTGGAATGTGCTGGGACAAGCCCCAGAAGTTTATGTCTCCTTACTTATGTTTGTTTTTTAAACTTAATTTATATTTCTTGTCGGAGTAAATTTGATTAGAGTGTTTTGATTGTCTGGCTGTACAGAATCTGCTCAATGATTCATGCATATGTCTGTTCATCTTCGGATCCTGTTACCATGTATGTGATCACAAAATATATATTTTCAAGGTAATGGTGATTATATAATTCATATAGTTTATCTGTTATATGTTTATATACATTTAACATACATTAGTATATGTATGTTAACCCCATAGTCCTAATTTACCCATCCTCCCACCTTTCATTTTGGCTAACCATTAGTTTCTTTGGTAAGTCTGTGAGTGTGTTTTTCTGTGGAAATATGTTCATTGGTAGCAATCTTAGGATAACATGTATAAATGATATCATAGGATGTTTGTCATACCCTTTTCACTTACTTAACCTTATATGATTATTTCTAGGCTCAACTGTAGTCCTGAAAACGGCATTGTTCATTTTTTTCGCGAGGCTACTATTACATTTGGTACGTATACCACTTCGTCTTTGTCCATTCATCTGTTTATGGACCTATTTTCTGCTTCCATGTCTTGGCTATTTCAATATTGCTGCAGTGCACATTTGCCTGCCTGTGTTTTTCAGATTCTGGTGGTCTTAGGTTATAGGCCCAAAAGGTGCCATGCCGCATCATATGGTAGCTCAATTTTTACCTTTTCAAGCATCTCCATTCAGTTTGCATTAGTGTTGTTACCACGTTACATCCCAGCAGCAGCTTGAAGGTACACAGTTCTCTAAAACCCCTTCAGCATTTATCGTTTGTAGACTTTTTGCTGATGGTTATGACTGGTGTGAGCTGAAACCTTTTTGAATTTGAATTTGCATGTGGCTAATAATTCCTTATACTGAGCTTTAGGCATGTCCTTTTTTTGTTTTCCTTTTTTTTAAAGAGTGAGTACAACTTCCCTCCTCTTATTGACTTCTTGAAAAATTTCTCATGTGTTGAATTTTCTTGCCTATTCCCTACCCCAGGGCATTTCTTGAGGGCCTGTGTCATTTACAGCCCTGCAGTCCTTGTGACTATGTAGGCAACCATTGGCACTGGGTTTAAAGCTGCTGCTGTGGGAAACAGCCACATGGCGGCAGCATTATTACGTCCTCACCTCTTGTTAATGGGGCAAAAGACTCTTCCTGGAGGTAGTGTTCCAAGGTTGGAAATTAGAGTGGAATGTGCTGGGACAAGCCCCCAGAAGTTTATCTCTCCTTACTTATGTTTGTTTTTTAAATTTAATTTCTATTTCTTATCGGAGTAAATCTGATTAGAGTGTTTTGATTTTCTGGCTGTACAGAATCTGCTCATTGATTCATATTTATGTTTCTTCATCTTCGGATCCTGTTACCATGTATGTGATTACAGAATATATATTTTAAAGGTATTCGTGATTATATAATTCATATACTTTATATGTTATATGTTTATATACATTTAACATACATTAGTATATGTATGTTAACCCCATAGTCCTAATTTACCCATCCTCCCACCTTTCATTTTGGCTAACCATTAGTTTATTTGATAAGTCTGTGAGTGTCTTTTTCTGTGGAAATATGTTCATTGGTAGCAATTTTACGATAACATATATAAATGATATCATAGGATATTTGTCATATACCCTTTTCACTTACTTAACGTTATATGATTATTTCTAGGCTCAACTGTAGTCCTGAAAACGGCATTGTTCATTTTTTTCACGAGCCTACTATTCCATTCTGTCCATATACCACTTCGTCTTTGTCCATACATCTGTTTATGGACCTTTTTTTTTCCTTCCATGTCTTGGCTATTTCAATGGTGCTGCAGTGCACATTTGCCTGCCTCTGTCTTTCCGATTCTGGTGGTCTTAGGTTATAGGCCCAAAAGGTGCCCTGCCGCATCATATGGTAGCTCAATTTTTACCTTTTCAAGCAGCTCCATTCAGTTTGCGTTAGTGCTGTTGCCACTTTACATCCCACCAGCAACTAGAAGGTACACAGTTCTCTAAAACCCCTTCAGCATTTATAGTTTGTAGACTTTTTGCTGATGGTCATGACTCTTGTGAGCTTAAACCTTTTTGAATTTGAATATGTATGTGGCTAATAATTCCTTATACTGAGCTTTAGGCATGTCCTTTTTTTTGTTTTCCTTTTTTTTAAAGAGTGAGTACAACTTCCCTCCTCTTATTGACTTCTTGAAAAATTTCTCATGTGTTGAATTTTCTTGCCTATTCCCTACCCCAGGGCATTTCTTGAGGGCCTGTGTCATTTACAGCCCTGCAGTCCTTGTGACTATATAACCAACCATTGGCACTGGGTTTAAAGCTGCTGTTGTGGGAAAGAGCCACAAGACGGCAGCATTATTACATTCTCAACTCTTGTTATTAGGGCAACAGAGTCTTCCTGGAGGTAGTGTTCCCAGGTTGTAAATTAGAGAGGAATGTCCTGGGACAAGCCCCCAGAAGTTTATGTCTCCTTACTTATGTTTGTTTTTTAAATTTAATTTCTATTTCTTATCGGAGTAAATTTGATTAGAGTGTTTTGATTGTCTGGCTGTACAGAATCTGCTCAATGATTCATACATACGTCTGTTCATCTTCGGATACTGTTACCATGTATGTGATCACAAAATGTATATTTTGAAGGTATTGGTGATGATATAATTCATGTAATTTATATGTTATATGTTTATATACGTTTAACATACATTAGTATATGTATGTTAACCCCATAGTCCTAATTTACCCATCCTCCCACCTTTCATTTTGGCTAACCATTAGTTTATTTGATAAGTCTGTGAGTGTCTTTTTCTGTGGAAATATGTTCATTGGTAGCAATCTTAGGATAACATGTATAAATGATATCATAGGCTGTTTGTCATACCCTTTTCACTTACTTAACCTTATGTGATTATTTCAAGGCTCAGCTGTAGTCCAGAAAACGGCATTGTTCATTTTTTTCCCGAGCTTACTATTCGATTCTGTCCATATACCACTTCTTCTTTTTCCATTCATATGTTTATGGACCTTTTTTTTTGCTTTCATGTCTTGGCTATTTCAATATTACTGCAGTGCACATTTGCCTGCCTCTGTCTTTCCGATCCTGGTGGTCTTCGTTTATAGGCTCAATGGTGCCCTGCCGCATCATATGGTAGCTCAATTTTTACCTTGTAAAGCAGCTCCATTCAGTTCTTGTTAGTGCTTTTACCACTTTACATCCCACCAGCAGCTAGTAGGTATGAGTTGTCTAAAACCCATTCAGCATTTATAGTTTGTAGACTTTTTGCTAATGGCCATTTGACTGGTGTGAGCTGAAACCTTTTTGGAGGTTGGAAACGCATGTGGCTAATAATTCCTTATACTGAGCTTTAACCATATCCTTTTTCTTCGTTTCCTTTTTTTGTTAAAGAGTAGGTACAACTTCCCTCCTCTCTTGACTTCTTGAAAAATTTCTCATGTGTTGAATTTTCCTGCCTATTCCCTACCCCAGGGCATTTTTTGAGGGCAGGTGTCATTTAGAGCCCTGCATTCCTTGGGACTATTAAGCAACCATTAGCAGTGGGTTTAAAGCTGCTCTTGTGCGAAACAGCCACAAGGCGGCAGCATTATTACGTTCTCAACTCTTGTTACTTGGGCAAAAGAGTCTTCCTGGAGGTAGGGTTCCGAGGTTGTAAATTAGAGTGGAATGTGCAGGGACAAGCCCCCAGAAGTTTATGTCTCCTTACTTATGTTTGTTTTTTAAATTTAGTTTCTATTTCTTTTTTTTTTTTTTTTTTTTTTTTAAATTTTTATTATTTATTTATTATGTTTATTTTTTGCTGTGTTGGGTCTTCGTTTCTGTGCGAGGGCTTTCTCCAGTTGCGGCGAGTGGGGGCCACTCTTCATCGCAGTGCGCGGGCCTCTCACTATCGCGGCCTCTCTTGTTGCGGAGCAGAGGCTCCAGACGCTCAGGCTCAGTAGATGTGGCTCACGGGCCCAGTTGCTCCGCGGCATGTGGGATCTTCCCAGACCAGGGCTCGAACCCGTGTCCCCTGCATTGGTAGGCAGATTCTCAACCACTGCGCCACCAGGGAAGCCCCTAGTTTCTATTTCTTATCGGAGTAAATTTGATTAGAGTGTGTTGATTGTCTGGCTGTACAGAATCTGCTCAATGATTCATACTTATGTCTGTTCACCTTTGGACCCTGTTACCATGTATGTGATTACAGAATGTATATTTTAAAGGTATTGGTGATTATATAATTCATATAATTTATCTGTTATATGTTTATATACATTTAACATACATTAGTATATGTATATTAACCCCATAGTCCTAATTTACCCATCCTCCCACCTTTCCTTTTGGCTAACCATTAGTTTACTTGATAAGTCTGTGAGTGTCTTTTTCTGTGGAAATATGTTCTTTGGTAGCAATCTTAGGATAACATGTATAAATGATATCATGGGATATTTGTCATACCCTTTTGACTTACTTAACCTTATATGATTATTTGTAGGCTCAACTGTAGTCGTGAAAACGGCATTGTTCTTTTTTTTCCCGAGGCTACTATTCCATTTGGTACGTATACCACTACATCTTTGTCCATTCATTTGTTTATGGACCTTATTTTTGCTTCCATGTCTTGGCTATTTCAATATTGTTGCAGTGCATATTTGCCTGCATCTGTCTTTCCGATTTTGGTGGTTTTATATTATAGGCCCAAAAGGTGCCCTGCCGCATCATATGTTAACTGAATTTTTACCTTTTCAAGCAGCTCCATTCAGTTTTCCTTAGTGCTCTTACAACGTTACATCCCACCGGCACCAAGAAGGTACACAGTTCTCTAAAACCCCTTCAGCATTTATAGTTTGTAGACTTTTTGCTGCTGGTCATGACTGGTGTGAGCTGAAACCTTATTGAATTTGAATTTGCATATGGCTAATAATTTCCTTTACTGAGCTTTAGGCATGCCCTTTTTTTCTTTTCCTTTTTTTTTAAAGAGTGAGTACAACCTCCCTCCTCTTATTGACTTCTTGAAAAATTTCTCATGTGTTGAATTTTCTTGCCTATTCCCTACCCCAGGGCATTTTTTGAGGGCCTGTGTCATTTACAGCCCTGCAGTCCTTGTGAGTCTATAAGCAACCATTGGCACTGGGTTTAAAGCTGCTGTTGTGGGAAATAGCCACAAGGCAGCAGCATTATTACGTTCTCAACACTTGTTACTAGGGCAGCAGAGTCTTCCTGGAGGTAGTGTTCCGAGGTTGTAAACTACAGTGGAATGTGCTGGGACAAGCCCCCAGAAGTTTATATCTCCTTACTTATGTTTGTTTTTTAAATTTATTTTCTACTTCTTATCGGAGTAAATTTGATTAGAGTGTTTTGATTGTCTGGCTGTACAGAATCTGCTCAATGATTCATACATATGTCTGTTCATCTTCGGATCCTGTTACCATGTATGTGATTACAGAATGTATATTTTGAAGGGATTGGTGATTATATAATTCATATCATTTATATGTTATATGTTTATGTACATTTAACTTACATTAGTATATTCATGTTAACCCCATAGTCCTAATTTACCCATCCCCCCACCTTTCATTTTGGCTAACCATTAGTTTATTTGATAAGTCTGTGAGTGTCTTTTTCTGTGGAAATATGTTCATTGGTAGCAATCTTAGGATAACATGTATCAATGATATCATAGGACATTTGTCATACCCTTTTGACTTACTTATCGTTATATGATTAGTTCTAGGCTCAACTGTAGTCCTGAAAACGGCATTGTTCATTTTTTTCCCGAGGCTACTATTCCATTCTGTCCATATACCACTTCTTCTTTTTCCCGTCATCTGTTTATGGACATTTTTTTGCTTCCATGTCTTAGCTCTTTCAATATTGCTACAGTGCACATTTGCCTGCCTCTGTCTTTCCGATTCTGGTGGTCTTAGGTTATAGGCCCAAAAGGTCCCCTGCCGCATCATATGGTAGCTCAATTTTTACCTTTTCAAGCAGCTCCATTCAGTTTGCGTTAGTGCTGTTGCCACTTTACATCCCACCAGCAGCCAGAAGGTACACAGTTCTCTAAAACCCCCTCAGCATTTATCGTTTGTAGACTTTTTGCTGATGGTTATGACTGGTGTGAACTGAAACCTTTTTGAATTTGAATTTGCTTGTGGCTTATAATTCCTTATACTGAGCTTTAGGCATGTCCTTTTTTTTCTTTTCCTTTTTTTTTAAAGAGTGAGTACAACTTCCCTCCTCTTATTGACTTCTTGAAAAATTTCTCATATGTTGAATTTTCTTGCCTATTGCCTACGCCAGGGCATGTTTTGAGGGCCTGTGTCATTTAGAGCCCTGCAGTCCTTGTGACTATATAAGCAACCATTGGCACTGGGTTTAAAGCTGCTGTTGTGGGAAACAGCCACAAGGCGGCAGCATTATTACGTTCTAAACTCTTGTTACTAGGGCAACTGAGTCTTCCTGGAGGCAGTTTTCCGAGGTTGAAAATTAGAGTGGAATGTGCTGGGACAAGCCCCAGAAGTTTATGTCTCCTTACTTATGTTTGTTTTTTAAACTTAATTTATATTTCTTGTCGGAGTAAATTTGATTAGAGTGTTTTGATTGTCTGGCTGTACAGAATCTGCTCAATGATTCATGCATATGTCTGTTCATCTTCGGATCCTGTTACCATGTATGTGATCACAAAATATATATTTTCAAGGTAATGGTGATTATATAATTCATATACTTTATCTGTTATACGTTTATATACATTTAACATACATTAGTATATGTATGTTAACCCCATAGTCCTAATTTACCCATCCTCCCACCTTTCATTTTGGCTAACCATTAGTTTCTTTGGTAAGTCTGTGAGTGTGTTTTTCTGTGGAAATATGTTCATTGGTAGCAATCTTAGGATAACATGTATAAATGATATCATAGGATGTTTGTCATACCCTTTTCACTTACTTAACCTTATATGATTATTTCTAGGCTCAACTGTAGTCCTGAAAACGGCATTGTTCATTTTTTTCGCGAGGCTACTATTACATTTGGTACGTATACCACTTCGTCTTTGTCCATTCATCTGTTTATGGACCTTTTTTCTGCTTCCATGTCTTGGCTATTTCAGTATTGCTGCAGTGCACATTTGCCTGCCTGTGTTTTTCAGATTCTGGTGATCTTAGGTTATAGGCCCAAAAGGTGCCATGCCGCATCATATGATAGCTGAATTTTTACCTTTTCAAGCATCTCCATTCAGTTAGCATTAGTGTTGTTACCACGTTACATCCCAGCAGCAGCTTGAAGGTACACAGTTCTCTAAAACCCCTTCAGCATTTATCGTTTGTAGACTTTTTGCTGATGGTTATGACTGGTGTGAGCTGAAACCTTTTTGAATTTGAATTTGCATGTGGCTAATAATTCCTTATACTGAGCTGTAGGCATGTCCTTTTTTTGTTTTCCTTTTTTTTAAAGAGTGAGTACAACTTCCCTCCTCTTATTGACTTCTTGAAAAATTTCTCATGTGTTGAATTTTCTTGCCTATTCCCTACCCCAGGGCATTTCTTGAGGGCCTGTGTCATTTACAGCCCTGCAGTCCTTGTGACTATGTAAGCAACCATTGGCACTGGGTATAAAGCTGCTGCTGTGGGAAACAGCCACATGGCGGCAGCATTATTACGTCCTCAACTCTTGTTAATGGGGCAAAAGACTCTTCCTGGAGGTAGTGTTCCAAGGTTGGAAATTAGAGTGGAATGTGCTGGGACAAGCCCCCAGAAGTTTATCTCTCCTTACTTATGTTTGTTTTTTAAATTTAATTTCTATTTCTTATCGGAGTAAATCTGATTAGAGTGTTTTGATTGTCTGGCTGTACAGAATCTGCTCATTGATTCATATTTATGTTTGTTCATCTTCGGATCCTGTTACCATGTATGTGATTACAGAATATATATTTTAAAGGTATTCGTGATTATATAATTCATATAGTTTATATGTTATATGTTTATATACATTTAACATACATTAGTATATGTATGGTAACCCCATAGTCCTAATTTACCCATCCTCCCACCTTTCATTTTGGCTAACCATTAGTTTATTTGATAAGTCTGTGAGTGTCTTTTTCTGTGGAAATATGTTCATTGGTAGCAATTATACGATAACATATATAAATGATATCATAGGATATTTGTCATACCCTTTTCTCTTACTTAACGTTATATGATTATTTCTAGGCACAACTGTAGTCCTGAAAACGGCATTGTTCATTTTTTTCACGAGCCTACTATTCCATTCTGTCCATATACCACTTCGTCTTTGTCCATACATCTGTTTATGGACCTTTTTTTTTCCTTCTATGTCTTGGCTATTTCAATGTTGCTGCAGTGCACATTTGCCTGCCTCTGTCTTTCCGATTCTGGTGGTCTTAGGGTATAGGCCCAAAAGGTGCCCTGCCGCATCATATGGTAGCTCAATTTTTACCTTTTCAAGCAGCTCCATTCAGTTTGCGTTAGTGCTGTTGCCACTTTACATCCCACCAGCAACTAGAAGGTACACAGTTCTCTAAAACCCCTTCAGCATTTATAGTTTGTAGACTTTTTGCTGATGGTCATGACTCTTGTGAGCTTAAACCTTTTTAAATTTGAATATGTATGTGGCTAATAATTCCTTATACTGAGCTTTAGGCATGTCCTTTTTTTTGTTTTCCTTTTTATTAAAGAGTGAGTACAACTTCCCTCCTCTTATTGACTTCTTGAAAAATTTCTCATGTGTTGAATTTTCTTGCCTATTACCTACACCAGGGCATGTTTTGTGGGCCTGTGTCATTTACAGCCCTGCAGTCCATGTGACTATAGAAGCAACCGTTGGCACTGGGTTTAAAGCTGCTGTTGTGGGAAAGAGCCACAAGGCGGCAGCATTATTACATTCTCAACTCTTGTTACTAGGGCAACAGAGTCTTCCTGGAGGTAGTGTTCCGAGGTTGTAAGTTAGAGTGGAATGTGCTGGGACAAGCCCCCAGAAGTTTATGTCTCCTTACGTATGTTTGTTTTTTAAATTTAATTTTTATTTCTTATCGGAGTAAATTTGATTAGAGTGTTTAGATTGTCTGGCTATACAGAATCTGCTCAATGATTCATACGTATCTCTGTTCATCTTTGGATCCTGTTACCACGTATGTGATTACAGAATGTATATTTTAAAGGTATTCGTGATTATATGATTCATATAGTTTATCTGTTATATGTTTATATACATTTAACATACATTAGTATATGTATGTTAACCCCATAGTCCTAATTTACTCATCCTCCCACCTTTCATTTTGGCTAACCATTAGTTTATTTGATAAGTCTGTGAGTGTGTTTTTCTGTGGAAATATGTTCGTTGGTAGCAATCTTAGGATAACATGTATAAATGATATCATAGGATATTTGTCATACCCTTTTCACTTACTTAACGCTATATGATTATTTCTAGGCTCAACTGTAGTCCTGAAAACGGCATTGCTCATTTTTTTCACGAGGCTACTCTTCCATTCTGTCCATATACCACTTCTTCTTTTTCCCGTCATCTGTTTAAGGGACCTTTTTTTTGCTTCCATGTCTTGGCTATTTCAATATTGCTGCAGTGCACATTTGCCTGCCTCTGTCTTTCCTATTCTGGTGGTCTTAGGTTATAGACCCAAAAGATGCCCTGCCGCATCATATGATAGCTGAATTTTTACCATTTCAAGCAGCTCCATTCAGTTTTCGTTAGTGCTGTTACCACTTTACATCCCTCCAGCAGCGAGGAGGTATGAGTTGGCTAAAACCCATTCAGCATTTATAGTTTGTAGACTTTTTGCTGTTATCCATTTGACTGGTGTCAGCTGAAACCTTTTTGGAGGTTGCATACGCATTTGGCTAATAATTCCTTATACTGAGCTTTAGGCATATCCTTTTTCTTCTTTTCCTTTTTTTGTTAAAGTGTGAGTACAACTTCCCTCTTCATATTGACTACTTGAAAAATTTCTCATGTGTTGAATTTTCTTTCCTATTCCCTACCCCAATGCATTTTTGAGGGCAGGTGTCATTTAGAGCCCTGCAGTCCTTGTGACTATTAAGCAACCATTAGCACTGGGCTTAAAGCTGCTGCTGTGGGAAACAGCCACAAGGCGGCAGCATAATTACGTACTCAACTCTTATTACTAGGAAAAAAGAGTCTTCCTCGAGGTAGTGTTCCGAAGTTGTGAATTAGAGTGGGATGTGCTGAGACAAGCACCCAGAAGTTTATGTCTCCTTACCTATGTTTGTTTTTAAATTTAATTTCTATTTCTTATCGGAGTAAATTTGATTAGAGTGTTTTGATGGTCTGGCTGTACAGAATCTGCTCAATGATTCCTACTAATGTCTGTTCATCTTCAGATCCTGTTACCATGTATGTGATAACAGAATGTATATTTTAAAGGTATTGGTGATTATATAATTTATACAGTTTATATGTTATATGTTTATATACATTTAATATATATTAGTATATGTATGTTAACCCCATAGTCCTAATTTACCAATCCTCCCACCTTTCATTTTGGCTATCCATTAGTTTATTTCATAAGTCTGTGAGTGTCTTTTTCTGTGGAAATATGTTCATTGGTAGCAATCTTAGGATAAAATGTATAAATGATATCATAGGACATTTGTCATACCCTTTTGACTTACTTAACCTTATATGATTATTTCTAGGCTCAACTGTAGTCCTGAAAACTGCATTGTTCATTTTTTTCTCGAGGCTACTATTCCATTCTTTCCGTATACCACTTCTTCTTTTTCCATTCACCTGTTTATGGACCTTTTCTTTGCTTCCATGTCTTGGCTAATTCAATATTGCTGCAGTGCACATTTGCCTGCCTCTGTGTTTCTGATTCTGGTG
The DNA here is from genome assembly GCF_965194825.1 of Balaenoptera physalus. Classification (NCBI taxonomy): domain Eukaryota; kingdom Metazoa; phylum Chordata; class Mammalia; order Artiodactyla; family Balaenopteridae; genus Balaenoptera; species Balaenoptera physalus. The sequence goes on from NW_028126582.1 coordinate 166,138, forward strand.
GTCTTAGGTTATAGGCCCAAAGGTGCCATGCCGCATCATATGGTAGCTCAATTTTTACCTTTTCAAGCAGCTCCGTTCAGTTTGCGTTAGTGCTGTTACGACTTTACATCCCACCAGCAGCTAGAAGGTACACAGTTCTCTAAAACCCCTTCAGCATTTATAGTTTGTAGACTTTTTGCTGATGGTCATGACTGGTGTGAGCTGAAACCTTTTTGAATTTGAATTTGCATGTGGCTAATAATTCCTTATACTGAGCTTTAGGCATGTCCTTTTTTTGTTTTCCTTTTTTTTAAAGAGTGAGTACAACTTCCCTCCTCTTATTGACTTCTTGAAAAATTTCTCATGTGTTGAATTTTCTTGCCTATTCCCTACCCCAGGGCATGTTTTGTGGGCCTGTGTCATTTACAGCCCTGCAGTCCTTGTGACTATATAACCAACCATTGGCACTGGGTTTAAAGCTGCTGTTGTGGGAAAGAGCCACAAGACGGCAGCATTATTACATTCTCAACTCTTGTTATTAGGGCAACAGAGTCTTCCTGGAGGTAGTGTTCCCAGGTTGTAAATTAGAGAGGAATGTCCTGGGACAAGCCTTCAGAAGTTTATGTCTCCTTACTTATGTTTGTTTTTTAAATTTAATTTCTATTTCTTATCGGAGTAAATTTGATTAGAGTGTTTTGATTGTCTGGCTGTACAGAATCTGCTCAATGATTCATACATACGTCTGTTCATCTTCGGATACTGTTACCATGTATGTGATCACAAAATGTATATTTTGAAGGTATTGGTGATGATATAATTCATGTAATTTATATGTTATATGTTTATATACATTTAACATACATTAGTATATGTATGTTAACCCCATAGTCCTAATTTACCCATCCTCCCACCTTTCATTTTGGCTAACCATTAGTTTATTTGATAAGTCTGTGAGTGTCTTTTTCTGTGGAAATATGTTCATTGGTAGCAATCTTAGGATAACATGTATAAATGATATCATAGGCTGTTTGTCATACCCTTTTCACTTACTTAACCTTATATGATTATTTCAAGGCTCAGCTGTAGTCCAGAAAACGGCATTGTTCATTTTTTTCCCGAGCTTACTATTCCATTCTGTCCATATACCACTTCTTCTTTTTCCATTCATATGTTTATGGACCTTTTTTTTTGCTTTCATGTCTTGGCTATTTCAATATTACTGCAGTGCACATTTGCCTGCCTCTGTCTTTCCGATCCTGGTGGTCTTCGTTTATAGGCTCAAAGGTGCCCTGCCGCATCATATGGTAGCTCAATTTTTACCTTGTAAAGCAGCTCCATTCAGTTCTTGTTAGTGCTTTTACCACTTTACATCCCACCAGCAGCTAGTAGGTATGAGTTGTCTAAAACCCATTCAGCATTTATAGTTTGTAGACTTTTTGCTAATGGCCATTTGACTGGTGTGAGCTGAAACCTTTTTGGAGGTTGGAAACGCATGTGGCTAATAATTCCTTATACTGAGCTTTAACCATATCCTTTTTCTTCGTTTCCTTTTTTTGTTAAAGAGTAGGTACAACTTCCCTCCTCTCTTGACTTCTTGAAAAATTTCTCATGTGTTGAATTTTCCTGCCTATTCCCTACCCCAGGGCATTTTTTGAGGGCAGGTGTCATTTAGAGCCCTGCATTCCTTGGGACTATTAAGCAACCATTAGCAGTGGGTTTAAAGCTGCTCTTGTGCGAAACAGCCACAAGGCGGCAGCATTATTACGTTCTCAACTCTTGTTACTTGGGCAAAAGAGTCTTCCTGGAGGTAGGGTTCCGAGGTTGTAAATTAGAGTGGAATGTGCAGGGACAAGCCCCCAGAAGTTTATGTCTCCTTACTTATGTTTGTTTTTTAAATTTAGTTTCTATTTCTTATCGGAGTAAATTTGATTAGAGTGTGTTGATTGTCTGGCTGTACAGAATCTGCTCAATGATTCATACTTATGTCTGTTCACCTTTGGACCCTGTTACCATGTATGTGATTACAGAATGTATATTTTAAAGGTATTGGTGATTATATAATTCATATAATTTATCTGTTATATGTTTATATACATTTAACATACATTAGTATATGTATATTAACCCCATAGTCCTAATTTACCCATCCTCCCACCTTTCCTTTTGGCTAACCATTAGTTTACTTGATAAGTCTGTGAGTGTCTTTTTCTGTGGAAATATGTTCTTTGGTAGCAATCTTAGGATAACATGTATAAATGATATCATAGGATATTTGTCATACCCTTTTGACTTACTTAACCTTATATGATTATTTGTAGGCTCAACTGTAGTCGTGAAAACGGCATTGTTCCTTTTTTTCCCGAGGCTACTATTCCATTTGGTACGTATACCACTTCATCTTTGTCCATTCATTTGTTTATGGACCTTTTTTTTGCTTCCATGTCTTGGCTATTTCAATATTGTTGCAGTGCATATTTGCCTGCATCTGTCTTTCCGATTTTGGTGGTTTTATATTATAGGCCCAAAAGGTGCCCTGCCGCATCATATGTTAACTCAATTTTTACCTTTTCAAGCAGCTCCATTCAGTTTTCGTTAGTGCTCTTACCACTTTACATCCCACCGGCACCAAGAAGGTACACAGTTCTCTAAAACCCCTTCAGCATTTATAGTTTGTAGACTTTTTGCTGCTGGTCATGACTGGTGTGAGCTGAAACCTTATTGAATTTGAATTTGCATATGGCTAATAATTTCCTTTACTGAGCTTTAGGCATGCCCTTTTTTTCTTTTCCTTTTTTTTTAAAGAGTGAGTACAACCTCCCTCCTCTTATTGACTTCTTGAAAAATTTCTCATGTGTTGAATTTTCTTGCCTATTCCCTACCCCAGGGCATTTTTTGAGGGCCTGTGTCATTTACAGCCCTGCAGTCCTTGTGAGTCTATAAGCAACCATTGGCACTGGGTTTAAAGCTGCTGTTGTGGGAAATAGCCACAAGGCAGCAGCATTATTACGTTCTCAACACTTGTTACTAGGGCAGCAGAGTCTTCCTGGAGGTAGTGTTCCGAGGTTGTAAACTAGAGTGGAATGTGCTGGGACAAGCCCCCAGAAGTTTATATCTCCTTACTTATGTTTGTTTTTTAAATTTATTTTCTACTTCTTATCGGAGTAAATTTGATTAGAGTGTTTTGATTGTCTGGCTGTACAGAATCTGCTCAATGATTCATACATATGTCTGTTCATCTTTGGAACCTGTTACCATGTATGTGATTACAGAATGTATATTTTGAAGGGATTGGTGATTATATAATTCATATCATTTATATGTTATATGTTTATGTACATTTAACTTACATTAGTATATGTATGTTAACCCCATAGTCCTAATTTACCCATCCTCCCACCTTTCATTTTGGCTAACCATTAGTTTCTTTGGTAAGTCTGTGAGTGTGTTTTTCTGTGGAAATATGTTCATTGGTAGCAATCTTAGGATAACATGTATAAATGATATCATAGGATGTTTGTCATACCCTTTTCACTTACTTAACCTTATATGATTATTTCTAGGCTCAACTGTAGTCCTGAAAACGGCATTGTTCATTTTTTTCGCGAGGCTACTATTACATTTGGTACGTATACCACTTCGTCTTTGTCCATTCATCTGTTTATGGACCTATTTTCTGCTTCCATGTCTTGGCTATTTCAATATTGCTGCAGTGCACATTGGCCTGCCTGTGTTTTTCAGATTCTGGTGGTCTTAGGTTATAGGCCCAAAAGGTGCCATGCCGCATCATATGGTAGCTCAATTTTTACCTTTTCAAGCATCTCCATTCAGTTTGCATTAGTGTTGTTACCACATTACATCCCAGCAGCAGCTTGAAGGTACACAGTTCTCTAAAACCCCTTCAGCATTTATCGTTTGTAGACTTTTTGCTGATGGTTATGACTGGTGTGAGCTGAAACCTTTTTGAATTTGAATTTGCATGTGGCTAATAATTCCTTATACTGAGCTTTAGGCATGTCCTTTTTTTGTTTTCCTTTTTTTTAAAGAGTGAGTACAACTTCCCTCCTCTTATTGACTTCTTGAAAAATTTCTCATGTGTTGAATTTTCTTGCCTATTCCCTACCCCAGGGCATTTCTTGAGGGCCTGTGTCATTTACAGCCCTGCAGTCCTTGTGACTATGTAGGCAACCATTGGCACTGGGTTTAAAGCTGCTGCTGTGGGAAACAGCCACATGGCGGCAGCATTATTACGTCCTCAACTCTTGTTAATGGGGCAAAAGACTCTTCCTGGAGGTAGTGTTCCAAGGTTGGAAATTAGAGTGGAATGTGCTGGGACAAGCCCCCAGAAGTTTATCTCTCCTTACTTATGTTTGTTTTTTAAATATAATTTCTATTTCTTATCGGAGTAAATCTGATTAGAGTGTTTTAATTTTCTGGCTGTACAGAATCTGCTCATTGATTCATATTTATGTTTCTTCATCTTCGGATCCTGTTACCATGTATGTGATTACAGAATATATATTTTAAAGGTATTCGTGATTATATAATTCATATACTTTATATGTTATATGTTTATATACATTTAACATACATTAGTATATGTATGTTAACCCCATAGTCCTAATTTACCCATCCTCCCACCTTTCATTTTGGCTAACCATTAGTTTATTTGATAAGTCTGTGAGTGTCTTTTTCTGTGGAAATATGTTCATTGGTAGCAATCTTAGGATAACATGTATAAATGATATCATAGGCTGTTTGTCATACCCTTTTCACTTACTTAACCTTATATGATTATTTCAAGGCTCAGCTGTAGTCCAGAAAACGGCATTGTTCATTTTTTTCCCGAGCTTACTATTCCATTCTGTCCATATACCACTTCTTCTTTTTCCATTCATATGTTTATGGACCTTTTTTTTTGCTTTCATGTCTTGGCTATTTCAATATTACTGCAGTGCACATTTGCCTGCCTCTGTCTTTCCGATCCTGGTGGTCTTCGTTTATAGGCTCAAAGGTGCCCTGCCGCATCATATGGTAGCTCAATTTTTACCTTGTAAAGCAGCTCCATTCAGTTCTTGTTAGTGCTTTTACCACTTTACATCCCACCAGCAGCTAGTAGGTATGAGTTGTCTAAAACCCATTCAGCATTTATAGTTTGTAGACTTTTTGCTAATGGCCATTTGACTGGTGTGAGCTGAAACCTTTTTGGAGGTTGGAAACGCATGTGGCTAATAATTCCTTATACTGAGCTTTAACCATATCCTTTTTCTTCGTTTCCTTTTTTTGTTAAAGAGTAGGTACAACTTCCCTCCTCTCTTGACTTCTTGAAAAATTTCTCATGTGTTGAATTTTCCTGCCTATTCCCTACCCCAGGGCATTTTTTGAGGGCAGGTGTCATTTAGAGCCCTGCATTCCTTGGGACTATTAAGCAACCATTAGCAGTGGGTTTAAAGCTGCTCTTGTGCGAAACAGCCACAAGGCGGCAGCATTATTACGTTCTCAACTCTTGTTACTTGGGCAAAAGAGTCTTCCTGGAGGTAGGGTTCCGAGGTTGTAAATTAGAGTGGAATGTGCAGGGACAAGCCCCCAGAAGTTTATGTCTCCTTACTTATGTTTGTTTTTTAAATTTAGTTTCTATTTCTTATCGGAGTAAATTTGATTAGAGTGTGTTGATTGTCTGGCTGTACAGAATCTGCTCAATGATTCATACTTATGTCTGTTCACCTTTGGACCCTGTTACCATGTATGTGATTACAGAATGTATATTTTAAAGGTATTGGTGATTATATAATTCATATAATTTATCTGTTATATGTTTATATACATTTAACATACATTAGTATATGTATATTAACCCCATAGTCCTAATTTACCCATCCTCCCACCTTTCCTTTTGGCTAACCATTAGTTTACTTGATAAGTCTGTGAGTGTCTTTTTCTGTGGAAATATGTTCTTTGGTAGCAATCTTAGGATAACATGTATAAATGATATCATAGGATATTTGTCATACCCTTTTGACTTACTTAACCTTATATGATTATTTGTAGGCTCAACTGTAGTCGTGAAAACGGCATTGTTCCTTTTTTTCCCGAGGCTACTATTCCATTTGGTACGTATACCACTTCATCTTTGTCCATTCATTTGTTTATGGACCTTTTTTTTGCTTCCATGTCTTGGCTATTTCAATATTGTTGCAGTGCATATTTGCCTGCATCTGTCTTTCCGATTTTGGTGGTTTTATATTATAGGCCCAAAAGGTGCCCTGCCGCATCATATGTTAACTCAATTTTTACCTTTTCAAGCAGCTCCATTCAGTTTTCGTTAGTGCTCTTACCACTTTACATCCCACCGGCACCAAGAAGGTACACAGTTCTCTAAAACCCCTTCAGCATTTATAGTTTGTAGACTTTTTGCTGCTGGTCATGACTGGTGTGAGCTGAAACCTTATTGAATTTGAATTTGCATATGGCTAATAATTTCCTTTACTGAGCTTTAGGCATGCCCTTTTTTTCTTTTCCTTTTTTTTTAAAGAGTGAGTACAACCTCCCTCCTCTTATTGACTTCTTGAAAAATTTCTCATGTGTTGAATTTTCTTGCCTATTCCCTACCCCAGGGCATTTTTTGAGGGCCTGTGTCATTTACAGCCCTGCAGTCCTTGTGAGTCTATAAGCAACCATTGGCACTGGGTTTAAAGCTGCTGTTGTGGGAAATAGCCACAAGGCAGCAGCATTATTACGTTCTCAACACTTGTTACTAGGGCAGCAGAGTCTTCCTGGAGGTAGTGTTCCGAGGTTGTAAACTAGAGTGGAATGTGCTGGGACAAGCCCCCAGAAGTTTATATCTCCTTACTTATGTTTGTTTTTTAAATTTATTTTCTACTTCTTATCGGAGTAAATTTGATTAGAGTGTTTTGATTGTCTGGCTGTACAGAATCTGCTCAATGATTCATACATATGTCTGTTCATCTTTGGAACCTGTTACCATGTATGTGATTACAGAATGTATATTTTGAAGGGATTGGTGATTATATAATTCATATCATTTATATGTTATATGTTTATGTACATTTAACTTACATTAGTATATGTATGTTAACCCCATAGTCCTAATTTACCCATCCTCCCACCTTTCATTTTGGCTAACCATTAGTTTCTTTGGTAAGTCTGTGAGTGTGTTTTTCTGTGGAAATATGTTCATTGGTAGCAATCTTAGGATAACATGTATAAATGATATCATAGGATGTTTGTCATACCCTTTTCACTTACTTAACCTTATATGATTATTTCTAGGCTCAACTGTAGTCCTGAAAACGGCATTGTTCATTTTTTTCGCGAGGCTACTATTACATTTGGTACGTATACCACTTCGTCTTTGTCCATTCATCTGTTTATGGACCTATTTTCTGCTTCCATGTCTTGGCTATTTCAATATTGCTGCAGTGCACATTGGCCTGCCTGTGTTTTTCAGATTCTGGTGGTCTTAGGTTATAGGCCCAAAAGGTGCCATGCCGCATCATATGGTAGCTCAATTTTTACCTTTTCAAGCATCTCCATTCAGTTTGCATTAGTGTTGTTACCACATTACATCCCAGCAGCAGCTTGAAGGTACACAGTTCTCTAAAACCCCTTCAGCATTTATCGTTTGTAGACTTTTTGCTGATGGTTATGACTGGTGTGAGCTGAAACCTTTTTGAATTTGAATTTGCATGTGGCTAATAATTCCTTATACTGAGCTTTAGGCATGTCCTTTTTTTGTTTTCCTTTTTTTTAAAGAGTGAGTACAACTTCCCTCCTCTTATTGACTTCTTGAAAAATTTCTCATGTGTTGAATTTTCTTGCCTATTCCCTACCCCAGGGCATTTCTTGAGGGCCTGTGTCATTTACAGCCCTGCAGTCCTTGTGACTATGTAGGCAACCATTGGCACTGGGTTTAAAGCTGCTGCTGTGGGAAACAGCCACATGGCGGCAGCATTATTACGTCCTCAACTCTTGTTAATGGGGCAAAAGACTCTTCCTGGAGGTAGTGTTCCAAGGTTGGAAATTAGAGTGGAATGTGCTGGGACAAGCCCCCAGAAGTTTATCTCTCCTTACTTATGTTTGTTTTTTAAATATAATTTCTATTTCTTATCGGAGTAAATCTGATTAGAGTGTTTTGATTTTCTGGCTGTACAGAATCTGCTCATTGATTCATATTTATGTTTCTTCATCTTCGGATCCTGTTACCATGTATGTGATTACAGAATATATATTTTAAAGGTATTCGTGATTATATAATTCATATACTTTATATGTTATATGTTTATATACATTTAACATACATTAGTATATGTATGTTAACCCCATAGTCCTAATTTACCCATCCTCCCACCTTTCATTTTGGCTAACCATTAGTTTATTTGATAAGTCTGTGAGTGTCTTTTTCTGTGGAAATATGTTCATTGGTAGCAATCTTAGGATAACATGTATAAATGATATCATAGGCTGTTTGTCATACCCTTTTCACTTACTTAACCTTATATGATTATTTCAAGGCTCAGCTGTAGTCCAGAAAACGGCATTGTTCATTTTTTTCCCGAGCTTACTATTCCATTCTGTCCATATACCACTTCTTCTTTTTCCATTCATATGTTTATGGACCTTTTTTTTTGCTTTCATGTCTTGGCTATTTCAATATTACTGCAGTGCACATTTGCCTGCCTCTGTCTTTCCGATCCTGGTGGTCTTCGTTTATAGGCTCAAAGGTGCCCTGCCGCATCATATGGTAGCTCAATTTTTACCTTGTAAAGCAGCTCCATTCAGTTCTTGTTAGTGCTTTTACCACTTTACATCCCACCAGCAGCTAGTAGGTATGAGTTGTCTAAAACCCATTCAGCATTTATAGTTTGTAGACTTTTTGCTAATGGCCATTTGACTGGTGTGAGCTGAAACCTTTTTGGAGGTTGGAAACGCATGTGGCTAATAATTCCTTATACTGAGCTTTAACCATATCCTTTTTCTTCGTTTCCTTTTTTTGTTAAAGAGTAGGTACAACTTCCCTCCTCTCTTGACTTCTTGAAAAATTTCTCATGTGTTGAATTTTCCTGCCTATTCCCTACCCCAGGGCATTTTTTGAGGGCAGGTGTCATTTAGAGCCCTGCATTCCTTGGGACTATTAAGCAACCATTAGCAGTGGGTTTAAAGCTGCTCTTGTGCGAAACAGCCACAAGGCGGCAGCATTATTACGTTCTCAACTCTTGTTACTTGGGCAAAAGAGTCTTCCTGGAGGTAGGGTTCCGAGGTTGTAAATTAGAGTGGAATGTGCAGGGACAAGCCCCCAGAAGTTTATGTCTCCTTACTTATGTTTGTTTTTTAAATTTAGTTTCTATTTCTTATCGGAGTAAATTTGATTAGAGTGTGTTGATTGTCTGGCTGTACAGAATCTGCTCAATGATTCATACTTATGTCTGTTCACCTTTGGACCCTGTTACCATGTATGTGATTACAGAATGTATATTTTAAAGGTATTGGTGATTATATAATTCATATAATTTATCTGTTATATGTTTATATACATTTAACATACATTAGTATGTGTATATTAACCCCATAGTCCTAATTTACCCATCCTCCCACCTTTCCTTTTGGCTAACCATTAGTTTACTTGATAAGTCTGTGAGTGTCTTTTTCTGTGGAAATATGTTCTTTGGTAGCAATCTTAGGATAACATGTATAAATGATATCATAGGATATTTGTCATACCCTTTTGACTTACTTAACCTTATATGATTATTTGTAGGCTCAACTGTAGTCGTGAAAACGGCATTGTTCCTTTTTTTCCCGAGGCTACTATTCCATTTGGTACGTATACCACTTCATCTTTGTCCATTCATTTGTTTATGGACCTTTTTTTTGCTTCCATGTCTTGGCTATTTCAATATTGTTGCAGTGCATATTTGCCTGCATCTGTCTTTCCGATTTTGGTGGTTTTATATTATAGGCCCAAAAGGTGCCCTGCCGCATCATATGTTAACTCAATTTTTACCTTTTCAAGCAGCTCCATTCAGTTTTCGTTAGTGCTCTTACCACTTTACATCCCACCGGCACCAAGAAGGTACACAGTTCTCTAAAACCCCTTCAGCATTTATAGTTTGTAGACTTTTTGCTGCTGGTCATGACTGGTGTGAGCTGAAACCTTATTGAATTTGAATTTGCATATGGCTAATAATTTCCTTTACTGAGCTTTAGGCATGCCCTTTTTTTCTTTTCCTTTTTTTTTAAAGAGTGAGTACAACCTCCCTCCTCTTATTGACTTCTTGAAAAATTTCTCATGTGTTGAATTTTCTTGCCTATTCCCTACCCCAGGGCATTTTTTGAGGGCCTGTGTCATTTACAGCCCTGCAGTCCTTGTGAGTCTATAAGCAACCATTGGCACTGGGTTTAAAGCTGCTGTTGTGGGAAATAGCCACAAGGCAGCAGCATTATTACGTTCTCAACACTTGTTACTAGGGCAGCAGAGTCTTCCTGGAGGTAGTGTTCCGAGGTTGTAAACTAGAGTGGAATGTGCTGGGACAAGCCCCCAGAAGTTTATATCTCCTTACTTATGTTTGTTTTTTAAATTTATTTTCTACTTCTTATCGGAGTAAATTTGATTAGAGTGTTTTGATTGTCTGGCTGTACAGAATCTGCTCAATGATTCATACATATGTCTGTTCATCTTCGGAACCTGTTACCATGTATGTGATTACAGAATGTATATTTTGAAGGGATTGGTGATTATATAATTCATATCATTTATATGTTATATGTTTATGTACATTTAACTTACATTAGTATATTCATGTTAACCCCATAGTCCTAATTTACCCATCCCCCCACCTTTCATTTTGGCTAACCATTAGTTTATTTGATAAGTCTGTGAGTGTCTTTTTCTGTGGAAATATGTTCATTGGTAGCAATCTTAGGATAACATGTATAAATGATATCATAGGACATTTGTCATACCCTTTTGACTTACTTATCGTTATATGATTATTTCTAGGCTCAACTGTAGTCCTGCAAACGGCATTGTTCATTTTTTTCCCGAGGCTACTATTCCATTCTGTCCATATACCACTTCTTCTTTTTCCCGTCATCTGTTTATGGACCTTTTTTTGCTTCCATGTCTTGGCTCTTTCAATATTGCTGCAGTGCACATTTGCCTGCCTCTGTCTTTCCGATTCTGGTGGTCTTAGGTTATAGGCCCAAAAGGTGCCCTGCCGCATCATATGGTAGCTCAATTTTTACCTTTTCAAGCACAGCTCCATTCAGTTTGCGTTAGTGCTGTTGCCACTTTACATCCCACCAGCAGCCAGAAGGTACACAGTTCTCTAAAACCCCCTCAGCATTTATCGTTTGTAGACTTTTTGCTGATGGTTATGACTGGTGTGAACTGAAACCTTTTTGAATTTGAATTTGCTTGTGGCTTATAATTCCTTATACTGAGCTTTAGGCATGTCCTTTTTTTTCTTTCCCTTTTTTTTTAAAGAGTGAGTACAACTTCCCTCCTCTTATTGACTTCTTGAAAAATTTCTCATATGTTGAATTTTCTTGCCTATTGCCTACGCCAGGGCATGTTTTGAGGGCCTGTGTCATTTAGAGCCCTGCAGTCCTTGTGACTATATAAGCAACCATTGGCACTGGGTTTAAAGCTGCTGTTGTGGGAAACAGCCACAAGGCGGCAGCATTATTACGTTCTCAACTCTTGTTACTAGGGCAACTGAGTCTTCCTGGAGGCAGTTTTCCAAGGTTGTAAATTAGAGTGGAATGTGCTGGGACAAGCCCCAGAAGTTTATGTCTCCTTACTTATGTTTGTTTTTTAAACTTAATTTATACTTCTTGTCGGAGTAAATTTGATTAGAGTGTTTTGATTGTCTGGCTGTACAGAATCTGCTCAATGATTCATACATATGTCTGTTCATCTTCGGATCCTGTTACCATGTATGTGATCACAAAATATATATTTTCAAGGTATTGGTGATTATATAATTCATATAGTTTATCTGTTATATGTTTATATACATTTAACATACATTAGTATATGTATGTTAACCCCATAGTCCTAATTTACCCATCCTCCCACCTTTCATTTTGGCTAACCATTAGTTTCTTTGGTAAGTCTGTGAGTGTGTTTTTCTGTGGAAATATGTTCATTGGTAGCAATCTTAGGATAACATGTATAAATGATATCATAGGATGTTTGTCATACCCTTTTCACTTACTTAACCTTATATGATTATTTCTAGGCTCAACTGTAGTCCTGAAAACGGCATTGTTCATTTTTTTCGCGAGGCTACTATTACATTTGGTACGTATACCACTTCGTCTTTGTCCATTCATCTGTTTATGGACCTATTTTCTGCTTCCATGTCTTGGCTATTTCAATATTGCTGCAGTGCACATTGGCCTGCCTGTGTTTTTCAGATTCTGGTGGTCTTAGGTTATAGGCCCAAAAGGTGCCATGCCGCATCATATGGTAGCTCAATTTTTACCTTTTCAAGCATCTCCATTCAGTTTGCATTAGTGTTGTTACCACGTTACATCCCAGCAGCAGCTTGAAGGTACACAGTTCTCTAAAACCCCTTCAGCATTTATCGTTTGTAGATTTTTTGCTGATGGTTATGACTGGTGTGAGCTGAAACCTTTTTGAATTTGAATTTGCATGTGGCTAATAATTCCTTATACTGAGCTTTAGGCATGTCCTTTTTTTGTTTTCCTTTTTTTTAAAGAGTGAGCACAACTTCCCTCCTCTTATTGACTTCTTGAAGAATTTCTCATGTGTTGAATTTTCTTGCCTATTCCCTACCCCAGGGCATTTCTTGAGGGCCTGTGTCATTTACAGCCCTGCAGTCCTTGTGACTATGTAGGCAACCATTGGCACTGGGTTTAAAGCTGCTGCTGTGGGAAACAGCCACATGGCGGCAGCATTATTACGTCCTCAACTCTTGTTAATGGGGCAAAAGACCCTTCCTGGAGGTAGTGTTCCAAGGTTGGAAATTAGAGTGGAATGTGCTGGGACAAGCCCCCAGAAGTTTATCTCTCCTTACTTATGTTTGTTTTTTAAATATAATTTCTATTTCTTATCGGAGTAAATCTGATTAGAGTGTTTTGATTTTCTGGCTGTACAGAATCTGCTCATTGATTCATATTTATGTTTCTTCATCTTCGGATCCTGTTACCATGTATGTGATTACAGAATATATATTTTAAAGGTATTCGTGATTATATAATTCATATACTTTATATGTTATATGTTTATATACATTTAACATACATTAGTATATGTATGTTAACCCCATAGTCCTAATTTACCCATCCTCCCACCTTTCATTTTGGCTAACCATTAGTTTATTTGATAAGTCTGTGAGTGTCTTTTTCTGTGGAAATATGTTCATTGGTAGCAATCTTAGGATAACATGGATAAATGATATCATAGGCTGTTTGTCATACCCTTTTCACTTACTTAACCTTATATGATTATTTCAAGGCTCAGCTGTAGTCCAGAAAACGGCATTGTTCATTTTTTTCCCGAGCTTACTATTCCATTCTGTCCATATACCACTTCTTCTTTTTCCATTCATATGTTTATGGACCTTTTTTTTTGCTTTCATGTCTTGGCTATTTCAATATTACTGCAGTGCACATTTGCCTGCCTCTGTCTTTCCGATCCTGGTGGTCTTCGTTTATAGGCTCAAAGGTGCCCTGCCGCATCATATGGTAGCTCAATTTTTACCTTGTAAAGCAGCTCCATTCAGTTCTTGTTAGTGCTTTTACCACTTTACATCCCACCAGCAGCTAGTAGGTATGAGTTGTCTAAAACCCATTCAGCATTTATAGTTTGTAGACTTTTTGCTAATGGCCATTTGACTGGTGTGAGCTGAAACCTTTTTGGAGGTTGGAAACGCATGTGGCTAATAATTCCTTATACTGAGCTTTAACCATATCCTTTTTCTTCGTTTCCTTTTTTTGTTAAAGAGTAGGTACAACTTCCCTCCTCTCTTGACTTCTTGAAAAATTTCTCATGTGTTGAATTTTCCTGCCTATTCCCTACCCCAGGGCATTTTTTGAGGGCAGGTGTCATTTAGAGCCCTGCATTCCTTGGGACTATTAAGCAACCATTAGCAGTGGGTTTAAAGCTGCTCTTGTGCGAAACAGCCACAAGGCGGCAGCATTATTACGTTCTCAACTCTTGTTACTTGGGCAAAAGAGTCTTCCTGGAGGTAGGGTTCCGAGGTTGTAAATTAGAGTGGAATGTGCAGGGACAAGCCCCCAGAAGTTTATGTCTCCTTACTTATGTTTGTTTTTTAAATTTAGTTTCTATTTCTTATCGGAGTAAATTTGATTAGAGTGTGTTGATTGTCTGGCTGTACAGAATCTGCTCAATGATTCATACTTATGTCTGTTCACCTTTGGACCCTGTTACCATGTATGTGATTACAGAATGTATATTTTAAAGGTATTGGTGATTATATAATTCATATAATTTATCTGTTATATGTTTATATACATTTAACATACATTAGTATGTGTATATTAACCCCATAGTCCTAATTTACCCATCCTCCCACCTTTCCTTTTGGCTAACCATTAGTTTACTTGATAAGTCTGTGAGTGTCTTTTTCTGTGGAAATATGTTCTTTGGTAGCAATCTTAGGATAACATGTATAAATGATATCATAGGATATTTGTCATACCCTTTTGACTTACTTAACCTTATATGATTATTTGTAGGCTCAACTGTAGTCGTGAAAACGGCATTGTTCCTTTTTTTCCCGAGGCTACTATTCCATTTGGTACGTATACCACTTCATCTTTGTCCATTCATTTGTTTATGGACCTTTTTTTTGCTTCCATGTCTTGGCTATTTCAATATTGTTGCAGTGCATATTTGCCTGCATCTGTCTTTCCGATTTTGGTGGTTTTATATTATAGGCCCAAAAGGTGCCCTGCCGCATCATATGTTAACTCAATTTTTACCTTTTCAAGCAGCTCCATTCAGTTTTCGTTAGTGCTCTTACCACTTTACATCCCACCGGCACCAAGAAGGTACACAGTTCTCTAAAACCCCTTCAGCATTTATAGTTTGTAGACTTTTTGCTGCTGGTCATGACTGGTGTGAGCTGAAACCTTATTGAATTTGAATTTGCATATGGCTAATAATTTCCTTTACTGAGCTTTAGGCATGCCCTTTTTTTCTTTTCCTTTTTTTTTAAAGAGTGAGTACAACCTCCCTCCTCTTATTGACTTCTTGAAAAATTTCTCATGTGTTGAATTTTCTTGCCTATTCCCTACCCCAGGGCATTTTTTGAGGGCCTGTGTCATTTACAGCCCTGCAGTCCTTGTGAGTCTATAAGCAACCATTGGCACTGGGTTTAAAGCTGCTGTTGTGGGAAATAGCCACAAGGCAGCAGCATTATTACGTTCTCAACACTTGTTACTAGGGCAGCAGAGTCTTCCTGGAGGTAGTGTTCCGAGGTTGTAAACTAGAGTGGAATGTGCTGGGACAAGCCCCCAGAAGTTTATATCTCCTTACTTATGTTTGTTTTTTAAATTTATTTTCTACTTCTTATCGGAGTAAATTTGATTAGAGTGTTTTGATTGTCTGGCTGTACAGAATCTGCTCAATGATTCATACATATGTCTGTTCATCTTCGGAACCTGTTACCATGTATGTGATTACAGAATGTATATTTTGAAGGGATTGGTGATTATATAATTCATATCATTTATATGTTATATGTTTATGTACATTTAACTTACATTAGTATATTCATGTTAACCCCATAGTCCTAATTTACCCATCCCCCCACCTTTCATTTTGGCTAACCATTAGTTTATTTGATAAGTCTGTGAGTGTCTTTTTCTGTGGAAATATGTTCATTGGTAGCAATCTTAGGATAACATGTATAAATGATATCATAGGACATTTGTCATACCCTTTTGACTTACTTATCGTTATATGATTATTTCTAGGCTCAACTGTAGTCCTGCAAACGGCATTGTTCATTTTTTTCCCGAGGCTACTATTCCATTCTGTCCATATACCACTTCTTCTTTTTCCCGTCATCTGTTTATGGACCTTTTTTTGCTTCCATGTCTTGGCTCTTTCAATATTGCTGCAGTGCACATTTGCCTGCCTCTGTCTTTCCGATTCTGGTGGTCTTAGGTTATAGGCCCAAAAGGTGCCCTGCCGCATCATATGGTAGCTCAATTTTTACCTTTTCAAGCACAGCTCCATTCAGTTTGCGTTAGTGCTGTTGCCACTTTACATCCCACCAGCAGCCAGAAGGTACACAGTTCTCTAAAACCCCCTCAGCATTTATCGTTTGTAGACTTTTTGCTGATGGTTATGACTGGTGTGAACTGAAACCTTTTTGAATTTGAATTTGCTTGTGGCTTATAATTCCTTATACTGAGCTTTAGGCATGTCCTTTTTTTTCTTTCCCTTTTTTTTTAAAGAGTGAGTACAACTTCCCTCCTCTTATTGACTTCTTGAAAAATTTCTCATATGTTGAATTTTCTTGCCTATTGCCTACGCCAGGGCATGTTTTGAGGGCCTGTGTCATTTAGAGCCCTGCAGTCCTTGTGACTATATAAGCAACCATTGGCACTGGGTTTAAAGCTGCTGTTGTGGGAAACAGCCACAAGGCGGCAGCATTATTACGTTCTCAACTCTTGTTACTAGGGCAACTGAGTCTTCCTGGAGGCAGTTTTCCAAGGTTGTAAATTAGAGTGGAATGTGCTGGGACAAGCCCCAGAAGTTTATGTCTCCTTACTTATGTTTGTTTTTTAAACTTAATTTATACTTCTTGTCGGAGTAAATTTGATTAGAGTGTTTTGATTGTCTGGCTGTACAGAATCTGCTCAATGATTCATACATATGTCTGTTCATCTTCGGATCCTGTTACCATGTATGTGATCACAAAATATATATTTTCAAGGTATTGGTGATTATATAATTCATATAGTTTATCTGTTATATGTTTATATACATTTAACATACATTAGTATATGTATGTTAACCCCATAGTCCTAATTTACCCATCCTCCCACCTTTCATTTTGGCTAACCATTAGTTTCTTTGGTAAGTCTGTGAGTGTGTTTTTCTGTGGAAATATGTTCATTGGTAGCAATCTTAGGATAACATGTATAAATGATATCATAGGATGTTTGTCATACCCTTTTCACTTACTTAACCTTATATGATTATTTCTAGGCTCAACTGTAGTCCTGAAAACGGCATTGTTCATTTTTTTCGCGAGGCTACTATTACATTTGGTACGTATACCACTTCGTCTTTGTCCATTCATCTGTTTATGGACCTATTTTCTGCTTCCATGTCTTGGCTATTTCAATATTGCTGCAGTGCACATTGGCCTGCCTGTGTTTTTCAGATTCTGGTGGTCTTAGGTTATAGGCCCAAAAGGTGCCATGCCGCATCATATGGTAGCTCAATTTTTACCTTTTCAAGCATCTCCATTCAGTTTGCATTAGTGTTGTTACCACGTTACATCCCAGCAGCAGCTTGAAGGTACACAGTTCTCTAAAACCCCTTCAGCATTTATCGTTTGTAGATTTTTTGCTGATGGTTATGACTGGTGTGAGCTGAAACCTTTTTGAATTTGAATTTGCATGTGGCTAATAATTCCTTATACTGAGCTTTAGGCATGTCCTTTTTTTGTTTTCCTTTTTTTTAAAGAGTGAGTACAACTTCCCTCCTCTTATTGACTTCTTGAAGAATTTCTCATGTGTTGAATTTTCTTGCCTATTCCCTACCCCAGGGCATTTCTTGAGGGCCTGTGTCATTTACAGCCCTGCAGTCCTTGTGACTATGTAGGCAACCATTGGCACTGGGTTTAAAGCTGCTGCTGTGGGAAACAGCCACATGGCGGCAGCATTATTACGTCCTCAACTCTTGTTAATGGGGCAAAAGACCCTTCCTGGAGGTAGTGTTCCAAGGTTGGAAATTAGAGTGGAATGTGCTGGGACAAGCCCCCAGAAGTTTATCTCTCCTTACTTATGTTTGTTTTTTAAATATAATTTCTATTTCTTATCGGAGTAAATCTGATTAGAGTGTTTTGATTTTCTGGCTGTACAGAATCTGCTCATTGATTCATATTTATGTTTCTTCATCTTCGGATCCTGTTACCATGTATGTGATTACAGAATATATATTTTAAAGGTATTCGTGATTATATAATTCATATACTTTATATGTTATATGTTTATATACATTTAACATACATTAGTATATGTATGTTAACCCCATAGTCCTAATTTACCCATCCTCCCACCTTTCATTTTGGCTAACCATTAGTTTATTTGATAAGTCTGTGAGTGTCTTTTTCTGTGGAAATATGTTCATTGGTAGCAATCTTAGGATAACATGGATAAATGATATCATAGGCTGTTTGTCATACCCTTTTCACTTACTTAACCTTATATGATTATTTCAAGGCTCAGCTGTAGTCCAGAAAACGGCATTGTTCATTTTTTTCCCGAGCTTACTATTCCATTCTGTCCATATACCACTTCTTCTTTTTCCATTCATATGTTTATGGACCTTTTTTTTTGCTTTCATGTCTTGGCTATTTCAATATTACTGCAGTGCACATTTGCCTGCCTCTGTCTTTCCGATCCTGGTGGTCTTCGTTTATAGGCTCAAAGGTGCCCTGCCGCATCATATGGTAGCTCAATTTTTACCTTGTAAAGCAGCTCCATTCAGTTCTTGTTAGTGCTTTTACCACTTTACATCCCACCAGCAGCTAGTAGGTATGAGTTGTCTAAAACCCATTCAGCATTTATAGTTTGTAGACTTTTTGCTAATGGCCATTTGACTGGTGTGAGCTGAAACCTTTTTGGAGGTTGGAAACGCATGTGGCTAATAATTCCTTATACTGAGCTTTAACCATATCCTTTTTCTTCGTTTCCTTTTTTTGTTAAAGAGTAGGTACAACTTCCCTCCTCTCTTGACTTCTTGAAAAATTTCTCATGTGTTGAATTTTCCTGCCTATTCCCTACCCCAGGGCATTTTTTGAGGGCAGGTGTCATTTAGAGCCCTGCATTCCTTGGGACTATTAAGCAACCATTAGCAGTGGGTTTAAAGCTGCTCTTGTGCGAAACAGCCACAAGGCGGCAGCATTATTACGTTCTCAACTCTTGTTACTTGGGCAAAAGAGTCTTCCTGGAGGTAGGGTTCCGAGGTTGTAAATTAGAGTGGAATGTGCAGGGACAAGCCCCCAGAAGTTTATGTCTCCTTACTTATGTTTGTTCTTTAAATTTAGTTTCTATTTCTTATCGGAGTAAATTTGATTAGAGTGTGTTGATTGTCTGGCTGTACAGAATCTGCTCAATGATTCATACTTATGTCTGTTCACCTTTGGACCCTGTTACCATGTATGTGATTACAGAATGTATATTTTAAAGGTATTGGTGATTATATAATTCATATAATTTATCTGTTATATGTTTATATACATTTAACATACATTAGTATATGTATATTAACCCCATAGTCCTAATTTACCCATCCTCCCACCTTTCCTTTTGGCTAACCATTAGTTTACTTGATAAGTCTGTGAGTGTCTTTTTCTGTGGAAATATGTTCTTTGGTAGCAATCTTAGGATAACATGTATAAATGATATCATAGGATATTTGTCATACCCTTTTGACTTACTTAACCTTATATGATTATTTGTAGGCTCAACTGTAGTCGTGAAAACGGCATTGTTCCTTTTTTTCCCGAGGCTACTATTCCATTTGGTACGTATACCACTTCATCTTTGTCCATTCATTTGTTTATGGACCTTTTTTTTGCTTCCATGTCTTGGCTATTTCAATATTGTTGCAGTGCATATTTGCCTGCATCTGTCTTTCCGATTTTGGTGGTTTTATATTATAGGCCCAAAAGGTGCCCTGCCGCATCATATGTTAACTCAATTTTTACCTTTTCAAGCAGCTCCATTCAGTTTTCGTTAGTGCTCTTACCACTTTACATCCCACCGGCACCAAGAAGGTACACAGTTCTCTAAAACCCCTTCAGCATTTATAGTTTGTAGACTTTTTGCTGCTGGTCATGACTGGTGTGAGCTGAAACCTTATTGAATTTGAATTTGCATATGGCTAATAATTTCCTTTACTGAGCTTTAGGCATGCCCTTTTTTTCTTTTCCTTTTTTTTTAAAGAGTGAGTACAACCTCCCTCCTCTTATTGACTTCTTGAAAAATTTCTCATGTGTTGAATTTTCTTGCCTATTCCCTACCCCAGGGCATTTTTTGAGGGCCTGTGTCATTTACAGCCCTGCAGTCCTTGTGAGTCTATAAGCAACCATTGGCACTGGGTTTAAAGCTGCTGTTGTGGGAAATAGCCACAAGGCAGCAGCATTATTACGTTCTCAACACTTGTTACTAGGGCAGCAGAGTCTTCCTGGAGGTAGTGTTCCGAGGTTGTAAACTAGAGTGGAATGTGCTGGGACAAGCCCCCAGAAGTTTATATCTCCTTACTTATGTTTGTTTTTTAAATTTATTTTCTACTTCTTATCGGAGTAAATTTGATTAGAGTGTTTTGATTGTCTGGCTGTACAGAATCTGCTCAATGATTCATACATATGTCTGTTCATCTTCGGAACCTGTTACCATGTATGTGATTACAGAATGTATATTTTGAAGGGATTGGTGATTATATAATTCATATCATTTATATGTTATATGTTTATGTACATTTAACTTACATTAGTATATTCATGTTAACCCCATAGTCCTAATTTACCCATCCCCCCACCTTTCATTTTGGCTAACCATTAGTTTATTTGATAAGTCTGTGAGTGTCTTTTTCTGTGGAAATATGTTCATTGGTAGCAATCTTAGGATAACATGGATAAATGATATCATAGGACATTTGTCATACCCTTTTGACTTACTTATCGTTATATGATTATTTCTAGGCTCAACTGTAGTCCTGCAAACGGCATTGTTCATTTTTTTCCCGAGGCTACTATTCCATTCTGTCCATATACCACTTCTTCTTTTTCCCGTCATCTGTTTATGGACCTTTTTTTGCTTCCATGTCTTGGCTCTTTCAATATTGCTGCAGTGCACATTTGCCTGCCTCTGTCTTTCCGATTCTGGTGGTCTTAGGTTATAGGCCCAAAAGGTGCCCTGCCGCATCATATGGTAGCTCAATTTTTACCTTTTCAAGCACAGCTCCATTCAGTTTGCGTTAGTGCTGTTGCCACTTTACATCCCACCAGCAGCCAGAAGGTACACAGTTCTCTAAAACCCCCTCAGCATTTATCGTTTGTAGACTTTTTGCTGATGGTTATGACTGGTGTGAACTGAAACCTTTTTGAATTTGAATTTGCTTGTGGCTTATAATTCCTTATACTGAGCTTTAGGCATGTCCTTTTTTTTCTTTCCCTTTTTTTTTAAAGAGTGAGTACAACTTCCCTCCTCTTATTGACTTCTTGAAAAATTTCTCATATGTTGAATTTTCTTGCCTATTGCCTACGCCAGGGCATGTTTTGAGGGCCTGTGTCATTTAGAGCCCTGCAGTCCTTGTGACTATATAAGCAACCATTGGCACTGGGTTTAAAGCTGCTGTTGTGGGAAACAGCCACAAGGCGGCAGCATTATTACGTTCTCAACTCTTGTTACTAGGGCAACTGAGTCTTCCTGGAGGCAGTTTTCCAAGGTTGTAAATTAGAGTGGAATGTGCTGGGACAAGCCCCAGAAGTTTATGTCTCCTTACTTATGTTTGTTTTTTAAACTTAATTTATACTTCTTCTCGGAGTAAATTTGATTAGAGTGTTTTGATTGTCTGGCTGTACAGAATCTGCTCAATGATTCATACATATGTCTGTTCATCTTCGTATCCTGTTACCATGTATGTGATCACAAAATATATATTTTCAAGGTATTGGTGATTATATAATTCATATAGTTTATCTGTTATATGTTTATATACATTTAACATACATTAGTATATGTATGTTAACCCCATAGTCCTAATTTACCCATCCTCCCACCTTTCATTTTGGCTAACCATTAGTTTCTTTGGTAAGTCTGTGAGTGTGTTTTTCTGTGGAAATAT
This sequence comes from Balaenoptera physalus, assembly GCF_965194825.1. Classification (NCBI taxonomy): domain Eukaryota; kingdom Metazoa; phylum Chordata; class Mammalia; order Artiodactyla; family Balaenopteridae; genus Balaenoptera; species Balaenoptera physalus. The sequence continues at coordinate 188,216 of NW_028126582.1, forward strand.
GTTCATTGGTAGCAATCTTAGGATAACATGTATAAATGATATCATAGGATGTTTGTCATACCCTTTTCACTTACTTAACCTTATATGATTATTTCTAGGCTCAACTGTAGTCCTGAAAACGGCATTGTTCATTTTTTTCGCGAGGCTACTATTACATTTGGTACGTATACCACTTCGTCTTTGTCCATTCATCTGTTTATGGACCTATTTTCTGCTTCCATGTCTTGGCTATTTCAATATTGCTGCAGTGCACATTGGCCTGCCTGTGTTTTTCAGATTCTGGTGGTCTTAGGTTATAGGCCCAAAAGGTGCCATGCCGCATCATATGGTAGCTCAATTTTTACCTTTTCAAGCATCTCCATTCAGTTTGCATTAGTGTTGTTACCACGTTACATCCCAGCAGCAGCTTGAAGGTACACAGTTCTCTAAAACCCCTTCAGCATTTATCGTTTGTAGACTTTTTGCTGATGGTTATGACTGGTGTGAGCTGAAACCTTTTTGAATTTGAATTTGCATGTGGCTAATAATTCCTTATACTGAGCTTTAGGCAGGCCCTTTTTTGTTTTCCTTTTTTTTAAAGAGTGAGTACAACTTCCCTCCTCTTATTGACTTCTTGAAAAATTTCTCATGTGTTGAATTTTCTTGCCTATTCCCTACCCCAGGGCATTTCTTGAGGGCCTGTGTCACTTACAGCCCTGCAGTCCTTGTGACTATGTAGGCAACCATTGGCACTGGGTTTAAAGCTGCTGCTGTGGGAAACAGCCACATGGCGGCAGCATTATTACGTCCTCAACTCTTGTTAATGGGGCAAAAGACTCTTCCTGGAGGTAGTGTTCCAAGGTTGGAAATTAGAGTGGAATGTGCTGGGACAAGCCCCCAGAAGTTTATCTCTCCTTACTTATGTTTGTTTTTTAAATATAATTTCTATTTCTTATCGGAGTAAATCTGATTAGAGTGTTTTGATTTTCTGGCTGTACAGAATCTGCTCATTGATTCATATTTATGTTTCTTCATCTTCGGATCCTGTTACCATGTATGTGATTACAGAATATATATTTTAAAGGTATTCGTGATTATATAATTCATATACTTTATATGTTATATGTTTATATACATTTAACATACATTAGTATATGTATGTTAACCCCATAGTCCTAATTTACCCATCCTCCCACCTTTCATTTTGGCTAACCATTAGTTTATTTGATAAGTCTGTGAGTGTCTTTTTCTGTGGAAATATGTTCATTGGTAGCAATCTTAGGATAACATGGATAAATGATATCATAGGCTGTTTGTCATACCCTTTTCACTTACTTAACCTTATATGATTATTTCAAGGCTCAGCTGTAGTCCAGAAAACGGCATTGTTCATTTTTTTCCCGAGCTTACTATTCCATTCTGTCCATATACCACTTCTTCTTTTTCCATTCATATGTTTATGGACCTTTTTTTTTGCTTTCATGTCTTGGCTATTTCAATATTACTGCAGTGCACATTTGCCTGCCTCTGTCTTTCCGATCCTGGTGGTCTTCGTTTATAGGCTCAAAGGTGCCCTTCCGCATCATATGGTAGCTCAATTTTTACCTTGTAAAGCAGCTCCATTCAGTTCTTGTTAGTGCTTTTACCACTTTACATCCCACTAGCAGCTAGTAGGTATGAGTTGTCTAAAACCCATTCAGCATTTATAGTTTGTAGACTTTTTGCTAATGGCCATTTGACTGGTGTGAGCTGAAACCTTTTTGGAGGTTGGAAACGCATGTGGCTAATAATTCCTTATACTGAGCTTTAACCATATCCTTTTTCTTCGTTTCCTTTTTTTGTTAAAGAGTAGGTACAACTTCCCTCCTCTCTTGACTTCTTGAAAAATTTCTCATGTGTTGAATTTTCCTGCCTATTCCCTACCCCAGGGCATTTTTTGAGGGCAGGTGTCATTTAGAGCCCTGCATTCCTTGGGACTATTAAGCAACCATTAGCAGTGGGTTTAAAGCTGCTCTTGTGCGAAACAGCCACAAGGCGGCAGCATTATTACGTTCTCAACTCTTGTTACTTGGGCAAAAGAGTCTTCCTGGACGTAGGGTTCCGAGGTTGTAAATTAGAGTGGAATGTGCAGGGACAAGCCCCCAGAAGTTTATGTCTCCTTACTTATGTTTGTTTTTTAAATTTAGTTTCTATTTCTTATCGGAGTAAATTTGATTAGAGTGTGTTGATTGTCTGGCTGTACAGAATCTGCTCAATGATTCATACTTATGTCTGTTCACCTTTGGACCCTGTTACCATGTATGTGATTACAGAATGTATATTTTAAAGGTATTGGTGATTATATAATTCATATAATTTATCTGTTATATGTTTATATACATTTAACATACATTAGTATGTGTATATTAACCCCATAGTCCTAATTTACCCATCCTCCCACCTTTCCTTTTGGCTAACCATTAGTTTACTTGATAAGTCTGTGAGTGTCTTTTTCTGTGGAAATATGTTCTTTGGTAGCAATCTTAGGATAACATGTATAAATGATATCATAGGATATTTGTCATACCCTTTTGACTTACTTAACCTTATATGATTATTTGTAGGCTCAACTGTAGTCGTGAAAACGGCATTGTTCCTTTTTTTCCCGAGGCTACTATTCCATTTGGTACGTATACCACTTCATCTTTGTCCATTCATTTGTTTATGGACCTTTTTTTTGCTTCCATGTCTTGGCTATTTCAATATTGTTGCAGTGCATATTTGCCTGCATCTGTCTGTCCGATTTTGGTGGTTTTATATTATAGGCCCAAAAGGTGCCCTGCCGCATCATATGTTAACTCAATTTTTACCTTTTCAAGCAGCTCCATTCAGTTTTCGTTAGTGCTCTTACCACTTTACATCCCACCGGCACCAAGAAGGTACACAGTTCTCTAAAACCCCTTCAGCATTTATAGTTTGTAGACTTTTTGCTGCTGGTCATGACTGGTGTGAGCTGAAACCTTATTGAATTTGAATTTGCATATGGCTAATAATTTCCTTTACTGAGCTTTAGGCATGCCCTTTTTTTCTTTTCCTTTTTTTTTAAAGAGTGAGTACAACCTCCCTCCTCTTATTGACTTCTTGAAAAATTTCTCATGTGTTGAATTTTCTTGCCTATTCCCTACCCCAGGGCATTTTTTGAGGGCCTGTGTCATTTACAGCCCTGCAGTCCTTGTGAGTCTATAAGCAACCATTGGCACTGGGTTTAAAGCTGCTGTTGTGGGAAATAGCCACAAGGCAGCAGCATTATTACGTTCTCAACACTTGTTACTAGGGCAGCAGAGTCTTCCTGGAGGTAGTGTTCCGAGGTTGTAAACTAGAGTGGAATGTGCTGGGACAAGCCCCCAGAAGTTTATATCTCCTTACTTATGTTTGTTTTTTAAATTTATTTTCTACTTCTTATCGGAGTAAATTTGATTAGAGTGTTTTGATTGTCTGGCTGTACAGAATCTGCTCAATGATTCATACATATGTCTGTTCATCTTCGGAACCTGTTACCATGTATGTGATTACAGAATGTATATTTTGAAGGGATTGGTGATTATATAATTCATATCATTTATATGTTATATGTTTATGTACATTTAACTTACATTAGTATATTCATGTTAACCCCATAGTCCTAATTTACCCATCCCCCCACCTTTCATTTTGGCTAACCATTAGTTTATTTGATAAGTCTGTGAGTGTCTTTTTCTGTGGAAATATGTTCATTGGTAGCAATCTTAGGATAACATGTATAAATGATATCATAGGACATTTGTCATACCCTTTTGACTTACTTATCGTTATATGATTATTTCTAGGCTCAACTGTAGTCCTGCAAACGGCATTGTTCATTTTTTTCCCGAGGCTACTATTCCATTCTGTCCATATACCACTTCTTCTTTTTCCCGTCATCTGTTTATGGACCTTTTTTTGCTTCCATGTCTTGGCTCTTTCAATATTGCTGCAGTGCACATTTGCCTGCCTCTGTCTTTCCGATTCTGGTGGTCTTAGGTTATAGGCCCAAAAGGTGCCCTGCCGCATCATATGGTAGCTCAATTTTTACCTTTTCAAGCACAGCTCCATTCAGTTTGCGTTAGTGCTGTTGCCACTTTACATCCCACCAGCAGCCAGAAGGTACACAGTTCTCTAAAACCCCCTCAGCATTTATCGTTTGTAGACTTTTTGCTGATGGTTATGACTGGTGTGAACTGAAACCTTTTTGAATTTGAATTTGCTTGTGGCTTATAATTCCTTATACTGAGCTTTAGGCATGTCCTTTTTTTTCTTTTCCTTTTTTTTTAAAGAGTGAGTACAACTTCCCTCCTCTTATTGACTTCTTGAAAAATTTCTCATATGTTGAATTTTCTTGCCTATTGCCTACGCCAGGGCATGTTTTGAGGGCCTGTGTCATTTAGAGCCCTGCAGTCCTTGTGACTATATAAGCAACCATTGGCACTGGGTTTAAAGCTGCTGTTGTGGGAAACAGCCACAAGGCGGCAGCATTATTACGTTCTCAACTCTTGTTACTAGGGCAACTGAGTCTTCCTGGAGGCAGTTTTCCAAGGTTGTAAATTAGAGTGGAATGTGCTGGGACAAGCCCCAGAAGTTTATGTCTCCTTACTTATGTTTGTTTTTTAAACTTAATTTATACTTCTTGTCGGAGTAAATTTGATTAGAGTGTTTTGATTGTCTGGCTGTACAGAATCTGCTCAATGATTCATACATATGTCTGTTCATCTTCGGATCCTGTTACCATGTATGTGATCACAAAATATATATTTTCAAGGTATTGGTGATTATATAATTCATATAGTTTATCTGTTATATGTTTATATACATTTAACATACATTAGTATATGTATGTTAACCCCATAGTCCTAATTTACCCATCCTCCCACCTTTCATTTTGGCTAACCATTAGTTTCTTTGGTAAGTCTGTGAGTGTGTTTTTCTGTGGAAATATGTTCATTGGTAGCAATCTTAGGATAACATGTATAAATGATATCATAGGATGTTTGTCATACCCTTTTCACTTACTTAACCTTATATGATTATTTCTAGGCTCAACTGTAGTCCTGAAAACGGCATTGTTCATTTTTTTCGCGAGGCTACTATTACATTTGGTACGTATACCACTTCGTCTTTGTCCATTCATCTGTTTATGGACCTATTTTCTGCTTCCATGTCTTGGCTATTTCAATATTGCTGCAGTGCACATTTGCCTGCCTGTGTTTTTCAGATTCTGGTGGTCTTAGGTTATAGGCCCAAAAGGTGCCATGCCGCATCATATGGTAGCTCAATTTTTACCTTTTCAAGCATCTCCATTCAGTTTGCATTAGTGTTGTTACCACGTTACATCCCAGCAGCAGCTTGAAGGTACACAGTTCTCTAAAACCCCTTCAGCATTTATCGTTTGTAGACTTTTTGCTGATGGTTATGACTGGTGTGAGCTGAAACCTTTTTGAATTTGAATTTGCATGTGGCTAATAATTCCTTATACTGAGCTTTAGGCATGTCCTTTTTTTGTTTTCCTTTTTTTTAAAGAGTGAGTACAACTTCCCTCCTCTTATTGACTTCTTGAAAAATTTCTCATGTGTTGAATTTTCTTGCCTATTCCCTACCCCAGGGCATTTCTTGAGGGCCTGTGTCATTTACAGCCCTGCAGTCCTTGTAACTATGTAGGCAACCATTGGCACTGGGTTTAAAGCTGCTGCTGTGGGAAACAGCCACATGGCGGCAGCATTATTACGTCCTCAACTCTTGTTAATGGGGCAAAAGACTCTTCCTGGAGGTAGTGTTCCAAGGTTGGAAATTAGAGTGGAATGTGCTGGGACAAGCCCCCAGAAGTTTATCTCTCCTTACTTACGTTTGTTTTTTAAATATAATTTCTATTTCTTATCGGAGTAAATCTGATTAGAGTGTTTTGATTTTCTGGCTGTACAGAATCTGCTCATTGATTCATATTTATGTTTCTTCATCTTCGGATCCTGTTACCATGTATGTGATTACAGAATATATATTTTAAAGGTATTCGTGATTATATAATTCATATACTTTATATGTTATATGTTTATATACATTTAACATACATTAGTATATGTATGTTAACCCCATAGTCCTAATTTACCCATCCTCCCACCTTTCATTTTGGCTAACCATTAGTTTATTTGATAAGTCTGTGAGTGTCTTTTTCTGTGGAAATATGTTCATTGGTAGCAATCTTAGGATAACATGGATAAATGATATCATAGGCTGTTTGTCATACCCTTTTCACTTACTTAACCTTATATGATTATTTCAAGGCTCAGCTGTAGTCCAGAAAACGGCATTGTTCATTTTTTTCCCGAGCTTACTATTCCATTCTGTCCATATACCACTTCTTCTTTTTCCATTCATATGTTTATGGACCTTTTTTTTTGCTTTCATGTCTTGGCTATTTCAATATTACTGCAGTGCACATTTGCCTGCCTCTGTCTTTCCGATCCTGGTGGTCTTCGTTTATAGGCTCAAAGGTGCCCTGCCGCATCATATGGTAGCTCAATTTTTACCTTGTAAAGCAGCTCCATTCAGTTCTTGTTAGTGCTTTTACCACTTTACATCCCACCAGCAGCTAGTAGGTATGAGTTGTCTAAAACCCATTCAGCATTTATAGTTTGTAGACTTTTTGCTAATGGCCATTTGACTGGTGTGAGCTGAAACCTTTTTGGAGGTTGGAAACGCATGTGGCTAATAATTCCTTATACTGAGCTTTAACCATATCCTTTTTCTTCGTTTCCTTTTTTTGTTAAAGAGTAGGTACAACTTCCCTCCTCTCTTGACTTCTTGAAAAATTTCTCATGTGTTGAATTTTCCTGCCTATTCCCTACCCCAGGGCATTTTTTGAGGGCAGGTGTCATTTAGAGCCCTGCATTCCTTGGGACTATTAAGCAACCATTAGCCGTGGGTTTAAAGCTGCTCTTGTGCGAAACAGCCACAAGGCGGCAGCATTATTACGTTCTCAACTCTTGTTACTTGGGCAAAAGAGTCTTCCTGGAGGTAGGGTTCCGAGGTTGTAAATTAGAGTGGAATGTGCAGGGACAAGCCCCCAGAAGTTTATGTCTCCTTACTTATGTTTGTTTTTTAAATTTAGTTTCTATTTCTTATCGGAGTAAATTTGATTAGAGTGTGTTGATTGTCTGGCTGTACAGAATCTGCTCAATGATTCATACTTATGTCTGTTCACCTTTGGACCCTGTTACCATGTATGTGATTACAGAATGTATATTTTAAAGGTATTGGTGATTATATAATTCATATAATTTATCTGTTATATGTTTATATACATTTAACATACATTAGTATATGTATATTAACCCCATAGTCCTAATTTACCCATCCTCCCACCTTTCCTTTTGGCTAACCATTAGTTTACTTGATAAGTCTGTGAGTGTCTTTTTCTGTGGAAATATGTTCTTTGGTAGCAATCTTAGGATAACATGTATAAATGATATCATAGGATATTTGTCATACCCTTTTGACTTACTTAACCTTATATGATTATTTGTAGGCTCAACTGTAGTCGTGAAAACGGCATTGTTCCTTTTTTTCCCGAGGCTACTATTCCATTTGGTACGTATACCACTTCATCTTTGTCCATTCATTTGTTTATGGACCTTTTTTTTGCTTCCATGTCTTGGCTATTTCAATATTGTTGCAGTGCATATTTGCCTGCATCTGTCTTTCCGATTTTGGTGGTTTTATATTATAGGCCCAAAAGGTGCCCTGCCGCATCATATGTTAACTCAATTTTTACCTTTTCAAGCAGCTCCATTCAGTTTTCGTTAGTGCTCTTACCACTTTACATCCCACCGGCACCAAGAAGGTACACAGTTCTCTAAAACCCCTTCAGCATTTATAGTTTGTAGACTTTTTGCTGCTGGTCATGACTGGTGTGAGCTGAAACCTTATTGAATTTGAATTTGCATATGGCTAATAATTTCCTTTACTGAGCTTTAGGCATGCCCTTTTTTTCTTTTCCTTTTTTTTTAAAGAGTGAGTACAACCTCCCTCCTCTTATTGACTTCTTGAAAAATTTCTCATGTGTTGAATTTTCTTGCCTATTCCCTACCCCAGGGCATTTTTTGAGGGCCTGTGTCATTTACAGCCCTGCAGTCCTTGTGAGTCTATAAGCAACCATTGGCACTGGGTTTAAAGCTGCTGTTGTGGGAAATAGCCACAAGGCAGCAGCATTATTACGTTCTCAACACTTGTTACTAGGGCAGCAGAGTCTTCCTGGAGGTAGTGTTCCGAGGTTGTAAACTAGAGTGGAATGTGCTGGGACAAGCCCCCAGAAGTTTATATCTCCTTACTTATGTTTGTTTTTTAAATTTATTTTCTACTTCTTATCGGAGTAAATTTGATTAGAGTGTTTTGATTGTCTGGCTGTACAGAATCTGCTCAATGATTCATACATATGTCTGTTCATCTTCGGAACCTGTTACCATGTATGTGATTACAGAATGTATATTTTGAAGGGATTGGTGATTATATAATTCATATCATTTATATGTTATATGTTTATGTACATTTAACTTACATTAGTATATTCATGTTAACCCCATAGTCCTAATTTACCCATCCCCCCACCTTTCATTTTGGCTAACCATTAGTTTATTTGATAAGTCTGTGAGTGTCTTTTTCTGTGGAAATATGTTCATTGGTAGCAATCTTAGGATAACATGGATAAATGATATCATAGGACATTTGTCATACCCTTTTGACTTACTTATCGTTATATGATTATTTCTAGGCTCAACTGTAGTCCTGCAAACGGCATTGTTCATTTTTTTCCCGAGGCTACTATTCCATTCTGTCCATATACCACTTCTTCTTTTTCCCGTCATCTGTTTATGGACCTTTTTTTGCTTCCATGTCTTGGCTCTTTCAATATTGCTGCAGTGCACATTTGCCTGCCTCTGTCTTTCCGATTCTGGTGGTCTTAGGTTATAGGCCCAAAAGGTGCCCTGCCGCATCATATGGTAGCTCAATTTTTACCTTTTCAAGCACAGCTCCATTCAGTTTGCGTTAGTGCTGTTGCCACTTTACATCCCACCAGCAGCCAGAAGGTACACAGTTCTCTAAAACCCCCTCAGCATTTATCGTTTGTAGACTTTTTGCTGATGGTTATGACTGGTGTGAACTGAAACCTTTTTGAATTTGAATTTGCTTGTGGCTTATAATTCCTTATACTGAGCTTTAGGCATGTCCTTTTTTTTCTTTTCCTTTTTTTTTAAAGAGTGAGTACAACTTCCCTCCTCTTATTGACTTCTTGAAAAATTTCTCATAGGTTGAATTTTCTTGCCTATTGCCTACGCCAGGGCATGTTTTGAGGGCCTGTGTCATTTAGAGCCCTGCAGTCCTTGTGACTATATAAGCAACCATTGGCACTGGGTTTAAAGCTGCTGTTGTGGGAAACAGCCACAAGGCGGCAGCATTATTACGTTCTCAACTCTTGTTACTAGGGCAACTGAGTCTTCCTGGAGGCAGTTTTCCAAGGTTGTAAATTAGAGTGGAATGTGCTGGGACAAGCCCCAGAAGTTTATGTCTCCTTACTTATGTTTGTTTTTTAAACTTAATTTATACTTCTTGTCGGAGTAAATTTGATTAGAGTGTTTTGATTGTCTGGCTGTACAGAATCTGCTCAATGATTCATACATATGTCTGTTCATCTTCGGATCCTGTTACCATGTATGTGATCACAAAATATATATTTTCAAGGTATTGGTGATTATATAATTCATATAGTTTATCTGTTATATGTTTATATACATTTAACATACATTAGTATATGTATGTTAACCCCATAGTCCTAATTTACCCATCCTCCCACCTTTCATTTTGGCTAACCATTAGTTTCTTTGGTAAGTCTGTGAGTGTGTTTTTCTGTGGAAATATGTTCATTGGTAGCAATCTTAGGATAACATGTATAAATGATATCATAGGATGTTTGTCATACCCTTTTCACTTACTTAACCTTATATGATTATTTCTAGGCTCAACTGTAGTCCTGAAAACGGCATTGTTCATTTTTTTCGCGAGGCTACTATTACATTTGGTACGTATACCACTTCGTCTTTGTCCATTCATCTGTTTATGGACCTATTTTCTGCTTCCATGTCTTGGCTATTTCAATATTGCTGCAGTGCACATTGGCCTGCCTGTGTTTTTCAGATTCTGGTGGTCTTAGGTTATAGGCCCAAAAGGTGCCATGCCGCATCATATGGTAGCTCAATTTTTACCTTTTCAAGCATCTCCATTCAGTTTGCATTAGTGTTGTTACCACGTTACATCCCAGCAGCAGCTTGAAGGTACACAGTTCTCTAAAACCCCTTCAGCATTTATCGTTTGTAGACTTTTTGCTGATGGTTATGACTGGTGTGAGCTGAAACCTTTTTGAATTTGAATTTGCATGTGGCTAATAATTCCTTATACTGAGCTTTAGGCATGTCCTTTTTTTGTTTTCCTTTTTTTTAAAGAGTGAGTACAACTTCCCTCCTCTTATTGACTTCTTGAAAAATTTCTCATGTGTTGAATTTTCTTGCCTATTCCCTACCCCAGGGCATTTCTTGAGGGCCTGTGTCATTTACAGCCCTGCAGTCCTTGTGACTATGTAGGCAACCATTGGCACTGGGTTTAAAGCTGCTGCTGTGGGAAACAGCCACATGGCGGCAGCATTATTACGTCCTCAACTCTTGTTAATGGGGCAAAAGACTCTTCCTGGAGGTAGTGTTCCAAGGTTGGAAATTAGAGTGGAATGTGCTGGGACAAGCCCCCAGAAGTTTATCTCTCCTTACTTACGTTTGTTTTTTAAATTTAATTTCTATTTCTTATCGGAGTAAATCTGATTAGAGTGTTTTGATTTTCTGGCTGTACAGAATCTGCTCATTGATTCATATTTATGTTTCTTCATCTTCGGATCCTGTTACCATGTATGTGATTACAGAATATATATTTTAAAGGTATTCGTGATTATATAATTCATATACTTTATATGTTATATGTTTATATACATTTAACATACATTAGTATATGTATGTTAACCCCATAGTCCTAATTTACCCATCCTCCCACCTTTCATTTTGGCTAACCATTAGTTTATTTGATAAGTCTGTGAGTGTCTTTTTCTGTGGAAATATGTTCATTGGTAGCAATCTTAGGATAACATGTATAAATGATATCATAGGCTGTTTGTCATACCCTTTTCACTTACTTAACCTTATATGATTATTTCAAGGCTCAGCTGTAGTCCAGAAAACGGCATTGTTCATTTTTTTCCCGAGCTTACTATTCCATTCTGTCCATATACCACTTCTTCTTTTTCCATTCATATGTTTATGGACCTTTTTTTTTGCTTTCATGTCTTGGCTATTTCAATATTACTGCAGTGCACATTTGCCTGCCTCTGTCTTTCCGATCCTGGTGGTCTTCGTTTATAGGCTCAAAGGTGCCCTGCCGCATCATATGGTAGCTCAATTTTTACCTTGTAAAGCAGCTCCATTCAGTTCTTGTTAGTGCTTTTACCACTTTACATCCCACCAGCAGCTAGTAGGTATGAGTTGTCTAAAACCCATTCAGCATTTATAGTTTGTAGACTTTTTGCTAATGGCCATTTGACTGGTGTGAGCTGAAACCTTTTTGGAGGTTGGAAACGCATGTGGCTAATAATTCCTTATACTGAGCTTTAACCATATCCTTTTTCTTCGTTTCCTTTTTTTGTTAAAGAGTAGGTACAACTTCCCTCCTCTCTTGACTTCTTGAAAAATTTCTCATGTGTTGAATTTTCCTGCCTATTCCCTACCCCAGGGCATTTTTTGAGGGCAGGTGTCATTTAGAGCCCTGCATTCCTTGGGACTATTAAGCAAGCATTAGCAGTGGGTTTAAAGCTGCTCTTGTGCGAAACAGCCACAAGGCGGCAGCATTATTACGTTCTCAACTCTTGTTACTTGGGCAAAAGAGTCTTCCTGGAGGTAGGGTTCCGAGGTTGTAAATTAGAGTGGAATGTGCAGGGACAAGCCCCCAGAAGTTTATGTCTCCTTACTTATGTTTGTTTTTTAAATTTAGTTTCTATTTCTTATCGGAGTAAATTTGATTAGAGTGTGTTGATTGTCTGGCTGTACAGAATCTGCTCAATGATTCATACTTATGTCTGTTCACCTTTGGACCCTGTTACCATGTATGTGATTACAGAATGTATATTTTAAAGGTATTGGTGATTATATAATTCATATAATTTATCTGTTATATGTTTATATACATTTAACATACATTAGTATATGTATATTAACCCCATAGTCCTAATTTACCCATCCTCCCACCTTTCCTTTTGGCTAACCATTAGTTTACTTGATAAGTCTGTGAGTGTCTTTTTCTGTGGAAATATGTTCTTTGGTAGCAATCTTAGGATAACATGTATAAATGATATCATAGGATATTTGTCATACCCTTTTGACTTACTTAACCTTATATGATTATTTGTAGGCTCAACTGTAGTCGTGAAAACGGCATTGTTCCTTTTTTTCCCGAGGCTACTATTCCATTTGGTACGTATACCACTTCATCTTTGTCCATTCATTTGTTTATGGACCTTTTTTTTGCTTCCATGTCTTGGCTATTTCAATATTGTTGCAGTGCATATTTGCCTGCATCTGTCTTTCCGATTTTGGTGGTTTTATATTATAGGCCCAAAAGGTGCCCTGCCGCATCATATGTTAACTCAATTTTTACCTTTTCAAGCAGCTCCATTCAGTTTTCGTTAGTGCTCTTACCACTTTACATCCCACCGGCACCAAGAAGGTACACAGTTCTCTAAAACCCCTTCAGCATTTATAGTTTGTAGACTTTTTGCTGCTGGTCATGACTGGTGTGAGCTGAAACCTTATTGAATTTGAATTTGCATATGGCTAATAATTTCCTTTACTGAGCTTTAGGCATGCCCTTTTTTTCTTTTCCTTTTTTTTTAAAGAGTGAGTACAACCTCCCTCCTCTTATTGACTTCTTGAAAAATTTCTCATGTGTTGAATTTTCTTGCCTATTCCCTACCCCAGGGCATTTTTTGAGGGCCTGTGTCATTTACAGCCCTGCAGTCCTTGTGAGTCTATAAGCAACCATTGGCACTGGGTTTAAAGCTGCTGTTGTGGGAAATAGCCACAAGGCAGCAGCATTATTACGTTCTCAACACTTGTTACTAGGGCAGCAGAGTCTTCCTGGAGGTAGTGTTCCGAGGTTGTAAACTAGAGTGGAATGTGCTGGGACAAGCCCCCAGAAGTTTATATCTCCTTACTTATGTTTGTTTTTTAAATTTATTTTCTACTTCTTATCGGAGTAAATTTGATTAGAGTGTTTTGATTGTCTGGCTGTACAGAATCTGCTCAATGATTCATACATATGTCTGTTCATCTTCGGAACCTGTTACCATGTATGTGATTACAGAATGTATATTTTGAAGGGATTGGTGATTATATAATTCATATCATTTATATGTTATATGTTTATGTACATTTAACTTACATTAGTATATTCATGTTAACCCCATAGTCCTAATTTACCCATCCCCCCACCTTTCATTTTGGCTAACCATTAGTTTATTTGATAAGTCTGTGAGTGTCTTTTTCTGTGGAAATATGTTCATTGGTAGCAATCTTAGGATAACATGGATAAATGATATCATAGGACATTTGTCATACCCTTTTGACTTACTTATCGTTATATGATTATTTCTAGGCTCAACTGTAGTCCTGCAAACGGCATTGTTCATTTTTTTCCCGAGGCTACTATTCCATTCTGTCCATATACCACTTCTTCTTTTTCCCGTCATCTGTTTATGGACCTTTTTTTGCTTCCATGTCTTGGCTCTTTCAATATTGCTGCAGTGCACATTTGCCTGCCTCTGTCTTTCCGATTCTGGTGGTCTTAGGTTATAGGCCCAAAAGGTGCCCTGCCGCATCATATGGTAGCTCAATTTTTACCTTTTCAAGCACAGCTCCATTCAGTTTGCGTTAGTGCTGTTGCCACTTTACATCCCACCAGCAGCCAGAAGGTACACAGTTCTCTAAAACCCCCTCAGCATTTATCGTTTGTAGACTTTTTGCTGATGGTTATGACTGGTGTGAACTGAAACCTTTTTGAATTTGAATTTGCTTGTGGCTTATAATTCCTTATACTGAGCTTTAGGCATGTCCTTTTTTTTCTTTTCCTTTTTTTTTAAAGAGTGAGTACAACTTCCCTCCTCTTATTGACTTCTTGAAAAATTTCTCATAGGTTGAATTTTCTTGCCTATTGCCTACGCCAGGGCATGTTTTGAGGGCCTGTGTCATTTAGAGCCCTGCAGTCCTTGTGACTATATAAGCAACCATTGGCACTGGGTTTAAAGCTGCTGTTGTGGGAAACAGCCACAAGGCGGCAGCATTATTACGTTCTCAACTCTTGTTACTAGGGCAACTGAGTCTTCCTGGAGGCAGTTTTCCAAGGTTGTAAATTAGAGTGGAATGTGCTGGGACAAGCCCCAGAAGTTTATGTCTCCTTACTTATGTTTGTTTTTTAAACTTAATTTATACTTCTTGTCGGAGTAAATTTGATTAGAGTGTTTTGATTGTCTGGCTGTACAGAATCTGCTCAATGATTCATACATATGTCTGTTCATCTTCGGATCCTGTTACCATGTATGTGATCACAAAATATATATTTTCAAGGTATTGGTGATTATATAATTCATATAGTTTATCTGTTATATGTTTATATACATTTAACATACATTAGTATATGTATGTTAACCCCATAGTCCTAATTTACCCATCCTCCCACCTTTCATTTTGGCTAACCATTAGTTTCTTTGGTAAGTCTGTGAGTGTGTTTTTCTGTGGAAATATGTTCATTGGTAGCAATCTTAGGATAACATGTATAAATGATATCATAGGATGTTTGTCATACCCTTTTCACTTACTTAACCTTATATGATTATTTCTAGGCTCAACTGTAGTCCTGAAAACGGCATTGTTCATTTTTTTCGCGAGGCTACTATTACATTTGGTACGTATACCACTTCGTCTTTGTCCATTCATCTGTTTATGGACCTATTTTCTGCTTCCATGTCTTGGCTATTTCAATATTGCTGCAGTGCACATTGGCCTGCCTGTGTTTTTCAGATTCTGGTGGTCTTAGGTTATAGGCCCAAAAGGTGCCATGCCGCATCATATGGTAGCTCAATTTTTACCTTTTCAAGCATCTCCATTCAGTTTGCATTAGTGTTGTTACCACGTTACATCCCAGCAGCAGCTTGAAGGTACACAGTTCTCTAAAACCCCTTCAGCATTTATCGTTTGTAGACTTTTTGCTGATGGTTATGACTGGTGTGAGCTGAAACCTTTTTGAATTTGAATTTGCATGTGGCTAATAATTCCTTATACTGAGCTTTAGGCATGTCCTTTTTTTGTTTTCCTTTTTTTTAAAGAGTGAGTACAACTTCCCTCCTCTTATTGACTTCTTGAAAAATTTCTCATGTGTTGAATTTTCTTGCCTATTCCCTACCCCAGGGCATTTCTTGAGGGCCTGTGTCATTTACAGCCCTGCAGTCCTTGTGACTATGTAGGCAACCATTGGCACTGGGTTTAAAGCTGCTGCTGTGGGAAACAGCCACATGGCGGCAGCATTATTACGTCCTCAACTCTTGTTAATGGGGCAAAAGACTCTTCCTGGAGGTAGTGTTCCAAGGTTGGAAATTAGAGTGGAATGTGCTGGGACAAGCCCCCAGAAGTTTATCTCTCCTTACTTACGTTTGTTTTTTAAATTTAATTTCTATTTCTTATCGGAGTAAATCTGATTAGAGTGTTTTGATTTTCTGGCTGTACAGAATCTGCTCATTGATTCATATTTATGTTTCTTCATCTTCGGATCCTGTTACCATGTATGTGATTACAGAATATATATTTTAAAGGTATTCGTGATTATATAATTCATATACTTTATATGTTATATGTTTATATACATTTAACATACATTAGTATATGTATGTTAACCCCATAGTCCTAATTTACCCATCCTCCCACCTTTCATTTTGGCTAACCATTAGTTTATTTGATAAGTCTGTGAGTGTCTTTTTCTGTGGAAATATGTTCATTGGTAGCAATTTTACGATAACATATATAAATGATATCATAGGATATTTGTCATACCCTTTTCACTTACTTAACGTTATATGATTATTTCTAGGCTCAACTGTAGTCCTGAAAACGGCATTGTTCATTTTTTTCACGAGCCTACTATTCCATTCTGTCCATATACCACTTCGTCTTTGTCCATACATCTGTTTATGGACCTTTTTTTTTCCTTCCATGTCTTGGCTATTTCAATGTTGCTGCAGTGCACATTTGCCTGCCTCTGTCTTTCCGATTCTGGTGGTCTTAGGTTATAGGCCCAAAAGGTGCCCTGCCGCATCATATGGTAGCTCAATTTTTACCTTTTCAAGCAGCTCCATTCAGTTTGCGTTAGTGCTGTTGCCACTTTACATCCCACCAGCAACTAGAAGGTACACAGTTCTCTAAAACCCCTTCAGCATTTATAGTTTGTAGACTTTTTGCTGATGGTCATGACTCTTGTGAGCTTAAACCTTTTTGAATTTGAATATGTATGTGGCTAATAATTCCTTATACTGAGCTTTAGGCATGTCCTTTTTTTTGTTTTCCTTTTTTTTAAAGAGTGAGTACAACTTCCCTCCTCTTATTGACTTCTTGAAAAATTTCTCATGTGTTGAATTTTCTTGCCTATTCCCTACCCCAGGGCATGTTTTGTGGGCCTGTGTCATTTACAGCCCTGCAGTCCTTGTGACTATATAACCAACCATTGGCACTGGGTTTAAAGCTGCTGTTGTGGGAAAGAGCCACAAGACGGCAGCATTATTACATTCTCAACTCTTGTTATTAGGGCAACAGAGTCTTCCTGGAGGTAGTGTTCCCAGGTTGTAAATTAGAGAGGAATGTCCTGGGACAAGCCCCCAGAAGTTTATGTCTCCTTACTTATGTTTGTTTTTTAAATTTAATTTCTATTTCTTATCGGAGTAAATTTGATTAGAGTGTTTTGATTGTCTGGCTGTACAGAATCTGCTCAATGATTCATACATACGTCTGTTCATCTTCGGATACTGTTACCATGTATGTGATCACAAAATGTATATTTTGAAGGTATTGGTGATGATATAATTCATGTAATTTATATGTTATATGTTTATATACATTTAACATACATTAGTATATGTATGTTAACCCCATAGTCCTAATTTACCCATCCTCCCACCTTTCATTTTGGCTAACCATTAGTTTATTTGATAAGTCTGTGAGTGTCTTTTTCTGTGGAAATATGTTCATTGGTAGCAATCTTAGGATAACATGTATAAATGATATCATAGGCTGTTTGTCATACCCTTTTCACTTACTTAACCTTATATGATTATTTCAAGGCTCAGCTGTAGTCCAGAAAACGGCATTGTTCATTTTTTTCCCGAGCTTACTATTCCATTCTGTCCATATACCACTTCTTCTTTTTCCATTCATATGTTTATGGACCTTTTTTTTTGCTTTCATGTCTTGGCTATTTCAATATTACTGCAGTGCACATTTGCCTGCCTCTGTCTTTCCGATCCTGGTGGTCTTCGTTTATAGGCTCAAAGGTGCCCTGCCGCATCATATGGTAGCTCAATTTTTACCTTGTAAAGCAGCTCCATTCAGTTCTTGTTAGTGCTTTTACCACTTTACATCCCACCAGCAGCTAGTAGGTATGAGTTGTCTAAAACCCATTCAGCATTTATAGTTTGTAGACTTTTTGCTAATGGCCATTTGACTGGTGTGAGCTGAAACCTTTTTGGAGGTTGGAAACGCATGTGGCTAATAATTCCTTATACTGAGCTTTAACCATATCCTTTTTCTTCGTTTCCTTTTTTTGTTAAAGAGTAGGTACAACTTCCCTCCTCTCTTGACTTCTTGAAAAATTTCTCATGTGTTGAATTTTCCTGCCTATTCCCTACCCCAGGGCATTTTTTGAGGGCAGGAGTCATTTAGAGCCCTGCATTCCTTGGGACTATTAAGCAACCATTAGCAGTGGGTTTAAAGCTGCTCTTGTGCGAAACAGCCACAAGGCGGCAGCATTATTACGTTCTCAACTCTTGTTACTTGGGCAAAAGAGTCTTCCTGGAGGTAGGGTTCCGAGGTTGTAAATTAGAGTGGAATGTGCAGGGACAAGCCCCCAGAAGTTTATGTCTCCTTACTTATGTTTGTTTTTTAAATTTAGTTTCTATTTCTTATCGGAGTAAATTTGATTAGAGTGTGTTGATTGTCTGGCTGTACAGAATCTGCTCAATGATTCATACTTATGTCTGTTCACCTTTGGACCCTGTTACCATGTATGTGATTACAGAATGTATATTTTAAAGGTATTGGTGATTATATAATTCATATAATTTATCTGTTATATGTTTATATACATTTAACATACATTAGTATATGTATATTAACCCCATAGTCCTAATTTACCCATCCTCCCACCTTTCCTTTTGGCTAACCATTAGTTTACTTGATAAGTCTGTGAGTGTCTTTTTCTGTGGAAATATGTTCTTTGGTAGCAATCTTAGGATAACATGTATAAATGATATCATAGGATATTTGTCATACCCTTTTGACTTACTTAACCTTATATGATTATTTGTAGGCTCAACTGTAGTCGTGAAAACGGCATTGTTCCTTTTTTTCCCGAGGCTACTATTCCATTTGGTACGTATACCACTTCATCTTTGTCCATTCATTTGTTTATGGACCTTTTTTTTGCTTCCATGTCTTGGCTATTTCAATATTGTTGCAGTGCATATTTGCCTGCATCTGTCTTTCCGATTCTGGTGGTCTTAGGTTATAGGCCCAAAAAGTGCCCTGCCGCATCATATGGTAGCTCAATTTTTACCTTTTCAAGCACAGCTCCATTCAGTTTGCGTTAGTGCTGTTGCCACTTTACATCCCACCAGCAGCCAGAAGGTACACAGTTCTCTAAAACCCCCTCAGCATTTATCGTTTGTAGACTTTTTGCTGATGGTTATGACTGGTGTGAACTGAAACCTTTTTGAATTTGAATTTGCTTGTGGCTTATAATTCCTTATACTGAGCTTTAGGCATGTCCTTTTTTTTCTTTTCCTTTTTTTTTAAAGAGTGAGTACAACCTCCCTCCTCTTATTGACTTCTTGAAAAATTTCTCATGTGTTGAATTTTCTTGCCTATTCCCTACCCCAGGGCATTTTTTGAGGGCCTGTGTCATTTACAGCCCTGCAGTCCTTGTGACTATATAACCAACCATTGGCACTGGGTTTAAAGCTGCTGTTGTGGGAAATAGCCACAAGGCAGCAGCATTATTACGTTCTCAACACTTGTTACTAGGGCAGCAGAGTCTTCCTGGAGGTAGTGTTCCGAGGTTGTAAACTAGAGTGGAATGTGCTGGGACAAGCCCCCAGAAGTTTATATCTCCTTACTTATGTTTGTTTTTTAAATTTATTTTCTACTTCTTATCGGAGTAAATTTGATTAGAGTGTTTTGATTGTCTGGCTGTACAGAATCTGCTCAATGATTCATACATATGTCTGTTCATCTTCGGAACCTGTTACCATGTATGTGATTACAGAATGTATATTTTGAAGGGATTGGTGATTATATAATTCATATCATTTATATGTTATATGTTTATGTACATTTAACTTACATTAGTATATTCATGTTAACCCCATAGTCCTAATTTACCCATCCCCCCACCTTTCATTTTGGCTAACCATTAGTTTATTTGATAAGTCTGTGAGTGTCTTTTTCTGTGGAAATATGTTCATTGGTAGCAATCTTAGGATAACATGTATAAATGATATCATAGGACATTTGTCATACCCTTTTGACTTACTTATCGTTATATGATTATTTCTAGGCTCAACTGTAGTCCTGCAAACGGCATTGTTCATTTTTTTCCCGAGGCTACTATTCCATTCTGTCCATATACCACTTCTTCTTTTTCCCGTCATCTGTTTATGGACCTTTTTTTGCTTCCATGTCTTGGCTCTTTCAATATTGCTGCAGTGCACATTTGCCTGCCTCTGTCTTTCCGATTCTGGTGGTCTTAGGTTATAGGCCCAAAAGGTGCCCTGCCGCATCATATGGTAGCTCAATTTTTACCTTTTCAAGCACAGCTCCATTCAGTTTGCGTTAGTGCTGTTGCCACTTTACATCCCACCAGCAGCCAGAAGGTACACAGTTCTCTAAAACCCCCTCAGCATTTATCGTTTGTAGACTTTTTGCTGATGGTTATGACTGGTGTGAACTGAAACCTTTTTGAATTTGAATTTGCTTGTGGCTTATAATTCCTTATACTGAGCTTTAGGCATGTCCTTTTTTTTCTTTCCCTTTTTTTTTAAAGAGTGAGTACAACTTCCCTCCTCTTATTGACTTCTTGAAAAATTTCTCATATGTTGAATTTTCTTGCCTATTGCCTACGCCAGGGCATGTTTTGAGGGCCTGTGTCATTTAGAGCCCTGCAGTCCTTGTGACTATATAAGCAACCATTGGCACTGGGTTTAAAGCTGCTGTTGTGGGAAACAGCCACAAGGCGGCAGCATTATTACGTTCTCAACTCTTGTTACTAGGGCAACTGAGTCTTCCTGGAGGCAGTTTTCCAAGGTTGTAAATTAGAGTGGAATGTGCTGGGACAAGCCCCAGAAGTTTATGTCTCCTTACTTATGTTTGTTTTTTAAACTTAATTTATACTTCTTGTCGGAGTAAATTTGATTAGAGTGTTTTGATTGTCTGGCTGTACAGAATCTGCTCAATGATTCATACATATGTCTGTTCATCTTCGGATCCTGTTACCATGTATGTGATCACAAAATATATATTTTCAAGGTATTGGTGATTATATAATTCATATAGTTTATCTGTTATATGTTTATATACATTTAACATACATTAGTATATGTATGTTAACCCCATAGTCCTAATTTACCCATCCTCCCACCTTTCATTTTGGCTAACCATTAGTTTCTTTGGTAAGTCTGTGAGTGTGTTTTTCTGTGGAAATATGTTCATTGGTAGCAATCTTAGGATAACATGTATAAATGATATCATAGGATGTTTGTCATACCCTTTTCACTTACTTAACCTTATATGATTATTTCTAGGCTCAACTGTAGTCCTGAAAACGGCATTGTTCATTTTTTTCGCGAGGCTACTATTACATTTGGTACGTATACCACTTCGTCTTTGTCCATTCATCTGTTTATGGACCTATTTTCTGCTTCCATGTCTTGGCTATTTCAATATTGCTGCAGTGCACATTGGCCTGCCTGTGTTTTTCAGATTCTGGTGGTCTTAGGTTATAGGCCCAAAAGGTGCCATGCCGCATCATATGGTAGCTCAATTTTTACCTTTTCAAGCATCTCCATTCAGTTTGCATTAGTGTTGTTACCACGTTACATCCCAGCAGCAGCTTGAAGGTACACAGTTCTCTAAAACCCCTTCAGCATTTATCGTTTGTAGACTTTTTGCTGATGGTTATGACTGGTGTGAGCTGAAACCTTTTTGAATTTGAATTTGCATGTGGCTAATAATTCCTTATACTGAGCTTTAGGCAGGCCCTTTTTTGTTTTCCTTTTTTTTAAAGAGTGAGTACAACTTCCCTCCTCTTATTGACTTCTTGAAAAATTTCTCATGTGTTGAATTTTCTTGCCTATTCCCTACCCCAGGGCATTTCTTGAGGGCCTGTGTCACTTACAGCCCTGCAGTCCTTGTGACTATGTAGGCAACCATTGGCACTGGGTTTAAAGCTGCTGCTGTGGGAAACAGCCACATGGCGGCAGCATTATTACGTCCTCAACTCTTGTTAATGGGGCAAAAGACTCTTCCTGGAGGTAGTGTTCCAAGGTTGGAAATTAGAGTGGAATGTGCTGGGACAAGCCCCCAGAAGTTTATCTCTCCTTACTTATGTTTGTTTTTTAAATATAATTTCTATTTCTTATCGGAGTAAATCTGATTAGAGTGTTTTGATTTTCTGGCTGTACAGAATCTGCTCATTGATTCATATTTATGTTTCTTCATCTTCGGATCCTGTTACCATGTATGTGATTACAGAATATATATTTTAAAGGTATTCGTGATTATATAATTCATATACTTTATATGTTATATGTTTATATACATTTAACATACATTAGTATATGTATGTTAACCCCATAGTCCTAATTTACCCATCCTCCCACCTTTCATTTTGGCTAACCATTAGTTTATTTGATAAGTCTGTGAGTGTCTTTTTCTGTGGAAATATGTTCATTGGTAGCAATCTTAGGATAACATGGATAAATGATATCATAGGCTGTTTGTCATACCCTTTTCACTTACTTAACCTTATATGATTATTTCAAGGCTCAGCTGTAGTCCAGAAAACGGCATTGTTCATTTTTTTCCCGAGCTTACTATTCCATTCTGTCCATATACCACTTCTTCTTTTTCCATTCATATGTTTATGGACCTTTTTTTTTGCTTTCATGTCTTGGCTATTTCAATATTACTGCAGTGCACATTTGCCTGCCTCTGTCTTTCCGATCCTGGTGGTCTTCGTTTATAGGCTCAAAGGTGCCCTTCCGCATCATATGGTAGCTCAATTTTTACCTTGTAAAGCAGCTCCATTCAGTTCTTGTTAGTGCTTTTACCACTTTACATCCCACTAGCAGCTAGTAGGTATGAGTTGTCTAAAACCCATTCAGCATTTATAGTTTGTAGACTTTTTGCTAATGGCCATTTGACTGGTGTGAGCTGAAACCTTTTTGGAGGTTGGAAACGCATGTGGCTAATAATTCCTTATACTGAGCTTTAACCATATCCTTTTTCTTCGTTTCCTTTTTTTGTTAAAGAGTAGGTACAACTTCCCTCCTCTCTTGACTTCTTGAAAAATTTCTCATGTGTTGAATTTTCCTGCCTATTCCCTACCCCAGGGCATTTTTTGAGGGCAGGTGTCATTTAGAGCCCTGCATTCCTTGGGACTATTAAGCAACCATTAGCAGTGGGTTTAAAGCTGCTCTTGTGCGAAACAGCCACAAGGCGGCAGCATTATTACGTTCTCAACTCTTGTTACTTGGGCAAAAGAGTCTTCCTGGACGTAGGGATCCGAGGTTGTAAATTAGAGTGGAATGTGCAGGGACAAGCCCCCAGAAGTTTATGTCTCCTTACTTATGTTTGTTTTTTAAATTTAGTTTCTATTTCTTATCGGAGTAAATTTGATTAGAGTGTGTTGATTGTCTGGCTGTACAGAATCTGCTCAATGATTCATACTTATGTCTGTTCACCTTTGGACCCTGTTACCATGTATGTGATTACAGAATGTATATTTTAAAGGTATTGGTGATTATATAATTCATATAATTTATCTGTTATATGTTTATATACATTTAACATACATTAGTATGTGTATATTAACCCCATAGTCCTAATTTACCCATCCTCCCACCTTTCCTTTTGGCTAACCATTAGTTTACTTGATAAGTCTGTGAGTGTCTTTTTCTGTGGAAATATGTTCTTTGGTAGCAATCTTAGGATAACATGTATAAATGATATCATAGGATATTTGTCATACCCTTTTGACTTACTTAACCTTATATGATTATTTGTAGGCTCAACTGTAGTCGTGAAAACGGCATTGTTCCTTTTTTTCCCGAGGCTACTATTCCATTTGGTACGTATACCACTTCATCTTTGTCCATT
The DNA here is from genome assembly GCF_965194825.1 of Balaenoptera physalus. Taxonomy (NCBI): domain Eukaryota; kingdom Metazoa; phylum Chordata; class Mammalia; order Artiodactyla; family Balaenopteridae; genus Balaenoptera; species Balaenoptera physalus. Next base: position 212,014 of record NW_028126582.1, read on the forward strand.
CATTTGTTTATGGACCTTTTTTTTGCTTCCATGTCTTGGCTATTTCAATATTGTTGCAGTGCATATTTGCCTGCATCTGTCTGTCCGATTTTGGTGGTTTTATATTATAGGCCCAAAAGGTGCCCTGCCGCATCATATGTTAACTCAATTTTTACCTTTTCAAGCAGCTCCATTCAGTTTTCGTTAGTGCTCTTACCACTTTACATCCCACCGGCACCAAGAAGGTACACAGTTCTCTAAAACCCCTTCAGCATTTATAGCTTGTAGACTTTTTGCTGCTGGTCATGACTGGTGTGAGCTGAAACCTTATTGAATTTGAATTTGCATATGGCTAATAATTTCCTTTACTGAGCTTTAGGCATGCCCTTTTTTTCTTTTCCTTTTTTTTTAAAGAGTGAGTACAACCTCCCTCCTCTTATTGACTTCTTGAAAAATTTCTCATGTGTTGAATTTTCTTGCCTATTCCCTACCCCAGGGCATTTTTTGAGGGCCTGTGTCATTTACAGCCCTGCAGTCCTTGTGAGTCTATAAGCAACCATTGGCACTGGGTTTAAAGCTGCTGTTGTGGGAAATAGCCACAAGGCAGCAGCATTATTACGTTCTCAACACTTGTTACTAGGGCAGCAGAGTCTTCCTGGAGGTAGTGTTCCGAGGTTGTAAACTAGAGTGGAATGTGCTGGGACAAGCCCCCAGAAGTTTATATCTCCTTACTTATGTTTGTTTTTTAAATTTATTTTCTACTTCTTATCGGAGTAAATTTGATTAGAGTGTTTTGATTGTCTGGCTGTACAGAATCTGCTCAATGATTCATACATATGTCTGTTCATCTTCGGAACCTGTTACCATGTATGTGATTACAGAATGTATATTTTGAAGGGATTGGTGATTATATAATTCATATCATTTATATGTTATATGTTTATGTACATTTAACTTACATTAGTATATTCATGTTAACCCCATAGTCCTAATTTACCCATCCCCCCACCTTTCATTTTGGCTAACCATTAGTTTATTTGATAAGTCTGTGAGTGTCTTTTTCTGTGGAAATATGTTCATTGGTAGCAATCTTAGGATAACATGTATAAATGATATCATAGGACATTTGTCATACCCTTTTGACTTACTTATCGTTATATGATTATTTCTAGGCTCAACTGTAGTCCTGCAAACGGCATTGTTCATTTTTTTCCCGAGGCTACTATTCCATTCTGTCCATATACCACTTCTTCTTTTTCCCGTCATCTGTTTATGGACCTTTTTTTGCTTCCATGTCTTGGCTCTTTCAATATTGCTGCAGTGCACATTTGCCTGCCTCTGTCTTTCCGATTCTGGTGGTCTTAGGTTATAGGCCCAAAAGGTGCCCTGCCGCATCATATGGTAGCTCAATTTTTACCTTTTCAAGCACAGCTCCATTCAGTTTGCGTTAGTGCTGTTGCCACTTTACATCCCACCAGCAGCCAGAAGGTACACAGTTCTCTAAAACCCCCTCAGCATTTATCGTTTGTAGACTTTTTGCTGATGGTTATGACTGGTGTGAACTGAAACCTTTTTGAATTTGAATTTGCTTGTGGCTTATAATTCCTTATACTGAGCTTTAGGCATGTCCTTTTTTTTCTTTCCCTTTTTTTTTAAAGAGTGAGTACAACTTCCCTCCTCTTATTGACTTCTTGAAAAATTTCTCATAGGTTGAATTTTCTTGCCTATTGCCTACGCCAGGGCATGTTTTGAGGGCCTGTGTCATTTAGAGCCCTGCAGTCCTTGTGACTATATAAGCAACCATTGGCACTGGGTTTAAAGCTGCTGTTGTGGGAAACAGCCACAAGGCGGCAGCATTATTACGTTCTCAACTCTTGTTACTAGGGCAACTGAGTCTTCCTGGAGGCAGTTTTCCAAGGTTGTAAATTAGAGTGGAATGTGCTGGGACAAGCCCCAGAAGTTTATGTCTCCTTACTTATGTTTGTTTTTTAAACTTAATTTATACTTCTTGTCGGAGTAAATTTGATTAGAGTGTTTTGATTGTCTGGCTGTACAGAATCTGCTCAATGATTCATACATATGTCTGTTCATCTTCGGATCCTGTTACCATGTATGTGATCACAAAATATATATTTTCAAGGTATTGGTGATTATATAATTCATATAGTTTATCTGTTATATGTTTATATACATTTAACATACATTAGTATATGTATGTTAACCCCATAGTCCTAATTTACCCATCCTCCCACCTTTCATTTTGGCTAACCATTAGTTTCTTTGGTAAGTCTGTGAGTGTGTTTTTCTGTGGAAATATGTTCATTGGTAGCAATCTTAGGATAACATGTATAAATGATATCATAGGATGTTTGTCATACCCTTTTCACTTACTTAACCTTATATGATTATTTCTAGGCTCAACTGTAGTCCTGAAAACGGCATTGTTCATTTTTTTCGCGAGGCTACTATTACATTTGGTACGTATACCACTTCGTCTTTGTCCATTCATCTGTTTATGGACCTATTTTCTGCTTCCATGTCTTGGCTATTTCAATATTGCTGCAGTGCACATTGGCCTGCCTGTGTTTTTCAGATTCTGGTGGTCTTAGGTTATAGGCCCAAAAGGTGCCATGCCGCATCATATGGTAGCTCAATTTTTACCTTTTCAAGCATCTCCATTCAGTTTGCATTAGTGTTGTTACCACGTTACATCCCAGCAGCAGCTTGAAGGTACACAGTTCTCTAAAACCCCTTCAGCATTTATCGTTTGTAGACTTTTTGCTGATGGTTATGACTGGTGTGAGCTGAAACCTTTTTGAATTTGAATTTGCATGTGGCTAATAATTCCTTATACTGAGCTTTAGGCATGTCCTTTTTTTGTTTTCCTTTTTTTTAAAGAGTGAGTACAACTTCCCTCCTCTTATTGACTTCTTGAAAAATTTCTCATGTGTTGAATTTTCTTGCCTATTCCCTACCCCAGGGCATTTCTTGAGGGCCTGTGTCATTTACAGCCCTGCAGTCCTTGTAACTATGTAGGCAACCATTGGCACTGGGTTTAAAGCTGCTGCTGTGGGAAACAGCCACATGGCGGCAGCATTATTACGTCCTCAACTCTTGTTAATGGGGCAAAAGACTCTTCCTGGAGGTAGTGTTCCAAGGTTGGAAATTAGAGTGGAATGTGCTGGGACAAGCCCCCAGAAGTTTATCTCTCCTTACTTACGTTTGTTTTTTAAATATAATTTCTATTTCTTATCGGAGTAAATCTGATTAGAGTGTTTTGATTTTCTGGCTGTACAGAATCTGCTCATTGATTCATATTTATGTTTCTTCATCTTCGGATCCTGTTACCATGTATGTGATTACAGAATATATATTTTAAAGGTATTCGTGATTATATAATTCATATACTTTATATGTTATATGTTTATATACATTTAACATACATTAGTATATGTATGTTAACCCCATAGTCCTAATTTACCCATCCTCCCACCTTTCATTTTGGCTAACCATTAGTTTATTTGATAAGTCTGTGAGTGTCTTTTTCTGTGGAAATATGTTCATTGGTAGCAATCTTAGGATAACATGGATAAATGATATCATAGGCTGTTTGTCATACCCTTTTCACTTACTTAACCTTATATGATTATTTCAAGGCTCAGCTGTAGTCCAGAAAACGGCATTGTTCATTTTTTTCCCGAGCTTACTATTCCATTCTGTCCATATACCACTTCTTCTTTTTCCATTCATATGTTTATGGACCTTTTTTTTTGCTTTCATGTCTTGGCTATTTCAATATTACTGCAGTGCACATTTGCCTGCCTCTGTCTTTCCGATCCTGGTGGTCTTCGTTTATAGGCTCAAAGGTGCCCTGCCGCATCATATGGTAGCTCAATTTTTACCTTGTAAAGCAGCTCCATTCAGTTCTTGTTAGTGCTTTTACCACTTTACATCCCACCAGCAGCTAGTAGGTATGAGTTGTCTAAAACCCATTCAGCATTTATAGTTTGTAGACTTTTTGCTAATGGCCATTTGACTGGTGTGAGCTGAAACCTTTTTGGAGGTTGGAAACGCATGTGGCTAATAATTCCTTATACTGAGCTTTAACCATATCCTTTTTCTTCGTTTCCTTTTTTTGTTAAAGAGTAGGTACAACTTCCCTCCTCTCTTGACTTCTTGAAAAATTTCTCATGTGTTGAATTTTCCTGCCTATTCCCTACCCCAGGGCATTTTTTGAGGGCAGGTGTCATTTAGAGCCCTGCATTCCTTGGGACTATTAAGCAACCATTAGCCGTGGGTTTAAAGCTGCTCTTGTGCGAAACAGCCACAAGGCGGCAGCATTATTACGTTCTCAACTCTTGTTACTTGGGCAAAAGAGTCTTCCTGGAGGTAGGGTTCCGAGGTTGTAAATTAGAGTGGAATGTGCAGGGACAAGCCCCCAGAAGTTTATGTCTCCTTACTTATGTTTGTTTTTTAAATTTAGTTTCTATTTCTTATCGGAGTAAATTTGATTAGAGTGTGTTGATTGTCTGGCTGTACAGAATCTGCTCAATGATTCATACTTATGTCTGTTCACCTTTGGACCCTGTTACCATGTATGTGATTACAGAATGTATATTTTAAAGGTATTGGTGATTATATAATTCATATAATTTATCTGTTATATGTTTATATACATTTAACATACATTAGTATATGTATATTAACCCCATAGTCCTAATTTACCCATCCTCCCACCTTTCCTTTTGGCTAACCATTAGTTTACTTGATAAGTCTGTGAGTGTCTTTTTCTGTGGAAATATGTTCTTTGGTAGCAATCTTAGGATAACATGTATAAATGATATCATAGGATATTTGTCATACCCTTTTGACTTACTTAACCTTATATGATTATTTGTAGGCTCAACTGTAGTCGTGAAAACGGCATTGTTCCTTTTTTTCCCGAGGCTACTATTCCATTTGGTACGTATACCACTTCATCTTTGTCCATTCATTTGTTTATGGACCTTTTTTTTGCTTCCATGTCTTGGCTATTTCAATATTGTTGCAGTGCATATTTGCCTGCATCTGTCTTTCCGATTTTGGTGGTTTTATATTATAGGCCCAAAAGGTGCCCTGCCGCATCATATGTTAACTCAATTTTTACCTTTTCAAGCAGCTCCATTCAGTTTTCGTTAGTGCTCTTACCACTTTACATCCCACCGGCACCAAGAAGGTACACAGTTCTCTAAAACCCCTTCAGCATTTATAGTTTGTAGACTTTTTGCTGCTGGTCATGACTGGTGTGAGCTGAAACCTTATTGAATTTGAATTTGCATATGGCTAATAATTTCCTTTACTGAGCTTTAGGCATGCCCTTTTTTTCTTTTCCTTTTTTTTTAAAGAGTGAGTACAACCTCCCTCCTCTTATTGACTTCTTGAAAAATTTCTCATGTGTTGAATTTTCTTGCCTATTCCCTACCCCAGGGCATTTTTTGAGGGCCTGTGTCATTTACAGCCCTGCAGTCCTTGTGAGTCTATAAGCAACCATTGGCACTGGGTTTAAAGCTGCTGTTGTGGGAAATAGCCACAAGGCAGCAGCATTATTACGTTCTCAACACTTGTTACTAGGGCAGCAGAGTCTTCCTGGAGGTAGTGTTCCGAGGTTGTAAACTAGAGTGGAATGTGCTGGGACAAGCCCCCAGAAGTTTATATCTCCTTACTTATGTTTGTTTTTTAAATTTATTTTCTACTTCTTATCGGAGTAAATTTGATTAGAGTGTTTTGATTGTCTGGCTGTACAGAATCTGCTCAATGATTCATACATATGTCTGTTCATCTTCGGAACCTGTTACCATGTATGTGATTACAGAATGTATATTTTGAAGGGATTGGTGATTATATAATTCATATCATTTATATGTTATATGTTTATGTACATTTAACTTACATTAGTATATTCATGTTAACCCCATAGTCCTAATTTACCCATCCCCCCACCTTTCATTTTGGCTAACCATTAGTTTATTTGATAAGTCTGTGAGTGTCTTTTTCTGTGGAAATATGTTCATTGGTAGCAATCTTAGGATAACATGTATAAATGATATCATAGGACATTTGTCATACCCTTTTGACTTACTTATCGTTATATGATTATTTCTAGGCTCAACTGTAGTCCTGCAAACGGCATTGTTCATTTTTTTCCCGAGGCTACTATTCCATTCTGTCCATATACCACTTCTTCTTTTTCCCGTCATCTGTTTATGGACCTTTTTTTGCTTCCATGTCTTGGCTCTTTCAATATTGCTGCAGTGCACATTTGCCTGCCTCTGTCTTTCCGATTCTGGTGGTCTTAGGTTATAGGCCCAAAAGGTGCCCTGCCGCATCATATGGTAGCTCAATTTTTACCTTTTCAAGCACAGCTCCATTCAGTTTGCGTTAGTGCTGTTGCCACTTTACATCCCACCAGCAGCCAGAAGGTACACAGTTCTCTAAAACCCCCTCAGCATTTATCGTTTGTAGACTTTTTGCTGATGGTTATGACTGGTGTGAACTGAAACCTTTTTGAATTTGAATTTGCTTGTGGCTTATAATTCCTTATACTGAGCTTTAGGCATGTCCTTTTTTTTCTTTCCCTTTTTTTTTAAAGAGTGAGTACAACTTCCCTCCTCTTATTGACTTCTTGAAAAATTTCTCATAGGTTGAATTTTCTTGCCTATTGCCTACGCCAGGGCATGTTTTGAGGGCCTGTGTCATTTAGAGCCCTGCAGTCCTTGTGACTATATAAGCAACCATTGGCACTGGGTTTAAAGCTGCTGTTGTGGGAAACAGCCACAAGGCGGCAGCATTATTACGTTCTCAACTCTTGTTACTAGGGCAACTGAGTCTTCCTGGAGGCAGTTTTCCAAGGTTGTAAATTAGAGTGGAATGTGCTGGGACAAGCCCCAGAAGTTTATGTCTCCTTACTTATGTTTGTTTTTTAAACTTAATTTATACTTCTTGTCGGAGTAAATTTGATTAGAGTGTTTTGATTGTCTGGCTGTACAGAATCTGCTCAATGATTCATACATATGTCTGTTCATCTTCGGATCCTGTTACCATGTATGTGATCACAAAATATATATTTTCAAGGTATTGGTGATTATATAATTCATATAGTTTATCTGTTATATGTTTATATACATTTAACATACATTAGTATATGTATGTTAACCCCATAGTCCTAATTTACCCATCCTCCCACCTTTCATTTTGGCTAACCATTAGTTTCTTTGGTAAGTCTGTGAGTGTGTTTTTCTGTGGAAATATGTTCATTGGTAGCAATCTTAGGATAACATGTATAAATGATATCATAGGATGTTTGTCATACCCTTTTCACTTACTTAACCTTATATGATTATTTCTAGGCTCAACTGTAGTCCTGAAAACGGCATTGTTCATTTTTTTCGCGAGGCTACTATTACATTTGGTACGTATACCACTTCGTCTTTGTCCATTCATCTGTTTATGGACCTATTTTCTGCTTCCATGTCTTGGCTATTTCAATATTGCTGCAGTGCACATTGGCCTGCCTGTGTTTTTCAGATTCTGGTGGTCTTAGGTTATAGGCCCAAAAGGTGCCATGCCGCATCATATGGTAGCTCAATTTTTACCTTTTCAAGCATCTCCATTCAGTTTGCATTAGTGTTGTTACCACGTTACATCCCAGCAGCAGCTTGAAGGTACACAGTTCTCTAAAACCCCTTCAGCATTTATCGTTTGTAGACTTTTTGCTGATGGTTATGACTGGTGTGAGCTGAAACCTTTTTGAATTTGAATTTGCATGTGGCTAATAATTCCTTATACTGAGCTTTAGGCATGTCCTTTTTTTGTTTTCCTTTTTTTTAAAGAGTGAGTACAACTTCCCTCCTCTTATTGACTTCTTGAAAAATTTCTCATGTGTTGAATTTTCTTGCCTATTCCCTACCCCAGGGCATTTCTTGAGGGCCTGTGTCATTTACAGCCCTGCAGTCCTTGTGACTATGTAGGCAACCATTGGCACTGGGTTTAAAGCTGCTGCTGTGGGAAACAGCCACATGGCGGCAGCATTATTACGTCCTCAACTCTTGTTAATGGGGCAAAAGACTCTTCCTGGAGGTAGTGTTCCAAGGTTGGAAATTAGAGTGGAATGTGCTGGGACAAGCCCCCAGAAGTTTATCTCTCCTTACTTACGTTTGTTTTTTAAATTTAATTTCTATTTCTTATCGGAGTAAATCTGATTAGAGTGTTTTGATTTTCTGGCTGTACAGAATCTGCTCATTGATTCATATTTATGTTTCTTCATCTTCGGATCCTGTTACCATGTATGTGATTACAGAATATATATTTTAAAGGTATTCGTGATTATATAATTCATATACTTTATATGTTATATGTTTATATACATTTAACATACATTAGTATATGTATGTTAACCCCATAGTCCTAATTTACCCATCCTCCCACCTTTCATTTTGGCTAACCATTAGTTTATTTGATAAGTCTGTGAGTGTCTTTTTCTGTGGAAATATGTTCATTGGTAGCAATCTTAGGATAACATGGATAAATGATATCATAGGCTGTTTGTCATACCCTTTTCACTTACTTAACCTTATATGATTATTTCAAGGCTCAGCTGTAGTCCAGAAAACGGCATTGTTCATTTTTTTCCCGAGCTTACTATTCCATTCTGTCCATATACCACTTCTTCTTTTTCCATTCATATGTTTATGGACCTTTTTTTTTGCTTTCATGTCTTGGCTATTTCAATATTACTGCAGTGCACATTTGCCTGCCTCTGTCTTTCCGATCCTGGTGGTCTTCGTTTATAGGCTCAAAGGTGCCCTGCCGCATCATATGGTAGCTCAATTTTTACCTTGTAAAGCAGCTCCATTCAGTTCTTGTTAGTGCTTTTACCACTTTACATCCCACCAGCAGCTAGTAGGTATGAGTTGTCTAAAACCCATTCAGCATTTATAGTTTGTAGACTTTTTGCTAATGGCCATTTGACTGGTGTGAGCTGAAACCTTTTTGGAGGTTGGAAACGCATGTGGCTAATAATTCCTTATACTGAGCTTTAACCATATCCTTTTTCTTCGTTTCCTTTTTTTGTTAAAGAGTAGGTACAACTTCCCTCCTCTCTTGACTTCTTGAAAAATTTCTCATGTGTTGAATTTTCCTGCCTATTCCCTACCCCAGGGCATTTTTTGAGGGCAGGTGTCATTTAGAGCCCTGCATTCCTTGGGACTATTAAGCAACCATTAGCAGTGGGTTTAAAGCTGCTCTTGTGCGAAACAGCCACAAGGCGGCAGCATTATTACGTTCTCAACTCTTGTTACTTGGGCAAAAGAGTCTTCCTGGAGGTAGGGTTCCGAGGTTGTAAATTAGAGTGGAATGTGCAGGGACAAGCCCCCAGAAGTTTATGTCTCCTTACTTATGTTTGTTTTTTAAATTTAGTTTCTATTTCTTATCGGAGTAAATTTGATTAGAGTGTGTTGATTGTCTGGCTGTACAGAATCTGCTCAATGATTCATACTTATGTCTGTTCACCTTTGGACCCTGTTACCATGTATGTGATTACAGAATGTATATTTTAAAGGTATTGGTGATTATATAATTCATATAATTTATCTGTTATATGTTTATATACATTTAACATACATTAGTATATGTATATTAACCCCATAGTCCTAATTTACCCATCCTCCCACCTTTCCTTTTGGCTAACCATTAGTTTACTTGATAAGTCTGTGAGTGTCTTTTTCTGTGGAAATATGTTCTTTGGTAGCAATCTTAGGATAACATGTATAAATGATATCATAGGATATTTGTCATACCCTTTTGACTTACTTAACCTTATATGATTATTTGTAGGCTCAACTGTAGTCGTGAAAACGGCATTGTTCCTTTTTTTCCCGAGGCTACTATTCCATTTGGTACGTATACCACTTCATCTTTGTCCATTCATTTGTTTATGGACCTTTTTTTTGCTTCCATGTCTTGGCTATTTCAATATTGTTGCAGTGCATATTTGCCTGCATCTGTCTTTCCGATTTTGGTGGTTTTATATTATAGGCCCAAAAGGTGCCCTGCCGCATCATATGTTAACTCAATTTTTACCTTTTCAAGCAGCTCCATTCAGTTTTCGTTAGTGCTCTTACCACTTTACATCCCACCGGCACCAAGAAGGTACACAGTTCTCTAAAACCCCTTCAGCATTTATAGTTTGTAGACTTTTTGCTGCTGGTCATGACTGGTGTGAGCTGAAACCTTATTGAATTTGAATTTGCATATGGCTAATAATTTCCTTTACTGAGCTTTAGGCATGCCCTTTTTTTCTTTTCCTTTTTTTTTAAAGAGTGAGTACAACCTCCCTCCTCTTATTGACTTCTTGAAAAATTTCTCATGTGTTGAATTTTCTTGCCTATTCCCTACCCCAGGGCATTTTTTGAGGGCCTGTGTCATTTACAGCCCTGCAGTCCTTGTGAGTCTATAAGCAACCATTGGCACTGGGTTTAAAGCTGCTGTTGTGGGAAATAGCCACAAGGCAGCAGCATTATTACGTTCTCAACACTTGTTACTAGGGCAGCAGAGTCTTCCTGGAGGTAGTGTTCCGAGGTTGTAAACTAGAGTGGAATGTGCTGGGACAAGCCCCCAGAAGTTTATATCTCCTTACTTATGTTTGTTTTTTAAATTTATTTTCTACTTCTTATCGGAGTAAATTTGATTAGAGTGTTTTGATTGTCTGGCTGTACAGAATCTGCTCAATGATTCATACATATGTCTGTTCATCTTCGGAACCTGTTACCATGTATGTGATTACAGAATGTATATTTTGAAGGGATTGGTGATTATATAATTCATATCATTTATATGTTATATGTTTATGTACATTTAACTTACATTAGTATATTCATGTTAACCCCATAGTCCTAATTTACCCATCCCCCCACCTTTCATTTTGGCTAACCATTAGTTTATTTGATAAGTCTGTGAGTGTCTTTTTCTGTGGAAATATGTTCATTGGTAGCAATCTTAGGATAACATGTATAAATGATATCATAGGACATTTGTCATACCCTTTTGACTTACTTATCGTTATATGATTATTTCTAGGCTCAACTGTAGTCCTGCAAACGGCATTGTTCATTTTTTTCCCGAGGCTACTATTCCATTCTGTCCATATACCACTTCTTCTTTTTCCCGTCATCTGTTTATGGACCTTTTTTTGCTTCCATGTCTTGGCTCTTTCAATATTGCTGCAGTGCACATTTGCCTGCCTCTGTCTTTCCGATTCTGGTGGTCTTAGGTTATAGGCCCAAAAGGTGCCCTGCCGCATCATATGGTAGCTCAATTTTTACCTTTTCAAGCACAGCTCCATTCAGTTTGCGTTAGTGCTGTTGCCACTTTACATCCCACCAGCAGCCAGAAGGTACACAGTTCTCTAAAACCCCCTCAGCATTTATCGTTTGTAGACTTTTTGCTGATGGTTATGACTGGTGTGAACTGAAACCTTTTTGAATTTGAATTTGCTTGTGGCTTATAATTCCTTATACTGAGCTTTAGGCAGGTCCTTTTTTTTCTTTTCCTTTTTTTTTAAAGAGTGAGTACAACTTCCCTCCTCTTATTGACTTCTTGAAAAATTTCTCATAGGTTGAATTTTCTTGCCTATTGCCTACGCCAGGGCATGTTTTGAGGGCCTGTGTCATTTAGAGCCCTGCAGTCCTTGTGACTATATAAGCAACCATTGGCACTGGGTTTAAAGCTGCTGTTGTGGGAAACAGCCACAAGGCGGCAGCATTATTACGTTCTCAACTCTTGTTACTAGGGCAACTGAGTCTTCCTGGAGGCAGTTTTCCAAGGTTGTAAATTAGAGTGGAATGTGCTGGGACAAGCCCCAGAAGTTTATGTCTCCTTACTTATGTTTGTTTTTTAAACTTAATTTATACTTCTTGTCGGAGTAAATTTGATTAGAGTGTTTTGATTGTCTGGCTGTACAGAATCTGCTCAATGATTCATACATATGTCTGTTCATCTTCGGATCCTGTTACCATGTATGTGATCACAAAATATATATTTTCAAGGTATTGGTGATTATATAATTCATATAGTTTATCTGTTATATGTTTATATACATTTAACATACATTAGTATATGTATGTTAACCCCATAGTCCTAATTTACCCATCCTCCCACCTTTCATTTTGGCTAACCATTAGTTTCTTTGGTAAGTCTGTGAGTGTGTTTTTCTGTGGAAATATGTTCATTGGTAGCAATCTTAGGATAACATGTATAAATGATATCATAGGATGTTTGTCATACCCTTTTCACTTACTTAACCTTATATGATTATTTCTAGGCTCAACTGTAGTCCTGAAAACGGCATTGTTCATTTTTTTCGCGAGGCTACTATTACATTTGGTACGTATACCACTTCGTCTTTGTCCATTCATCTGTTTATGGACCTATTTTCTGCTTCCATGTCTTGGCTATTTCAGTATTGCTGCAGTGCACATTGGCCTGCCTGTGTTTTTCAGATTCTGGTGGTCTTAGGTTATAGGCCCAAAAGGTGCCATGCCGCATCATATGGTAGCTCAATTTTTACCTTTTCAAGCATCTCCATTCAGTTTGCATTAGTGTTGTTACCACGTTACATCCCAGCAGCAGCTTGAAGGTACACAGTTCTCTAAAACCCCTTCAGCATTTATCGTTTGTAGACTTTTTGCTGATGGTTATGACTGGTGTGAGCTGAAACCTTTTTGAATTTGAATTTGCATGTGGCTAATAATTCCTTATACTGAGCTTTAGGCATGTCCTTTTTTTGTTTTCCTTTTTTTTAAAGAGTGAGTACAACTTCCCTCCTCTTATTGACTTCTTGAAAAATTTCTCATGTGTTGAATTTTCTTGCCTATTCCCTACCCCAGGGCATTTCTTGAGGGCCTGTGTCATTTACAGCCCTGCAGTCCTTGTGACTATGTAGGCAACCATTGGCACTGGGTTTAAAGCTGCTGCTGTGGGAAACAGCCACATGGCGGCAGCATTATTACGTCCTCAACTCTTGTTAATGGGGCAAAAGACTCTTCCTGGAGGTAGTGTTCCAAGGTTGGAAATTAGAGTGGAATGTGCTGGGACAAGCCCCCAGAAGTTTATCTCTCCTTACTTATGTTTGTTTTTTAAATTTAATTTCTATTTCTTATCGGAGTAAATCTGATTAGAGTGTTTTGATTTTCTGGCTGTACAGAATCTGCTCATTGATTCATATTTATGTTTCTTCATCTTCGGATCCTGTTACCATGTATGTGATTACAGAATATATATTTTAAAGGTATTCGTGATTATATAATTCATATACTTTATATGTTATATGTTTATATACATTTAACATACATTAGTATATGTATGTTAACCCCATAGTCCTAATTTACTCATCCTCCCACCTTTCATTTTGGCTAACCATTAGTTTATTTGATAAGTCTGTGAGTGTCTTTTTCTGTGGAAATATGTTCATTGGTAGCAATTTTACGATAACATATATAAATGATATCATAGGATATTTGTCATACCCTTTTCACTTACTTAACGTTATATGATTATTTCTAGGCTCAACTGTAGTCCTGAAAACGGCATTGTTCATTTTTTTCACGAGCCTACTATTCCATTCTGTCCATATACCACTTCGTCTTTGTCCATACATCTGTTTATGGACCTTTTTTTTTCCTTCCATGTCTTGGCTATTTCAATGTTGCTGCAGTGCACATTTGCCTGCCTCTGTCTTTCCGATTCTGGTGGTCTTAGGTTATAGGCCCAAAAGGTGCCCTGCCGCATCATATGGTAGCTCAATTTTTACCTTTTCAAGCAGCTCCATTCAGTTTGCGTTAGTGCTGTTGCCACTTTACATCCCACCAGCAACTAGAAGGTACACAGTTCTCTAAAACCCCTTCAGCATTTATAGTTTGTAGACTTTTTGCTGATGGTCATGACTCTTGTGAGCTTAAACCTTTTTGAATTTGAATATGTATGTGGCTAATAATTCCTTATACTGAGCTTTAGGCATGTCCTTTTTTTTGTTTTCCTTTTTTTTAAAGAGTGAGTACAACTTCCCTCCTCTTATTGACTTCTTGAAAAATTTCTCATGTGTTGAATTTTCTTGCCTATTCCCTACCCCAGGGCATGTTTTGTGGGCCTGTGTCATTTACAGCCCTGCAGTCCTTGTGACTATATAACCAACCATTGGCACTGGGTTTAAAGCTGCTGTTGTGGGAAAGAGCCACAAGACGGCAGCATTATTACATTCTCAACTCTTGTTATTAGGGCAACAGAGTCTTCCTGGAGGTAGTGTTCCCAGGTTGTAAATTAGAGAGGAATGTCCTGGGACAAGCCCCCAGAAGTTTATGTCTCCTTACTTATGTTTGTTTTTTAAATTTAATTTCTATTTCTTATCGGAGTAAATTTGATTAGAGTGTTTTGATTGTCTGGCTGTACAGAATCTGCTCAATGATTCATACATACGTCTGTTCATCTTCGGATACTGTTACCATGTATGTGATCACAAAATGTATATTTTGAAGGTATTGGTGATGATATAATTCATGTAATTTATATGTTATATGTTTATATACATTTAACATACATTAGTATATGTATGTTAACCCCATAGTCCTAATTTACCCATCCTCCCACCTTTCATTTTGGCTAACCATTAGTTTATTTGATAAGTCTGTGAGTGTCTTTTTCTGTGGAAATATGTTCATTGGTAGCAATCTTAGGATAACATGTATAAATGATATCATAGGCTGTTTGTCATACCCTTTTCACTTACTTAACCTTATATGATTATTTCAAGGCTCAGCTGTAGTCCAGAAAACGGCATTGTTCATTTTTTTCCCGAGCTTACTATTCCATTCTGTCCATATACCACTTCTTCTTTTTCCATTCATATGTTTATGGACCTTTTTTTTTGCTTTCATGTCTTGGCTATTTCAATATTACTGCAGTGCACATTTGCCTGCCTCTGTCTTTCCGATCCTGGTGGTCTTCGTTTATAGGCTCAAAGGTGCCCTGCCGCATCATATGGTAGCTCAATTTTTACCTTGTAAAGCAGCTCCATTCAGTTCTTGTTAGTGCTTTTACCACTTTACATCCCACCAGCAGCTAGTAGGTATGAGTTGTCTAAAACCCATTCAGCATTTATAGTTTGTAGACTTTTTGCTAATGGCCATTTGACTGGTGTGAGCTGAAACCTTTTTGGAGGTTGGAAACGCATGTGGCTAATAATTCCTTATACTGAGCTTTAACCATATCCTTTTTCTTCGTTTCCTTTTTTTGTTAAAGAGTAGGTACAACTTCCCTCCTCTCTTGACTTCTTGAAAAATTTCTCATGTGTTGAATTTTCCTGCCTATTCCCTACCCCAGGGCATTTTTTGAGGGCAGGAGTCATTTAGAGCCCTGCATTCCTTGGGACTATTAAGCAACCATTAGCAGTGGGTTTAAAGCTGCTCTTGTGCGAAACAGCCACAAGGCGGCAGCATTATTACGTTCTCAACTCTTGTTACTTGGGCAAAAGAGTCTTCCTGGAGGTAGGGTTCCGAGGTTGTAAATTAGAGTGGAATGTGCAGGGACAAGCCCCCAGAAGTTTATGTCTCCTTACTTATGTTTGTTTTTTAAATTTAGTTTCTATTTCTTATCGGAGTAAATTTGATTAGAGTGTGTTGATTGTCTGGCTGTACAGAATCTGCTCAATGATTCATACTTATGTCTGTTCACCTTTGGACCCTGTTACCATGTATGTGATTACAGAATGTATATTTTAAAGGTATTGGTGATTATATAATTCATATAATTTATCTGTTATATGTTTATATACATTTAACATACATTAGTATATGTATATTAACCCCATAGTCCTAATTTACCCATCCTCCCACCTTTCCTTTTGGCTAACCATTAGTTTACTTGATAAGTCTGTGAGTGTCTTTTTCTGTGGAAATATGTTCTTTGGTAGCAATCTTAGGATAACATGTATAAATGATATCATAGGATATTTGTCATACCCTTTTGACTTACTTAACCTTATATGATTATTTGTAGGCTCAACTGTAGTCGTGAAAACGGCATTGTTCCTTTTTTTCCCGAGGCTACTATTCCATTTGGTACGTATACCACTTCATCTTTGTCCATTCATTTGTTTATGGACCTTTTTTTTGCTTCCATGTCTTGGCTATTTCAATATTGTTGCAGTGCATATTTGCCTGCATCTGTCTTTCCGATTCTGGTGGTCTTAGGTTATAGGCCCAAAAAGTGCCCTGCCGCATCATATGGTAGCTCAATTTTTACCTTTTCAAGCACAGCTCCATTCAGTTTGCGTTAGTGCTGTTGCCACTTTACATCCCACCAGCAGCCAGAAGGTACACAGTTCTCTAAAACCCCCTCAGCATTTATCGTTTGTAGACTTTTTGCTGATGGTTATGACTGGTGTGAACTGAAACCTTTTTGAATTTGAATTTGCTTGTGGCTTATAATTCCTTATACTGAGCTTTAGGCATGTCCTTTTTTTTCTTTTCCTTTTTTTTTAAAGAGTGAGTACAACTTCCCTCCTCTTATTGACTTCTTGAAAAATTTCTCATATGTTGAATTTTCTTGCCTATTGCCTACGCCAGGGCATGTTTTGAGGGCCTGTGTCATTTAGAGCCCTGCAGTCCTTGTGACTATATAAGCAACCATTGGCACTGGGTTTAAAGCTGCTGTTGTGGGAAACAGCCACAAGGCGGCAGCATTATTACGTTCTCAACTCTTGTTACTAGGGCAACTGAGTCTTCCTGGAGGCAGTTTTCCAAGGTTGTAAATTAGAGTGGAATGTGCTGGGACAAGCCCCAGAAGTTTATGTCTCCTTACTTATGTTTGTTTTTTAAACTTAATTTATACTTCTTGTCGGAGTAAATTTGATTAGAGTGTTTTGATTGTCTGGCTGTACAGAATCTGCTCAATGATTCATACATATGTCTGTTCATCTTCGGATCCTGTTACCATGTATGTGATCACAAAATATATATTTTCAAGGGATTGGTGATTATATAATTCATATAGTTTATCTGTTATATGTTTATATACATTTAACATACATTAGTATATGTATGTTAACCCCATAGTCCTAATTTACCCATCCTCCCACCTTTCATTTTGGCTAACCATTAGTTTCTTTGGTAAGTCTGTGAGTGTGTTTTTCTGTGGAAATATGTTCATTGGTAGCAATCTTAGGATAACATGTATAAATGATATCATAGGATGTTTGTCATACCCTTTTCACTTACTTAACCTTATATGATTATTTCTAGGCTCAACTGTAGTCCTGAAAACGGCATTGTTCATTTTTTTCGCGAGGCTACTATTACATTTGGTACGTATACCACTTCGTCTTTGTCCATTCATCTGTTTATGGACCTATTTTCTGCTTCCATGTCTTGGCTATTTCAATATTGCTGCAGTGCACATTGGCCTGCCTGTGTTTTTCAGATTCTGGTGGTCTTAGGTTATAGGCCCAAAAGGTGCCATGCCGCATCATATGGTAGCTCAATTTTTACCTTTTCAAGCATCTCCATTCAGTTTGCATTAGTGTTGTTACCACGTTACATCCCAGCAGCAGCTTGAAGGTACACAGTTCTCTAAAACCCCTTCAGCATTTATCGTTTGTAGACTTTTTGCTGATGGTTATGACTGGTGTGAGCTGAAACCTTTTTGAATTTGAATTTGCATGTGGCTAATAATTCCTTATACTGAGCTTTAGGCATGTCCTTTTTTTGTTTTCCTTTTTTTTAAAGAGTGAGTACAACTTCCCTCCTCTTATTGACTTCTTGAAAAATTTCTCATGTGTTGAATTTTCTTGCCTATTCCCTACCCCAGGGCATTTCTTGAGGGCCTGTGTCATTTACAGCCCTGCAGTCCTTGTGACTATGTAGGCAACCATTGGCAGTGGGTTTAAAGCTGCTGCTGTGGGAAACAGCCACATGGCGGCAGCATTATTACGTCCTCAACTCTTGTTAATGGGGCAAAAGACTCTTCCTGGAGGTAGTGTTCCAAGGTTGGAAATTAGAGTGGAATGTGCTGGGACAAGCCCCCAGAAGTTTATCTCTCCTTACTTACGTTTGTTTTTTAAATATAATTTCTATTTCTTATCGGAGTAAATCTGATTAGAGTGTTTTGATTTTCTGGCTGTACAGAATCTGCTCATTGATTCATATTTATGTTTCTTCATCTTCGGATCCTGTTACCATGTATGTGATTACAGAATATATATTTTAAAGGTATTCGTGATTATATAATTCATATACTTTATATGTTATATGTTTATATACATTTAACATACATTAGTATATGTATGTTAACCCCATAGTCCTAATTTACCCATAGTCCTAATTTACCCATCCTCCCACCTTTCATTTTGGCTAACCATTAGTTTATTTGATAAGTCTGTGAGTGTCTTTTTCTGTGGAAATATGTTCATTGGTAGCAATTTTACGATAACATATATAAATGATATCATAGGATATTTGTCATACCCTTTTCACTTACTTAACGTTATATGATTATTTCTAGGCTCAACTGTAGTCCTGAAAACGGCATTGTTCATTTTTTTCACGAGCCTACTATTCCATTCTGTCCATATACCACTTCGTCTTTGTCCATACATCTGTTTATGGACCTTTTTTTTTCCTTCCATGTCTTGGCTATTTCAATGTTGCTGCAGTGCACATTTACCTGCCTCTGTCTTTCCGATTCTGGTGGTCTTAGGTTATAGGCCCAAAAGGTGCCCTGCCGCATCATATGGTAGCTCAATTTTTACCTTTTCAAGCAGCTCCATTCAGTTTGCGTTAGTGCTGTTGCCACTTTACATCCCACCAGCAACTAGAAGGTACACAGTTCTCTAAAACCCCTTCAGCATTTATAGTTTGTAGACTTTTTGCTGATGGTCATGACTCTTGTGAGCTTAAACCTTTTTGAATTTGAATATGTATGTGGCTAATAATTCCTTATACTGAGCTTTAGGCATGTCCTTTTTTTTGTTTTCCTTTTTTTTTAAAGAGTGAGTACAACTTCCCTCCTCTTATTGACTTTTTGAAAAATTTCTCATGTGTTGAATTTTCTTGCCTATTCCCTACCCCAGGGCATGTTTTGTGGGCCTGTGTCATTTACAGCCCTGCAGTCCTTGTGACTATATAACCAACCATTGGCACTGGGTTTAAAGCTGCTGTTGTGGGAAAGAGCCACAAGACGGCAGCATTATTACATTCTCAACTCTTGTTATTAGGGCAACAGAGTCTTCCTGGAGGTAGTGTTCCCAGGTTGTAAATTAGAGAGGAATGTCCTGGGACAAGCCCCCAGAAGTTTATGTCTCCTTACTTATGTTTGTTTTTTAAATTTAATTTCTATTTCTTATCGGAGTAAATTTGATTAGAGTGTTTTGATTGTCTGGCTGTACAGAATCTGCTCAATGATTCATACATACGTCTGTTCATCTTCGGATACTGTTACCATGTATGTGATCACAAAATGTATATTTTGAAGGTATTGGTGATGATATAATTCATGTAATTTATATGTTATATGTTTATATACATTTAACATACATTAGTATATGTATGTTAACCCCATAGTCCTAATTTACCCATCCTCCCACCTTTCATTTTGGCTAACCATTAGTTTATTTGATAAGTCTGTGAGTGTCTTTTTCTGTGGAAATATGTTCATTGGTAGCAATCTTAGGATAACATGTATAAATGATATCATAGGCTGTTTGTCATACCCTTTTCACTTACTTAACCTTATATGATTATTTCAAGGCTCAGCTGTAGTCCAGAAAACGGCATTGTTCATTTTTTTCCCGAGCTTACTATTCCATTCTGTCCATATACCACTTCTTCTTTTTCCATTCATATGTTTATGGACCTTTTTTTTTGCTTTCATGTCTTGGCTATTTCAATATTACTGCAGTGCACATTTGCCTGCCTCTGTCTTTCCGATCCTGGTGGTCTTCGTTTATAGGCTCAAAGGTGCCCTGCCGCATCATATGGTAGCTCAATTTTTACCTTGTAAAGCAGCTCCATTCAGTTCTTGTTAGTGCTTTTACCACTTTACATCCCACTAGCAGCTAGTAGGTATGAGTTGTCTAAAACCCATTCAGCATTTATAGTTTGTAGACTTTTTGCTAATGGCCATTTGACTGGTGTGAGCTGAAACCTTTTTGGAGGTTGGAAACGCATGTGGCTAATAATTCCTTATACTGAGCTTTAACCATATCCTTTTTCTTCGTTTCCTTTTTTTGTTAAAGAGTAGGTACAACTTCCCTCCTCTCTTGACTTCTTGAAAAATTTCTCATGTGTTGAATTTTCCTGCCTATTCCCTACCCCAGGGCATTTTTTGAGGGCAGGTGTCATTTAGAGCCCTGCATTCCTTGGGACTATTAAGCAACCATTAGCAGTGGGTTTAAAGCTGCTCTTGTGCGAAACAGCCACAAGGCGGCAGCATTATTACGTTCTCAACTCTTGTTACTTGGGCAAAAGAGTCTTCCTGGAGGTAGGGTTCCGAGGTTGTAAATTAGAGTGGAATGTGCAGGGACAAGCCCCCAGAAGTTTATGTCTCCTTACTTATGTTTGTTTTTTAAATTTAGTTTCTATTTCTTATCGGAGTAAATTTGATTAGAGTGTGTTGATTGTCTGGCTGTACAGAATCTGCTCAATGATTCATACTTATGTCTGTTCACCTTTGGACCCTGTTACCATGTATGTGATTACAGAATGTATATTTTAAAGGTATTGGTGATTATATAATTCATATAATTTATCTGTTATATGTTTATATACATTTAACATACATTAGTATGTGTATATTAACCCCATAGTCCTAATTTACCCATCCTCCCACCTTTCCTTTTGGCTAACCATTAGTTTACTTGATAAGTCTGTGAGTGTCTTTTTCTGTGGAAATATGTTCTTTGGTAGCAATCTTAGGATAACATGTATAAATGATATCATAGGATATTTGTCATACCCTTTTGACTTACTTAACCTTATATGATTATTTGTAGGCTCAACTGTAGTCGTGAAAACGGCATTGTTCCTTTTTTTCCCGAGGCTACTATTCCATTTGGTACGTATACCACTTCATCTTTGTCCATTCATTTGTTTATGGACCTTTTTTTTGCTTCCATGTCTTGGCTATTTCAATATTGTTGCAGTGCATATTTGCCTGCATCTGTCTGTCCGATTTTGGTGGTTTTATATTATAGGCCCAAAAGGTGCCCTGCCGCATCATATGTTAACTCAATTTTTACCTTTTCAAGCAGCTCCATTCAGTTTTCGTTAGTGCTCTTACCACTTTACATCCCACCGGCACCAAGAAGGTACACAGTTCTCTAAAACCCCTTCAGCATTTATAGTTTGTAGACTTTTTGCTGCTGGTCATGACTGGTGTGAGCTGAAACCTTATTGAATTTGAATTTGCATATGGCTAATAATTTCCTTTACTGAGCTTTAGGCATGCCCTTTTTTTCTTTTCCTTTTTTTTTAAAGAGTGAGTACAACCTCCCTCCTCTTATTGACTTCTTGAAAAATTTCTCATGTGTTGAATTTTCTTGCCTATTCCCTACCCCAGGGCATTTTTTGAGGGCCTGTGTCATTTACAGCCCTGCAGTCCTTGTGAGTCTATAAGCAACCATTGGCACTGGGTTTAAAGCTGCTGTTGTGGGAAATAGCCACAAGGCAGCAGCATTATTACGTTCTCAACACTTGTTACTAGGGCAGCAGAGTCTTCCTGGAGGTAGTGTTCCGAGGTTGTAAACTAGAGTGGAATGTGCTGGGACAAGCCCCCAGAAGTTTATATCTCCTTACTTATGTTTGTTTTTTAAATTTATTTTCTACTTCTTATCGGAGTAAATTTGATTAGAGTGTTTTGATTGTCTGGCTGTACAGAATCTGCTCAATGATTCATACATATGTCTGTTCATCTTCGGAACCTGTTACCATGTATGTGATTACAGAATGTATATTTTGAAGGGATTGGTGATTATATAATTCATATCATTTATATGTTATATGTTTATGTACATTTAACTTACATTAGTATATTCATGTTAACCCCATAGTCCTAATTTACCCATCCCCCCACCTTTCATTTTGGCTAACCATTAGTTTATTTGATAAGTCTGTGAGTGTCTTTTTCTGTGGAAATATGTTCATTGGTAGCAATCTTAGGATAACATGTATAAATGATATCATAGGACATTTGTCATACCCTTTTGACTTACTTATCGTTATATGATTATTTCTAGGTTCAACTGTAGTCCTGCAAACGGCATTGTTCATTTTTTTCCCGAGGCTACTATTCCATTCTGTCCATATACCACTTCTTCTTTTTCCCGTCATCTGTTTATGGACCTTTTTTTGCTTCCATGTCTTGGCTCTTTCAATATTGCTGCAGTGCACATTTGCCTGCCTCTGTCTTTCCGATTCTGGTGGTCTTAGGTTATAGGCCCAAAAGGTGCCCTGCCGCATCATATGGTAGCTCAATTTTTACCTTTTCAAGCACAGCTCCATTCAGTTTGCGTTAGTGCTGTTGCCACTTTACATCCCACCAGCAGCCAGAAGGTACACAGTTCTCTAAAACCCCCTCAGCATTTATCGTTTGTAGACTTTTTGCTGATGGTTATGACTGGTGTGAACTGAAACCTTTTTGAATTTGAATTTGCTTGTGGCTTATAATTCCTTATACTGAGCTTTAGGCATGTCCTTTTTTTTCTTTCCCTTTTTTTTTAAAGAGTGAGTACAACTTCCCTCCTCTTATTGACTTCTTGAAAAATTTCTCATATGTTGAATTTTCTTGCCTATTGCCTACGCCAGGGCATGTTTTGAGGGCCTGTGTCATTTAGAGCCCTGCAGTCCTTGTGACTATATAAGCAACCATTGGCACTGGGTTTAAAGCTGCTGTTGTGGGAAACAGCCACAAGGCGGCAGCATTATTACGTTCTCAACTCTTGTTACTAGGGCAACTGAGTCTTCCTGGAGGCAGTTTTCCAAGGTTGTAAATTAGAGTGGAATGTGCTGGGACAAGCCCCAGAAGTTTATGTCTCCTCACTTATGTTTGTTTTTTAAACTTAATTTATACTTCTTCTCGGAGTAAATTTGATTAGAGTGTTTTGATTGTCTGGCTGTACAGAATCTGCTCAATGATTCATACATATGTCTGTTCATCTTCGGATCCTGTTACCATGTATGTGATCACAAAATATATATTTTCAAGGTATTGGTGATTATATAATTCATATAGTTTATCTGTTATATGTTTATATACATTTAACATACATTAGTATATGTATGTTAACCCCATAGTCCTAATTTACCCATCCTCCCACCTTTCATTTTGGCTAACCATTAGTTTCTTTGGTAAGTCTGTGAGTGTGTTTTTCTGTGGAAATATGTTCATTGGTAGCAATCTTAGGATAACATGTATAAATGATATCATAGGATGTTTGTCATACCCTTTTCACTTACTTAACCTTATATGATTATTTCTAGGCTCAACTGTAGTCCTGAAAACGGCATTGTTCATTTTTTTCGCGAGGCTACTATTACATTTGGTACGTATACCACTTCGTCTTTGTCCATTCATCTGTTTATGGACCTATTTTCTGCTTCCATGTCTTGGCTATTTCAATATTGCTGCAGTGCACATTGGCCTGCCTGTGTTTTTCAGATTCTGGTGGTCTTAGGTTATAGGCCCAAAAGGTGCCATGCCGCATCATATGGTAGCTCAATTTTTACCTTTTCAAGCATCTCCATTCAGTTTGCATTAGTGTTGTTACCACGTTACATCCCAGCAGCAGCTTGAAGGTACACAGTTCTCTAAAACCCCTTCAGCATTTATCGTTTGTAGACTTTTTGCTGATGGTTATGACTGGTGTGAGCTGAAACCTTTTTGAATTTGAATTTGCATGTGGCTAATAATTCCTTATACTGAGCTTTAGGCATGTCCTTTTTTTGTTTTCCTTTTTTTTAAAGAGTGAGTACAACTTCCCTCCTCTTATTGACTTCTTGAAAAATTTCTCATGTGTTGAATTTTCTTGCCTATTCCCTACCCCAGGGCATTTCTTGAGGGCCTGTGTCATTTACAGCCCTGCAGTCCTTGTGACTATGTAGGCAACCATTGGCACTGGGTTTAAAGCTGCTGCTGTGGGAAACAGCCACATGGCGACAGCATTATTACGTCCTCAACTCTTGTTAATGGGGCAAAAGACTCTTCCTGGAGGTAGTGTTCCAAGGTTGGAAATTAGAGTGGAATGTGCTGGGACAAGCCCCCAGAAGTTTATCTCTCCTTACTTATGTTTGTTTTTTAAATATAATTTCTATTTCTTATCGGAGTAAATCTGATTAGAGTGTTTTGATTTTCTGGCTGTACAGAATCTGCTCATTGATTCATATTTATGTTTCTTCATCTTCGGATCCTGTTACCATGTATGTGATTACAGAATATATATTTTAAAGGTATTCGTGATTATATAATTCATATACTTTATATGTTATATGTTTATATACATTTAACATACATTAGTATATGTATGTTAACCCCATAGTCCTAATTTACCCATCCTCCCACCTTTCATTTTGGCTAACCATTAGTTTATTTGATCAGTCTGTGAGTGTCTTTTTCTGTGGAAATATGTTCATTGGTAGCAATCTTAGGATAACATGGATAAATGATATCATAGGCTGTTTGTCATACCCTTTTCACTTACTTAACCTTATATGATTATTTCAAGGCTCAGCTGTAGTCCAGAAAACGGCATTGTTCATTTTTTTCCCGAGCTTACTATTCCATTCTGTCCATATACCACTTCTTCTTTTTCCATTCATATGTTTATGGACCTTTTTTTTTGCTTTCATGTCTTGGCTATTTCAATATTACTGCAGTGCACATTTGCCTGCCTCTGTCTTTCCGATCCTGGTGGTCTTCCTTTATAGGCTCAAAGGTGCCCTGCCGCATCATATGGTAGCTCAATTTTTACCTTGTAAAGCAGCTCCATTCAGTTCTTGTTAGTGCTTTTACCACTTTACATCCCACCAGCAGCTAGTAGGTATGAGTTGTCTAAAACCCATTCAGCATTTATAGTTTGTAGACTTTTTGCTAATGGCCATTTGACTGGTGTGAGCTGAAACCTTTTTGGAGGTTGGAAACGCATGTGGCTAATAATTCCTTATACTGAGCTTTAACCATATCCTTTTTCTTCGTTTCCTTTTTTTGTTAAAGAGTAGGTACAACTTCCCTCCTCTCTTGACTTCTTGAAAAATTTCTCATGTGTTGAATTTTCCTGCCTATTCCCTACCCCAG
Source organism: Balaenoptera physalus (assembly GCF_965194825.1). Classification (NCBI taxonomy): domain Eukaryota; kingdom Metazoa; phylum Chordata; class Mammalia; order Artiodactyla; family Balaenopteridae; genus Balaenoptera; species Balaenoptera physalus. The sequence goes on from NW_028126582.1 coordinate 237,361, forward strand.
GGCATTTTTTGAGGGCAGGTGTCATTTAGAGCCCTGCATTCCTTGGGACTATTAAGCAAGCATTAGCAGTGGGTTTAAAGCTGCTCTTGTGCGAAACAGCCACAAGGCGGCAGCATTATTACGTTCTCAACTCTTGTTACTTGGGCAAAAGAGTCTTCCTGGAGGTAGGGTTCCGAGGTTGTAAATTAGAGTGGAATGTCCAGGGACAAGCCCCCAGAAGTTTATGTCTCCTTACTTATGTTTGTTTTTTAAATTTAGTTTCTATTTCTTATCGGAGTAAATTTGATTAGAGTGTGTTGATTGTCTGGCTGTACAGAATCTGCTCAATGATTCATACTTATGTCTGTTCACCTTTGGACCCTGTTACCATGTATGTGATTACAGAATGTATATTTTAAAGGTATTGGTGATTATATAATTCATATAATTTATCTGTTATATGTTTATATACATTTAACATACATTAGTATATGTATATTAACCCCATAGTCCTAATTTACCCATCCTCCCACCTTTCCTTTTGGCTAACCATTAGTTTACTTGATAAGTCTGTGAGTGTCTTTTTCTGTGGAAATATGTTCTTTGGTAGCAATCTTAGGATAACATGTATAAATGATATCATAGGATATTTGTCATACCCTTTTGACTTACTTAACCTTATATGATTATTTGTAGGCTCAACTGTAGTCGTGAAAACGGCATTGTTCCTTTTTTTCCCGAGGCTACTATTCCATTTGGTACGTATACCACTTCATCTTTGTCCATTCATTTGTTTATGGACCTTTTTTTTGCTTCCATGTCTTGGCTATTTCAATATTGTTGCAGTGCATATTTGCCTGCATCTGTCTTTCCGATTTTGGTGGTTTTATATTATAGGCCCAAAAGGTGCCCTGCCGCATCATATGTTAACTCAATTTTTACCTTTTCAAGCAGCTCCATTCAGTTTTCGTTAGTGCTCTTACCACTTTACATCCCACCGGCACCAAGAAGGTACACAGTTCTCTAAAACCCCTTCAGCATTTATAGTTTGTAGACTTTTTGCTGCTGGTCATGACTGGTGTGAGCTGAAACCTTATTGAATTTGAATTTGCATATGGCTAATAATTTCCTTTACTGAGCTTTAGGCATGCCCTTTTTTTCTTTTCCTTTATTTTTAAAGAGTGAGTACAACCTCCCTCCTCTTATTGACTTCTTGAAAAATTTCTCATGTGTTGAATTTTCTTGCCTATTCCCTACCCCAGGGCATTTTTTGAGGGCCTGTGTCATTTACAGCCCTGCAGTCCTTGTGCGTCTATAAGCAACCATTGGCACTGGGTTTAAAGCTGCTGTTGTGGGAAATAGCCACAAGGCAGCAGCATTATTACGTTCTCAACACTTGTTACTAGGGCAGCAGAGTCTTCCTGGAGGTAGTGTTCCGAGGTTGTAAACTAGAGTGGAATGTGCTGGGACAAGCCCCCAGAAGTTTATATCTCCTTACTTATGTTTGTTTTTTAAATTTATTTTCTACTTCTTATCGGAGTAAATTTGATTAGAGTGTTTTGATTGTCTGGCTGTACAGAATCTGCTCAATGATTCATACATTTGTCTGTTCATCTTCGGAACCTGTTACCATGTATGTGATTACAGAATGTATATTTTGAAGGGATTGGTGATTATATAATTCATATCATTTATATGTTATATGTTTATGTACATTTAACTTACATTAGTATATTCATGTTAACCCCATAGTCCTAATTTACCCATCCCCCCACCTTTCATTTTGGCTAACCATTAGTTTATTTGATAAGTCTGTGAGTGTCTTTTTCTGTGGAAATATGTTCATTGGTAGCAATCTTAGGATAACATGTATAAATGATATCATAGGACATTTGTCATACCCTTTTGACTTACTTATCGTTATATGATTATTTCTAGGCTCAACTGTAGTCCTGCAAACGGCATTGTTCATTTTTTTCCCGAGGCTACTATTCCATTCTGTCCATATACCACTTCTTCTTTTTCCCGTCATCTGTTTATGGACCTTTTTTTGCTTCCATGTCTTGGCTCTTTCAATACTGCTGCAGTGCACATTTGCCTGCCTCTGTCTTTCCGATTCTGGTGGTCTTAGGTTATAGGCCCAAAAGGTGCCCTGCCGCATCATATGGTAGCTCAATTTTTACCTTTTCAAGCACAGCTCCATTCAGTTTGCGTTAGTGCTGTTGCCACTTTACATCCCACCAGCAGCCAGAAGGTACACAGTTCTCTAAAACCCCCTCAGCATTTATCGTTTGTAGACTTTTTGCTGATGGTTATGACTGGTGTGAACTGAAACCTTTTTGAATTTGAATTTGCTTGTGGCTTATAATTCCTTATACTGAGCTTTAGGCATGTCCTTTTTTTTCTTTCCCTTTTTTTTTAAAGAGTGAGTACAACTTCCCTCCTCTTATTGACTTCTTGAAAAATTTCTCATATGTTGAATTTTCTTGCCTATTGCCTACGCCAGGGCATGTTTTGAGGGCCTGTGTCATTTAGAGCCCTGCAGTCCTTGTGACTATATAAGCAACCATTGGCACTGGGTTTAAAGCTGCTGTTGTGGGAAACAGCCACAAGGCGGCAGCATTATTACGTTCTCAACTCTTGTTACTAGGGCAACTGAGTCTTCCTGGAGGCAGTTTTCCAAGGTTGTAAATTAGAGTGGAATGTGCTGGGACAAGCCCCAGAAGTTTATGTCTCCTTACTTATGTTTGTTTTTTAAACTTAATTTATACTTCTTGTCGGAGTAAATTTGATTAGAGTGTTTTGATTGTCTGGCTGTACAGAATCTGCTCAATGATTCATACATATGTCTGTTCATCTTCGGATCCTGTTACCATGTATGTGATCACAAAATATATATTTTCAAGGTATTGGTGATTATATAATTCATATAGTTTATCTGTTATATGTTTATATACATTTAACATACATTAGTATATGTATGTTAACCCCATAGTCCTAATTTACCCATCCTCCCACCTTTCATTTTGGCTAACCATTAGTTTCTTTGGTAAGTCTGTGAGTGTGTTTTTCTGTGGAAATATGTTCATTGGTAGCAATCTTAGGATAACATGTATAAATGATATCATAGGATGTTTGTCATACCCTTTTCACTTACTTAACCTTATATGATTATTTCTAGGCTCAACTGTAGTCCTGAAAACGGCATTGTTCATTTTTTTCGCGAGGCTACTATTACATTTGGTACGTATACCACTTCGTCTTTGTCCATTCATCTGTTTATGGACCTATTTTCTGCTTCCATGTCTTGGCTATTTCAATATTGCTGCAGTGCACATTTGCCTGCCTGTGTTTTTCAGATTCTGGTGGTCTTAGGTTATAGGCCCAAAAGGTGCCATGCCGCATTATATGGTAGCTCAATTTTTACCTTTTCAAGCAGCTCCATTCAGTTTTCGTTAGTGCTGTTACCACTTTACATCCCTCCAGCAGCTAGGAGGTATGAGTTGGCTAAAACCCATTCAGCATTTATAGTTTGTAGACTTTTTGCTGATGGCCATTTGACTGGTGTCAGCTGAATCCTTTTTGGAGGTTGGATACGCATTTGGCTAATAATTCCTTATACTGAGCTTTAGGCATATCCTTTTTCTTCTTTTCCTTTTTTTGTTAAAGTGTGAGTACAACTTCCCTCTTCATATTGACTACTTGAAAAATTTCTCATGTGTTGAATTATCTTTCCTATTCCCTACCCCAGTGCATTTTTGAGGGCAGGTGTCATTTAGAGCCCTGCAGTCCTTGTGACTATTAAGCAACCATTAGCACTGGGCTTAAAGCTGCTGCTGTGGGAAACAGCCACAAGGCGGCAGCATAATTACGTTCTCAACTCTTGTTACTAGGGCAGAAGAGTCTTCCTCGAGGTAGTGTTCCGAGGTTGTGAATTAGAGTGGGATGTGCTGGGACAAGCCCCCAGAAGTTTATGTCTCCTTACCTATGTTTGTTTTTAAATTTAATTTCTATTTCTTATCGGAGTAAATTTGATTAGAGTGTTTTGATGGTCTGGCTGTACAGAATCTGCTCAATGATTCCTACTAATGTCTGTTCATCTTCAGATCCTGTTACCATGTATGTGATAACAGAATGTATATTTTAAAGGTATTGGTGATTATATAATTTATACAGTTTATATGTTATATGTTTATATACATTTAACATATATTAGTATATGTATGTTAACCCCATAGTCCTAATTTACCAATCCTCCCACCTTTCATTTTGGCTAGCCATTAGTTTATTTCATAAGTCTGTTAGTGTCTTTTTCTGTGGAAATATGTTCATTGGTAGCAATCTTAGGATAACATGTATAAATGATATCATAGGATATTTGTCATACCCTTTTGACTTACTTAACCTTATATGATTATTTCTAGGCTCAACTGTAGTCCTTAAAACTGCATTGTTCATTTTTTTCCCGAGGCTACTATTCCATTCTTTCCGTATACCACTTCTTCTTTTTCCATTCACCTGTTTATGGACCTTTTCTTTGCTTCCATGTCTTGGCTATTTCATTATTGCTGCAGTGCACATTTGCCTGCCTCTGTGTTTCTGATTCTGGTGGTCTTAGGTTATAGGCCCAAAGGTGCCATGCCGCATCATATGGTAGCTCAATTTTTACCTTTTCAAGCAGCTCCATTCAGTTTGCGTTAGTGCTGTTACGACTTTACATCCCACCAGCAGCTAGAAGGTACACAGTTCTCTAAAACCCCTTCAGCATTTATAGGTTGTAGACTTTTTGCTGATGGTCATGACTGGTGTGAGCTGAAACCTTTCTGAATTTGAATTTGCATGTGGCTAATAATTCCTTATACTGAGCTTTAGGCATGTCCTTTTTTCGTTTTCCTTTTTTTTAAAGAGTGAGTACAACTTCCCTCCTCTTATTGACTTCTTGAAAAATTTCTCATGTGTTGAATTTTCTTGCCTATTCCCTACCCCAGGGCATGTTTTGTGGGCCTGTGTCATTTACAGCCCTGCAGTCCTTGTGACTATATAACCAACCATTGGCACTGGGTTTAAAGCTGCTGTTGTGGGAAAGAGCCACAAGACGGCAGCATTATTACATTCTCAACTCTTGTTATTAGGGCAACAGAGTCTTCCTGGAGATAGTGTTCCCAGGTTGTAAATTAGAGAGGAATGTCCTGGGACAAGCCCCCAGAAGTTTATGTCTCCTTACTTATGTTTGTTTTTTAAATTTAATTTCTATTTCTTATCGGAGTAAATTTGATTAGAGTGTTTTGATTGTCTGGCTGTACAGAATCTGCTCAATGATTCATACATACGTCTGTTCATCTTCGGATACTGTTACCATGTATGTGATCACAAAATGTATATTTTGAAGGTATTGGTGATGATATAATTCATGTAATTTATATGTTATATGTTTATATACATTTAACATACATTAGTATATGTATGTTATCCCCATAGTCCTAATTTACCCATCCCCCCACCTTTAATTTTGGCTAACCATTAGTTTATTTGATAAGTCTGTGAGTGTCTTTTTCTGTGGAAATATGTTCATTGGTAGCAATCTTAGGATAACATGTATCAATGATATCATAGGACATTTGTCATACCCTTTTGACTTACTTATCGTTATATGATTAGTTCTAGGCTCAACTGTAGTCCTGAAAACGGCATTGTTCATTTTTTTCCCGAGGCTACTATTCCATTCTGTCCATGTACCACTTCTTCTTTTTCCCATCATCTGTTTATGGACATTTTTTTGCTTCCATCTCTTGGCTCTTTCAATATTGCTACACTGCACATTTGCCTGCCTCTGTCTTTCCGATTCTGGTGGTCTTAGGTTATAGGCCCAAAAGGTCCCCTGCCGCATCATATGGTAGCTCAATTTTTACCTTTTCAAGCAGCTCCATTCAGTTTGAGTTAGTGCTGTTGCCACTTTACATCCCACCAGCAGCCAGAAGGTACACAGTTCTCTAAAACCCCCTCAGCATTTATCGTTTGTAGACTTTTTGCTGATGGTTATGACTGGTGTGAACTGAAACCTTTTTGAATTTGAATTTGCTTGTGGCTTATAATTCCTTATACTGAGGTTTAGGCATGTCCTTTTTTTTTCTTTTCCTTTTTTTTTAAAGAGTGAGTACAACTTCCCTCCTCTTATTGACTTCTTGAAAAATTTCTCATATGTTGAATTTTCTTGCCTATTGCCTACGCCAGGGCATGTTTTGAGGGCCTGTGTCATTTAGAGCCCTGCAGTCCTTGTGACTATATAAGCAACCATTGGCACTGGGTTTAAAGCTGCTGTTGTGGGAAACAGCCACAAGGCGGCAGCATTATTACGTTCTCAACTCTTGTTACTAGGGCAACTGAGTCTTCCTGGAGGCAGTTTTCCGAGGTTGAAAATTAGAGTGGAATGTGCTGGGACAAGCCCCAGAAGTTTATGTCTCCTTACTTATGTTTGTTTTTTAAACTTAATTTATATTTCTTGTCGGAGTAAATTTGATTAGAGTGTTTTGATTGTCTGGCTGTACAGAATCTGCTCAATGATTCATGCATATGTCTGTTCATCTTCGGATCCTGTTACCATGTATGTGATCACAAAATATATATTTTCAAGGTAATGGTGATTATATAATTCATATAGTTTATCTGTTATATGTTTATATACATTTAACATACATTAGTATATGTATGTTAACCCCATAGTCCTAATTTACCCATCCTCCCACCTTTCATTTTGGCTAACCATTAGTTTCTTTGGTAAGTCTGTGAGTGTGTTTTTCTGTGGAAATATGTTCATTGGTAGCAATCTTAGGATAACATGTATAAATGATATCATAGGATGTTTGTCATACCCTTTTCACTTACTTAACCTTATATGATTATTTCTAGGCTCAACTGTAGTCCTGAAAACGGCATTGTTCATTTTTTTCGCGAGGCTACTATTACATTTGGTACGTATACCACTTCGTCTTTGTCCATTCATCTGTTTATGGACCTATTTTCTGCTTCCATGTCTTGGCTATTTCAATATTGCTGCAGTGCACATTGGCCTGCCTGTGTTTTTCAGATTCTGGTGGTCTTAGGTTATAGGCCCAAAAGGTGCCATGCCGCATCATATGGTAGCTCAATTTTTACCTTTTCAAGCATCTCCATTCAGTTTGCATTAGTGTTGTTACCACGTTACATCCCAGCAGCAGCTTGAAGGTACACAGTTCTCTAAAACCCCTTCAGCATTTATCGTTTGTAGACTTTTTGCTGATGGTTATGACTGGTGTGAGCTGAAACCTTTTTGAATTTGAATTTGCATGTGGCTAATAATTCCTTATACTGAGCTTTAGGCATGTCCTTTTTTTGTTTTCCTTTTTTTTAAAGAGTGAGTACAACTTCCCTCCTCTTATTGACTTCTTGAAAAATTTCTCATGTGTTGAATTTTCTTGCCTATTCCCTACCCCAGGGCATTTCTTGAGGGCCTGTGTCATTTACAGCCCTGCAGTCCTTGTGACTATGTAGGCAACCATTGGCACTGGGTTTAAAGCTGCTGCTGTGGGAAACAGCCACATGGCGGCAGCATTATTACGTCCTCAACTCTTGTTAATGGGGCAAAAGACTCTTCCTGGAGGTAGTGTTCCAAGGTTGGAAATTAGAGTGGAATGTGCTGGGACAAGCCCCCAGAAGTTTATCTCTCCTTACTTATGTTTGTTTTTTAAATTTAATTTCTATTTCTTATCGGAGTAAATCTGATTAGAGTGTTTTGATTTTCTGGCTGTACAGAATCTGCTCATTGATTCATATTTATGTTTCTTCATCTTCGGATCCTGTTATCATGTATGTGATTACAGAATATATATTTTAAAGGTATTCGTGATTATATAATTCATATACTTTATATGTTATATGTTTATATACATTTAACATACATTAGTATATGTATGTTAACCCCATAGTCCTAATTTACCCATCCTCCCACCTTTCATTTTGGCTAACCATTAGTTTACTTGATAAGTCTGTGAGTGTCTTTTTCTGTGGAAATATGTTCATTGGTAGCAATTTTACGATAACATATATAAATGATATCATAGGATATTTGTCATACCCTTTTCACTTACTTAACGTTATATGATTATTTCTAGGCTCAACTGTAGTCCTGAAAACGGCATTGTTCATTTTTTTCACGAGCCTACTATTCCATTCTGTCCATATACCACTTCGTCTTTGTCCATACATCTGTTTATGGACCTTTTTTTTTCCTTCCATGTCTTGGCTATTTCAATGTTGCTGCAGTGCACATTTGCCTGCCTCTGTCTTTCCGATTCTGGTGGTCTTAGGTTATAGGCCCAAAAGGTGCCCTGCCGCATCATATGGTAGCTCAATTTTTACCTTTTCAAGCAGCTCCATTCAGTTTGCGTTAGTGCTGTTGCCACTTTACATCCCACCAGCAACTAGAAGGTACACAGTTCTCTAAAACCCCTTCAGCATTTATAGTTTGTAGACTTTTTGCTGATGGTCATGACTCTTGTGAGCTTAAACCTTTTTGAATTTGAATATGTATGTGGCTAATAATTCCTTATACTGAGCTTTAGGCATGTCCTTTTTTTTGTTTTCCTTTTTTTTAAAGAGTGAGTACAACTTCCCTCCTCTTATTGACTTCTTGAAAAATTTCTCATGTGTTGAATTTTCTTGCCTATTCCCTACCCCAGGGCATGTTTTGTGGGCCTGTGTCATTTACAGCCCTGCAGTCCTTGTGACTATATAACCAACCATTGGCACTGGGTTTAAAGCTGCTGTTGTGGGAAAGAGCCACAAGACGGCAGCATTATTACATTCTCAACTCTTGTTATTAGGGCAACAGAGTCTTCCTGGAGGTAGTGTTCCCAGGTTGTAAATTAGAGAGGAATGTCCTGGGACAAGCCCCCAGAAGTTTATGTCTCCTTACTTATGTTTGTTTTTTAAATTTAATTTCTATTTCTTATCGGAGTAAATTTGATTAGAGTGTTTTGATTGTCTGGCTGTACAGAATCTGCTCAATGATTCATACATACGTCTGTTCATCTTCGGATACTGTTACCATGTATGTGATCACAAAATGTATATTTTGAAGGTATTGGTGATGATATAATTCATGTAATTTATATGTTATATGTTTATATACATTTAACATACATTAGTATATGTATGTTAACCCCATAGTCCTAATTTACCCATCCTCCCACCTTTCATTTTGGCTAACCATTAGTTTATTTGATAAGTCTGTGAGTGTCTTTTTCTGTGGAAATATGTTCATTGGTAGCAATCTTAGGATAACATGTATAAATGATATCATAGGCTGTTTGTCATACCCTTTTCACTTACTTAACCTTATATGATTATTTCAAGGCTCAGCTGTAGTCCAGAAAACGGCATTGTTCATTTTTTTCCCGAGCTTACTATTCCATTCTGTCCATATACCACTTCTTCTTTTTCCATTCATATGTTTATGGACCTTTTTTTTTGCTTTCATGTCTTGGCTATTTCAATATTACTGCAGTGCACATTTGCCTGCCTCTGTCTTTCCGATCCTGGTGGTCTTCGTTTATAGGCTCAAAGGTGCCCTGCCGCATCATATGGTAGCTCAATTTTTACCTTGTAAAGCAGCTCCATTCCGTTCTTGTTAGTGCTTTTACCACTTTACATCCCACCGGCAGCTAGTAGGTATGAGTTGTCTAAAACCCATTCAGCATTTATAGTTTGTAGACTTTTTGCTAATGGCCATTTGACTGGTGTGAGCTGAAACCTTTTTGGAGGTTGGAAACGCATGTGGCTAATAATTCCTTATACTGAGCTTTAACCATATCCTTTTTCTTCGTTTCCTTTTTTTGTTAAAGAGTAGGTACAACTTCCCTCCTCTCTTGACTTCTTGAAAAATTTCTCATGTGTTGAATTTTCCTGCCTATTCCCTACCCCAGGGCATTTTTTGAGGGCAGGTGTCATTTAGAGCCCTGCATTCCTTGGGACTATTAAGCAACCATTAGCAGTGGGTTTAAAGCTGCTCTTGTGCGAAACAGCCACAAGGCGGCAGCATTATTACGTTCTCAACTCTTGTTACTTGGGCAAAAGAGTCTTCCTGGAGGTAGGGTTCCGAGGTTGTAAATTAGAGTGGAATGTGCAGGGACAAGCCCCCAGAAGTTTATGTCTCCTTACTTATGTTTGTTTTTTAAATTTAGTTTCTATTTCTTATCGGAGTAAATTTGATTAGAGTGTGTTGATTGTCTGGCTGTACAGAATCTGCTCAATGATTCATACTTATGTCTGTTCACCTTTGGACCCTGTTACCATGTATGTGATTACAGAATGTATATTTTAAAGGTATTGGTGATTATATAATTCATATAATTTATCTGTTATATGTTTATATACATTTAACATACATTAGTATATGTATATTAACCCCATAGTCCTAATTTACCCATCCTCCCACCTTTCCTTTTGGCTAACCATTAGTTTACTTGATAAGTCTGTGAGTGTCTTTTTCTGTGGAAATATGTTCTTTGGTAGCAATCTTAGGATAACATGTATAAATGATATCATAGGATATTTGTCATACCCTTTTGACTTACTTAACCTTATATGATTATTTGTAGGCTCAACTGTAGTCGTGAAAACGGCATTGTTCCTTTTTTTCCCGAGGCTACTATTCCATTTGGTACGTATACCACTTCATCTTTGTCCATTCATTTGTTTATGGACCTTTCTTTGCTTCCATGTCTTGGCTATTTCAATATTGTTGCAGTGCATATTTGCCTGCCTCTGTCTTTCCGATTCTGGTGGTCTTAGGTTATAGGCCCAAAAGGTGCCCTGCCGCATCATATGGTAGCTCAATTTTTACCTTTTCAAGCACAGCTCCATTCAGTTTGCGTTAGTGCTGTTGCCACTTTACATCCCACCAGCAGCCAGAAGGTACACAGTTCTCTAAAACCCCCTTAGCATTTATCGTTTGTAGACTTTTTGCTGATGGTTATGACTGGTGTGAACTGAAACCTTTTTGAATTTGAATTTGCTTGTGGCTTATAATTCCTTATACTGAGCTTTAGGCATGTCCTTTTTTTTCTTTTCCTTTTTTTTTAAAGAGTGAGTACAACTTCCCTCCTCTTATTGACTTCTTGAAAAATTTCTCATATGTTGAATTTTCTTGCCTATTGCCTACGCCAGGGCATGTTTTGAGGGCCTGTGTCATTTAGAGCCCTGCAGTCCTTGTGACTATATAAGCAACCATTGGCACTGGGTTTAAAGCTGCTGTTGTGGGAAACAGCCACAAGGCGGCAGCATTATTACGTTCTCAACTCTTGTTACTAGGGCAACTGAGTCTTCCTGGAGGCAGTTTTCCAAGGTTGTAAATTAGAGTGGAATGTGCTGGGACAAGCCCCAGAAGTTTATGTCTCCTTACTTATATTTGTTTTTTAAACTTAATTTATACTTCTTGTCGGAGTAAATTTGATTAGAGTGTTTTGATTGTCTGGCTGTACAGAATCTGCTCAATGATTCATACATATGTCTGTTCATCTTCGGATCCTGTTACCATGTATGTGATCACAAAATATATATTTTCAAGGTATTGGTGATTATATAATTCATATAGTTTATCTGTTATATGTTTATATACATTTAACATACATTAGTATATGTATGTTAACCCCATAGTCCTAATTTACCCATCCTCCCACCTTTCATTTTGGCTAACCATTAGTTTCTTTGGTAAGTCTGTGAGTGTGTTTTTCTGTGGAAATATGTTCATTGGTAGCAATCTTAGGATAACATGTATAAATGATATCATAGGATGTTTGTCATACCCTTTTCACTTACTTAACCTTATATGATTATTTCTAGGCTCAACTGTAGTCCTGAAAACGGCATTGTTCATTTTTTTCGCGAGGCTACTATTACATTTGGTACGTATACCACTTCGTCTTTGTCCATTCATCTGTTTATGGACCTATTTTCTGCTTCCATGTCTTGGCTATTTCAATATTGCTGCAGTGCACATTGGCCTGCCTGTGTTTTTCAGATTCTGGTGGTCTTAGGTTATAGGCCCAAAAGGTGCCATGCCGCATCATATGGTAGCTCAATTTTTACCTTTTCAAGCATCTCCATTCAGTTTGCATTAGTGTTGTTACCACGTTACATCCCAGCAGCAGCTTGAAGGTACACAGTTCTCTAAAACCCCTTCAGCATTTATCGTTTGTAGACTTTTTGCTGATGGTTATGACTGGTGTGAGCTGAAACCTTTTTGAATTTGAATTTGCATGTGGCTAATAATTCCTTATACTGAGCTTTAGGCATGTCCTTTTTTTGTTTTCCTTTTTTTTAAAGAGTGAGTACAACTTCCCTCCTCTTATTGACTTCTTGAAAAATTTCTCATGTGTTGAATTTTCTTGCCTATTCCCTACCCCAGGGCATTTCTTGAGGGCCTGTGTCATTTACAGCCCTGCAGTCCTTGTGACTATGTAGGCAACCATTGGCAGTGGGTTTAAAGCTGCTGCTGTGGGAAACAGCCACATGGCGGCAGCATTATTACGTCCTCAACTCTTGTTAATGGGGCAAAAGACTCTTCCTGGAGGTAGTGTTCCAAGGTTGGAAATTAGAGTGGAATGTGCTGGGACAAGCCCCCAGAAGTTTATCTCTCCTTACTTATGTTTGTTTTTTAAATTTAATTTCTATTTCTTATCGGAGTAAATCTGATTAGAGTGTTTTGATTTTCTGGCTGTACAGAATCTGCTCATTGATTCATATTTATGTTTCTTCATCTTCGGATCCTGTTACCATGTATGTGATTACAGAATATATATTTTAAAGGTATTCGTGATTATATAATTCATATACTTTATATGTTATATGTTTATATACATTTAACATACATTAGTATATGTATGTTAACCCCATAGTCCTAATTTACCCATCCTCCCACCTTTCATTTTGGCTAACCATTAGTTTATTTGATAAGTCTGTGAGTGTCTTTTTCTGTGGAAATATGTTCATTGGTAGCAATTTTACGATAACATATATAAATGATATCATAGGATATTTGTCATACCCTTTTCACTTACTTAACGTTATATGATTATTTCTAGGCTCAACTGTAGTCCTGAAAACGGCATTGTTCATTTTTTTCACGAGCCTACTATTCCATTCTGTCCATATACCACTTCGTCTTTGTCCATACATCTGTTTATGGACCTTTTTTTTTCCTTCCATGTCTTGGCTATTTCAATGTTGCTGCAGTGCACATTTACCTGCCTCTGTCTTTCCGATTCTGGTGGTCTTAGGTTATAGGCCCAAAAGGTGCCCTGCCGCATCATATGGTAGCTCAATTTTTACCTTTTCAAGCAGCTCCATTCAGTTTGCGTTAGTGCTGTTGCCACTTTACATCCCACCAGCAACTAGAAGGTACACAGTTCTCTAAAACCCCTTCAGCATTTATAGTTTGTAGACTTTTTGCTGATGGTCATGACTCTTGTGAGCTTAAACCTTTTTGAATTTGAATATGTATGTGGCTAATAATTCCTTATACTGAGCTTTAGACATGTCCTTTTTTTTGTTTTCCTTTTTTTTAAAGAGTGAGTACAACTTCCCTCCTCTTATTGACTTTTTCAAAAATTTCTCATGTGTTGAATTTTCTTGCCTATTCCCTACCCCAGGGCATGTTTTGTGGGCCTGTGTCATTTACAGCCCTGCAGTCCTTGTGACTATATAACCAACCATTGGCACTGGGTTTAAAGCTGCTGTTGTGGGAAAGAGCCACAAGATGGCAGCATTATTACATTCTCAACTCTTGTTATTAGGGCAACAGAGTCTTCCTGGAGGTAGTGTTCCCAGGTTGTAAATTAGAGAGGAATGTCCTGGGACAAGCCCCCAGAAGTTTATGTCTCCTTACTTATGTTTGTTTTTTTAATTTAATTTCTATTTCTTATCGGAGTAAATTTGATTAGAGTGTTTTGATTGTCTGGCTGTACAGAATCTGCTCAATGATTCATACATACGTCTGTTCATCTTCGGATACTGTTACCATGTATGTGATCACAAAATGTATATTTTGAAGGTATTGGTGATGATATAATTCATGTAATTTATATGTTATATGTTTATATACATTTAACATACATTAGTATATGTATGTTAACCCCATAGTCCTAATTTACCCATCCTCCCACCTTTCATTTTGGCTAACCATTAGTTTATTTGATAAGTCTGTGAGTGTCTTTTTCTGTGGAAATATGTTCATTGGTAGCAATCTTAGGATAACATGTATAAATGATATCATAGGCTGTTTGTCATACCCTTTTCACTTACTTAACCTTATATGATTATTTCAAGGCTCAGCTGTAGTCCAGAAAACGGCATTGTTCATTTTTTTCCCGAGCTTACTATTCCATTCTGTCCATATACCACTTCTTCTTTTTCCATTCATATGTTTATGGACCTTTTTTTTTGCTTTCATGTCTTGGCTATTTCAATATTACTGCAGTGCACATTTGCCTGCCTCTGTCTTTCCGATCCTGGTGGTCTTCGTTTATAGGCTCAAAGGTGCCCTGCCGCATCATATGGTAGCTCAATTTTTACCTTGTAAAGCAGCTCCATTCAGTTCTTGTTAGTGCTTTTACCACTTTACATCCCACCAGCAGCTAGTAGGTATGAGTTGTCTAAAACCCATTCAGCATTTATAGTTTATAGACTTTTTGCTAATGGCCATTTGACTGGTGTGAGCTGAAACCTTTTTGGAGGTTGGAAACGCATGTGGCTAATAATTCCTTATACTGAGCTTTAACCATATCCTTTTTCTTCGTTTCCTTTTTTTGTTAAAGAGTAGGTACAACTTCCCTCCTCTCTTGACTTCTTGAAAAATTTCTCATGTGTTGAATTTTCCTGCCTATTCCCTACCCCAGGGCATTTTTTGAGGGCAGGTGTCATTTAGAGCCCTGCATTCCTTGGGACTATTAAGCAACCATTAGCAGTGGGTTTAAAGCTGCTCTTGTGCGAAACAGCCACAAGGCGGCAGCATTATTACGTTCTCAACTCTTGTTACTTGGGCAAAAGAGTCTTCCTGGAGGTAGGGTTCCGAGGTTGTAAATTAGAGTGGAATGTGCAGGGACAAGCCCCCAGAAGTTTATGTCTCCTTACTTATGTTTGTTTTTTAAATTTAGTTTCTATTTCTTATCGGAGTAAATTTGATTAGAGTGTGTTGATTGTCTGGCTGTACAGAATCTGCTCAATGATTCATACTTATGTCTGTTCACCTTTGGACCCTGTTACCATGTATGTGATTACAGAATGTATATTTTAAAGGTATTGGTGATTATATAATTCATATAATTTATCTGTTATATGTTTATATACATTTAACATACATTAGTATATGTATATTAACCCCATAGTCCTAATTTACCCATCCTCCCACCTTTCCTTTTGGCTAACCATTAGTTTACTTGATAAGTCTGTGAGTGTCTTTTTCTGTGGAAATATGTTCTTTAGTAGCAATCTTAGGATAACATGTATAAATGATATCATAGGATATTTGTCATACCCTTTTGACTTACTTAACCTTATATGATTATTTGTAGGCTCAACTGTAGTCGTGAAAACGGCATTGTTCCTTTTTTTCCCGAGGCTACTATTCCATTTGGTACGTATACCACTTCATCTTTGTCCATTCATTTGTTTATGGACCTTTTTTTTGCTTCCATGTCTTGGCTATTTCAATATTGTTGCAGTGCATATTTGCCTGCATCTGTCTTTCCGATTTTGGTGGTTTTATATTATAGGCCCAAAAGGTGCCCTGCCGCATCATATGTTAACTCAATTTTTACCTTTTCAAGCAGCTCCATTCAGTTTTCGTTAGTGCTCTTACCACTTTACATCCCACCGGCACCAAGAAGGTACACAGTTCTCTAAAACCCCTTCAGCATTTATAGTTTGTAGACTTTTTGCTGCTGGTCATGACTGGTGTGAGCTGAAACCTTATTGAATTTGAATTTGCATATGGCTAATAATTTCCTTTACTGAGCTTTAGGCATGCCCTTTTTTTCTTTTCCTTTTTTTTTAAAGAGTGAGTACATCCTCCCTCCTCTTATTGACTTCTTGAAAAATTTCTCATGTGTTGAATTTTCTTGCCTATTCCCTACCCCAGGGCATTTTTTGAGGGCCTGTGTCATTTACAGCCCTGCAGTCCTTGTGAGTCTATAAGCAACCATTGGCACTGGGTTTAAAGCTGCTGTTGTGGGAAATAGCCACAAGGCAGCAGCATTATTACGTTCTCAACACTTGTTACTAGGGCAGCAGAGTCTTCCTGGAGGTAGTGTTCCGAGGTTGTAAACTAGAGTGGAATGTGCTGGGACAAGCCCCCAGAAGTTTATATCTCCTTACTTATGTTTGTTTTTTAAATTTATTTTCTACTTCTTATCGGAGTAAATTTGATTAGAGTGTTTTGATTGTCTGGCTGTACAGAATCTGCTCAATGATTCATACATATGTCTGTTCATCTTCGGAACCTGTTACCATGTATGTGATTACAGAATGTATATTTTGAAGGGATTGGTGATTATATAATTCATATCATTTATATGTTATATGTTTATGTACATTTAACTTACATTAGTATATTCATGTTAACCCCATAGTCCTAATTTACCCATCCCCCCACCTTTCATTTTGGCTAACCATTAGTTTATTTGATAAGTCTGTGAGTGTCTTTTTCTGTGGAAATATGTTCATTGGTAGCAATCTTAGGATAACATGTATAAATGATATCATAGGACATTTGTCATACCCTTTTGACTTACTTATCGTTATATGATTATTTCTAGGCTCAACTGTAGTCCTGAAAACGGCATTGTTCATTTTTTTCCCGAGGCTACTATTCCATTCTGTCCATATACCACTTCTTCTTTTTCCCGTCATCTGTTTATGGACCTTTTTTTGCTTCCATGTCTTGGCTCTTTCAATATTGCTGCAGTGCACATTTGCCTGCCTCTGTCTTTCCGATTCTGGTGGTCTTAGGTTATAGGCCCAAAAGGTGCCCTGCCGCATCATATGGTAGCTCAATTTTTACCTTTTCAAGCACAGCTCCATTCAGTTTGCGTTAGTGCTGTTGCCACTTTACATCCCACCAGCAGCCAGAAGGTACACAGTTCTCTAAAACCCCCTCAGCATTTATCGTTTGTAGACTTTTTGCTGATGGTTATGACTGGTGTGAACTGAAACCTTTTTGAATTTGAATTTGCTTGTGGCTTATAATTCCTTATACTGAGCTTTAGGCATGTCCTTTTTTTTCTTTCCCTTTTTTTTTAAAGAGTGAGTACAACTTCCCTCCTCTTATTGACTTCTTGAAAAATTTCTCATATGTTGAATTTTCTTGCCTATTGCCTACGCCAGGGCATGTTTTGAGGGCCTGTGTCATTTAGAGCCCTGCAGTCCTTGTGACTATATAAGCAACCATTGGCACTGGGTTTAAAGCTGCTGTTGTGGGAAACAGCCACAAGGCGGCAGCATTATTACGTTCTCAACTCTTGTTACTAGGGCAACTGAGTCTTCCTGGAGGCAGTTTTCCAAGGTTGTAAATTAGAGTGGAATGTGCTGGGACAAGCCCCAGAAGTTTATGTCTCCTTACTTATGTTTGTTTTTTAAACTTAATTTATACTTCTTGTCGGAGTAAATTTGATTAGAGTGTTTTGATTGTCTGGCTGTACAGAATCTGCTCAATGATTCATACATATGTCTGTTCATCTTCGGATCCTGTTACCATGTATGTGATCACAAAATATATATTTTCAAGGTATTGGTGATTATATAATTCATATAGTTTATCTGTTATATGTTTATATACATTTAACATACATTAGTATATGTATGTTAACCCCATAGTCCTAATTTACCCATCCTCCCACCTTTCATTTTGGCTAACCATTAGTTTCTTTGGTAAGTCTGTGAGTGTGTTTTTCTGTGGAAATATGTTCATTGGTAGCAATCTTAGGATAACATGTATAAATGATATCATAGGATGTTTGTCATACCCTTTTCACTTACTTAACCTTATATGATTATTTCTAGGCTCAACTGTAGTCCTGAAAACGGCATTGTTCATTTTTTTCGCGAGGCTACTATTACATTTGGTACGTATACCACTTCGTCTTTGTCCATTCATCTGTTTATGGACCTATTTTCTGCTTCCATGTCTTGGCTATTTCAATATTGCTGCAGTGCACATTGGCCTGCCTGTGTTTTTCAGATTCTGGTGGTCTTAGGTTATAGGCCCAAAAGGTGCCATGCCGCATCATATGGTAGCTCAATTTTTACCTTTTCAAGCATCTCCATTCAGTTTGCATTAGTGTTGTTACCACGTTACATCCCAGCAGCAGCTTGAAGGTACACAGTTCTCTAAAACCCCTTCAGCATTTATCGTTTGTAGACTTTTTGCTGATGGTTATGACTGGTGTGAGCTGTAACCTTTTTGAATTTGAATTTGCATGTGGCTAATAATTCCTTATACTGAGCTTTAGGCATGTCCTTTTTTTGTTTTCCTTTTTTTTAAAGAGTGAGTTCAACTTCCCTCCTCTTATTGACTTCTTGAAAAATTTCTCATGTGTTGAATTTTCTTGCCTATTCCCTACCCCAGGGCATTTCTTGAGGGCCTGTGTCATTTACAGCCCTGCAGTCCTTGTGACTATGTAGGCAACCATTGGCAGTGGGTTTAAAGCTGCTGCTGTGGGAAACAGCCACATGGCGGCAGCATTATTACGTCCTCAACTCTTGTTAATGGGGCAAAAGACTCTTCCTGGAGGTAGTGTTCCAAGGTTGGAAATTAGAGTGGAATGTGCTGGGACAAGCCCCCAGAAGTTTATCTCTCCTTACTTTTGTTTGTTTTTTAAATTTAATTTCTATTTCTTATCGGAGTAAATCTGATTAGAGTGTTTTGATTTTCTGGCTGTACAGAATCTGCTCATTGATTCATATTTATGTTTCTTCATCTTCGGATCCTGTTACCATGTATGTGATTACAGAATATATATTTTAAAGGTATTCGTGATTATATAATTCATATACTTTATATGTTATATGTTTATATACATTTAACATACATTAGTATATGTATGTTAACCCCATAGTCCTAATTTACCCATCCTCCCACCTTTCATTTTGGCTAACCATTAGTTTATTTGATAAGTCTGTGAGTGTCTTTTTCTGTGGAAATATGTTCATTGGTAGCAATTTTACGATAACATATATAAATGATATCATAGGATATTTGTCATACCCTTTTCACTTACTTAACGTTATATGATTATTTCTAGGCTCAACTGTAGTCCTGAAAACGGCATTGTTCATTTTTTTCACGAGCCTACTATTCCATTCTGTCCATATACCACTTCGTCTTTGTCCATACATCTGTTTATGGACCTTTTTTTTTCCTTCCATGTCTTGGCTATTTCAATGTTGCTGCAGTGCACATTTACCTGCCTCTGTCTTTCCGATTCTGGTGGTCTTAGGTTATAGGCCCAAAAGGTGCCCTGCCGCATCATATGGTAGCTCAATTTTTACCTTTTCAAGCAGCTCCATTCAGTTTGCGTTAGTGCTGTTGCCACTTTACATCCCACCAGCAACTAGAAGGTACACAGTTCTCTAAAACCCCTTCAGCATTTATAGTTTGTAGACTTTTTGCTGATGGTCATGACTCTTGTGAGCTTAAACCTTTTTGAATTTGAATATGTATGTGGCTAATAATTCCTTATACTGAGCTTTAGGCATGTCCTTTTTTTTGTTTTCCTTTTTTTTAAAGAGTGAGTACAACTTCCCTCCTCTTATTGACTTCTTGAAAAATTTCTCATGTGTTGAATTTTCTTGCCTATTCCCTACCCCAGGGCATGTTTTGTGGGCCTGTGTCATTTACAGCCCTGCAGTCCTTGTGACTATATAACCAACCATTGGCACTGGGTTTAAAGCTGCTGTTGTGGGAAAGAGCCACAAGACGGCAGCATTATTACATTCTCAACTCTTGTTATTAGGGCAACAGAGTCTTCCTGGAGGTAGTGTTCCCAGGTTGTAAATTAGAGAGGAATGTCCTGGGACAAGCCCCCAGAAGTTTATGTCTCCTTACTTATGTTTGTTTTTTAAATTTAATTTCTATTTCTTATCGGAGTAAATTTGATTAGAGTGTTTTGATTGTCTGGCTGTACAGAATCTGCTCAATGATTCATACATACGTCTGTTCATCTTCGGATACTGTTACCATGTATGTGATCACAAAATGTATATTTTGAAGGTATTGGTGATGATATAATTCATGTAATTTATATGTTATATGTTTATATACATTTAACATACATTAGTATATGTATGTTAACCCCATAGTCCTAATTTACCCATCCTCCCACCTTTCATTTTGGCTAACCATTAGTTTATTTGATAAGTCTGTGAGTGTCTTTTTCTGTGGAAATATGTTCATTGGTAGCAATCTTAGGATAACATGTATAAATGATATCATAGGCTGTTTGTCATACCCTTTTCACTTACTTAACCTTATATGATTATTTCAAGGCTCAGCTGTAGTCCAGAAAACGGCATTGTTCATTTTTTTCCCGAGCTTACTATTCCATTCTGTCCATATACCACTTCTTCTTTTTCCATTCATATGTTTATGGACCTTTTTTTTTGCTTTCATGTCTTGGCTATTTCAATATTACTGCAGTGCACATTTGCCTGCCTCTGTCTTTCCGATCCTGGTGGTCTTCGTTTATAGGCTCAAAGGTGCCCTGCCGCATCATATGGTAGCTCAATTTTTACCTTGTAAAGCAGCTCCATTCAGTTCTTGTTAGTGCTTTTACCACTTTACATCCCACCAGCAGCTAGTAGGTATGAGTTGTCTAAAACCCATTCAGCATTTATAGTTTGTAGACTTTTTGCTAATGGCCATTTGACTGGTGTGAGCTGAAACCTTTTTGGAGGTTGGAAACGCATGTGGCTAATAATTCCTTATACTGAGCTTTAACCATATCCTTTTTCTTCGTTTCCTTTTTTTGTTAAAGAGTAGGTACAACTTCCCTCCTCTCTTGACTTCTTGAAAAATTTCTCATGTGTTGAATTTTCCTGCCTATTCCCTACCCCAGGGCATTTTTTGAGGGCAGGTGTCATTTAGAGCCCTGCATTCCTTGGGACTATTAAGCAACCATTAGCAGTGGGTTTAAAGCTGCTCTTGTGCGAAACAGCCACAAGGCGGCAGCATTATTACGTTCTCAACTCTTGTTACTTGGGCAAAAGAGTCTTCCTGGAGGTAGGGTTCCGAGGTTGTAAATTAGAGTGGAATGTGCAGGGACAAGCCCCCAGAAGTTTATGTCTCCTTACTTATGTTTGTTTTTTAAATTTAGTTTCTATTTCTTATCGGAGTAAATTTGATTAGAGTGTGTTGATTGTCTGGCTGTACAGAATCTGCTCAATGATTCATACTTATGTCTGTTCACCTTTGGACCCTGTTACCATGTATGTGATTACAGAATGTATATTTTAAAGGTATTGGTGATTATATAATTCATATAATTTATCTGTTATATGTTTATATACATTTAACATACATTAGTATATGTATATTAACCCCATAGTCCTAATTTACCCATCCTCCCACCTTTCCTTTTGGCTAACCATTAGTTTACTTGATAAGTCTGTGAGTGTCTTTTTCTGTGGAAATATGTTCTTTGGTAGCAATCTTAGGATAACATGTATAAATGATATCATAGGATATTTGTCATACCCTTTTGACTTACTTAACCTTATATGATTATTTGTAGGCTCAACTGTAGTCGTGAAAACGGCATTGTTCCTTTTTTTCCCGAGGCTACTATTCCATTTGGTACGTATACCACTTCATCTTTGTCCATTCATTTGTTTATGGACCTTTTTTTTGCTTCCATGTCTTGGCTATTTCAATATTGTTGCAGTGCATATTTGCCTGCATCTGTCTTTCCGATTTTGGTGGTTTTATATTATAGGCCCAAAAGGTGCCCTGCCGCATCATATGTTAACTCAATTTTTACCTTTTCAAGCAGCTCCATTCAGTTTTCGTTAGTGCTCTTACCACTTTACATCCCACCGGCACCAAGAAGGTACACAGTTCTCTAAAACCCCTTCAGCATTTATAGTTTGTAGACTTTTTGCTGCTGGTCATGACTGGTGTGAGCTGAAACCTTATTGAATTTGAATTTGCATATGGCTAATAATTTCCTTTACTGAGCTTTAGGCATGCTCTTTTTTTCTTTTCCTTTTTTTTTAAAGAGTGAGTACAACCTCCCTCCTCTTATTGACTTCTTGAAAAATTTCTCATGTGTTGAATTTTCTTGCCTATTCCCTACCCCAGGGCATTTTTTGAGGGCCTGTGTCATTTACAGCCCTGCAGTCCTTGTGAGTCTATAAGCAACCATTGGCACTGGGTTTAAAGCTGCTGTTGTGGGAAATAGCCACAAGGCAGCAGCATTATTACGTTCTCAACACTTGTTACTAGGGCAGCAGAGTCTTCCTGGAGGTAGTGTTCCGAGGTTGTAAACTAGAGTGGAATGTGCTGGGACAAGCCCCCAGAAGTTTATATCTCCTTACTTATGTTTGTTTTTTAAATTTATTTTCTACTTCTTATCGGAGTAAATTTGATTAGAGTGTTTTGATTGTCTGGCTGTACAGAATCTGCTCAATGATTCATACATATGTCTGTTCATCTTCAGATCCTGTTACCATGTATGTGATTACAGAATGTATATTTTGAAGGGATTGGTGATTATATAATTCATATCATTTATATGTTATATGTTTATGTACATTTAACTTACATTAGTATATTCATGTTAACCCCATAGTCCTAATTTACCCATCCCCCCACCTTTCATTTTGGCTAACCATTAGTTTATTTGATAAGTCTGTGAGTGTCTTTTTCTGTGGAAATATGTTCATTGGTAGCAATCTTAGGATAACATGTATAAATGATATCATAGGACATTTGTCATACCCTTTTGACTTACTTATCGTTATATGATTAGTTCTAGGCTCAACTGTAGTCCTGAAAACGGCATTGTTCATTTTTTTCCCGAGGCTACTATTCCATTCTGTCCATATACCACTTCTTCTTTTTCCCGTCATCTGTTTATGGACCTTTTTTTGCTTCCATGTCTTGGCTCTTTCAATATTGCTGCAGTGCACATTTGCCTGCCTCTGTCTTTCCGATTCTGGTGGTCTTAGGTTATAGGCCCAAAAGGTGCCCTGCCGCATCATATGGTAGCTCAATTTTTACCTTTTCAAGCACAGCTCCATTCAGTTTGCGTTAGTGCTGTTGCCACTTTACATCCCACCAGCAGCCAGAAGGTACACAGTTCTCTAAAACCCCCTCAGCATTTATCGTTTGTAGACTTTTTGCTGATGGTTATGACTGGTGTGAACTGAAACCTTTTTGAATTTGAATTTGCTTGTGGCTTATAATTCCTTATACTGAGCTTTAGGCATGTCCTTTTTTTTCTTTCCCTTTTTTTTTAAAGAGTGAGTACAACTTCCCTCCTCTTATTGACTTCTTGAAAAATTTCTCATATGTTGAATTTTCTTGCCTATTGCCTACGCCAGGGCATGTTTTGAGGGCCTGTGTCATTTAGAGCCCTGCAGTCCTTGTGACTATATAAGCAACCATTGGCACTGGGTTTAAAGCTGCTGTTGTGGGAAACAGCCACAAGGCGGCAGCATTATTACGTTCTCAACTCTTGTTACTAGGGCAACTGAGTCTTCCTGGAGGCAGTTTTCCAAGGTTGTAAATTAGAGTGGAATGTGCTGGGACAAGCCCCAGAAGTTTATGTCTCCTTACTTATGTTTGTTTTTTAAACTTAATTTATACTTCTTGTCGGAGTAAATTTGATTAGAGTGTTTTGATTGTCTGGCTGTACAGAATCTGCTCAATGATTCATACATATGTCTGTTCATCTTCGGATCCTGTTACCATGTATGTGATCACAAAATATATATTTTCAAGGTATTGGTGATTATATAATTCATATAGTTTATCTGTTATATGTATATATACATTTAACATACATTAGTATATGTATGTTAACCCCATAGTCCTAATTTACCCATCCTCCCACCTTTCATTTTGGCTAACCATTAGTTTCTTTGGTAAGTCTGTGAGTGTGTTTTTCTGTGGAAATATGTTCATTGGTAGCAATCTTAGGATAACATGTATAAATGATATCATAGGATGTTTGTCATACCCTTTTCACTTACTTAACCTTATATGATTATTTCTAGGCTCAACTGTAGTCCTGAAAACGGCATTGTTCATTTTTTTCGCGAGGCTACTATTACATTTGGTACGTATACCACTTCGTCTTTGTCCATTCATCTGTTTATGGTCCTATTTTCTGCTTCCATGTCTTGGCTATTTCAGTATTGCTGCAGTGCACATTGGCCTGCCTGTGTTTTTCAGATTCTGGTGGTCTTAGGTTATAGGCCCAAAAGGTGCCATGCCGCATCATATGGTAGCTCAATTTTTACCTTTTCAAGCATCTCCATTCAGTTTGCATTAGTGTTGTTACCACGTTACATCCCAGCAGCAGCTTGAAGGTACACAGTTCTCTAAAACCCCTTCAGCATTTATCGTTTGTAGACTTTTTGCTGATGGTTATGACTGGTGTGAGCTGAAACCTTTTTGAATTTGAATTTGCATGTGGCTAATAATTCCTTATACTGAGCTTTAGGCATGTCCTTTTTTTGTTTTCCTTTTTTTTAAAGAGTGAGTACAACTTCCCTCCTCTTATTGACTTCTTGAAAAATTTCTCATGTGTTGAATTTTCTTGCCTATTCCCTACCCCAGGGCATTTCTTGAGGGCCTGTGTCATTTACAGCCCTGCAGTCCTTGTGACTATGTAGGCAACCATTGGCAGTGGGTTTAAAGCTGCTGCTGTGGGAAACAGCCACATGGCGGCAGCATTATTACGTCCTCAACTCTTGTTAATGGGGCAAAAGACTCTTCCTGGAGGTAGTGTTCCAAGGTTGGAAATTAGAGTGGAATGTGCTGGGACAAGCCCCCAGAAGTTTATCTCTCCTTACTTTTGTTTGTTTTTTAAATTTAATTTCTATTTCTTATCGGAGTAAATCTGATTAGAGTGTTTTGATTTTCTGGCTGTACAGAATCTGCTCATTGATTCATATTTATGTTTCTTCATCTTCGGATCCTGTTACCATGTATGTGATTACAGAATATATATTTTAAAGGTATTCGTGATTATATAATTCATATACTTTATATGTTATATGTTTATATACATTTCACATACATTAGTA
This sequence comes from Balaenoptera physalus, assembly GCF_965194825.1. Classification (NCBI taxonomy): domain Eukaryota; kingdom Metazoa; phylum Chordata; class Mammalia; order Artiodactyla; family Balaenopteridae; genus Balaenoptera; species Balaenoptera physalus. The sequence goes on from NW_028126582.1 coordinate 262,678, forward strand.
TATGTATGTTAACCCCATAGTCCTAATTTACCCATCCTCCCACCTTTCATTTTGGCTAACCATTAGTTTATTTGATAAGTCTGTGAGTGTCTTTTTCTGTGGAAATATGTTCATTGGTAGCAATTTTACGATAACATATATAAATGATATCATGGGATATTTGTCATACCCTTTTCACTTACTTAACGTTATATGATTATTTCTAGGCTCAACTGTAGTCCTGAAAACGGCATTGTTCATTTTTTTCACGAGCCTACTATTCCATTCTGTCCATATACCACTTCGTCTTTGTCCATACATCTGTTTATGGACCTTTTTTTTTCCTTCCATGTCTTGGCTATTTCAATGTTGCTGCAGTGCACATTTACCTGCCTCTGTCTTTCCGATTCTGGTGGTCTTAGGTTATAGGCCCAAAAGGTGCCCTGCCGCATCATATGGTAGCTCAATTTTTACCTTTTCAAGCAGCTCCATTCAGTTTGCGTTAGTGCTGTTGCCACTTTACATCCCACCAGCAACTAGAAGGTACACAGTTCTCTAAAACCCCTTCAGCATTTATAGTTTGTAGACTTTTTGCTGATGGTCATGACTCTTGTGAGCTTAAACCTTTTTGAATTTGAATATGTATGTGGCTAATAATTCCTTATACTGAGCTTTAGGCATGTCCTTTTTTTTGTTTTCCTTTTTTTTAAAGAGTGAGTACAACTTCCCTCCTCTTATTGACTTCTTGAAAAATTTCTCATGTGTTGAATTTTCTTGCCTATTCCCTACCCCAGGGCATGTTTTGTGGGCCTGTGTCATTTACAGCCCTGCAGTCCTTGTGACTATATAACCAACCATTGGCACTGGGTTTAAAGCTGCTGTTGTGGGAAAGAGCCACAAGACGGCAGCATTATTACATTCTCAACTCTTGTTATTAGGGCAACAGAGTCTTCCTGGAGGTAGTGTTCCCAGGTTGTAAATTAGAGAGGAATGTCCTGGGACAAGCCCCCAGAAGTTTATATCTCCTTACTTATGTTTGTTTTTTAAATTTAATTTCTATTTCTTATCGGAGTAAATTTGATTAGAGTGTTTTGATTGTCTGGCTGTACAGAATCTGCTCAATGATTCATACATACGTCTGTTCATCTTCGGATACTGTTACCATGTATGTGATCACAAAATGTATATTTTGAAGGTATTGGTGATGATATAATTCATGTAATTTATATGTTATATGTTTATATACATTTAACATACATTAGTATATGTATGTTAACCCCATAGTCCTAATTTACCCATCCTCCCACCTTTCATTTTGGCTAACCATTAGTTTATTTGATAAGTCTGTGAGTGTCTTTTTCTGTGGAAATATGTTCATTGGTAGCAATCTTAGGATAACATGTATAAATGATATCATAGGCTGTTTGTCATACCCTTTTCACTTACTTAACCTTATATGATTATTTCAAGGCTCAGCTGTAGTCCAGAAAACGGCATTGTTCATTTTTTTCCCGAGCTTACTATTCCATTCTGTCCATATACCACTTCTTCTTTTTCCATTCATATGTTCATGGACCTTTTTTTTTGCTTTCATGTCTTGGCTATTTCAATATTACTGCAGTGCACATTTGCCTGCCTCTGTCTTTCCGATCCTGGTGGTCTTCGTTTATAGGCTCAAAGGTGCCCTGCCGCATCATATGGTAGCTCAATTTTTACCTTGTAAAGCAGCTCCATTCAGTTCTTGTTAGTGCTTTTACCACTTTACATCCCACCAGCAGCTAGTAGGTATGAGTTGTCTAAAACCCATTCAGCATTTATAGTTTGTAGACTTTTTGCTAATGGCCATTTGACTGGTGTGAGCTGAAACCTTTTTGGAGGTTGGAAACGCATGTGGCTAATAATTCCTTATACTGAGCTTTAACCATATCCTTTTTCTTCGTTTCCTTTTTTTGTTAAAGAGTAGGTACAACTTCCCTCCTCTCTTGACTTCTTGAAAAATTTCTCATGTGTTGAATTTTCCTGCCTATTCCCTACCCCAGGGCATTTTTTGAGGGCAGGTGTCATTTAGAGCCCTGCATTCCTTGGGACTATTAAGCAACCATTAGCAGTGGGTTTAAAGCTGCTCTTGTGCGAAACAGCCACAAGGCGGCAGCATTATTACGTTCTCAACTCTTGTTACTTGGGCAAAAGAGTCTTCCTGGAGGTAGGGTTCCGAGGTTGTAAATTAGAGTGGAATGTGCAGGGACAAGCCCCCAGAAGTTTATGTCTCCTTACTTATGTTTGTTTTTTAAATTTAGTTTCTATTTCTTATCGGAGTAAATTTGATTAGAGTGTGTTGATTGTCTGGCTGTACAGAATCTGCTCAATGATTCATACTTATGTCTGTTCACCTTTGGACCCTGTTACCATGTATGTGATTACAGAATGTATATTTTAAAGGTATTGGTGATTATATAATTCATATAATTTATCTGTTATATGTTTATATACATTTAACATACATTAGTATATGTATATTAACCCCATAGTCCTAATTTACCCATCCTCCCACCTTTCCTTTTGGCTAACCATTAGTTTACTTGATAAGTCTGTGAGTGTCTTTTTCTGTGGAAATATGTTCTTTGGTAGCAATCTTAGGATAACATGTATAAATGATATCATAGGATATTTGTCATACCCTTTTGACTTACTTAACCTTATATGATTATTTGTAGGCTCAACTGTAGTCGTGAAAACGGCATTGTTCCTTTTTTTCCCGAGGCTACTATTCCATTTGGTACGTATACCACTTCATCTTTGTCCATTCATTTGTTTATGGACCTTTTTTTTGCTTCCATGTCTTGGCTATTTCAATATTGTTGCAGTGCATATTTGCCTGCATCTGTCTTTCCGATTTTGGTGGTTTTATATTATAGGCCCAAAAGGTGCCCTGCCGCATCATATGTTAACTCAATTTTTACCTTTTCAAGCAGCTCCATTCAGTTTTCGTTAGTGCTCTTACCACTTTACATCCCACCGGCACCAAGAAGGTACACAGTTCTCTAAAACCCCTTCAGCATTTATAGTTTGTAGACTTTTTGCTGCTGGTCATGACTGGTGTGAGCTGAAACCTTATTGAATTTGAATTTGCATATGGCTAATAATTTCCTTTACTGAGCTTTAGGCATGCCCTTTTTTTCTTTTCCTTTTTTTTTAAAGAGTGAGTACAACCTCCCTCCTCTTATTGACTTCTTGAAAAATTTCTCATGTGTTGAATTTTCTTGCCTATTCCCTACCCCAGGGCATTTTTTGAGGGCCTGTGTCATTTACAGCCCTGCAGTCCTTGTGAGTCTATAAGCAACCATTGGCACTGGGTTTAAAGCTGCTGTTGTGGGAAATAGCCACAAGGCAGCAGCATTATTACGTTCTCAACACTTGTTACTAGGGCAGCAGAGTCTTCCTGGAGGTAGTGTTCCGAGGTTGTAAACTAGAGTGGAATGTGCTGGGACAAGCCCCCAGAAGTTTATATCTCCTTACTTATGTTTGTTTTTTAAATTTATTTTCTACTTCTTATCGGAGTAAATTTGATTAGAGTGTTTTGATTGTCTGGCTGTACAGAATCTGCTCAATGATTCATACATATGTCTGTTCATCTTCGGAACCTGTTACCATGTATGTGATTACAGAATGTATATTTTGAAGGGATTGGTGATTATATAATTCATATCATTTATATGTTATATGTTTATGTACATTTAACTTACATTAGTATATTCATGTTAACCCCATAGTCCTAATTTACCCATCCCCCCACCTTTCATTTTGGCTAACCATTAGTTTATTTGATAAGTCTGTGAGTGTCTTTTTCTGTGGAAATATGTTCATTGGTAGCAATCTTAGGATAACATGTATAAATGATATCATAGGACATTTGTCATACCCTTTTGACTTACTTATCGTTATATGATTATTTCTAGGCTCAACTGTAGTCCTGAAAACGGCATTGTTCATTTTTTTCCCGAGGCTACTATTCCATTCTGTCCATATACCACTTCTTCTTTTTCCCGTCATCTGTTTATGGACCTTTTTTTGCTTCCATGTCTTGGCTCTTTCAATATTGCTGCAGTGCACATTTGCCTGCCTCTGTCTTTCCGATTCTGGTGGTCTTAGGTTATAGGCCCAAAAGGTGCCCTGCCGCATCATATGGTAGCTCAATTTTTACCTTTTCAAGCACAGCTCCATTCAGTTTGCGTTAGTGCTGTTGCCACTTTACATCCCACCAGCAGCCAGAAGGTACACAGTTCTCTAAAACCCCCTCAGCATTTATCGTTTGTAGACTTTTTGCTGATGGTTATGACTGGTGTGAACTGAAACCTTTTTGAATTTGAATTTGCTTGTGGCTTATAATTCCTTATACTGAGCTTTAGGCATGTCCTTTTTTTTCTTTTCCTTTTTTTTTAAAGAGTGAGTACAACTTCCCTCCTCTTATTGACTTCTTGAAAAATTTCTCATATGTTGAATTTTCTTGCCTATTGCCTACGCCAGGGCATGTTTTGAGGGCCTGTGTCATTTAGAGCCCTGCAGTCCTTGTGACTATATAAGCAACCATTGGCACTGGGTTTAAAGCTGCTGTTGTGGGAAACAGCCACAAGGCGGCAGCATTATTACGTTCTCAACTCTTGTTACTAGGGCAACTGAGTCTTCCTGGAGGCAGTTTTCCAAGGTTGTAAATTAGAGTGGAATGTGCTGGGACAAGCCCCAGAAGTTTATGTCTCCTTACTTATGTTTGTTTTTTAAACTTAATTTATACTTCTTGTCGGAGTAAATTTGATTAGAGTGTTTTGATTGTCTGGCTGTACAGAATCTGCTCAATGATTCATACATATGTCTGTTCATCTTCGGATCCTGTTACCATGTATGTGATCACAAAATATATATTTTCAAGGTATTGGTGATTATATAATTCATATAGTTTATCTGTTATATGTATATATACATTTAACATACATTAGTATATGTATGTTAACCCCATAGTCCTAATTTACCCATCCTCCCACCTTTCATTTTGGCTAACCATTAGTTTCTTTGGTAAGTCTGTGAGTGTGTTTTTCTGTGGAAATATGTTCATTGGTAGCAATCTTAGGATAACATGTATAAATGATATCATAGGATGTTTGTCATACCCTTTTCACTTACTTAACCTTATATGATTATTTCTAGGCTCAACTGTAGTCCTGAAAACGGCATTGTTCATTTTTTTCGCGAGGCTACTATTACATTTGGTACGTATACCACTTCGTCTTTGTCCATTCATCTGTTTATGGACCTATTTTCTGCTTCCATGTCTTGGCTATTTCAGTATTGCTGCAGTGCACATTGGCCTGCCTGTGTTTTTCAGATTCTGGTGGTCTTAGGTTATAGGCCCAAAAGGTGCCATGCCGCATCATATGGTAGCTCAATTTTTACCTTTTCAAGCATCTCCATTCAGTTTGCATTTGTGTTGTTACCACGTTACATCCCAGCAGCAGCTTGAAGGTACACAGTTCTCTAAAACCCCTTCAGCATTTATCGTTTGTAGACTTTTTGCTGATGGTTATGACTGGTGTGAGCTGAAACCTTTTTGAATTTGAATTTGCATGTGGCTAATAATTCCTTATACTGAGCTTTAGGCATGTCCTTTTTTTGTTTTCCTTTTTTTTAAAGAGTGAGTACAACTTCCCTCCTCTTATTGACTTCTTGAAAAATTTCTCATGTGTTGAATTTTCTTGCCTATTCCCTACTCCAGGGCATTTCTTGAGGGCCTGTGTCATTTACAGCCCTGCAGTCCTTGTGACTATATAACCAACCATTGGCACTGGGTTTAAAGCTGCTGTTGTGGGAAAGAGCCACAAGACGGCAGCATTATTACATTCTCAACTCTTGTTATTAGGGCAACAGAGTCTTCCTGGAGGTAGTGTTCCCAGGTTGTAAATTAGAGAGGAATGTCCTGGGACAAGCCCCCAGAAGTTTATGTCTCCTTATTTATGTTTGTTTTTTAAATTTAATTTCTATTTCTTATCGGAGTAAATTTTCTTAGAGTGTTTTGATTGTCTGGCTGTACAGAATCTGCTCAATGATTCATACATACGTCTGTTCATCTTCGGATACTGTTACCATGTATGTGATCACAAAATGTATATTTTGAAGGTATTGGTGATGATATAATTCATGTAATTTATATGTTATATGTTTATATACATTTAACATACATTAGTATATGTATGTTAACCCCATAGTCCTAATTTACCCATCCTCCCACCTTTCATTTTGGCTAACCATTAGTTTATTTGATAAGTCTGTGAGTGTCTTTTTCTGTGGAAATATGTTCATTGGTAGCAATCTTAGGATAACATGTATAAATGATATCATAGGCTGTTTGTCATACCCTTTTCACTTACTTAACCTTATATGATTATTTCAAGGCTCAGCTGTAGTCCAGAAAACGGCATTGTTCATTTTTTTCCCGAGCTTACTATTCCATTCTGTCCATATACCACTTCTTCTTTTTCCATTCATATGTTTATGGACCTTTTTTTTTGCTTTCATGTCTTGGCTATTTCAATATTACTGCAGTGCACATTTGCCTGCCTCTGTCTTTCCGATCCTGGTGGTCTTCGTTTATAGGCTCAAAGGTGCCCTGCCGCATCATATGGTAGCTCAATTTTTACCTTGTAAAGCAGCTCCATTCAGTTCTTGTTAGTGCTTTTACCACTTTACATCCCACCAGCAGCTAGTAGGTATGAGTTGTCTAAAACCCATTCAGCATTTATAGTTTGTAGACTTTTTGCTAATGGCCATTTGACTGGTGTGAGCTGAAACCTTTTTGGAGGTTGGAAACGCATGTGGCTAATAATTCCTTATACTTAGCTTTAACCATATCCTTTAACTTCGTTTCCTTTTTTTGTTAAAGAGTAGGTACAACTTCCCTCCTCTCTTGACTTCTTGAAAAATTTCTCATGTGTTGAATTTTCCTGCCTATTCCCTACCCCAGGGCATTTTTTGAGGGCAGGTGTCATTTAGAGCCCTGCATTCCTTGGGACTATTAAGCAACCATTAGCAGTGGGTTTAAAGCTGCTCTTGTGTGAAACAGCCACAAGGCGGCAGCATTATTACGTTCTCAACTCTTGTTACTTGGGCAAAAGAGTCTTCCTGGAGGTAGGGTTCCGAGGTTGTAAATTAGAGTGGAATGTGCAGGGACAAGCCCCCAGAAGTTTATGTCTCCTTACTTATGTTTGTTTTTTAAATTTAGTTTCTATTTCTTATCGGAGTAAATTTGATTAGAGTGTGTTGATTGTCTGGCTGTACAGAATCTGCTCAATGATTCATACTTATGTCTGTTCACCTTTGGACCCTGTTACCATGTATGTGATTACAGAATGTATATTTTAAAGGTATTGGTGATTATATAATTCATATAATTTATCTGTTATATGTTTATATACATTTAACATACATTAGTATATGTATATTAACCCCGTAGTCCTAATTTACCCATCCTCCCACCTTTCCTTTTGGCTAACCATTAGTTTACTTGATAAGTCTGTGAGTGTCTTTTTCTGTGGAAATATGTTCTTTGGTAGCAATCTTAGGATAACATGTATAAATGATATCATAGGATATTTGTCATACCCTTTTGACTTACTTAACCTTATATGATTATTTGTAGGCTCAACTGTAGTCGTGAAAACGGCATTGTTCCTTTTTTTTCCGAGGCTACTATTCCATTTGGTACGTATACCACTTCATCTTTGTCCATTCATTTGTTTATGGACCTTTTTTTTGCTTCCATGTCTTGGCTATTTCAATATTGTTGCAGTGCATATTTGCCTGCATCTCTCTTTCCGATTTTGGTGGTTTTATATTATAGGCCCAAAAGGTGCCCTGCCGCATCATATGTTAACTCAATTTTTACCTTTTCAAGCAGCTCCATTCAGTTTTCGTTAGTGCTCTTACCACTTTACATCCCACCGGCACCAAGAAGGTACACAGTTCTCTAAAACCCCTTCAGCATTTATAGTTTGTAGACTTTTTGCTGCTGGTCATGACTGGTGTCAGCTGAAACCTTATTGAATTTGAATTTGCATATGGCTAATAATTTCCTTTACTGAGCTTTAGGCATGCTCTTTTTTTCTTTTCCTTTTTTTTTAAAGAGTGACTACAACCTCCCTCCTCTTATTGACTTCTTGAAAAATTTCTCATGTGTTGAATTTTCTTGCCTATTCCCTACCCCAGGGCATTTTTTGAGGGCCTGTGTCATTTACAGCCCTGCAGTCCTTGTGAGTCTATAAGCAACCATTGGCACTGGGTTTAAAGCTGCTGTTGTGGGAAATAGCCACAAGGCAGCAGCATTATTACGTTCTCAACACTTGTTACTAGGGCAGCAGAGTCTTCCTGGAGGTAGTGTTCCGAGGTTGTAAACTAGAGTGGAATGTGCTGGGACAAGCCCCCAGAAGTTTATATCTCCTTACTTATGTTTGTTTTTTAAATTTATTTTCTACTTCTTATCGGAGTAAATTTGATTAGAGTGTTTTGATTGTCTGGCTGTACAGAATCTGCTCAATGATTCATACATATGTCTGTTCATCTTCGGATCCTGTTACCATGTATGTGATTACAGAATGTATATTTTGAAGGGATTGGTGATTATATAATTCATATCATTTATATGTTATATGTTTATGTACATTTAACTTACATTAGTATATTCATGTTAACCCCATAGTCCTAATTTACCCATCCCCCCACCTTTCATTTTGGCTAACCATTAGTTTATTTGATAAGTCTGTGAGTGTCTTTTTCTGTGGAAATATGTTCATTGGTAGCAATCTTAGGATAACATGTATAAATGATATCATAGGACATTTGTCATACCCTTTTGACTTACTTATCGTTATATGATTATTTCTAGGCTCAACTGTAGTCCTGAAAACGGCATTGTTCATTTTTTTCCCGAGGCTACTATTCCATTCTGTCCATATAACACTTCTTCTTTTTCCCGTCATCTGTTTATGGACCTTTTTTTGCTTCCATGTCTTGGCTCTTTCAATATTGCTGCAGTGCACATTTGCCTGCCTCTGTCTTTCCGATTCTGGTGGTCTTAGGTTATAGGCCCAAAAGGTGCCCTGCCGCATCATATGGTAGCTCAATTTTTACCTTTTCAAGCACAGCTCCATTCAGTTTGCGTTAGTGCTGTTGCCACTTTACATCCCACCAGCAGCCAGAAGGTACACAGTTCTCTAAAACCCCCTCAGCATTTATCGTTTGTAGACTTTTTGCTGATGGTTATGACTGGTGTGAACTGAAACCTTTTTGAATTTGAATTTGCTTGTGGCTTATAATTCCTTATACTGAGCTTTAGGCATGTCCTTTTTTTTCTTTTCCTTTTTTTTTAAAGAGTGAGTACAACTTCCCTCCTCTTATTGACTTCTTGAAAAATTTCTCATATGTTGAATTTTCTTGCCTATTGCCTACGCCAGGGCATGTTTTGAGGGCCTGTGTCATTTAGAGCCCTGCAGTCCTTGTGACTATATAAGCAACCATTGGCACTGGGTTTAAAGCTGCTGTTGTGGGAAACAGCCACAAGGCGGCAGCATTATTACGTTCTCAACTTTTGTTACTAGGGCAACTGAGTCTTCCTGGAGGCAGTTTTCCAAGGTTGTAAATTAGAGTGGAATGTGCTGGGACAAGCCCCAGAAGTTTATGTCTCCTTACTTATATTTGTTTTTTAAACTTAATTTATACTTCTTGTCGGAGTAAATTTGATTAGAGTGTTTTGATTGTCTGGCTGTACAGAATCTGCTCAATGATTCATACATATGTCTGTTCATCTTCGGATCCTGTTACCATGTATGTGATCACAAAATATATATTTTCAAGGTATTGGTGATTATATAATTCATATAGTTTATCTGTTATATGTTTATATACATTTAACATACATTAGTATATGTATGTTAACCCCATAGTCCTAATTTACCCATCCTCCCACCTTTCATTTTGGCTAACCATTAGTTTCTTTGGTAAGTCTGTGAGTGTGTTTTTCTGTGGAAATATGTTCATTGGTAGCAATCTTAGGATAACATGTATAAATGATATCATAGGATGTTTGTCATACCCTTTTCACTTACTTAACCTTATATGATTATTTCTAGGCTCAACTGTAGTCCTGAAAACGGCATTGTTCATTTTTTTCGCGAGGCTACTATTACATTTGGTACGTATACCACTTCGTCTTTGTCCATTCATCTGTTTATGGACCTATTTTCTGCTTCCATGTCTTGGCTATTTCAATATTGCTGCAGTGCACATTGGCCTGCCTGTGTTTTTCAGATTCTGGTGGTCTTAGGTTATAGGCCCAAAAGGTGCCATGCCGCATCATATGGTAGCTCAATTTTTACCTTTTCAAGCATCTCCATTCAGTTTGCATTAGTGTTGTTACCACGTTACATCCCAGCAGCAGCTTGAAGGTACACAGTTCTCTAAAACCCCTTCAGCATTTATCGTTTGTAGACTTTTTGCTGATGGTTATGACTGGTGTGAGCTGAAACCTTTTTGAATTTGAATTGGCATGTGGCTAATAATTCCTTATACTGAGCTTTAGGCATGTCCTTTTTTTGTTTTCCTTTTTTTTAAAGAGTGAGTACAACTTCCCTCCTCTTATTGACTTCTTGAAAAATTTCTCATGTGTTGAATTTTCTTGCCTATTCCCTACCCCAGGGCATTTCTTGAGGGCCTGTGTCATTTACAGCCCTGCAGTCCTTGTGACTATGTAGGCAACCATTGGCAGTGGGTTTAAAGCTGCTGCTGTGGGAAACAGCCACATGGCGGCAGCATTATTACGTCCTCAACTCTTGTTAATGGGGCAAAAGACTCTTCCTGGAGGTAGTGTTCCAAGGTTGGAAATTAGAGTGGAATGTGCTGGGACAAGCCCCCAGAAGTTTATCTCTCCTTACTTATGTTTGTTTTTTAAATTTAATTTCTATTTCTTATCGGAGTAAATCTGATTAGTGTGTTTTGATTTTCTGGCTGTACAGAATCTGCTCATTGATTCATATTTATGTTTCTTCATCTTCGGATCCTGTTACCATGTATGTGATTACAGAATATATATTTTAAAGGTATTCGTGATTATATAATTCATATACTTTATATGTTATATGTTTATATACATTTAACATACATTAGTATATGTATGTTAACCCCATAGTCCTAATTTACCCATCCTCCCACCTTTCATTTTGGCTAACCATTAGTTTATTTGATAAGTCTGTGAGTGTCTTTTTCTGTGGAAATATGTTCATTGGTAGCAATTTTACGATAACATATATAAATGATATCATAGGATATTTGTCATACCCTTTTCACTAACTTAACGTTATATGATTATTTCTAGGCTCAACTGTAGTCCTGAAAACGGCATTGTTCATTTTTTTCACGAGCCTACTATTCCATTCTGTCCATATACCACTTCGTCTTTGTCCATACATCTGTTTATGGACCTTTTTTTTTCCTTCCATGTCTTGGCTATTTCAATGTTGCTGCAGTGCACATTTACCTGCCTCTGTCTTTCCGATTCTGGTGGTCTTAGGTTATAGGCCCAAAAGGTGCCCTGCCGCATCATATGGTAGCTCAATTTTTACCTTTTCAAGCAGCTCCATTCAGTTTGCGTTAGTGCTGTTGCCACTTTACATCCCACCAGCAACTAGAAGGTACACAGTTCTCTAAAACCCCTTCAGCATTTATAGTTTGTAGACTTTTTGCTGATGGTCATGACTCTTGTGAGCTTAAACCTTTTTGAATTTGAATATGTATGTGGCTAATAATTCCTTATACTGAGCTTTAGGCATGTCCTTTTTTTTGTTTTCCTTTTTTTTAAAGAGTGAGTACAACTTCCCTCCTCTTATTGACTTTTTGAAAAATTTCTCATGTGTTGAATTTTCTTGCCTATTCCCTACCCCAGGGCATGTTTTGTGGGCCTGTGTCATTTACAGCCCTGCAGTCCTTGTGACTATATAACCAACCATTGGCACTGGGTTTAAAGCTGCTGTTGTGGGAAAGAGCCACAAGACGGCAGCATTATTACATTCTCAACTCTTGTTATTAGGGCAACAGAGTCTTCCTGGAGGTAGTGTTCCCAGGTTGTAAATTAGAGAGGAATGTCCTGGGACAAGCCCCCAGAAGTTTATGTCTCCTTACTTATGTTTGTTTTTTAAATTTAATTTCTATTTCTTATCGGAGTAAATTTGATTAGAGAGTTTTGATTGTCTGGCTGTACAGAATCTGCTCAATGATTCATACATACGTCTGTTCATCTTCGGATACTGTTACCATGTATGTGATCACAAAATGTATATTTTGAAGGTATTGGTGATGATATAATTCATGTAATTTATATGTTATATGTTTATATACATTTAACATACATTAGTATATGTATGTTAACCCCATAGTCCTAATTTACCCATCCTCCCACCTTTCATTTTGGCTAACCATTAGTTTATTTGATAAGTCTGTGAGTGTCTTTTTCTGTGGAAATATGTTCATTGGTAGCAATCTTAGGATAACATGTATAAATGATATCATAGGCTGTTTGGCATACCCTTTTCACTTACTTAACCTTATATGATTATTTCAAGGCTCAGCTGTAGTCCAGAAAACGGCATTGTTCATTTTTTTCCCGAGCTTACTATTCCATTCTGTCCATATACCACTTCTTCTTTTTCCATTCATATGTTTATGGACCTTTTTTTTTGCTTTCATGTCTTGGCTATTTCAATATTACTGCAGTGCACATTTGCCTGCCTCTGTCTTTCCGATCCTGGTGGTCTTCGTTTATAGGCTCAAAGGTGCCCTGCCGCATCATATGGTAGCTCAATTTTTACCTTGTAAAGCAGCTCCATTCAGTTCTTGTTAGTGCTTTTACCACTTTACATCCCACCAGCAGCTAGTAGGTATGAGTTGTCTAAAACCCATTCAGCATTTATAGTTTGTAGACTTTTTGCTAATGGCCATTTGACTGGTGTGAGCTGAAACCTTTTTGGAGGTTGGAAACGCATGTGGCTAATAATTCCTTATACTGAGCTTTAACCATATCCTTTTTCTTCGTTTCCTTTTTTTGTTAAAGAGTAGGTACAACTTCCCTCCTCTCTTGACTTCTTGAAAAATTTCTCATGTGTTGAATTTTCCTGCCTATTCCCTACCCCAGGGCATTTTTTGAGGGCAGGTGTCATTTAGAGCCCTGCATTCCTTGGGACTATTAAGCAACCATTAGCAGTGGGTTTAAAGCTGCTCTTGTGCGAAACAGCCACAAGGCGGCAGCATTATTACGTTCTCAACTCTTGTTACTTGGGCAAAAGAGTCTTCCTGGAGGTAGGGTTCCGAGGTTGTAAATTAGAGTGGAATGTGCAGGGACAAGCCCCCAGAAGTTTATGTCTCCTTACTTATGTTTGTTTTTTAAATTTAGTTTCTATTTCTTATCGGAGTAAATTTGATTAGAGTGTGTTGATTGTCTGGCTGTACAGAATCTGCTCAATGATTCATACTTATGTCTGTTCACCTTTGGACCCTGTTACCATGTATGTGATTACAGAATGTATATTTTAAAGGTATTGGTGATTATATAATTCATATAATTTATCTGTTATATGTTTATATACATTTAACATACATTAGTATATGTATATTAACCCCATAGTCCTAATTTACCCATCCTCCCACCTTTCCTTTTGGCTAACCATTAGTTTACTTGATAAGTCTGTGAGTGTCTTTTTCTGTGGAAATATGTTCTTTGGTAGCAATCTTAGGATAACATGTATAAATGATATCATAGGATATTTGTCATACCCTTTTGACTTACTTAACCTTATATGATTATTTGTAGGCTCAACTGTAGTCGTGAAAACGGCATTGTTCCTTTTTTTCCCGAGGCTACTATTCCATTTGGTACGTATACCACTTCATCTTTGTCCATTCATTTGTTTATGGACCTTTTTTTTGCTTCCATGTCTTGGCTATTTCAATATTGTTGCAGTGCATATTTGCCTGCATCTGTCTTTCCGATTTTGGTGGTTTTATATTATAGGCCCAAAAGGTGCCCTGCCGCATCATATGTTAACTCAATTTTTACCTTTTCAAGCAGCTCCATTCAGTTTTCGTTAGTGCTCTTACCACTTTACATCCCACCGGCACCAAGAAGGTACACAGTTCTCTAAAACCCCTTCAGCATTTATAGTTTGTAGACTTTTTGCTGCTGGTCATGACTGGTGTGAGCTGAAACCTTATTGAATTTGAATTTGCATATGGCTAATAATTTCCTTTACTGAGCTTTAGGCATGCCCTTTTTTTCTTTTCCTTTTTTTTTAAAGAGTGAGTACAACCTCCCTCCTCTTATTGACTTCTTGAAAAATTTCTCATGTGTTGAATTTTCTTGCCTATTCCCTACCCCAGGGCATTTTTTGAGGGCCTGTGTCATTTACAGCCCTGCAGTCCTTGTGAGTCTATAAGCAACCATTGGCACTGGGTTTAAAGCTGCTGTTGTGGGAAATAGCCACAAGGCAGCAGCATTATTACGTTCTCAACACTTGTTACTAGGGCAGCAGAGTCTTCCTGGAGGTAGTGTTCCGAGGTTGTAAACTAGAGTGGAATGTGCTGGGACAAGCCCCCAGAAGTTTATATCTCCTTACTTATGTTTGTTTTTTAAATTTATTTTCTACTTCTTATCGGAGTAAATTTGATTAGAGTGTTTTGATTGTCTGGCTGTACAGAATCTGCTCAATGATTCATACATATGTCTGTTCATCTTCGGAACCTGTTACCATGTATGTGATTACAGAATGTATATTTTGAAGGGATTGGTGATTATATAATTCATATCATTTATATGTTATATGTTTATGTACATTTAACTTACATTAGTATATTCATGTTAACCCCATAGTCCTAATTTACCCATCCCCCCACCTTTCATTTTGGCTAACCATTAGTTTATTTGATAAGTCTGTGAGTGTCTTTTTCTGTGGAAATATGTTCATTGGTAGCAATCTTAGGATAACATGTATAAATGATATCATAGGACATTTGTCATACCCTTTTGACTTACTTATCGTTATATGATTAGTTCTAGGCTCAACTGTAGTCCTGAAAACGGCATTTTTCATTTTTTTCCCGAGGCTACTATTCCATTCTGTCCATATACCACTTCTTCTTTTTCCCGTCATCTGTTTATGGACCTTTTTTTGCTTCCATGTCTTGGCTCTTTCAATATTGCTGCAGTGCACATTTGCCTGCCTCTGTCTTTCCGATTCTGGTGGTCTTAGGTTATAGGCCCAAAAGGTGCCCTGCCGCATCATATGGTAGCTCAATTTTTACCTTTTCAAGCACAGCTCCATTCAGTTTGCGTTAGTGCTGTTGCCACTTTACATCCCACCAGCAGCCAGAAGGTACACAGTTCTCTAAAACCCCCTCAGCATTTATCGTTTGTAGACTTTTTGCTGATGGTTATGACTGGTGTGAACTGAAACCTTTTTGAATTTGAATTTGCTTGTGGCTTATAATTCCTTATACTGAGCTTTAGGCATGTCCTTTTTTTTCTTTTCCTTTTTTTTTAAAGAGTGAGTACAACTTCCCTCCTCTTATTGACTTCTTGAAAAATTTCTCATATGTTGAATTTTCTTGCCTATTGCCTACGCCAGGGCATGTTTTGAGGGCCTGTGTCATTTAGAGCCCTGCAGTCCTTGTGACTATATAAGCAACCATTGGCACTGGGTTTAAAGCTGCTGTTGTGGGAAACAGCCACAAGGCGGCAGCATTATTACGTTCTCAACTCTTGTTACTAGGGCAACTGAGTCTTCCTGGAGGCAGTTTTCCAAGGTTGTAAATTAGAGTGGAATGTGCTGGGACAAGCCCCAGAGGTTTATGTCTCCTTACTTATGTTTGTTTTTTAAACTTAATTTATACTTCTTGTCGGAGTAAATTTGATTAGAGTGTTTTGATTGTCTGGCTGTACAGAATCTGCTCAATGATTCATACATATGTCTGTTCATCTTCGGATCCTGTTACCATGTATGTGATCACAAAATATATATTTTCAAGGTATTGATGATTATATAATTCATATAGTTTATCTGTTATATGTTTATATACATTTAACATACATTAGTATATGTATGTTAACCCCATAGTCCTAATTTACCCATCCTCCCACCTTTCATTTTGGCTAACCATTAGTTTCTTTGGTAAGTCTGTGAGTGTGTTTTTCTGTGGAAATATGTTCATTGGTAGCAATCTTAGGATAACATGTATAAATGATATCATAGGATGTTTGTCATACCCTTTTCACTTACTTAACCTTATATGATTATTTCTAGGCTCAACTGTAGTCCTGAAAACGGCATTGTTCATTTTTTTCGCGAGGCTACTATTACATTTGGTACGTATACCACTTCGTCTTTGTCCATTCATCTGTTTATGGTCCTATTTTCTGCTTCCATGTCTTGGCTATTTCAGTATTGCTGCAGTGCACATTGGCCTGCCTGTGTTTTTCAGATTCTGGTGGTCTTAGGTTATAGGCCCAAAAGGTGCCATGCCGCATCATATGGTAGCTCAATTTTTACCTTTTCAAGCATCTCCATTCAGTTTGCATTAGTGTTGTTACCACGTTACATCCCAGCAGCAGCTTGAAGGTACACAGTTCTCTAAAACCCCTTCAGCATTTATCGTTTGTAGACTTTTTGCTGATGGTTATGACTGGTGTGAGCTGAAACCTTTTTGAATTTGAATTGGCATGTGGCTAATAATTCCTTATACTGAGCTTTAGGCATGTCCTTTTTTTGTTTTCCTTTTTTTTAAAGAGTGAGTACAACTTCCCTCCTCTTATTGACTTCTTGAAAAATTTCTCATGTGTTGAATTTTCTTGCCTATTCCCTACCCCAGGGCATTTCTTGAGGGCCTGTGTCATTTACAGCCCTGCAGTCCTTGTGACTATGTAGGCAACCATTGGCAGTGGGTTTAAAGCTGCTGCTGTGGGAAACAGCCACATGGCGGCAGCATTATTACGTCCTCAACTCTTGTTAATGGGGCAAAGGACTCTTCCTGGAGGTAGTGTTCCAAGGTTGGAAATTAGAGTGGAATGTGCTGGGACAAGCCCCCAGAAGTTTATCTCTCCTTACTTATGTTTGTTTTTTAAATTTAATTTCTATTTCTTATCGGAGTAAATCTGATTAGAGTGTTTTGATTTTCTGGCTGTACAGAATCTGCTCATTGATTCATATTTATGTTTCTTCATCTTCGGATCCTGTTACCATGTATGTGATTACAGAATATATATTTTAAAGGTATTCGTGATTATATAATTCATATACTTTATATGTTATATGTTTATATACATTTAACATACATTAGTATATGTATGTTAACCCCATAGTCCTAATTTACCCATCCTCCCACCTTTCCTTTTGGCTAACCATTAGTTTATTTGATAAGTCTGTGAGTGTCTTTTTCTGTGGAAATATGTTCATTGGTAGCAATTTTACGATAACATATATAAATGATATCATAGGATATTTGTCATACCCTTTTCACTTACTTAACGTTATATGATTATTTCTAGGCTCAACTGTAGTCCTGAAAACGGCATTGTTCATTTTTTTCACGAGCCTACTATTCCATTCTGTCCATATACCACTTCGTCTTTGTCCATACATCTGTTTATGGACCTTTTTTTTTCCTTCCATGTCTTGGCTATTTCAATGTTGCTGCAGTGCACATTTACCTGCCTCTGTCTTTCCGATTCTGGTGGTCTTAGGTTATAGGCCCAAAAGGTGCCCTGCCTCATCATATGGTAGCTCAATTTTTACCTTTTCAAGCAGCTCCATTCAGTTTGCGTTAGTGCTGTTGCCACTTTACATCCCACCAGCAACTAGAAGGTACACAGTTCTCTAAAACCCCTTCAGCATTTATAGTTTGTAGACTTTTTGCTGATGGTCATGACTCTTGTGAGCTTAAACCTTTTTGAATTTGAATATGTATGTGGCTAATAATTCCTTATACTGAGCTTTAGGCATGTCCTTTTTTTTGTTTTCCTTTTTTTTAAAGAGTGAGTACAACTTCCCTCCTCTTATTGACTTCTTGAAAAATTTCTCATGTGTTGAATTTTCTTGCCTATTCCCTACCCCAGGGCATGTTTTGTGGGCCTGTGTCATTTACAGCCCTGCAGTCCTTGTGACTATATAACCAACCATTGGCACTGGGTTTAAAGCTGCTGTTGTGGGAAAGAGCCACAAGGCGGCAGCATTATTACATTCTCAACTCTTGTTATTAGGGCAACAGAGTCTTCCTGGAGGTAGTGTTCCCAGGTTGTAAATTAGAGAGGAATGTCCTGGGACAAGCCCCCAGAAGTTTATGTCTCCTTACTTATGTTTGTTTTTTAAATTTAATTTCTATTTCTTATCGGAGTAAATTTGATTAGAGTGTTTTGATTGTCTGGCTGTACAGAATCTGCTCAATGATTCATACATACGTCTGTTCATCTTCGGATACTGTTACCATGTATGTGATCACAAAATGTATATTTTGAAGGTATTGGTGATGATATAATTCATGTAATTTATATGTTATATGTTTATATACATTTAACATACATTAGTATATGTATGTTAACCCCATAGTCCTAATTTACCCATCCTCCCACCTTTCATTTTGGCTAACCATTAGTTTATTTGATAAGTCTGTGAGTGTCTTTTTCTGTGGAAATATGTTCATTGGTAGCAATCTTAGGATAACATGTATAAATGATATCATAGGCTGTTTGGCATACCCTTTTCACTTACTTAACCTTATATGATTATTTCAAGGCTCAGCTGTAGTCCAGAAAACGGCATTGTTCATTTTTTTCCCGAGCTTACTATTCCATTCTGTCCATATACCACTTCTTCTTTTTCCATTCATATGTTTATGGACCTTTTTTTTTGCTTTCATGTCTTGGCTATTTCAATATTACTGCAGTGCACATTTGCCTGCCTCTGTCTTTCCGATCCTGGTGGTCTTCGTTTATAGGCTCAAAGGTGCCCTGCCGCATCATATGGTAGCTCAATTTTTACCTTGTAAAGCAGCTCCATTCAGTTCTTGTTAGTGCTTTTACCACTTTACATCCCACCAGCAGCTAGTAGGTATGAGTTGTCTAAAACCCATTCAGCATTTATAGTTTGTAGACTTTTTGCTAATGGCCATTTGACTGGTGTGAGCTGAAACCTTTTTGGAGGTTGGAAACGCATGTGGCTAATAATTCCTTATACTGAGCTTTAACCATATCCTTTTTCTTCGTTTCCTTTTTTTGTTAAAGAGTAGGTACAACTTCCCTCCTCTCTTGACTTCTTGAAAAATTTCTCATGTGTTGAATTTTCCTGCCTATTCCCTACCCCAGGGCATTTTTTGAGGGCAGGTGTCATTTAGAGCCCTGCATTCCTTGGGACTATTAAGCAACCATTAGCAGTGGGTTTAAAGCTGCTCTTGTGCGAAACAGCCACAAGGCGGCAGCATTATTACGTTCTCAACTCTTGTTACTTGGGCAAAAGAGTCTTCCTGGAGGTAGGGTTCCGAGGTTGTAAATTAGAGTGGAATGTGCAGGGACAAGCCCCCAGAAGTTTATGTCTCCTTACTTATGTTTGTTTTTTAAATTTAGTTTCTATTTCTTATCGGAGTAAATTTGATTAGAGTGTGTTGATTGTCTGGCTGTACAGAATCTGCTCAATGATTCATACTTATGTCTGTTCACCTTTGGACCCTGTTACCATGTATGTGATTACAGAATGTATATTTTAAAGGTATTGGTGATTATATAATTCATATAATTTATCTGTTATATGTTTATATACATTTAACATACATTAGTATATGTATATTAACCCCATAGTCCTAATTTACCCATCCTCCCACCTTTCCTTTTGGCTAACCATTAGTTTACTTGATAAGTCTGTGAGTGTCTTTTTCTGTGGAAATATGTTCTTTGGTAGCAATCTTAGGATAACATGTATAAATGATATCATAGGATATTTGTCATACCCTTTTGACTTACTTAACCTTATATGATTATTTGTAGGCTCAACTGTAGTCGTGAAAACGGCATTGTTCCTTTTTTTCCCGAGGCTACTATTCCATTTGGTACGTATACCACTTCATCTTTGTCCATTCATTTGTTTATGGACCTTTTTTTTGCTTCCATGTCTTGGCTATTTCAATATTGTTGCAGTGCATATTTGCCTGCATCTGTCTTTCCGATTTTGGTGGTTTTATATTATAGGCCCAAAAGGTGCCCTGCCGCATCATATGTTAACTCAATTTTTACCTTTTCAAGCAGCTCCATTCAGTTTTCGTTAGTGCTCTTACCACTTTACATCCCACCGGCACCAAGAAGGTACACAGTTCTCTAAAACCCCTTCAGCATTTATAGTTTGTAGACTTTTTGCTGCTGGTCATGACTGGTGTGAGCTGAAACCTTATTGAATTTGAATTTGCATATGGCTAATAATTTCCTTTACTGAGCTTTAGGCATGCCCTTTTTTTCTTTTCCTTTTTTTTTAAAGAGTGAGTACAACCTCCCTCCTCTTATTGACTTCTTGAAAAATTTCTCATGTGTTGAATTTTCTTGCCTATTCCCTACCCCAGGGCATTTTTTGAGGGCCTGTGTCATTTACAGCCCTGCAGTCCTTGTGAGTCTATAAGCAACCATTGGCACTGGGTTTAAAGCTGCTGTTGTGGGAAATAGCCACAAGGCAGCAGCATTATTACGTTCTCAACACTTGTTACTAGGGCAGCAGAGTCTTCCTGGAGGTAGTGTTCCGAGGTTGTAAACTAGAGTGGAATGTGCTGGGACAAGCCCCCAGAAGTTTATATCTCCTTACTTATGTTTGTTTTTTAAATTTATTTTCTACTTCTTATCGGAGTAAATTTGATTAGAGTGTTTTGATTGTCTGGCTGTACAGAATCTGCTCAATGATTCATACATATGTCTGTTCATCTTCGGAACCTGTTACCATGTATGTGATTACAGAATGTATATTTTGAAGGGATTGGTGATTATATAATTCATATCATTTATATGTTATATGTTTATGTACATTTAACTTACATTAGTATATTCATGTTAACCCCATAGTCCTAATTTACCCATCCCCCCACCTTTCATTTTGGCTAACCATTAGTTTATTTGATAAGTCTGTGAGTGTCTTTTTCTGTGGAAATATGTTCATTGGTAGCAATCTTAGGATAACATGTATAAATGATATCATAGGACATTTGTCATACCCTTTTGACTTACTTATCGTTATATGATTAGTTCTAGGCTCAACTGTAGTCCTGAA
Source organism: Balaenoptera physalus (assembly GCF_965194825.1). Taxonomy (NCBI): domain Eukaryota; kingdom Metazoa; phylum Chordata; class Mammalia; order Artiodactyla; family Balaenopteridae; genus Balaenoptera; species Balaenoptera physalus. Next base: position 284,028 of record NW_028126582.1, read on the forward strand.
AACGGCATTTTTCATTTTTTTCCCGAGGCTACTATTCCATTCTGTCCATATACCACTTCTTCTTTTTCCCGTCATCTGTTTATGGACCTTTTTTTGCTTCCATGTCTTGGCTCTTTCAATATTGCTGCAGTGCACATTTGCCTGCCTCTGTCTTTCCGATTCTGGTGGTCTTAGGTTATAGGCCCAAAAGGTGCCCTGCCGCATCATATGGTAGCTCAATTTTTACCTTTTCAAGCACAGCTCCATTCAGTTTGCGTTAGTGCTGTTGCCACTTTACATCCCACCAGCAGCCAGAAGGTACACAGTTCTCTAAAACCCCCTCAGCATTTATCGTTTGTAGACTTTTTGCTGATGGTTATGACTGGTGTGAACTGAAACCTTTTTGAATTTGAATTTGCTTGTGGCTTATAATTCCTTATACTGAGCTTTAGGCATGTCCTTTTTTTTCTTTTCCTTTTTTTTTAAAGAGTGAGTACAACTTCCCTCCTCTTATTGACTTCTTGAAAAATTTCTCATATGTTGAATTTTCTTGCCTATTGCCTACGCCAGGGCATGTTTTGAGGGCCTGTGTCATTTAGAGCCCTGCAGTCCTTGTGACTATATAAGCAACCATTGGCACTGGGTTTAAAGCTGCTGTTGTGGGAAACAGCCACAAGGCGGCAGCATTATTACGTTCTCAACTCTTGTTACTAGGGCAACTGAGTCTTCCTGGAGGCAGTTTTCCAAGGTTGTAAATTAGAGTGGAATGTGCTGGGACAAGCCCCAGAGGTTTATGTCTCCTTACTTATGTTTGTTTTTTAAACTTAATTTATACTTCTTGTCGGAGTAAATTTGATTAGAGTGTTTTGATTGTCTGGCTGTACAGAATCTGCTCAATGATTCATACATATGTCTGTTCATCTTCGGATCCTGTTACCATGTATGTGATCACAAAATATATATTTTCAAGGTATTGATGATTATATAATTCATATAGTTTATCTGTTATATGTTTATATACATTTAACATACATTAGTATATGTATGTTAACCCCATAGTCCTAATTTACCCATCCTCCCACCTTTCATTTTGGCTAACCATTAGTTTCTTTGGTAAGTCTGTGAGTGTGTTTTTCTGTGGAAATATGTTCATTGGTAGCAATCTTAGGATAACATGTATAAATGATATCATAGGATGTTTGTCATACCCTTTTCACTTACTTAACCTTATATGATTATTTCTAGGCTCAACTGTAGTCCTGAAAACGGCATTGTTCATTTTTTTCGCGAGGCTACTATTACATTTGGTACGTATACCACTTCGTCTTTGTCCATTCATCTGTTTATGGTCCTATTTTCTGCTTCCATGTCTTGGCTATTTCAGTATTGCTGCAGTGCACATTGGCCTGCCTGTGTTTTTCAGATTCTGGTGGTCGTAGGTTATAGGCCCAAAAGGTGCCATGCCGCATCATATGGTAGCTCAATTTTTACCTTTTCAAGCATCTCCATTCAGTTTGCATTAGTGTTGTTACCACGTTACATCCCAGCAGCAGCTTGAAGGTACACAGTTCTCTAAAACCCCTTCAGCATTTATCGTTTGTAGACTTTTTGCTGATGGTTATGACTGGTGTGAGCTGAAACCTTTTTGAATTTGAATTGGCATGTGGCTAATAATTCCTTATACTGAGCTTTAGGCATGTCCTTTTTTTGTTTTCCTTTTTTTTAAAGAGTGAGTACAACTTCCCTCCTCTTATTGACTTCTTGAAAAATTTCTCATGTGTTGAATTTTCTTGCCTATTCCCTACCCCAGGGCATTTCTTGAGGGCCTGTGTCATTTACAGCCCTGCAGTCCTTGTGACTATGTAGGCAACCATTGGCAGTGGGTTTAAAGCTGCTGCTGTGGGAAACAGCCACATGGCGGCAGCATTATTACGTCCTCAACTCTTGTTAATGGGGCAAAGGACTCTTCCTGGAGGTAGTGTTCCAAGGTTGGAAATTAGAGTGGAATGTGCTGGGACAAGCCCCCAGAAGTTTATCTCTCCTTACTTATGTTTGTTTTTTAAATTTAATTTCTATTTCTTATCGGAGTAAATCTGATTAGAGTGTTTTGATTTTCTGGCTGTACAGAATCTGCTCATTGATTCATATTTATGTTTCTTCATCTTCGGATCCTGTTACCATGTATGTGATTACAGAATATATATTTTAAAGGTATTCGTGATTATATAATTCATATACTTTATATGTTATATGTTTATATACATTTAACATACATTAGTATATGTATGTTAACCCCATAGTCCTAATTTACCCATCCTCCCACCTTTCCTTTTGGCTAACCATTAGTTTATTTGATAAGTCTGTGAGTGTCTTTTTCTGTGGAAATATGTTCATTGGTAGCAATTTTACGATAACATATATAAATGATATCATAGGATATTTGTCATACCCTTTTCACTTACTTAACGTTATATGATTATTTCTAGGCTCAACTGTAGTCCTGAAAACGGCATTGTTCATTTTTTTCACGAGCCTACTATTCCATTCTGTCCATATACCACTTCGTCTTTGTCCATACATCTGTTTATGGACCTTTTTTTTTCCTTCCATGTCTTGGCTATTTCAATGTTGCTGCAGTGCACATTTACCTGCCTCTGTCTTTCCGATTCTGGTAGTCTTAGGTTATAGGCCCAAAAGGTGCCCTGCCGCATCATATGGTAGCTCAATTTTTACCTTTTCAAGCAGCTCCATTCAGTTTGCGTTAGTGCTGTTGCCACTTTACATCCCACCAGCAACTAGAAGGTACACAGTTCTCTAAAACCCCTTCAGCATTTATAGTTTGTAGACTTTTTGCTGATGGTCATGACTCTTGTGAGCTTAAACCTTTTTGAATTTGAATATGTATGTGGCTAATAATTCCTTATACTGAGCTTTAGGCATGTCCTTTTTTTTGTTTTCCTTTTTTTTAAAGAGTGAGTACAACTTCCCTCCTCTTATTGACTTCTTGAAAAATTTCTCATGTGTTGAATTTTCTTGCCTATTCCCTACCCCAGGGCATGTTTTGTGGGCCTGTGTCATTTACAGCCCTGCAGTCCTTGTGACTATATAACCAACCATTGGCACTGGGTTTAAAGCTGCTGTTGTGGGAAAGAGCCACAAGACGGCAGCATTATTACATTCTCAACTCTTGTTATTAGGGCAACAGAGTCTTCCTGGAGGTAGTGTTCCCAGGTTGTAAATTAGAGAGGAATGTCCTGGGACAAGCCCCCAGAAGTTTATGTCTCCTTACTTATGTTTGTTTTTTAAATTTAATTTCTATTTCTTATCGGAGTAAATTTGATTAGAGTGTTTTGATTGTCTGGCTGTACAGAATCTGCTCAATGATTCATACATACGTCTGTTCATCTTCGGATACTGTTACCATGTATGTGATCACAAAATGTATATTTTGAAGGTATTGGTGATGATATAATTCATGTAATTTATATGTTATATGTTTATATACATTTAACATACATTAGTATATGTATGTTAACCCCATAGTCCTAATTTACCCATCCTCCCACCTTTCATTTTGGCTAACCATTAGTTTATTTGATAAGTCTGTGAGTGTCTTTTTCTGTGGAAATATGTTCATTGGTAGCAATCTTAGGATAACATGTATAAATGATATCATAGGCTGTTTGTCATACCCTTTTCACTTACTTAACCTTATATGATTATTTCAAGGCTCAACTGTAGTCCAGAAAACGGCATTGTTCATTTTTTTCCCGAGCTTACTATTCCATTCTGTCCATATACCACTTCTTCTTTTTCCATTCATATGTTTATGGACCTTTTTTTTTGCTTTCATGTCTTGGCTATTTCAATATTACTGCAGTGCACATTTGCCTGCCTCTGTCTTTCCGATCCTGGTGGTCTTCGTTTATAGGCTCAAAGGTGCCCTGCCGCATCATATGGTAGCTCAATTTTTACCTTGTAAAGCAGCTCCATTCAGTTCTTGTTAGTGCTTTTACCACTTTACATCCCACCAGCAGCTCGTAGGTATGAGTTGTCTAAAACCCATTCAGCATTTATAGTTTGTAGACTTTTTGCTAATGGCCATTTGACTGGTGTGAGCTGAAACCTTTTTGGAGGTTGGAAACGCATGTGGCTAATAATTCCTTATACTGAGCTTTAACCATATCCTTTTTCTTCGTTTCCTTTTTTTGTTAAAGAGTAGGTACAACTTCCCTCCTCTCTTGACTTCTTGAAAAATTTCTCATGTGTTGAATTTTCCTGCCTATTCCCTACCCCAGGGCATTTTTTGAGGGCAGGTGTCATTTAGAGCCCTGCATTCCTTGGGACTATTAAGCAACCATTAGCAGTGGGTTTAAAGCTGCTCTTGTGCGAAACAGCCACAAGGCGGCAGCATTATTACGTTCTCAACTCTTGTTACTTGGGCAAAAGAGTCTTCCTGGAGGTAGGGTTCCGAGGTTGTAAATTAGAGTGGAATGTGCAGGGACAAGCCCCCAGAAGTTTATGTCTCCTTACTTATGTTTGTTTTTTAAATTTAGTTTCTATTTCTTATCGGAGTAAATTTGATTAGAGTGTGTTGATTGTCTGGCTGTACAGAATCTGCTCAATGATTCATACTTATGTCTGTTCACCTTTGGACCCTGTTACCATGTATGTGATTACAGAATGTATATTTTAAAGGTATTGGTGATTATATAATTCATATAATTTATCTGTTATATGTTTATATACATTTAACATACATTAGTATATGTATATTAACCCCATAGTCCTAATTTACCCATCCTCCCACCTTTCCTTTTGGCTAACCATTAGTTTACTTGATAAGTCTGTGAGTGTCTTTTTCTGTGGAAATATGTTCTTTGGTAGCAATCTTAGGATAACATGTATAAATGATATCATAGGATATTTGTCATACCCTTTTGACTTACTTAACCTTATATGATTATTTGTAGGCTCAACTGTAGTCGTGAAAACGGCATTGTTCCTTTTTTTCCCGAGGCTACTATTCCATTTGGTACGTATACCACTTCATCTTTGTCCATTCATTTGTTTATGGACCTTTTTTTTGCTTCCATGTCTTGGCTATTTCAATATTGTTGCAGTGCATATTTGCCTGCATCTGTCTTTCCGATTTTGGTGGTTTTATATTATAGGCCCAAAAGGTGCCCTGCCGCATCATATGTTAACTCAATTTTTACCTTTTCAAGCAGCTCCATTCAGTTTTCGTTAGTGCTCTTACCACTTTACATCCCACCGGCACCAAGAAGGTACACAGTTCTCTAAAACCCCTTCAGCATTTATAGTTTGTAGACTTTTTGCTGCTGGTCATGACTGGTGTGAGCTGAAACCTTATTGAATTTGAATTTGCATATGGCTAATAATTTCCTTTACTGAGCTTTAGGCATGCCCTTTTTTTCTTTTCCTTTTTTTTTAAAGAGTGAGTACAACCTCCCTCCTCTTATTGACTTCTTGAAAAATTTCTCATGTGTTGAATTTTCTTGCCTATTCCCTACCCCAGGGCATTTTTTGAGGGCCTGTGTCATTTACAGCCCTGCAGTCCTTGTGAGTCTATAAGCAACCATTGGCACTGGGTTTAAAGCTGCTGTTGTGGGAAATAGCCACAAGGCAGCAGCATTATTACGTTCTCAACACTTGTTACTAGGGCAGCAGAGTCTTCCTGGAGGTAGTGTTCCGAGGTTGTAAACTAGAGTGGAATGTGCTGGGACAAGCCCCCAGAAGTTTATATCTCCTTACTTATGTTTGTTTTTTAAATTTATTTTCTACTTCTTATCGGAGTAAATTTGATTAGAGTGTTTTGATTGTCTGGCTGTACAGAATCTGCTCAATGATGCATACATATGTCTGTTCATCTTCGGAACCTGTTACCATGTATGTGATTACAGAATGTATATTTTGAAGGGATTGGTGATTATATAATTCATATCATTTATATGTTATATGTTTATGTACATTTAACTTACATTAGTATATTCATGTTAACCCCATAGTCCTAATTTACCCATCCCCCCACCTTTCATTTTGGCTAACCATTAGTTTATTTGATAAGTCTGTGAGTGTCTTTTTCTGTGGAAATATGTTCATTGGTAGCAATCTTAGGATAACATGGATAAATGATATCATAGGACATTTGTCATACCCTTTTGACTTACTTATCGTTATATGATTAGTTCTAGGCTCAACTGTAGTCCTGAAAACGGCATTGTTCATTTTTTTCCCGAGGCTACTATTCCATTCTGTCCATATACCACTTCTTCTTTTTCCCGTCATCTGTTTATGGACCTTTTTTTGCTTCCATGTCTTGGCTCTTTCAATATTGCTGCAGTGCACATTTGCCTGCCTCTGTCTTTCCGATTCTGGTGGTCTTAGGTTATAGGCCCAAAAGGTGCCCTGCCGCATCATATGGTAGCTCAATTTTTACCTTTTCAAGCACAGCTCCATTCAGTTTGCGTTAGTGCTGTTGCCACTTTACATCCCACCAGCAGCCAGAAGGTACACAGTTCTCTAAAACCCCCTCAGCATTTATCGTTTGTAGACTTTTTGCTGATGGTTATGACTGGTGTGAACTGAAACCTTTTTGAATTTGAATTTGCTTGTGGCTTATAATTCCTTATACTGAGCTTTAGGCATGTCCTTTTTTTTCTTTTCCTTTTTTTTTAAAGAGTGAGTACAACTTCCCTCCTCTTATTGACTTCTTGAAAAATTTCTCATAGGTTGAATTTTCTTGCCTATTGCCTACGCCAGGGCATGTTTTGAGGGCCTGTGTCATTTAGAGCCCTGCAGTCCTTGTGACTATATAAGCAACCATTGGCACTGGGTTTAAAGCTGCTGTTGTGGGAAACAGCCACAAGGCGGCAGCATTATTACGTTCTCAACTCTTGTTACTAGGGCAACTGAGTCTTCCTGGAGGCAGTTTTCCAAGGTTGTAAATTAGAGTGGAATGTGCTGGGACAAGCCCCAGAAGTTTATGTCTCCTTACTTATGTTTGTTTTTTAAACTTAATTTATACTTCTTGTCGGAGTAAATTTGATTAGAGTGTTTTGATTGTCTGGCTGTACAGAATCTGCTCAATGATTCATACATATGTCTGTTCATCTTCGGATCCTGTTACCATGTATGTGATCACAAAATATATATTTTCAAGGTATTGGTGATTATATAATTCATATAGTTTATCTGTTATATGTTTATATACATTTAACATACATTAGTATATGTATGTTAACCCCATAGTCCTAATTTACCCATCCTCCCACCTTTCATTTTGGCTAACCATTAGTTTCTTTGGTAAGTCTGTGAGTGTGTTTTTCTGTGGAAATATGTTCATTGGTAGCAATCTTAGGATAACATGTATAAATGATATCATAGGATGTTTGTCATACCCTTTTCACTTACTTAACCTTATATGATTATTTCTAGGCTCAACTGTAGTCCTGAAAACGGCATTGTTCATTTTTTTCGCGAGGCTACTATTACATTTGGTACGTATACCACTTCGTCTTTGTCCATTCATCTGTTTATGGACCTATTTTCTGCTTCCATGTCTTGGCTATTTCAATATTGCTGCAGTGCACATTGGCCTGCCTGTGTTTTTCAGATTCTGGTGGTCTTAGGTTATAGGCCCAAAAGGTGCCATGCCGCATCATATGGTAGCTCAATTTTTACCTTTTCAAGCATCTCCATTCAGTTTGCATTAGTGTTGTTACCACGTTACATCCCAGCAGCAGCTTGAAGGTACACAGTTCTCTAAAACCCCTTCAGCATTTATCGTTTGTAGACTTTTTGCTGATGGTTATGACTGGTGTGAGCTGAAACCTTTTTGAATTTGAATTTGCATGTGGCTAATAATTCCTTATACTGAGCTTTAGGCATGTCCTTTTTTTGTTTTCCTTTTTTTTAAAGAGTGAGTACAACTTCCCTCCTCTTATTGACTTCTTGAAAAATTTCTCATGTGTTGAATTTTCTTGCCTATTCCCTACCCCAGGGCATTTCTTGAGGGCCTGTGTCATTTACAGCCCTGCAGTCCTTGTGACTATGTAGGCAACCATTGGCACTGGGTTTAAAGCTGCTGCTGTGGGAAACAGCCACATGGCGGCAGCATTATTACGTCCTCAACTCTTGTTAATGGGGCAAAAGACTCTTCCTGGAGGTAGTGTTCCAAGGTTGGAAATTAGAGTGGAATGTGCTGGGACAAGCCCCCAGAAGTTTATCTCTCCTTACTTACGTTTGTTTTTTAAATGTAATTTCTATTTCTTATCGGAGTAAATCTGATTAGAGTGTTTTGATTTTCTGGCTGTACAGAATCTGCTCATTGATTCATATTTATGTTTCTTCATCTTCGGATCCTGTTACCATGTATGTGATTACAGAATATATATTTTAAAGGTATTCGTGATTATATAATTCATATACTTTATATGTTATATGTTTATATACATTTAACATACATTAGTATATGTATGTTAACCCCATAGTCCTAATTTACCCATCCTCCCACCTTTCATTTTGGCTAACCATTAGTTTATTTGATAAGTCTGTGAGTGTCTTTTTCTGTGGAAATATGTTCATTGGTAGCAATCTTAGGATAACATGTATAAATGATATCATAGGCTGTTTGTCATACCCTTTTCACTTACTTAACCTTATATGATTATTTCAAGGCTCAGCTGTAGTCCAGAAAACGGCATTGTTCATTTTTTTCCCGAGCTTACTATTCCATTCTGTCCATATACCACTTCTTCTTTTTCCATTCATATGTTTATGGACCTTTTTTTTTGCTTTCATGTCTTGGCTATTTCAATATTACTGCAGTGCACATTTGCCTGCCTCTGTCTTTCCGATCCTGGTGGTCTTCGTTTATAGGCTCAAAGGTGCCCTGCCGCATCATATGGTAGCTCAATTTTTACCTTGTAAAGCAGCTCCATTCAGTTCTTGTTAGTGCTTTTACCACTTTACATCCCACCAGCAGCTAGTAGGTATGAGTTGTCTAAAACCCATTCAGCATTTATAGTTTGTAGACTTTTTGCTAATGGCCATTTGACTGGTGTGAGCTGAAACCTTTTTGGAGGTTGGAAACGCATGTGGCTAATAATTCCTTATACTGAGCTTTAACCATATCCTTTTTCTTCGTTTCCTTTTTTTGTTAAAGAGTAGGTACAACTTCCCTCCTCTCTTGACTTCTTGAAAAATTTCTCATGTGTTGAATTTTCCTGCCTATTCCCTACCCCAGGGCATTTTTTGAGGGCAGGTGTCATTTAGAGCCCTGCATTCCTTGGGACTATTAAGCAACCATTAGCAGTGGGTTTAAAGCTGCTCTTGTGCGAAACAGCCACAAGGCGGCAGCATTATTACGTTCTCAACTCTTGTTACTTGGGCAAAAGAGTCTTCCTGGAGGTAGGGTTCCGAGGTTGTAAATTAGAGTGGAATGTGCAGGGACAAGCCCCCAGAAGTTTATGTCTCCTTACTTATGTTTGTTTTTTAAATTTAGTTTCTATTTCTTATCGGAGTAAATTTGATTAGAGTGTGTTGATTGTCTGGCTGTACAGAATCTGCTCAATGATTCATACTTATGTCTGTTCACCTTTGGACCCTGTTACCATGTATGTGATTACAGAATGTATATTTTAAAGGTATTGGTGATTATATAATTCATATAATTTATCTGTTATATGTTTATATACATTTAACATACATTAGTATATGTATATTAACCCCATAGTCCTAATTTACCCATCCTCCCACCTTTCCTTTTGGCTAACCATTAGTTTACTTGATAAGTCTGTGAGTGTCTTTTTCTGTGGAAATATGTTCTTTGGTAGCAATCTTAGGATAACATGTATAAATGATATCATAGGATATTTGTCATACCCTTTTGACTTACTTAACCTTATATGATTATTTGTAGGCTCAACTGTAGTCGTGAAAACGGCATTGTTCCTTTTTTTCCCGAGGCTACTATTCCATTTGGTACGTATACCACTTCATCTTTGTCCATTCATTTGTTTATGGACCTTTTTTTTGCTTCCATGTCTTGGCTATTTCAATATTGTTGCAGTGCATATTTGCCTGCATCTGTCTTTCCGATTTTGGTGGTTTTATATTATAGGCCCAAAAGGTGCCCTGCCGCATCATATGTTAACTCAATTTTTACCTTTTCAAGCAGCTCCATTCAGTTTTCGTTAGTGCTCTTACCACTTTACATCCCACCGGCACCAAGAAGGTACACAGTTCTCTAAAACCCCTTCAGCATTTATAGTTTGTAGACTTTTTGCTGCTGGTCATGACTGGTGTGAGCTGAAACCTTATTGAATTTGAATTTGCATATGGCTAATAATTTCCTTTACTGAGCTTTAGGCATGCCCTTTTTTTCTTTTCCTTTTTTTTTAAAGAGTGAGTACAACCTCCCTCCTCTTATTGACTTCTTGAAAAATTTCTCATGTGTTGAATTTTCTTGCCTATTCCCTACCCCAGGGCATTTTTTGAGGGCCTGTGTCATTTACAGCCCTGCAGTCCTTGTGAGTCTATAAGCAACCATTGGCACTGGGTTTAAAGCTGCTGTTGTGGGAAATAGCCACAAGGCAGCAGCATTATTACGTTCTCAACACTTGTTACTAGGGCAGCAGAGTCTTCCTGGAGGTAGTGTTCCGAGGTTGTAAACTAGAGTGGAATGTGCTGGGACAAGCCCCCAGAAGTTTATATCTCCTTACTTATGTTTGTTTTTTAAATTTATTTTCTACTTCTTATCGGAGTAAATTTGATTAGAGTGTTTTGATTGTCTGGCTGTACAGAATCTGCTCAATGATTCATACATATGTCTGTTCATCTTCGGAACCTGTTACCATGTATGTGATTACAGAATGTATATTTTGAAGGGATTGGTGATTATATAATTCATATCATTTATATGTTATATGTTTATGTACATTTAACTTACATTAGTATATTCATGTTAACCCCATAGTCCTAATTTACCCATCCCCCCACCTTTCATTTTGGCTAACCATTAGTTTATTTGATAAGTCTGTGAGTGTCTTTTTCTGTGGAAATATGTTCATTGGTAGCAATCTTAGGATAACATGTATAAATGATATCATAGGACATTTGTCATACCCTTTTGACTTACTTATCGTTATATGATTATTTCTAGGCTCAACTGTAGTCCTGCAAACGGCATTGTTCATTTTTTTCCCGAGGCTACTATTCCATTCTGTCCATATACCACTTCTTCTTTTTCCCGTCATCTGTTTATGGACCTTTTTTTGCTTCCATGTCTTGGCTCTTTCAATATTGCTGCAGTGCACATTTGCCTGCCTCTGTCTTTCCGATTCTGGTGGTCTTAGGTTATAGGCCCAAAAGGTGCCCTGCCGCATCATATGGTAGCTCAATTTTTACCTTTTCAAGCACAGCTCCATTCAGTTTGCGTTAGTGCTGTTGCCACTTTACATCCCACCAGCAGCCAGAAGGTACACAGTTCTCTAAAACCCCCTCAGCATTTATCGTTTGTAGACTTTTTGCTGATGGTTATGACTGGTGTGAACTGAAACCTTTTTGAATTTGAATTTGCTTGTGGCTTATAATTCCTTATACTGAGCTTTAGGCATGTCCTTTTTTTTCTTTTCCTTTTTTTTTAAAGAGTGAGTACAACTTCCCTCCTCTTATTGACTTCTTGAAAAATTTCTCATAGGTTGAATTTTCTTGCCTATTGCCTACGCCAGGGCATGTTTTGAGGGCCTGTGTCATTTAGAGCCCTGCAGTCCTTGTGACTATATAAGCAACCATTGGCACTGGGTTTAAAGCTGCTGTTGTGGGAAACAGCCACAAGGCGGCAGCATTATTACGTTCTCAACTCTTGTTACTAGGGCAACTGAGTCTTCCTGGAGGCAGTTTTCCAAGGTTGTAAATTAGAGTGGAATGTGCTGGGACAAGCCCCAGAAGTTTATGTCTCCTTACTTATGTTTGTTTTTTAAACTTAATTTATACTTCTTGTCGGAGTAAATTTGATTAGAGTGTTTTGATTGTCTGGCTGTACAGAATCTGCTCAATGATTCATACATATGTCTGTTCATCTTCGGATCCTGTTACCATGTATGTGATCACAAAATATATATTTTCAAGGTATTGGTGATTATATAATTCATATAGTTTATCTGTTATATGTTTATATACATTTAACATACATTAGTATATGTATGTTAACCCCATAGTCCTAATTTACCCATCCTCCCACCTTTCATTTTGGCTAACCATTAGTTTCTTTGGTAAGTCTGTGAGTGTGTTTTTCTGTGGAAATATGTTCATTGGTAGCAATCTTAGGATAACATGTATAAATGATATCATAGGATGTTTGTCATACCCTTTTCACTTACTTAACCTTATATGATTATTTCTAGGCTCAACTGTAGTCCTGAAAACGGCATTGTTCATTTTTTTCGCGAGGCTACTATTACATTTGGTACGTATACCACTTCGTCTTTGTCCATTCATCTGTTTATGGACCTATTTTCTGCTTCCATGTCTTGGCTATTTCAATATTGCTGCAGTGCACATTGGCCTGCCTGTGTTTTTCAGATTCTGGTGGTCTTAGGTTATAGGCCCAAAAGGTGCCATGCCGCATCATATGGTAGCTCAATTTTTACCTTTTCAAGCATCTCCATTCAGTTTGCATTAGTGTTGTTACCACGTTACATCCCAGCAGCAGCTTGAAGGTACACAGTTCTCTAAAACCCCTTCAGCATTTATCGTTTGTAGACTTTTTGCTGATGGTTATGACTGGTGTGAGCTGAAACCTTTTTGAATTTGAATTTGCATGTGGCTAATAATTCCTTATACTGAGCTTTAGGCATGTCCTTTTTTTGTTTTCCTTTTTTTTAAAGAGTGAGTACAACTTCCCTCCTCTTATTGACTTCTTGAAAAATTTCTCATGTGTTGAATTTTCTTGCCTATTCCCTACCCCAGGGCATTTCTTGAGGGCCTGTGTCATTTACAGCCCTGCAGTCCTTGTGACTATGTAGGCAACCATTGGCACTGGGTTTAAAGCTGCTGCTGTGGGAAACAGCCACATGGCGGCAGCATTATTACGTCCTCAACTCTTGTTAATGGGGCAAAAGACTCTTCCTGGAGGTAGTGTTCCAAGGTTGGAAATTAGAGTGGAATGTGCTGGGACAAGCCCCCAGAAGTTTATCTCTCCTTACTTACGTTTGTTTTTTAAATTTAATTTCTATTTCTTATCGGAGTAAATCTGATTAGAGTGTTTTGATTTTCTGGCTGTACAGAATCTGCTCATTGATTCATATTTATGTTTCTTCATCTTCGGATCCTGTTACCATGTATGTGATTACAGAATATATATTTTAAAGGTATTCGTGATTATATAATTCATATACTTTATATGTTATATGTTTATATACATTTAACATACATTAGTATATGTATGTTAACCCCATAGTCCTAATTTACCCATCCTCCCACCTTTCATTTTGGCTAACCATTAGTTTATTTGATAAGTCTGTGAGTGTCTTTTTCTGTGGAAATATGTTCATTGGTAGCAATTTTACGATAACATATATAAATGATATCATAGGATATTTGTCATACCCTTTTCACTTACTTAACGTTATATGATTATTTCTAGGCTCAACTGTAGTCCTGAAAACGGCATTGTTCATTTTTTTCACGAGCCTACTATTCCATTCTGTCCATATACCACTTCGTCTTTGTCCATACATCTGTTTATGGACCTTTTTTTTTCCTTCCATGTCTTGGCTATTTCAATGTTGCTGCAGTGCACATTTGCCTGCCTCTGTCTTTCCGATTCTGGTGGTCTTAGGTTATAGGCCCAAAAGGTGCCCTGCCGCATCATATGGTAGCTCAATTTTTACCTTTTCAAGCAGCTCCATTCAGTTTGCGTTAGTGCTGTTGCCACTTTACATCCCACCAGCAACTAGAAGGTACACAGTTCTCTAAAACCCCTTCAGCATTTATAGTTTGTAGACTTTTTGCTGATGGTCATGACTCTTGTGAGCTTAAACCTTTTTGAATTTGAATATGTATGTGGCTAATAATTCCTTATACTGAGCTTTAGGCATGTCCTTTTTTTTGTTTTCCTTTTTTTTAAAGAGTGAGTACAACTTCCCTCCTCTTATTGACTTCTTGAAAAATTTCTCATGTGTTGAATTTTCTTGCCTATTCCCTACCCCAGGGCATGTTTTGTGGGCCTGTGTCATTTACAGCCCTGCAGTCCTTGTGACTATATAACCAACCATTGGCACTGGGTTTAAAGCTGCTGTTGTGGGAAAGAGCCACAAGACGGCAGCATTATTACATTCTCAACTCTTGTTATTAGGGCAACAGAGTCTTCCTGGAGGTAGTGTTCCCAGGTTGTAAATTAGAGAGGAATGTCCTGGGACAAGCCCCCAGAAGTTTATGTCTCCTTACTTATGTTTGTTTTTTAAATTTAATTTCTATTTCTTATCGGAGTAAATTTGATTAGAGTGTTTTGATTGTCTGGCTGTACAGAATCTGCTCAATGATTCATACATACGTCTGTTCATCTTCGGATACTGTTACCATGTATGTGATCACAAAATGTATATTTTGAAGGTATTGGTGATGATATAATTCATGTAATTTATATGTTATATGTTTATATACATTTAACATACATTAGTATATGTATGTTAACCCCATAGTCCTAATTTACCCATCCTCCCACCTTTCATTTTGGCTAACCATTAGTTTATTTGATAAGTCTGTGAGTGTCTTTTTCTGTGGAAATATGTTCATTGGTAGCAATCTTAGGATAACATGTATAAATGATATCATAGGCTGTTTGTCATACCCTTTTCACTTACTTAACCTTATATGATTATTTCAAGGCTCAGCTGTAGTCCAGAAAACGGCATTGTTCATTTTTTTCCCGAGCTTACTATTCCATTCTGTCCATATACCACTTCTTCTTTTTCCATTCATATGTTTATGGACCTTTTTTTTTGCTTTCATGTCTTGGCTATTTCAATATTACTGCAGTGCACATTTGCCTGCCTCTGTCTTTCCGATCCTGGTGGTCTTCGTTTATAGGCTCAAAGGTGCCCTGCCGCATCATATGGTAGCTCAATTTTTACCTTGTAAAGCAGCTCCATTCAGTTCTTGTTAGTGCTTTTACCACTTTACATCCCACCAGCAGCTAGTAGGTATGAGTTGTCTAAAACCCATTCAGCATTTATAGTTTGTAGACTTTTTGCTAATGGCCATTTGACTGGTGTGAGCTGAAACCTTTTTGGAGGTTGGAAACGCATGTGGCTAATAATTCCTTATACTGAGCTTTAACCATATCCTTTTTCTTCGTTTCCTTTTTTTGTTAAAGAGTAGGTACAACTTCCCTCCTCTCTTGACTTCTTGAAAAATTTCTCATGTGTTGAATTTTCCTGCCTATTCCCTACCCCAGGGCATTTTTTGAGGGCAGGAGTCATTTAGAGCCCTGCATTCCTTGGGACTATTAAGCAACCATTAGCAGTGGGTTTAAAGCTGCTCTTGTGCGAAACAGCCACAAGGCGGCAGCATTATTACGTTCTCAACTCTTGTTACTTGGGCAAAAGAGTCTTCCTGGAGGTAGGGTTCCGAGGTTGTAAATTAGAGTGGAATGTGCAGGGACAAGCCCCCAGAAGTTTATGTCTCCTTACTTATGTTTGTTTTTTAAATTTAGTTTCTATTTCTTATCGGAGTAAATTTGATTAGAGTGTGTTGATTGTCTGGCTGTACAGAATCTGCTCAATGATTCATACTTACGTCTGTTCACCTTTGGACCCTGTTACCATGTATGTGATTACAGAATGTATATTTTAAAGGTATTGGTGATTATATAATTCATATAATTTATCTGTTATATGTTTATATACATTTAACATACATTAGTATATGTATATTAACCCCATAGTCCTAATTTACCCATCCTCCCACCTTTCCTTTTGGCTAACCATTAGTTTACTTGATAAGTCTGTGAGTGTCTTTTTCTGTGGAAATATGTTCTTTGGTAGCAATCTTAGGATAACATGTATAAATGATATCATAGGATATTTGTCATACCCTTTTGACTTACTTAACCTTATATGATTATTTGTAGGCTCAACTGTAGTCGTGAAAACGGCATTGTTCCTTTTTTTCCCGAGGCTACTATTCCATTTGGTACGTATACCACTTCATCTTTGTCCATTCATTTGTTTATGGACCTTTTTTTTGCTTCCATGTCTTGGCTATTTCAATATTGTTGCAGTGCATATTTGCCTGCATCTGTCTTTCCGATTCTGGTGGTCTTAGGTTATAGGCCCAAAAAGTGCCCTGCCGCATCATATGGTAGCTCAATTTTTACCTTTTCAAGCACAGCTCCATTCAGTTTGCGTTAGTGCTGTTGCCACTTTACATCCCACCAGCAGCCAGAAGGTACACAGTTCTCTAAAACCCCCTCAGCATTTATCGTTTGTAGACTTTTTGTTGATGGTTATGACTGGTGTGAACTGAAACCTTTTTGAATTTGAATTTGCTTGTGGCTTATAATTCCTTATACTGAGCTTTAGGCATGTCCTTTTTTTTCTTTTCCTTTTTTTTTAAAGAGTGAGTACAACCTCCCTCCTCTTATTGACTTCTTGAAAAATTTCTCATGTGTTGAATTTTCTTGCCTATTCCCTACCCCAGGGCATTTTTTGAGGGCCTGTGTCATTTACAGCCCTGCAGTCCTTGTGACTATATAACCAACCATTGGCACTGGGTTTAAAGCTGCTGTTGTGGGAAATAGCCACAAGGCAGCAGCATTATTACGTTCTCAACACTTGTTACTAGGGCAGCAGAGTCTTCCTGGAGGTAGTGTTCCGAGGTTGTAAACTAGAGTGGAATGTGCTGGGACAAGCCCCCAGAAGTTTATATCTCCTTACTTATGTTTGTTTTTTAAATTTATTTTCTACTTCTTATCGGAGTAAATTTGATTAGAGTGTTTTGATTGTCTGGCTGTACAGAATCTGCTCAATGATTCATACATATGTCTGTTCATCTTCGGAACCTGTTACCATGTATGTGATTACAGAATGTATATTTTGAAGGGATTGGTGATTATATAATTCATATCATTTATATGTTATATGTTTATGTACATTTAACTTACATTAGTATATTCATGTTAACCCCATAGTCCTAATTTACCCATCCCCCCACCTTTCATTTTGGCTAACCATTAGTTTATTTGATAAGTCTGTGAGTGTCTTTTTCTGTGGAAATATGTTCATTGGTAGCAATCTTAGGATAACATGTATAAATGATATCATAGGACATTTGTCATACCCTTTTGACTTACTTATCGTTATATGATTATTTCTAGGCTCAACTGTAGTCCTGCAAACGGCATTGTTCATTTTTTTCCCGAGGCTACTATTCCATTCTGTCCATATACCACTTCTTCTTTTTCCCGTCATCTGTTTATGGACCTTTTTTTGCTTCCATGTCTTGGCTCTTTCAATATTGCTGCAGTGCACATTTGCCTGCCTCTGTCTTTCCGATTCTGGTGGTCTTAGGTTATAGGCCCAAAAGGTGCCCTGCCGCATCATATGGTAGCTCAATTTTTACCTTTTCAAGCACAGCTCCATTCAGTTTGCGTTAGTGCTGTTGCCACTTTACATCCCACCAGCAGCCAGAAGGTACACAGTTCTCTAAAACCCCCTCAGCATTTATCGTTTGTAGACTTTTTGCTGATGGTTATGACTGGTGTGAACTGAAACCTTTTTGAATTTGAATTTGCTTGTGGCTTATAATTCCTTATACTGAGCTTTAGGCATGTCCTTTTTTTTCTTTCCCTTTTTTTTTAAAGAGTGAGTACAACTTCCCTCCTCTTATTGACTTCTTGAAAAATTTCTCATAGGTTGAATTTTCTTGCCTATTGCCTACGCCAGGGCATGTTTTGAGGGCCTGTGTCATTTAGAGCCCTGCAGTCCTTGTGACTATATAAGCAACCATTGGCACTGGGTTTAAAGCTGCTGTTGTGGGAAACAGCCACAAGGCGGCAGCATTATTACGTTCTCAACTCTTGTTACTAGGGCAACTGAGTCTTCCTGGAGGCAGTTTTCCAAGGTTGTAAATTAGAGTGGAATGTGCTGGGACAAGCCCCAGAAGTTTATGTCTCCTTACTTATGTTTGTTTTTTAAACTTAATTTATACTTCTTGTCGGAGTAAATTTGATTAGAGTGTTTTGATTGTCTGGCTGTACAGAATCTGCTCAATGATTCATACATATGTCTGTTCATCTTCGGATCCTGTTACCATGTATGTGATCACAAAATATATATTTTCAAGGTATTGGTGATTATATAATTCATATAGTTTATCTGTTATATGTTTATATACATTTAACATACATTAGTATATGTATGTTAACCCCATAGTCCTAATTTACCCATCCTCCCACCTTTCATTTTGGCTAACCATTAGTTTCTTTGGTAAGTCTGTGAGTGTGTTTTTCTGTGGAAATATGTTCATTGGTAGCAATCTTAGGATAACATGTATAAATGATATCATAGGATGTTTGTCATACCCTTTTCACTTACTTAACCTTATATGATTATTTCTAGGCTCAACTGTAGTCCTGAAAACGGCATTGTTCATTTTTTTCGCGAGGCTACTATTACATTTGGTACGTATACCACTTCGTCTTTGTCCATTCATCTGTTTATGGACCTATTTTCTGCTTCCATGTCTTGGCTATTTCAATATTGCTGCAGTGCACATTGGCCTGCCTGTGTTTTTCAGATTCTGGTGGTCTTAGGTTATAGGCCCAAAAGGTGCCATGCCGCATCATATGGTAGCTCAATTTTTACCTTTTCAAGCATCTCCATTCAGTTTGCATTAGTGTTGTTACCACGTTACATCCCAGCAGCAGCTTGAAGGTACACAGTTCTCTAAAACCCCTTCAGCATTTATCGTTTGTAGACTTTTTGCTGATGGTTATGACTGGTGTGAGCTGAAACCTTTTTGAATTTGAATTTGCATGTGGCTAATAATTCCTTATACTGAGCTTTAGGCAGGCCCTTTTTTGTTTTCCTTTTTTTTAAAGAGTGAGTACAACTTCCCTCCTCTTATTGACTTCTTGAAAAATTTCTCATGTGTTGAATTTTCTTGCCTATTCCCTACCCCAGGGCATTTCTTGAGGGCCTGTGTCACTTACAGCCCTGCAGTCCTTGTGACTATGTAGGCAACCATTGGCACTGGGTTTAAAGCTGCTGCTGTGGGAAACAGCCACATGGCGGCAGCATTATTACGTCCTCAACTCTTGTTAATGGGGCAAAAGACTCTTCCTGGAGGTAGTGTTCCAAGGTTGGAAATTAGAGTGGAATGTGCTGGGACAAGCCCCCAGAAGTTTATCTCTCCTTACTTATGTTTGTTTTTTAAATATAATTTCTATTTCTTATCGGAGTAAATCTGATTAGAGTGTTTTGATTTTCTGGCTGTACAGAATCTGCTCATTGATTCATATTTATGTTTCTTCATCTTCGGATCTTGTTACCATGTATGTGATTACAGAATATATATTTTAAAGGTATTCGTGATTATATAATTCATATACTTTATATGTTATATGTTTATATACATTTAACATACATTAGTATATGTATGTTAACCCCATAGTCCTAATTTACCCATCCTCCCACCTTTCATTTTGGCTAACCATTAGTTTATTTGATAAGTCTGTGAGTGTCTTTTTCTGTGGAAATATGTTCATTGGTAGCAATCTTAGGATAACATGGATAAATGATATCATAGGCTGTTTGTCATACCCTTTTCACTTACTTAACCTTATATGATTATTTCAAGGCTCAGCTGTAGTCCAGAAAACGGCATTGTTCATTTTTTTCCCGAGCTTACTATTCCATTCTGTCCATATACCACTTCTTCTTTTTCCATTCATATGTTTATGGACCTTTTTTTTTGCTTTCATGTCTTGGCTATTTCAATATTACTGCAGTGCACATTTGCCTGCCTCTGTCTTTCCGATCCTGGTGGTCTTCGTTTATAGGCTCAAAGGTGCCCTTCCGCATCATATGGTAGCTCAATTTTTACCTTGTAAAGCAGCTCCATTCAGTTCTTGTTAGTGCTTTTACCACTTTACATCCCACTAGCAGCTAGTAGGTATGAGTTGTCTAAAACCCATTCAGCATTTATAGTTTGTAGACTTTTTGCTAATGGCCATTTGACTGGTGTGAGCTGAAACCTTTTTGGAGGTTGGAAACGCATGTGGCTAATAATTCCTTATACTGAGCTTTAACCATATCCTTTTTCTTCGTTTCCTTTTTTTGTTAAAGAGTAGGTACAACTTCCCTCCTCTCTTGACTTCTTGAAAAATTTCTCATGTGTTGAATTTTCCTGCCTATTCCCTACCCCAGGGCATTTTTTGAGGGCAGGTGTCATTTAGAGCCCTGCATTCCTTGGGACTATTAAGCAACCATTAGCAGTGGGTTTAAAGCTGCTCTTGTGCGAAACAGCCACAAGGCGGCAGCATTATTACGTTCTCAACTCTTGTTACTTGGGCAAAAGAGTCTTCCTGGACGTAGGGTTCCGAGGTTGTAAATTAGAGTGGAATGTGCAGGGACAAGCCCCCAGAAGTTTATGTCTCCTTACTTATGT
The DNA here is from genome assembly GCF_965194825.1 of Balaenoptera physalus. Taxonomy (NCBI): domain Eukaryota; kingdom Metazoa; phylum Chordata; class Mammalia; order Artiodactyla; family Balaenopteridae; genus Balaenoptera; species Balaenoptera physalus. The sequence continues at coordinate 304,701 of NW_028126582.1, forward strand.
TTGTTTTTTAAATTTAGTTTCTATTTCTTATCGGAGTAAATTTGATTAGAGTGTGTTGATTGTCTGGCTGTACAGAATCTGCTCAATGATTCATACTTATGTCTGTTCACCTTTGGACCCTGTTACCATGTATGTGATTACAGAATGTATATTTTAAAGGTATTGGTGATTATATAATTCATATAATTTATCTGTTATATGTTTATATACATTTAACATACATTAGTATGTGTATATTAACCCCATAGTCCTAATTTACCCATCCTCCCACCTTTCCTTTTGGCTAACCATTAGTTTACTTGATAAGTCTGTGAGTGTCTTTTTCTGTGGAAATATGTTCTTTGGTAGCAATCTTAGGATAACATGTATAAATGATATCATAGGATATTTGTCATACCCTTTTGACTTACTTAACCTTATATGATTATTTGTAGGCTCAACTGTAGTCGTGAAAACGGCATTGTTCCTTTTTTTCCCGAGGCTACTATTCCATTTGGTACGTATACCACTTCATCTTTGTCCATTCATTTGTTTATGGACCTTTTTTTTGCTTCCATGTCTTGGCTATTTCAATATTGTTGCAGTGCATATTTGCCTGCATCTGTCTGTCCGATTTTGGTGGTTTTATATTATAGGCCCAAAAGGTGCCCTGCCGCATCATATGTTAACTCAATTTTTACCTTTTCAAGCAGCTCCATTCAGTTTTCGTTAGTGCTCTTACCACTTTACATCCCACCGGCACCAAGAAGGTACACAGTTCTCTAAAACCCCTTCAGCATTTATAGTTTGTAGACTTTTTGCTGCTGGTCATGACTGGTGTGAGCTGAAACCTTATTGAATTTGAATTTGCATATGGCTAATAATTTCCTTTACTGAGCTTTAGGCATGCCCTTTTTTTATTTTCCTTTTTTTTTAAAGAGTGAGTACAACCTCCCTCCTCTTATTGACTTCTTGAAAAATTTCTCATGTGTTGAATTTTCTTGCCTATTCCCTACCCCAGGGCATTTTTTGAGGGCCTGTGTCATTTACAGCCCTGCAGTCCTTGTGAGTCTATAAGCAACCATTGGCACTGGGTTTAAAGCTGCTGTTGTGGGAAATAGCCACAAGGCAGCAGCATTATTACGTTCTCAACACTTGTTACTAGGGCAGCAGAGTCTTCCTGGAGGTAGTGTTCCGAGGTTGTAAACTAGAGTGGAATGTGCTGGGACAAGCCCCCAGAAGTTTATATCTCCTTACTTATGTTTGTTTTTTAAATTTATTTTCTACTTCTTATCGGAGTAAATTTGATTAGAGTGTTTTGATTGTCTGGCTGTACAGAATCTGCTCAATGATTCATACATATGTCTGTTCATCTTCGGAACCTGTTACCATGTATGTGATTACAGAATGTATATTTTGAAGGGATTGGTGATTATATAATTCATATCATTTATATGTTATATGTTTATGTACATTTAACTTACATTAGTATATTCATGTTAACCCCATAGTCCTAATTTACCCATCCCCCCACCTTTCATTTTGGCTAACCATTAGTTTATTTGATAAGTCTGTGAGTGTCTTTTTCTGTGGAAATATGTTCATTGGTAGCAATCTTAGGATAACATGTATAAATGATATCATAGGACATTTGTCATACCCTTTTGACTTACTTATCGTTATATGATTATTTCTAGGCTCAACTGTAGTCCTGCAAACGGCATTGTTCATTTTTTTCCCGAGGCTACTATTCCATTCTGTCCATATACCACTTCTTCTTTTTCCCGTCATCTGTTTATGGACCTTTTTTTGCTTCCATGTCTTGGCTCTTTCAATATTGCTGCAGTGCACATTTGCCTGCCTCTGTCTTTCCGATTCTGGTGGTCTTAGGTTATAGGCCCAAAAGGTGCCCTGCCGCATCATATGGTAGCTCAATTTTTACCTTTTCAAGCACAGCTCCATTCAGTTTGCGTTAGTGCTGTTGCCACTTTACATCCCACCAGCAGCCAGAAGGTACACAGTTCTCTAAAACCCCCTCAGCATTTATCGTTTGTAGACTTTTTGCTGATGGTTATGACTGGTGTGAACTGAAACCTTTTTGAATTTGAATTTGCTTGTGGCTTATAATTCCTTATACTGAGCTTTAGGCATGTCCTTTTTTTTCTTTCCCTTTTTTTTTAAAGAGTGAGTACAACTTCCCTCCTCTTATTGACTTCTTGAAAAATTTCTCATAGGTTGAATTTTCTTGCCTATTGCCTACGCCAGGGCATGTTTTGAGGGCCTGTGTCATTTAGAGCCCTGCAGTCCTTGTGACTATATAAGCAACCATTGGCACTGGGTTTAAAGCTGCTGTTGTGGGAAACAGCCACAAGGCGGCAGCATTATTACGTTCTCAACTCTTGTTACTAGGGCAACTGAGTCTTCCTGGAGGCAGTTTTCCAAGGTTGTAAATTAGAGTGGAATGTGCTGGGACAAGCCCCAGAAGTTTATGTCTCCTTACTTATGTTTGTTTTTTAAACTTAATTTATACTTCTTGTCGGAGTAAATTTGATTAGAGTGTTTTGATTGTCTGGCTGTACAGAATCTGCTCAATGATTCATACATATGTCTGTTCATCTTCGGATCCTGTTACCATGTATGTGATCACAAAATATATATTTTCAAGGTATTGGTGATTATATAATTCATATAGTTTATCTGTTATATGTTTATATACATTTAACATACATTAGTATATGTATGTTAACCCCATAGTCCTAATTTACCCATCCTCCCACCTTTCATTTTGGCTAACCATTAGTTTCTTTGGTAAGTCTGTGAGTGTGTTTTTCTGTGGAAATATGTTCATTGGTAGCAATCTTAGGATAACATGTATAAATGATATCATAGGATGTTTGTCATACCCTTTTCACTTACTTAACCTTATATGATTATTTCTAGGCTCAACTGTAGTCCTGAAAACGGCATTGTTCATTTTTTTCGCGAGGCTACTATTACATTTGGTACGTATACCACTTCGTCTTTGTCCATTCATCTGTTTATGGACCTATTTTCTGCTTCCATGTCTTGGCTATTTCAATATTGCTGCAGTGCACATTGGCCTGCCTGTGTTTTTCAGATTCTGGTGGTCTTAGGTTATAGGCCCAAAAGGTGCCATGCCGCATCATATGGTAGCTCAATTTTTACCTTTTCAAGCATCTCCATTCAGTTTGCATTAGTGTTGTTACCACGTTACATCCCAGCAGCAGCTTGAAGGTACACAGTTCTCTAAAACCCCTTCAGCATTTATCGTTTGTAGACTTTTTGCTGATGGTTATGACTGGTGTGAGCTGAAACCTTTTTGAATTTGAATTTGCATGTGGCTAATAATTCCTTATACTGAGCTTTAGGCATGTCCTTTTTTTGTTTTCCTTTTTTTTAAAGAGTGAGTACAACTTCCCTCCTCTTATTGACTTCTTGAAAAATTTCTCATGTGTTGAATTTTCTTGCCTATTCCCTACCCCAGGGCATTTCTTGAGGGCCTGTGTCATTTACAGCCCTGCAGTCCTTGTAACTATGTAGGCAACCATTGGCACTGGGTTTAAAGCTGCTGCTGTGGGAAACAGCCACATGGCGGCAGCATTATTACGTCCTCAACTCTTGTTAATGGGGCAAAAGACTCTTCCTGGAGGTAGTGTTCCAAGGTTGGAAATTAGAGTGGAATGTGCTGGGACAAGCCCCCAGAAGTTTATCTCTCCTTACTTACGTTTGTTTTTTAAATATAATTTCTATTTCTTATCGGAGTAAATCTGATTAGAGTGTTTTGATTTTCTGGCTGTACAGAATCTGCTCATTGATTCATATTTATGTTTCTTCATCTTCGGATCCTGTTACCATGTATGTGATTACAGAATATATATTTTAAAGGTATTCGTGATTATATAATTCATATACTTTATATGTTATATGTTTATATACATTTAACATACATTAGTATATGTATGTTAACCCCATAGTCCTAATTTACCCATCCTCCCACCTTTCATTTTGGCTAACCATTAGTTTATTTGATAAGTCTGTGAGTGTCTTTTTCTGTGGAAATATGTTCATTGGTAGCAATCTTAGGATAACATGGATAAATGATATCATAGGCTGTTTGTCATACCCTTTTCACTTACTTAACCTTATATGATTATTTCAAGGCTCAGCTGTAGTCCAGAAAACGGCATTGTTCATTTTTTTCCCGAGCTTACTATTCCATTCTGTCCATATACCACTTCTTCTTTTTCCATTCATATGTTTATGGACCTTTTTTTTTGCTTTCATGTCTTGGCTATTTCAATATTACTGCAGTGCACATTTGCCTGCCTCTGTCTTTCCGATCCTGGTGGTCTTCGTTTATAGGCTCAAAGGTGCCCTGCCGCATCATATGGTAGCTCAATTTTTACCTTGTAAAGCAGCTCCATTCAGTTCTTGTTAGTGCTTTTACCACTTTACATCCCACCAGCAGCTAGTAGGTATGAGTTGTCTAAAACCCATTCAGCATTTATAGTTTGTAGACTTTTTGCTAATGGCCATTTGACTGGTGTGAGCTGAAACCTTTTTGGAGGTTGGAAACGCATGTGGCTAATAATTCCTTATACTGAGCTTTAACCATATCCTTTTTCTTCGTTTCCTTTTTTTGTTAAAGAGTAGGTACAACTTCCCTCCTCTCTTGACTTCTTGAAAAATTTCTCATGTGTTGAATTTTCCTGCCTATTCCCTACCCCAGGGCATTTTTTGAGGGCAGGTGTCATTTAGAGCCCTGCATTCCTTGGGACTATTAAGCAACCATTAGCCGTGGGTTTAAAGCTGCTCTTGTGCGAAACAGCCACAAGGCGGCAGCATTATTACGTTCTCAACTCTTGTTACTTGGGCAAAAGAGTCTTCCTGGAGGTAGGGTTCCGAGGTTGTAAATTAGAGTGGAATGTGCAGGGACAAGCCCCCAGAAGTTTATGTCTCCTTACTTATGTTTGTTTTTTAAATTTAGTTTCTATTTCTTATCGGAGTAAATTTGATTAGAGTGTGTTGATTGTCTGGCTGTACAGAATCTGCTCAATGATTCATACTTATGTCTGTTCACCTTTGGACCCTGTTACCATGTATGTGATTACAGAATGTATATTTTAAAGGTATTGGTGATTATATAATTCATATAATTTATCTGTTATATGTTTATATACATTTAACATACATTAGTATATGTATATTAACCCCATAGTCCTAATTTACCCATCCTCCCACCTTTCCTTTTGGCTAACCATTAGTTTACTTGATAAGTCTGTGAGTGTCTTTTTCTGTGGAAATATGTTCTTTGGTAGCAATCTTAGGATAACATGTATAAATGATATCATAGGATATTTGTCATACCCTTTTGACTTACTTAACCTTATATGATTATTTGTAGGCTCAACTGTAGTCGTGAAAACGGCATTGTTCCTTTTTTTCCCGAGGCTACTATTCCATTTGGTACGTATACCACTTCATCTTTGTCCATTCATTTGTTTATGGACCTTTTTTTTGCTTCCATGTCTTGGCTATTTCAATATTGTTGCAGTGCATATTTGCCTGCATCTGTCTTTCCGATTTTGGTGGTTTTATATTATAGGCCCAAAAGGTGCCCTGCCGCATCATATGTTAACTCAATTTTTACCTTTTCAAGCAGCTCCATTCAGTTTTCGTTAGTGCTCTTACCACTTTACATCCCACCGGCACCAAGAAGGTACACAGTTCTCTAAAACCCCTTCAGCATTTATAGTTTGTAGACTTTTTGCTGCTGGTCATGACTGGTGTGAGCTGAAACCTTATTGAATTTGAATTTGCATATGGCTAATAATTTCCTTTACTGAGCTTTAGGCATGCCCTTTTTTTCTTTTCCTTTTTTTTTAAAGAGTGAGTACAACCTCCCTCCTCTTATTGACTTCTTGAAAAATTTCTCATGTGTTGAATTTTCTTGCCTATTCCCTACCCCAGGGCATTTTTTGAGGGCCTGTGTCATTTACAGCCCTGCAGTCCTTGTGAGTCTATAAGCAACCATTGGCACTGGGTTTAAAGCTGCTGTTGTGGGAAATAGCCACAAGGCAGCAGCATTATTACGTTCTCAACACTTGTTACTAGGGCAGCAGAGTCTTCCTGGAGGTAGTGTTCCGAGGTTGTAAACTAGAGTGGAATGTGCTGGGACAAGCCCCCAGAAGTTTATATCTCCTTACTTATGTTTGTTTTTTAAATTTATTTTCTACTTCTTATCGGAGTAAATTTGATTAGAGTGTTTTGATTGTCTGGCTGTACAGAATCTGCTCAATGATTCATACATATGTCTGTTCATCTTCGGAACCTGTTACCATGTATGTGATTACAGAATGTATATTTTGAAGGGATTGGTGATTATATAATTCATATCATTTATATGTTATATGTTTATGTACATTTAACTTACATTAGTATATTCATGTTAACCCCATAGTCCTAATTTACCCATCCCCCCACCTTTCATTTTGGCTAACCATTAGTTTATTTGATAAGTCTGTGAGTGTCTTTTTCTGTGGAAATATGTTCATTGGTAGCAATCTTAGGATAACATGTATAAATGATATCATAGGACATTTGTCATACCCTTTTGACTTACTTATCGTTATATGATTATTTCTAGGCTCAACTGTAGTCCTGCAAACGGCATTGTTCATTTTTTTCCCGAGGCTACTATTCCATTCTGTCCATATACCACTTCTTCTTTTTCCCGTCATCTGTTTATGGACCTTTTTTTGCTTCCATGTCTTGGCTCTTTCAATATTGCTGCAGTGCACATTTGCCTGCCTCTGTCTTTCCGATTCTGGTGGTCTTAGGTTATAGGCCCAAAAGGTGCCCTGCCGCATCATATGGTAGCTCAATTTTTACCTTTTCAAGCACAGCTCCATTCAGTTTGCGTTAGTGCTGTTGCCACTTTACATCCCACCAGCAGCCAGAAGGTACACAGTTCTCTAAAACCCCCTCAGCATTTATCGTTTGTAGACTTTTTGCTGATGGTTATGACTGGTGTGAACTGAAACCTTTTTGAATTTGAATTTGCTTGTGGCTTATAATTCCTTATACTGAGCTTTAGGCATGTCCTTTTTTTTCTTTCCCTTTTTTTTTAAAGAGTGAGTACAACTTCCCTCCTCTTATTGACTTCTTGAAAAATTTCTCATAGGTTGAATTTTCTTGCCTATTGCCTACGCCAGGGCATGTTTTGAGGGCCTGTGTCATTTAGAGCCCTGCAGTCCTTGTGACTATATAAGCAACCATTGGCACTGGGTTTAAAGCTGCTGTTGTGGGAAACAGCCACAAGGCGGCAGCATTATTACGTTCTCAACTCTTGTTACTAGGGCAACTGAGTCTTCCTGGAGGCAGTTTTCCAAGGTTGTAAATTAGAGTGGAATGTGCTGGGACAAGCCCCAGAAGTTTATGTCTCCTTACTTATGTTTGTTTTTTAAACTTAATTTATACTTCTTGTCGGAGTAAATTTGATTAGAGTGTTTTGATTGTCTGGCTGTACAGAATCTGCTCAATGATTCATACATATGTCTGTTCATCTTCGGATCCTGTTACCATGTATGTGATCACAAAATATATATTTTCAAGGTATTGGTGATTATATAATTCATATAGTTTATCTGTTATATGTTTATATACATTTAACATACATTAGTATATGTATGTTAACCCCATAGTCCTAATTTACCCATCCTCCCACCTTTCATTTTGGCTAACCATTAGTTTCTTTGGTAAGTCTGTGAGTGTGTTTTTCTGTGGAAATATGTTCATTGGTAGCAATCTTAGGATAACATGTATAAATGATATCATAGGATGTTTGTCATACCCTTTTCACTTACTTAACCTTATATGATTATTTCTAGGCTCAACTGTAGTCCTGAAAACGGCATTGTTCATTTTTTTCGCGAGGCTACTATTACATTTGGTACGTATACCACTTCGTCTTTGTCCATTCATCTGTTTATGGACCTATTTTCTGCTTCCATGTCTTGGCTATTTCAATATTGCTGCAGTGCACATTGGCCTGCCTGTGTTTTTCAGATTCTGGTGGTCTTAGGTTATAGGCCCAAAAGGTGCCATGCCGCATCATATGGTAGCTCAATTTTTACCTTTTCAAGCATCTCCATTCAGTTTGCATTAGTGTTGTTACCACGTTACATCCCAGCAGCAGCTTGAAGGTACACAGTTCTCTAAAACCCCTTCAGCATTTATCGTTTGTAGACTTTTTGCTGATGGTTATGACTGGTGTGAGCTGAAACCTTTTTGAATTTGAATTTGCATGTGGCTAATAATTCCTTATACTGAGCTTTAGGCATGTCCTTTTTTTGTTTTCCTTTTTTTTAAAGAGTGAGTACAACTTCCCTCCTCTTATTGACTTCTTGAAAAATTTCTCATGTGTTGAATTTTCTTGCCTATTCCCTACCCCAGGGCATTTCTTGAGGGCCTGTGTCATTTACAGCCCTGCAGTCCTTGTAACTATGTAGGCAACCATTGGCACTGGGTTTAAAGCTGCTGCTGTGGGAAACAGCCACATGGCGGCAGCATTATTACGTCCTCAACTCTTGTTAATGGGGCAAAAGACTCTTCCTGGAGGTAGTGTTCCAAGGTTGGAAATTAGAGTGGAATGTGCTGGGACAAGCCCCCAGAAGTTTATCTCTCCTTACTTACGTTTGTTTTTTAAATATAATTTCTATTTCTTATCGGAGTAAATCTGATTAGAGTGTTTTGATTTTCTGGCTGTACAGAATCTGCTCATTGATTCATATTTATGTTTCTTCATCTTCGGATCCTGTTACCATGTATGTGATTACAGAATATATATTTTAAAGGTATTCGTGATTATATAATTCATATACTTTATATGTTATATGTTTATATACATTTAACATACATTAGTATATGTATGTTAACCCCATAGTCCTAATTTACCCATCCTCCCACCTTTCATTTTGGCTAACCATTAGTTTATTTGATAAGTCTGTGAGTGTCTTTTTCTGTGGAAATATGTTCATTGGTAGCAATCTTAGGATAACATGGATAAATGATATCATAGGCTGTTTGTCATACCCTTTTCACTTACTTAACCTTATATGATTATTTCAAGGCTCAGCTGTAGTCCAGAAAACGGCATTGTTCATTTTTTTCCCGAGCTTACTATTCCATTCTGTCCATATACCACTTCTTCTTTTTCCATTCATATGTTTATGGACCTTTTTTTTTGCTTTCATGTCTTGGCTATTTCAATATTACTGCAGTGCACATTTGCCTGCCTCTGTCTTTCCGATCCTGGTGGTCTTCGTTTATAGGCTCAAAGGTGCCCTGCCGCATCATATGGTAGCTCAATTTTTACCTTGTAAAGCAGCTCCATTCAGTTCTTGTTAGTGCTTTTACCACTTTACATCCCACCAGCAGCTAGTAGGTATGAGTTGTCTAAAACCCATTCAGCATTTATAGTTTGTAGACTTTTTGCTAATGGCCATTTGACTGGTGTGAGCTGAAACCTTTTTGGAGGTTGGAAACGCATGTGGCTAATAATTCCTTATACTGAGCTTTAACCATATCCTTTTTCTTCGTTTCCTTTTTTTGTTAAAGAGTAGGTACAACTTCCCTCCTCTCTTGACTTCTTGAAAAATTTCTCATGTGTTGAATTTTCCTGCCTATTCCCTACCCCAGGGCATTTTTTGAGGGCAGGTGTCATTTAGAGCCCTGCATTCCTTGGGACTATTAAGCAACCATTAGCCGTGGGTTTAAAGCTGCTCTTGTGCGAAACAGCCACAAGGCGGCAGCATTATTACGTTCTCAACTCTTGTTACTTGGGCAAAAGAGTCTTCCTGGAGGTAGGGTTCCGAGGTTGTAAATTAGAGTGGAATGTGCAGGGACAAGCCCCCAGAAGTTTATGTCTCCTTACTTATGTTTGTTTTTTAAATTTAGTTTCTATTTCTTATCGGAGTAAATTTGATTAGAGTGTGTTGATTGTCTGGCTGTACAGAATCTGCTCAATGATTCATACTTATGTCTGTTCACCTTTGGACCCTGTTACCATGTATGTGATTACAGAATGTATATTTTAAAGGTATTGGTGATTATATAATTCATATAATTTATCTGTTATATGTTTATATACATTTAACATACATTAGTATATGTATATTAACCCCATAGTCCTAATTTACCCATCCTCCCACCTTTCCTTTTGGCTAACCATTAGTTTACTTGATAAGTCTGTGAGTGTCTTTTTCTGTGGAAATATGTTCTTTGGTAGCAATCTTAGGATAACATGTATAAATGATATCATAGGATATTTGTCATACCCTTTTGACTTACTTAACCTTATATGATTATTTGTAGGCTCAACTGTAGTCGTGAAAACGGCATTGTTCCTTTTTTTCCCGAGGCTACTATTCCATTTGGTACGTATACCACTTCATCTTTGTCCATTCATTTGTTTATGGACCTTTTTTTTGCTTCCATGTCTTGGCTATTTCAATATTGTTGCAGTGCATATTTGCCTGCATCTGTCTTTCCGATTTTGGTGGTTTTATATTATAGGCCCAAAAGGTGCCCTGCCGCATCATATGTTAACTCAATTTTTACCTTTTCAAGCAGCTCCATTCAGTTTTCGTTAGTGCTCTTACCACTTTACATCCCACCGGCACCAAGAAGGTACACAGTTCTCTAAAACCCCTTCAGCATTTATAGTTTGTAGACTTTTTGCTGCTGGTCATGACTGGTGTGAGCTGAAACCTTATTGAATTTGAATTTGCATATGGCTAATAATTTCCTTTACTGAGCTTTAGGCATGCCCTTTTTTTCTTTTCCTTTTTTTTTAAAGAGTGAGTACAACCTCCCTCCTCTTATTGACTTCTTGAAAAATTTCTCATGTGTTGAATTTTCTTGCCTATTCCCTACCCCAGGGCATTTTTTGAGGGCCTGTGTCATTTACAGCCCTGCAGTCCTTGTGAGTCTATAAGCAACCATTGGCACTGGGTTTAAAGCTGCTGTTGTGGGAAATAGCCACAAGGCAGCAGCATTATTACGTTCTCAACACTTGTTACTAGGGCAGCAGAGTCTTCCTGGAGGTAGTGTTCCGAGGTTGTAAACTAGAGTGGAATGTGCTGGGACAAGCCCCCAGAAGTTTATATCTCCTTACTTATGTTTGTTTTTTAAATTTATTTTCTACTTCTTATCGGAGTAAATTTGATTAGAGTGTTTTGATTGTCTGGCTGTACAGAATCTGCTCAATGATTCATACATATGTCTGTTCATCTTCGGAACCTGTTACCATGTATGTGATTACAGAATGTATATTTTGAAGGGATTGGTGATTATATAATTCATATCATTTATATGTTATATGTTTATGTACATTTAACTTACATTAGTATATTCATGTTAACCCCATAGTCCTAATTTACCCATCCCCCCACCTTTCATTTTGGCTAACCATTAGTTTATTTGATAAGTCTGTGAGTGTCTTTTTCTGTGGAAATATGTTCATTGGTAGCAATCTTAGGATAACATGTATAAATGATATCATAGGACATTTGTCATACCCTTTTGACTTACTTATCGTTATATGATTATTTCTAGGCTCAACTGTAGTCCTGCAAACGGCATTGTTCATTTTTTTCCCGAGGCTACTATTCCATTCTGTCCATATACCACTTCTTCTTTTTCCCGTCATCTGTTTATGGACCTTTTTTTGCTTCCATGTCTTGGCTCTTTCAATATTGCTGCAGTGCACATTTGCCTGCCTCTGTCTTTCCGATTCTGGTGGTCTTAGGTTATAGGCCCAAAAGGTGCCCTGCCGCATCATATGGTAGCTCAATTTTTACCTTTTCAAGCACAGCTCCATTCAGTTTGCGTTAGTGCTGTTGCCACTTTACATCCCACCAGCAGCCAGAAGGTACACAGTTCTCTAAAACCCCCTCAGCATTTATCGTTTGTAGACTTTTTGCTGATGGTTATGACTGGTGTGAACTGAAACCTTTTTGAATTTGAATTTGCTTGTGGCTTATAATTCCTTATACTGAGCTTTAGGCATGTCCTTTTTTTTCTTTCCCTTTTTTTTTAAAGAGTGAGTACAACTTCCCTCCTCTTATTGACTTCTTGAAAAATTTCTCATAGGTTGAATTTTCTTGCCTATTGCCTACGCCAGGGCATGTTTTGAGGGCCTGTGTCATTTAGAGCCCTGCAGTCCTTGTGACTATATAAGCAACCATTGGCACTGGGTTTAAAGCTGCTGTTGTGGGAAACAGCCACAAGGCGGCAGCATTATTACGTTCTCAACTCTTGTTACTAGGGCAACTGAGTCTTCCTGGAGGCAGTTTTCCAAGGTTGTAAATTAGAGTGGAATGTGCTGGGACAAGCCCCAGAAGTTTATGTCTCCTTACTTATGTTTGTTTTTTAAACTTAATTTATACTTCTTGTCGGAGTAAATTTGATTAGAGTGTTTTGATTGTCTGGCTGTACAGAATCTGCTCAATGATTCATACATATGTCTGTTCATCTTCGGATCCTGTTACCATGTATGTGATCACAAAATATATATTTTCAAGGTATTGGTGATTATATAATTCATATAGTTTATCTGTTATATGTTTATATACATTTAACATACATTAGTATATGTATGTTAACCCCATAGTCCTAATTTACCCATCCTCCCACCTTTCATTTTGGCTAACCATTAGTTTCTTTGGTAAGTCTGTGAGTGTGTTTTTCTGTGGAAATATGTTCATTGGTAGCAATCTTAGGATAACATGTATAAATGATATCATAGGATGTTTGTCATACCCTTTTCACTTACTTAACCTTATATGATTATTTCTAGGCTCAACTGTAGTCCTGAAAACGGCATTGTTCATTTTTTTCGCGAGGCTACTATTACATTTGGTACGTATACCACTTCGTCTTTGTCCATTCATCTGTTTATGGACCTATTTTCTGCTTCCATGTCTTGGCTATTTCAATATTGCTGCAGTGCACATTGGCCTGCCTGTGTTTTTCAGATTCTGGTGGTCTTAGGTTATAGGCCCAAAAGGTGCCATGCCGCATCATATGGTAGCTCAATTTTTACCTTTTCAAGCATCTCCATTCAGTTTGCATTAGTGTTGTTACCACGTTACATCCCAGCAGCAGCTTGAAGGTACACAGTTCTCTAAAACCCCTTCAGCATTTATCGTTTGTAGACTTTTTGCTGATGGTTATGACTGGTGTGAGCTGAAACCTTTTTGAATTTGAATTTGCATGTGGCTAATAATTCCTTATACTGAGCTTTAGGCATGTCCTTTTTTTGTTTTCCTTTTTTTTAAAGAGTGAGTACAACTTCCCTCCTCTTATTGACTTCTTGAAAAATTTCTCATGTGTTGAATTTTCTTGCCTATTCCCTACCCCAGGGCATTTCTTGAGGGCCTGTGTCATTTACAGCCCTGCAGTCCTTGTGACTATGTAGGCAACCATTGGCACTGGGTTTAAAGCTGCTGCTGTGGGAAACAGCCACATGGCGGCAGCATTATTACGTCCTCAACTCTTGTTAATGGGGCAAAAGACTCTTCCTGGAGGTAGTGTTCCAAGGTTGGAAATTAGAGTGGAATGTGCTGGGACAAGCCCCCAGAAGTTTATCTCTCCTTACTTACGTTTGTTTTTTAAATTTAATTTCTATTTCTTATCGGAGTAAATCTGATTAGAGTGTTTTGATTTTCTGGCTGTACAGAATCTGCTCATTGATTCATATTTATGTTTCTTCATCTTCGGATCCTGTTACCATGTATGTGATTACAGAATATATATTTTAAAGGTATTCGTGATTATATAATTCATATACTTTATATGTTATATGTTTATATACATTTAACATACATTAGTATATGTATGTTAACCCCATAGTCCTAATTTACCCATCCTCCCACCTTTCATTTTGGCTAACCATTAGTTTATTTGATAAGTCTGTGAGTGTCTTTTTCTGTGGAAATATGTTCATTGGTAGCAATCTTAGGATAACATGTATAAATGATATCATAGGCTGTTTGTCATACCCTTTTCACTTACTTAACCTTATATGATTATTTCAAGGCTCAGCTGTAGTCCAGAAAACGGCATTGTTCATTTTTTTCCCGAGCTTACTATTCCATTCTGTCCATATACCACTTCTTCTTTTTCCATTCATATGTTTATGGACCTTTTTTTTTGCTTTCATGTCTTGGCTATTTCAATATTACTGCAGTGCACATTTGCCTGCCTCTGTCTTTCCGATCCTGGTGGTCTTCGTTTATAGGCTCAAAGGTGCCCTGCCGCATCATATGGTAGCTCAATTTTTACCTTGTAAAGCAGCTCCATTCAGTTCTTGTTAGTGCTTTTACCACTTTACATCCCACCAGCAGCTAGTAGGTATGAGTTGTCTAAAACCCATTCAGCATTTATAGTTTGTAGACTTTTTGCTAATGGCCATTTGACTGGTGTGAGCTGAAACCTTTTTGGAGGTTGGAAACGCATGTGGCTAATAATTCCTTATACTGAGCTTTAACCATATCCTTTTTCTTCGTTTCCTTTTTTTGTTAAAGAGTAGGTACAACTTCCCTCCTCTCTTGACTTCTTGAAAAATTTCTCATGTGTTGAATTTTCCTGCCTATTCCCTACCCCAGGGCATTTTTTGAGGGCAGGTGTCATTTAGAGCCCTGCATTCCTTGGGACTATTAAGCAACCATTAGCAGTGGGTTTAAAGCTGCTCTTGTGCGAAACAGCCACAAGGCGGCAGCATTATTACGTTCTCAACTCTTGTTACTTGGGCAAAAGAGTCTTCCTGGAGGTAGGGTTCCGAGGTTGTAAATTAGAGTGGAATGTGCAGGGACAAGCCCCCAGAAGTTTATGTCTCCTTACTTATGTTTGTTTTTTAAATTTAGTTTCTATTTCTTATCGGAGTAAATTTGATTAGAGTGTGTTGATTGTCTGGCTGTACAGAATCTGCTCAATGATTCATACTTATGTCTGTTCACCTTTGGACCCTGTTACCATGTATGTGATTACAGAATGTATATTTTAATGGTATTGGTGATTATATAATTCATATAATTTATCTGTTATATGTTTATATACATTTAACATACATTAGTATATGTATATTAACCCCATAGTCCTAATTTACCCATCCTCCCACCTTTCCTTTTGGCTAACCATTAGTTTACTTGATAAGTCTGTGAGTGTCTTTTTCTGTGGAAATATGTTCTTTGGTAGCAATCTTAGGATAACATGTATAAATGATATCATAGGATATTTGTCATACCCTTTTGACTTACTTAACCTTATATGATTATTTGTAGGCTCAACTGTAGTCGTGAAAACGGCATTGTTCCTTTTTTTCCCGAGGCTACTATTCCATTTGGTACGTATACCACTTCATCTTTGTCCATTCATTTGTTTATGGACCTTTTTTTTGCTTCCATGTCTTGGCTATTTCAATATTGTTGCAGTGCATATTTGCCTGCATCTGTCTTTCCGATTTTGGTGGTTTTATATTATAGGCCCAAAAGGTGCCCTGCCGCATCATATGTTAACTCAATTTTTACCTTTTCAAGCAGCTCCATTCAGTTTTCGTTAGTGCTCTTACCACTTTACATCCCACCGGCACCAAGAAGGTACACAGTTCTCTAAAACCCCTTCAGCATTTATAGTTTGTAGACTTTTTGCTGCTGGTCATGACTGGTGTGAGCTGAAACCTTATTGAATTTGAATTTGCATATGGCTAATAATTTCCTTTACTGAGCTTTAGGCATGCCCTTTTTTTCTTTTCCTTTTTTTTTAAAGAGTGAGTACAACCTCCCTCCTCTTATTGACTTCTTGAAAAATTTCTCATGTGTTGAATTTTCTTGCCTATTCCCTACCCCAGGGCATTTTTTGAGGGCCTGTGTCATTTACAGCCCTGCAGTCCTTGTGAGTCTATAAGCAACCATTGGCACTGGGTTTAAAGCTGCTGTTGTGGGAAATAGCCACAAGGCAGCAGCATTATTACGTTCTCAACACTTGTTACTAGGGCAGCAGAGTCTTCCTGGAGGTAGTGTTCCGAGGTTGTAAACTAGAGTGGAATGTGCTGGGACAAGCCCCCAGAAGTTTATATCTCCTTACTTATGTTTGTTTTTTAAATTTATTTTCTACTTCTTATCGGAGTAAATTTGATTAGAGTGTTTTGATTGTCTGGCTGTACAGAATCTGCTCAATGATTCATACATATGTCTGTTCATCTTCGGAACCTGTTACCATGTATGTGATTACAGAATGTATATTTTGAAGGGATTGGTGATTATATAATTCATATCATTTATATGTTATATGTTTATGTACATTTAACTTACATTAGTATATTCATGTTAACCCCATAGTCCTAATTTACCCATCCCCCCACCTTTCATTTTGGCTAACCATTAGTTTATTTGATAAGTCTGTGAGTGTCTTTTTCTGTGGAAATATGTTCATTGGTAGCAATCTTAGGATAACATGTATAAATGATATCATAGGACATTTGTCATACCCTTTTGACTTACTTATCGTTATATGATTATTTCTAGGCTCAACTGTAGTCCTGCAAACGGCATTGTTCATTTTTTTCCCGAGGCTACTATTCCATTCTGTCCATATACCACTTCTTCTTTTTCCCGTCATCTGTTTATGGACCTTTTTTTGCTTCCATGTCTTGGCTCTTTCAATATTGCTGCAGTGCACATTTGCCTGCCTCTGTCTTTCCGATTCTGGTGGTCTTAGGTTATAGGCCCAAAAGGTGCCCTGCCGCATCATATGGTAGCTCAATTTTTACCTTTTCAAGCACAGCTCCATTCAGTTTGCGTTAGTGCTGTTGCCACTTTACATCCCACCAGCAGCCAGAAGGTACACAGTTCTCTAAAACCCCCTCAGCATTTATCGTTTGTAGACTTTTTGCTGATGGTTATGACTGGTGTGAACTGAAACCTTTTTGAATTTGAATTTGCTTGTGGCTTATAATTCCTTATACTGAGCTTTAGGCAGGTCCTTTTTTTTCTTTTCCTTTTTTTTTAAAGAGTGAGTACAACTTCCCTCCTCTTATTGACTTCTTGAAAAATTTCTCATAGGTTGAATTTTCTTGCCTATTGCCTACGCCAGGGCATGTTTTGAGGGCCTGTGTCATTTAGAGCCCTGCAGTCCTTGTGACTATATAAGCAACCATTGGCACTGGGTTTAAAGCTGCTGTTGTGGGAAACAGCCACAAGGCGGCAGCATTATTACGTTCTCAACTCTTGTTACTAGGGCAACTGAGTCTTCCTGGAGGCAGTTTTCCAAGGTTGTAAATTAGAGTGGAATGTGCTGGGACAAGCCCCAGAAGTTTATGTCTCCTTACTTATGTTTGTTTTTTAAACTTAATTTATACTTCTTGTCGGAGTAAATTTGATTAGAGTGTTTTGATTGTCTGGCTGTACAGAATCTGCTCAATGATTCATACATATGTCTGTTCATCTTCGGATCCTGTTACCATGTATGTGATCACAAAATATATATTTTCAAGGTATTGGTGATTATATAATTCATATAGTTTATCTGTTATATGTTTATATACATTTAACATACATTAGTATATGTATGTTAACCCCATAGTCCTAATTTACCCATCCTCCCACCTTTCATTTTGGCTAACCATTAGTTTCTTTGGTAAGTCTGTGAGTGTGTTTTTCTGTGGAAATATGTTCATTGGTAGCAATCTTAGGATAACATGTATAAATGATATCATAGGATGTTTGTCATACCCTTTTCACTTACTTAACCTTATATGATTATTTCTAGGCTCAACTGTAGTCCTGAAAACGGCATTGTTCATTTTTTTCGCGAGGCTACTATTACATTTGGTACGTATACCACTTCGTCTTTGTCCATTCATCTGTTTATGGACCTATTTTCTGCTTCCATGTCTTGGCTATTTCAGTATTGCTGCAGTGCACATTGGCCTGCCTGTGTTTTTCAGATTCTGGTGGTCTTAGGTTATAGGCCCAAAAGGTGCCATGCCGCATCATATGGTAGCTCAATTTTTACCTTTTCAAGCATCTCCATTCAGTTTGCATTAGTGTTGTTACCACGTTACATCCCAGCAGCAGCTTGAAGGTACACAGTTCTCTAAAACCCCTTCAGCATTTATCGTTTGTAGACTTTTTGCTGATGGTTATGACTGGTGTGAGCTGAAACCTTTTTGAATTTGAATTTGCATGTGGCTAATAATTCCTTATACTGAGCTTTAGGCATGTCCTTTTTTTGTTTTCCTTTTTTTTAAAGAGTGAGTACAACTTCCCTCCTCTTATTGACTTCTTGAAAAATTTCTCATGTGTTGAATTTTCTTGCCTATTCCCTACCCCAGGGCATTTCTTGAGGGCCTGTGTCATTTACAGCCCTGCAGTCCTTGTGACTATGTAGGCAACCATTGGCACTGGGTTTAAAGCTGCTGCTGTGGGAAACAGCCACATGGCGGCAGCATTATTACGTCCTCAACTCTTGTTAATGGGGCAAAAGACTCTTCCTGGAGGTAGTGTTCCAAGGTTGGAAATTAGAGTGGAATGTGCTGGGACAAGCCCCCAGAAGTTTATCTCTCCTTACTTATGTTTGTTTTTTAAATTTAATTTCTATTTCTTATCGGAGTAAATCTGATTAGAGTGTTTTGATTTTCTGGCTGTACAGAATCTGCTCATTGATTCATATTTATGTTTCTTCATCTTCGGATCCTGTTACCATGTATGTGATTACAGAATATATATTTTAAAGGTATTCGTGATTATATAATTCATATACTTTATATGTTATATGTTTATATACATTTAACATACATTAGTATATGTATGTTAACCCCATAGTCCTAATTTACTCATCCTCCCACCTTTCATTTTGGCTAACCATTAGTTTATTTGATAAGTCTGTGAGTGTCTTTTTCTGTGGAAATATGTTCATTGGTAGCAATTTTACGATAACATATATAAATGATATCATAGGATATTTGTCATACCCTTTTCACTTACTTAACGTTATATGATTATTTCTAGGCTCAACTGTAGTCCTGAAAACGGCATTGTTCATTTTTTTCACGAGCCTACTATTCCATTCTGTCCATATACCACTTCGTCTTTGTCCATACATCTGTTTATGGACCTTTTTTTTTCCTTCCATGTCTTGGCTATTTCAATGTTGCTGCAGTGCACATTTGCCTGCCTCTGTCTTTCCGATTCTGGTGGTCTTAGGTTATAGGCCCAAAAGGTGCCCTGCCGCATCATATGGTAGCTCAATTTTTACCTTTTCAAGCAGCTCCATTCAGTTTGCGTTAGTGCTGTTGCCACTTTACATCCCACCAGCAACTAGAAGGTACACAGTTCTCTAAAACCCCTTCAGCATTTATAGTTTGTAGACTTTTTGCTGATGGTCATGACTCTTGTGAGCTTAAACCTTTTTGAATTTGAATATGTATGTGGCTAATAATTCCTTATACTGAGCTTTAGGCATGTCCTTTTTTTTGTTTTCCTTTTTTTTAAAGAGTGAGTACAACTTCCCTCCTCTTATTGACTTCTTGAAAAATTTCTCATGTGTTGAATTTTCTTGCCTATTCCCTACCCCAGGGCATGTTTTGTGGGCCTGTGTCATTTACAGCCCTGCAGTCCTTGTGACTATATAACCAACCATTGGCACTGGGTTTAAAGCTGCTGTTGTGGGAAAGAGCCACAAGACGGCAGCATTATTACATTCTCAACTCTTGTTATTAGGGCAACAGAGTCTTCCTGGAGGTAGTGTTCCCAGGTTGTAAATTAGAGAGGAATGTCCTGGGACAAGCCCCCAGAAGTTTATGTCTCCTTACTTATGTTTGTTTTTTAAATTTAATTTCTATTTCTTATCGGAGTAAATTTGATTAGAGTGTTTTGATTGTCTGGCTGTACAGAATCTGCTCAATGATTCATACATACGTCTGTTCATCTTCGGATACTGTTACCATGTATGTGATCACAAAATGTATATTTTGAAGGTATTGGTGATGATATAATTCATGTAATTTATATGTTATATGTTTATATACATTTAACATACATTAGTATATGTATGTTAACCCCATAGTCCTAATTTACCCATCCTCCCACCTTTCATTTTGGCTAACCATTAGTTTATTTGATAAGTCTGTGAGTGTCTTTTTCTGTGGAAATATGTTCATTGGTAGCAATCTTAGGATAACATGTATAAATGATATCATAGGCTGTTTGTCATACCCTTTTCACTTACTTAACCTTATATGATTATTTCAAGGCTCAGCTGTAGTCCAGAAAACGGCATTGTTCATTTTTTTCCCGAGCTTACTATTCCATTCTGTCCATATACCACTTCTTCTTTTTCCATTCATATGTTTATGGACCTTTTTTTTTGCTTTCATGTCTTGGCTATTTCAATATTACTGCAGTGCACATTTGCCTGCCTCTGTCTTTCCGATCCTGGTGGTCTTCGTTTATAGGCTCAAAGGTGCCCTGCCGCATCATATGGTAGCTCAATTTTTACCTTGTAAAGCAGCTCCATTCAGTTCTTGTTAGTGCTTTTACCACTTTACATCCCACCAGCAGCTAGTAGGTATGAGTTGTCTAAAACCCATTCAGCATTTATAGTTTGTAGACTTTTTGCTAATGGCCATTTGACTGGTGTGAGCTGAAACCTTTTTGGAGGTTGGAAACGCATGTGGCTAATAATTCCTTATACTGAGCTTTAACCATATCCTTTTTCTTCGTTTCCTTTTTTTGTTAAAGAGTAGGTACAACTTCCCTCCTCTCTTGACTTCTTGAAAAATTTCTCATGTGTTGAATTTTCCTGCCTATTCCCTACCCCAGGGCATTTTTTGAGGGCAGGAGTCATTTAGAGCCCTGCATTCCTTGGGACTATTAAGCAACCATTAGCAGTGGGTTTAAAGCTGCTCTTGTGCGAAACAGCCACAAGGCGGCAGCATTATTACGTTCTCAACTCTTGTTACTTGGGCAAAAGAGTCTTCCTGGAGGTAGGGTTCCGAGGTTGTAAATTAGAGTGGAATGTGCAGGGACAAGCCCCCAGAAGTTTATGTCTCCTTACTTATGTTTGTTTTTTAAATTTAGTTTCTATTTCTTATCGGAGTAAATTTGATTAGAGTGTGTTGATTGTCTGGCTGTACAGAATCTGCTCAATGATTCATACTTATGTCTGTTCACCTTTGGACCCTGTTACCATGTATGTGATTACAGAATGTATATTTTAAAGGTATTGGTGATTATATAATTCATATAATTTATCTGTTATATGTTTATATACATTTAACATACATTAGTATATGTATATTAACCCCATAGTCCTAATTTACCCATCCTCCCACCTTTCCTTTTGGCTAACCATTAGTTTACTTGATAAGTCTGTGAGTGTCTTTTTCTGTGGAAATATGTTCTTTGGTAGCAATCTTAGGATAACATGTATAAATGATATCATAGGATATTTGTCATACCCTTTTGACTTACTTAACCTTATATGATTATTTGTAGGCTCAACTGTAGTCGTGAAAACGGCATTGTTCCTTTTTTTCCCGAGGCTACTATTCCATTTGGTACGTATACCACTTCATCTTTGTCCATTCATTTGTTTATGGACCTTTTTTTTGCTTCCATGTCTTGGCTATTTCAATATTGTTGCAGTGCATATTTGCCTGCATCTGTCTTTCCGATTCTGGTGGTCTTAGGTTATAGGCCCAAAAAGTGCCCTGCCGCATCATATGGTAGCTCAATTTTTACCTTTTCAAGCACAGCTCCATTCAGTTTGCGTTAGTGCTGTTGCCACTTTACATCCCACCAGCAGCCAGAAGGTACACAGTTCTCTAAAACCCCCTCAGCATTTATCGTTTGTAGACTTTTTGCTGATGGTTATGACTGGTGTGAACTGAAACCTTTTTGAATTTGAATTTGCTTGTGGCTTATAATTCCTTATACTGAGCTTTAGGCATGTCCTTTTTTTTCTTTTCCTTTTTTTTTAAAGAGTGAGTACAACTTCCCTCCTCTTATTGACTTCTTGAAAAATTTCTCATATGTTGAATTTTCTTGCCTATTGCCTACGCCAGGGCATGTTTTGAGGGCCTGTGTCATTTAGAGCCCTGCAGTCCTTGTGACTATATAAGCAACCATTGGCACTGGGTTTAAAGCTGCTGTTGTGGGAAACAGCCACAAGGCGGCAGCATTATTACGTTCTCAACTCTTGTTACTAGGGCAACTGAGTCTTCCTGGAGGCAGTTTTCCAAGGTTGTAAATTAGAGTGGAATGTGCTGGGACAAGCCCCAGAAGTTTATGTCTCCTTACTTATGTTTGTTTTTTAAACTTAATTTATACTTCTTGTCGGAGTAAATTTGATTAGAGTGTTTTGATTGTCTGGCTGTACAGAATCTGCTCAATGATTCATACATATGTCTGTTCATCTTCGGATCCTGTTACCATGTATGTGATCACAAAATATATATTTTCAAGGGATTGGTGATTATATAATTCATATAGTTTATCTGTTATATGTTTATATACATTTAACATACATTAGTATATGTATGTTAACCCCATAGTCCTAATTTACCCATCCTCCCACCTTTCATTTTGGCTAACCATTAGTTTCTTTGGTAAGTCTGTGAGTGTGTTTTTCTGTGGAAATATGTTCATTGGTAGCAATCTTAGGATAACATGTATAAATGATATCATAGGATGTTTGTCATACCCTTTTCACTTACTTAACCTTATATGATTATTTCTAGGCTCAACTGTAGTCCTGAAAACGGCATTGTTCATTTTTTTCGCGAGGCTACTATTACATTTGGTACGTATACCACTTCGTCTTTGTCCATTCATCTGTTTATGGACCTATTTTCTGCTTCCATGTCTTGGCTATTTCAATATTGCTGCAGTGCACATTGGCCTGCCTGTGTTTTTCAGATTCTGGTGGTCTTAGGTTATAGGCCCAAAAGGTGCCATGCCGCATCATATGGTAGCTCAATTTTTACCTTTTCAAGCATCTCCATTCAGTTTGCATTAGTGTTGTTACCACGTTACATCCCAGCAGCAGCTTGAAGGTACACAGTTCTCTAAAACCCCTTCAGCATTTATCGTTTGTAGACTTTTTGCTGATGGTTATGACTGGTGTGAGCTGAAACCTTTTTGAATTTGAATTTGCATGTGGCTAATAATTCCTTATACTGAGCTTTAGGCATGTCCTTTTTTTGTTTTCCTTTTTTTTAAAGAGTGAGTACAACTTCCCTCCTCTTATTGACTTCTTGAAAAATTTCTCATGTGTTGAATTTTCTTGCCTATTCCCTACCCCAGGGCATTTCTTGAGGGCCTGTGTCATTTACAGCCCTGCAGTCCTTGTGACTATGTAGGCAACCATTGGCAGTGGGTTTAAAGCTGCTGCTGTGGGAAACAGCCACATGGCGGCAGCATTATTACGTCCTCAACTCTTGTTAATGGGGCAAAAGACTCTTCCTGGAGGTAGTGTTCCAAGGTTGGAAATTAGAGTGGAATGTGCTGGGACAAGCCCCCAGAAGTTTATCTCTCCTTACTTACGTTTGTTTTTTAAATATAATTTCTATTTCTTATCGGAGTAAATCTGATTAGAGTGTTTTGATTTTCTGGCTGTACAGAATCTGCTCATTGATTCATATTTATGTTTCTTCATCTTCGGATCCTGTTACCATGTATGTGATTACAGAATATATATTTTAAAGGTATTCGTGATTATATAATTCATATACTTTATATGTTATATGTTTATATACATTTAACATACATTAGTATATGTATGTTAACCCCATAGTCCTAATTTACCCATAGTCCTAATTTACCCATCCTCCCACCTTTCATTTTGGCTAACCATTAGTTTATTTGATAAGTCTGTGAGTGTCTTTTTCTGTGGAAATATGTTCATTGGTAGCAATTTTACGATAACATATATAAATGATATCATAGGATATTTGTCATACCCTTTTCACTTACTTAACGTTATATGATTATTTCTAGGCTCAACTGTAGTCCTGAAAACGGCATTGTTCATTTTTTTCACGAGCCTACTATTCCATTCTGTCCATATACCACTTCGTCTTTGTCCATACATCTGTTTATGGACCTTTTTTTTTCCTTCCATGTCTTGGCTATTTCAATGTTGCTGCAGTGCACATTTACCTGCCTCTGTCTTTCCGATTCTGGTGGTCTTAGGTTATAGGCCCAAAAGGTGCCCTGCCGCATCATATGGTAGCTCAATTTTTACCTTTTCAAGCAGCTCCATTCAGTTTGCGTTAGTGCTGTTGCCACTTTACATCCCACCAGCAACTAGAAGGTACACAGTTCTCTAAAACCCCTTCAGCATTTATAGTTTGTAGACTTTTTGCTGATGGTCATGACTCTTGTGAGCTTAAACCTTTTTGAATTTGAATATGTATGTGGCTAATAATTCCTTATACTGAGCTTTAGGCATGTCCTTTTTTTTGTTTTCCTTTTTTTTTAAAGAGTGAGTACAACTTCCCTCCTCTTATTGACTTTTTGAAAAATTTCTCATGTGTTGAATTTTCTTGCCTATTCCCTACCCCAGGGCATGTTTTGTGGGCCTGTGTCATTTACAGCCCTGCAGTCCTTGTGACTATATAACCAACCATTGGCACTGGGTTTAAAGCTGCTGTTGTGGGAAAGAGCCACAAGACGGCAGCATTATTATATTCTCAACTCTTGTTATTAGGGCAACAGAGTCTTCCTGGAGGTAGTGTTCCCAGGTTGTAAATTAGAGAGGAATGTCCTGGGACAAGCCCCCAGAAGTTTATGTCTCCTTACTTATGTTTGTTTTTTAAATTTAATTTCTATTTCTTATCGGAGTAAATTTGATTAGAGTGTTTTGATTGTCTGGCTGTACAGAATCTGCTCAATGATTCATACATACGTCTGTTCATCTTCGGATACTGTTACCATGTATGTGATCACAAAATGTATATTTTGAAGGTATTGGTGATGATATAATTCATGTAATTTATATGTTATATGTTTATATACATTTAACATACATTAGTATATGTATGTTAACCCCATAGTCCTAATTTACCCATCCTCCCACCTTTCATTTTGGCTAACCATTAGTTTATTTGATAAGTCTGTGAGTGTCTTTTTCTGTGGAAATATGTTCATTGGTAGCAATCTTAGGATAACATGGATAAATGATATCATAGGCTGTTTGTCATACCCTTTTCACTTACTTAACCTTATATGATTATTTCAAGGCTCAGCTGTAGTCCAGAAAACGGCATTGTTCATTTTTTTCCCGAGCTTACTATTCCATTCTGTCCATATACCACTTCTTCTTTTTCCATTCATATGTTTATGGACCTTTTTTTTTGCTTTCATGTCTTGGCTATTTCAATATTACTGCAGTGCACATTTGCCTGCCTCTGTCTTTCCGATCCTGGTGGTCTTCGTTTATAGGCTCAAAGGTGCCCTGCCGCATCATATGGTAGCTCAATTTTTACCTTGTAAAGCAGCTCCATTCAGTTCTTGTTAGTGCTTTTACCACTTTACATCCCACTAGCAGCTAGTAGGTATGAGTTGTCTAAAACCCATTCAGCATTTATAGTTTGTAGACTTTTTGCTAATGGCCATTTGACTGGTGTGAGCTGAAACCTTTTTGGAGGTTGGAAACGCATGTGGCTAATAATTCCTTATACTGAGCTTTAACCATATCCTTTTTCTTCGTTTCCTTTTTTTGTTAAAGAGTAGGTACAACTTCCCTCCTCTCTTGACTTCTTGAAAAATTTCTCATGTGTTGAATTTTCCTGCCTATTCCCTACCCCAGGGCATTTTTTGAGGGCAGGTGTCATTTAGAGCCCTGCATTCCTTGGGACTATTAAGCAACCATTAGCAGTGGGTTTAAAGCTGCTCTTGTGCGAAACAGCCACAAGGCGGCAGCATTATTACGTTCTCAACTCTTGTTACTTGGGCAAAAGAGTCTTCCTGGAGGTAGGGTTCCGAGGTTGTAAATTAGAGTGGAATGTGCAGGGACAAGCCCCCAGAAGTTTATGTCTCCTTACTTATGTTTGTTTTTTAAATTTAGTTTCTATTTCTTATCGGAGTAAATTTGATTAGAGTGTGTTGATTGTCTGGCTGTACAGAATCTGCTCAATGATTCATACTTATGTCTGTTCACCTTTGGACCCTGTTACCATGTATGTGATTACAGAATGTATATTTTAAAGGTATTGGTGATTATATAATTCATATAATTTATCTGTTATATGTTTATATACATTTAACATACATTAGTATGTGTATATTAACCCCATAGTCCTAATTTACCCATCCTCCCACCTTTCCTTTTGGCTAACCATTAGTTTACTTGATAAGTCTGTGAGTGTCTTTTTCTGTGGAAATATGTTCTTTGGTAGCAATCTTAGGATAACATGTATAAATGATATCATAGGATATTTGTCATACCCTTTTGACTTACTTAACCTTATATGATTATTTGTAGGCTCAACTGTAGTCGTGAAAACGGCATTGTTCCTTTTTTTCCCGAGGCTACTATTCCATTTGGTACGTATACCACTTCATCTTTGTCCATTCATTTGTTTATGGACCTTTTTTTTGCTTCCATGTCTTGGCTATTTCAATATTGTTGCAGTGCATATTTGCCTGCATCTGTCTGTCCGATTTTGGTGGTTTTATATTATAGGCCCAAAAGGTGCCCTGCCGCATCATATGTTAACTCAATTTTTACCTTTTCAAGCAGCTCCATTCAGTTTTCGTTAGTGCTCTTACCACTTTACATCCCACCGGCACCAAGAAGGTACACAGTTCTCTAAAACCCCTTCAGCATTTATAGTTTGTAGACTTTTTGCTGCTGGTCATGACTGGTGTGAGCTGAAACCTTATTGAATTTGAATTTGCATATGGCTAATAATTTCCTTTACTGAGCTTTAGGCATGCCCTTTTTTTCTTTTCCTTTTTTTTTAAAGAGTGAGTACAACCTCCCTCCTCTTATTGACTTCTTGAAAAATTTCTCATGTGTTGAATTTTCTTGCCTATTCCCTACCCCAGGGCATTTTTTGAGGGCCTGTGTCATTTACAGCCCTGCAGTCCTTGTGAGTCTATAAGCAACCATTGGCACTGGGTTTAAAGCTGCTGTTGTGGGAAATAGCCACAAGGCAGCAGCATTATTACGTTCTCAACACTTGTTACTAGGGCAGCAGAGTCTTCCTGGAGGTAGTGTTCCGAGGTTGTAAACTAGAGTGGAATGTGCTGGGACAAGCCCCCAGAAGTTTATATCTCCTTACTTATGTTTGTTTTTTAAATTTATTTTCTACTTCTTATCGGAGTAAATTTGATTAGAGTGTTTTGATTGTCTGGCTGTACAGAATCTGCTCAATGATTCATACATATGTCTGTTCATCTTCGGAACCTGTTACCATGTATGTGATTACAGAATGTATATTTTGAAGGGATTGGTGATTATATAATTCATATCATTTATATGTTATATGTTTATGTACATTTAACTTACATTAGTATATTCATGTTAACCCCATAGTCCTAATTTACCCATCCCCCCACCTTTCATTTTGGCTAACCATTAGTTTATTTGATAAGTCTGTGAGTGTCTTTTTCTGTGGAAATATGTTCATTGGTAGCAATCTTAGGATAACATGTATAAATGATATCATAGGACATTTGTCATACCCTTTTGACTTACTTATCGTTATATGATTATTTCTAGGCTCAACTGTAGTCCTGCAAACGGCATTGTTCATTTTTTTCCCGAGGCTACTATTCCATTCTGTCCATATACCACTTCTTCTTTTTCCCGTCATCTGTTTATGGACCTTTTTTTGCTTCCATGTCTTGGCTCTTTCAATATTGCTGCAGTGCACATTTGCCTGCCTCTGTCTTTCCGATTCTGGTGGTCTTAGGTTATAGGCCCAAAAGGTGCCCTGCCGCATCATATGGTAGCTCAATTTTTACCTTTTCAAGCACAGCTCCATTCAGTTTGCGTTAGTGCTGTTGCCACTTTACATCCCACCAGCAGCCAGAAGGTACACAGTTCTCTAAAACCCCCTCAGCATTTATCGTTTGTAGACTTTTTGCTGATGGTTATGACTGGTGTGAACTGAAACCTTTTTGAATTTGAATTTGCTTGTGGCTTATAATTCCTTATACTGAGCTTTAGGCATGTCCTTTTTTTTCTTTCCCTTTTTTTTTAAAGAGTGAGTACAACTTCCCTCCTCTTATTGACTTCTTGAAAAATTTCTCATAGGTTGAATTTTCTTGCCTATTGCCTACGCCAGGGCATGTTTTGAGGGCCTGTGTCATTTAGAGCCCTGCAGTCCTTGTGACTATATAAGCAACCATTGGCACTGGGTTTAAAGCTGCTGTTGTGGGAAACAGCCACAAGGCGGCAGCATTATTACGTTCTCAACTCTTGTTACTAGGGCAACTGAGTCTTCCTGGAGGCAGTTTTCCAAGGTTGTAAATTAGAGTGGAATGTGCTGGGACAAGCCCCAGAAGTTTATGTCTCCTTACTTATGTTTGTTTTTTAAACTTAATTTATACTTCTTGTCGGAGTAAATTTGATTAGAGTGTTTTGATTGTCTGGCTGTACAGAATCTGCTCAATGATTCATACATATGTCTGTTCATCTTCGGATCCTGTTACCATGTATGTGATCACAAAATATATATTTTCAAGGTATTGGTGATTATATAATTCATATAGTTTATCTGTTATATGTTTATATACATTTAACATACATTAGTATATGTATGTTAACCCCATAGTCCTAATTTACCCATCCTCCCACCTTTCATTTTGGCTAACCATTAGTTTCTTTGGTAAGTCTGTGAGTGTGTTTTTCTGTGGAAATATGTTCATTGGTAGCAATCTTAGGATAACATGTATAAATGATATCATAGGATGTTTGTCATACCCTTTTCACTTACTTAACCTTATATGATTATTTCTAGGCTCAACTGTAGTCCTGAAAACGGCATTGTTCATTTTTTTCGCGAGGCTACTATTACATTTGGTACGTATACCACTTCGTCTTTGTCCATTCATCTGTTTATGGACCTATTTTCTGCTTCCATGTCTTGGCTATTTCAATATTGCTGCAGTGCACATTGGCCTGCCTGTGTTTTTCAGATTCTGGTGGTCTTAGGTTATAGGCCCAAAAGGTGCCATGCCGCATCATATGGTAGCTCAATTTTTACCTTTTCAAGCATCTCCATTCAGTTTGCATTAGTGTTGTTACCACGTTACATCCCAGCAGCAGCTTGAAGGTACACAGTTCTCTAAAACCCCTTCAGCATTTATCGTTTGTAGACTTTTTGCTGATGGTTATGACTGGTGTGAGCTGAAACCTTTTTGAATTTGAATTTGCATGTGGCTAATAATTCCTTATACTGAGCTTTAGGCATGTCCTTTTTTTGTTTTCCTTTTTTTTAAAGAGTGAGTACAACTTCCCTCCTCTTATTGACTTCTTGAAAAATTTCTCATGTGTTGAATTTTCTTGCCTATTCCCTACCCCAGGGCATTTCTTGAGGGCCTGTGTCATTTACAGCCCTGCAGTCCTTGTAACTATGTAGGCAACCATTGGCACTGGGTTTAAAGCTGCTGCTGTGGGAAACAGCCACATGGCGGCAGCATTATTACGTCCTCAACTCTTGTTAATGGGGCAAAAGACTCTTCCTGGAGGTAGTGTTCCAAGGTTGGAAATTAGAGTGGAATGTGCTGGGACAAGCCCCCAGAAGTTTATCTCTCCTTACTTACGTTTGTTTTTTAAATATAATTTCTATTTCTTATCGGAGTAAATCTGATTAGAGTGTTTTGATTTTCTGGCTGTACAGAATCTGCTCATTGATTCATATTTATGTTTCTTCATCTTCGGATCCTGTTACCATGTATGTGATTACAGAATATATATTTTAAAGGTATTCGTGATTATATAATTCATATACTTTATATGTTATATGTTTATATACATTTAACATACATTAGTATATGTATGTTAACCCCATAGTCCTAATTTACCC
The DNA here is from genome assembly GCF_965194825.1 of Balaenoptera physalus. Classification (NCBI taxonomy): domain Eukaryota; kingdom Metazoa; phylum Chordata; class Mammalia; order Artiodactyla; family Balaenopteridae; genus Balaenoptera; species Balaenoptera physalus. The sequence continues at coordinate 334,801 of NW_028126582.1, forward strand.
ATCCTCCCACCTTTCATTTTGGCTAACCATTAGTTTATTTGATAAGTCTGTGAGTGTCTTTTTCTGTGGAAATATGTTCATTGGTAGCAATCTTAGGATAACATGGATAAATGATATCATAGGCTGTTTGTCATACCCTTTTCACTTACTTAACCTTATATGATTATTTCAAGGCTCAGCTGTAGTCCAGAAAACGGCATTGTTCATTTTTTTCCCGAGCTTACTATTCCATTCTGTCCATATACCACTTCTTCTTTTTCCATTCATATGTTTATGGACCTTTTTTTTTGCTTTCATGTCTTGGCTATTTCAATATTACTGCAGTGCACATTTGCCTGCCTCTGTCTTTCCGATCCTGGTGGTCTTCGTTTATAGGCTCAAAGGTGCCCTGCCGCATCATATGGTAGCTCAATTTTTACCTTGTAAAGCAGCTCCATTCAGTTCTTGTTAGTGCTTTTACCACTTTACATCCCACCAGCAGCTAGTAGGTATGAGTTGTCTAAAACCCATTCAGCATTTATAGTTTGTAGACTTTTTGCTAATGGCCATTTGACTGGTGTGAGCTGAAACCTTTTTGGAGGTTGGAAACGCATGTGGCTAATAATTCCTTATACTGAGCTTTAACCATATCCTTTTTCTTCGTTTCCTTTTTTTGTTAAAGAGTAGGTACAACTTCCCTCCTCTCTTGACTTCTTGAAAAATTTCTCATGTGTTGAATTTTCCTGCCTATTCCCTACCCCAGGGCATTTTTTGAGGGCAGGTGTCATTTAGAGCCCTGCATTCCTTGGGACTATTAAGCAACCATTAGCCGTGGGTTTAAAGCTGCTCTTGTGCGAAACAGCCACAAGGCGGCAGCATTATTACGTTCTCAACTCTTGTTACTTGGGCAAAAGAGTCTTCCTGGAGGTAGGGTTCCGAGGTTGTAAATTAGAGTGGAATGTGCAGGGACAAGCCCCCAGAAGTTTATGTCTCCTTACTTATGTTTGTTTTTTAAATTTAGTTTCTATTTCTTATCGGAGTAAATTTGATTAGAGTGTGTTGATTGTCTGGCTGTACAGAATCTGCTCAATGATTCATACTTATGTCTGTTCACCTTTGGACCCTGTTACCATGTATGTGATTACAGAATGTATATTTTAAAGGTATTGGTGATTATATAATTCATATAATTTATCTGTTATATGTTTATATACATTTAACATACATTAGTATATGTATATTAACCCCATAGTCCTAATTTACCCATCCTCCCACCTTTCCTTTTGGCTAACCATTAGTTTACTTGATAAGTCTGTGAGTGTCTTTTTCTGTGGAAATATGTTCTTTGGTAGCAATCTTAGGATAACATGTATAAATGATATCATAGGATATTTGTCATACCCTTTTGACTTACTTAACCTTATATGATTATTTGTAGGCTCAACTGTAGTCGTGAAAACGGCATTGTTCCTTTTTTTCCCGAGGCTACTATTCCATTTGGTACGTATACCACTTCATCTTTGTCCATTCATTTGTTTATGGACCTTTTTTTTGCTTCCATGTCTTGGCTATTTCAATATTGTTGCAGTGCATATTTGCCTGCATCTGTCTTTCCGATTTTGGTGGTTTTATATTATAGGCCCAAAAGGTGCCCTGCCGCATCATATGTTAACTCAATTTTTACCTTTTCAAGCAGCTCCATTCAGTTTTCGTTAGTGCTCTTACCACTTTACATCCCACCGGCACCAAGAAGGTACACAGTTCTCTAAAACCCCTTCAGCATTTATAGTTTGTAGACTTTTTGCTGCTGGTCATGACTGGTGTGAGCTGAAACCTTATTGAATTTGAATTTGCATATGGCTAATAATTTCCTTTACTGAGCTTTAGGCATGCCCTTTTTTTCTTTTCCTTTTTTTTTAAAGAGTGAGTACAACCTCCCTCCTCTTATTGACTTCTTGAAAAATTTCTCATGTGTTGAATTTTCTTGCCTATTCCCTACCCCAGGGCATTTTTTGAGGGCCTGTGTCATTTACAGCCCTGCAGTCCTTGTGAGTCTATAAGCAACCATTGGCACTGGGTTTAAAGCTGCTGTTGTGGGAAATAGCCACAAGGCAGCAGCATTATTACGTTCTCAACACTTGTTACTAGGGCAGCAGAGTCTTCCTGGAGGTAGTGTTCCGAGGTTGTAAACTAGAGTGGAATGTGCTGGGACAAGCCCCCAGAAGTTTATATCTCCTTACTTATGTTTGTTTTTTAAATTTATTTTCTACTTCTTATCGGAGTAAATTTGATTAGAGTGTTTTGATTGTCTGGCTGTACAGAATCTGCTCAATGATTCATACATATGTCTGTTCATCTTCGGAACCTGTTACCATGTATGTGATTACAGAATGTATATTTTGAAGGGATTGGTGATTATATAATTCATATCATTTATATGTTATATGTTTATGTACATTTAACTTACATTAGTATATTCATGTTAACCCCATAGTCCTAATTTACCCATCCCCCCACCTTTCATTTTGGCTAACCATTAGTTTATTTGATAAGTCTGTGAGTGTCTTTTTCTGTGGAAATATGTTCATTGGTAGCAATCTTAGGATAACATGTATAAATGATATCATAGGACATTTGTCATACCCTTTTGACTTACTTATCGTTATATGATTATTTCTAGGCTCAACTGTAGTCCTGCAAACGGCATTGTTCATTTTTTTCCCGAGGCTACTATTCCATTCTGTCCATATACCACTTCTTCTTTTTCCCGTCATCTGTTTATGGACCTTTTTTTGCTTCCATGTCTTGGCTCTTTCAATATTGCTGCAGTGCACATTTGCCTGCCTCTGTCTTTCCGATTCTGGTGGTCTTAGGTTATAGGCCCAAAAGGTGCCCTGCCGCATCATATGGTAGCTCAATTTTTACCTTTTCAAGCACAGCTCCATTCAGTTTGCGTTAGTGCTGTTGCCACTTTACATCCCACCAGCAGCCAGAAGGTACACAGTTCTCTAAAACCCCCTCAGCATTTATCGTTTGTAGACTTTTTGCTGATGGTTATGACTGGTGTGAACTGAAACCTTTTTGAATTTGAATTTGCTTGTGGCTTATAATTCCTTATACTGAGCTTTAGGCATGTCCTTTTTTTTCTTTCCCTTTTTTTTTAAAGAGTGAGTACAACTTCCCTCCTCTTATTGACTTCTTGAAAAATTTCTCATAGGTTGAATTTTCTTGCCTATTGCCTACGCCAGGGCATGTTTTGAGGGCCTGTGTCATTTAGAGCCCTGCAGTCCTTGTGACTATATAAGCAACCATTGGCACTGGGTTTAAAGCTGCTGTTGTGGGAAACAGCCACAAGGCGGCAGCATTATTACGTTCTCAACTCTTGTTACTAGGGCAACTGAGTCTTCCTGGAGGCAGTTTTCCAAGGTTGTAAATTAGAGTGGAATGTGCTGGGACAAGCCCCAGAAGTTTATGTCTCCTTACTTATGTTTGTTTTTTAAACTTAATTTATACTTCTTGTCGGAGTAAATTTGATTAGAGTGTTTTGATTGTCTGGCTGTACAGAATCTGCTCAATGATTCATACATATGTCTGTTCATCTTCGGATCCTGTTACCATGTATGTGATCACAAAATATATATTTTCAAGGTATTGGTGATTATATAATTCATATAGTTTATCTGTTATATGTTTATATACATTTAACATACATTAGTATATGTATGTTAACCCCATAGTCCTAATTTACCCATCCTCCCACCTTTCATTTTGGCTAACCATTAGTTTCTTTGGTAAGTCTGTGAGTGTGTTTTTCTGTGGAAATATGTTCATTGGTAGCAATCTTAGGATAACATGTATAAATGATATCATAGGATGTTTGTCATACCCTTTTCACTTACTTAACCTTATATGATTATTTCTAGGCTCAACTGTAGTCCTGAAAACGGCATTGTTCATTTTTTTCGCGAGGCTACTATTACATTTGGTACGTATACCACTTCGTCTTTGTCCATTCATCTGTTTATGGACCTATTTTCTGCTTCCATGTCTTGGCTATTTCAATATTGCTGCAGTGCACATTGGCCTGCCTGTGTTTTTCAGATTCTGGTGGTCTTAGGTTATAGGCCCAAAAGGTGCCATGCCGCATCATATGGTAGCTCAATTTTTACCTTTTCAAGCATCTCCATTCAGTTTGCATTAGTGTTGTTACCACGTTACATCCCAGCAGCAGCTTGAAGGTACACAGTTCTCTAAAACCCCTTCAGCATTTATCGTTTGTAGACTTTTTGCTGATGGTTATGACTGGTGTGAGCTGAAACCTTTTTGAATTTGAATTTGCATGTGGCTAATAATTCCTTATACTGAGCTTTAGGCATGTCCTTTTTTTGTTTTCCTTTTTTTTAAAGAGTGAGTACAACTTCCCTCCTCTTATTGACTTCTTGAAAAATTTCTCATGTGTTGAATTTTCTTGCCTATTCCCTACCCCAGGGCATTTCTTGAGGGCCTGTGTCATTTACAGCCCTGCAGTCCTTGTAACTATGTAGGCAACCATTGGCACTGGGTTTAAAGCTGCTGCTGTGGGAAACAGCCACATGGCGGCAGCATTATTACGTCCTCAACTCTTGTTAATGGGGCAAAAGACTCTTCCTGGAGGTAGTGTTCCAAGGTTGGAAATTAGAGTGGAATGTGCTGGGACAAGCCCCCAGAAGTTTATCTCTCCTTACTTACGTTTGTTTTTTAAATATAATTTCTATTTCTTATCGGAGTAAATCTGATTAGAGTGTTTTGATTTTCTGGCTGTACAGAATCTGCTCATTGATTCATATTTATGTTTCTTCATCTTCGGATCCTGTTACCATGTATGTGATTACAGAATATATATTTTAAAGGTATTCGTGATTATATAATTCATATACTTTATATGTTATATGTTTATATACATTTAACATACATTAGTATATGTATGTTAACCCCATAGTCCTAATTTACCCATCCTCCCACCTTTCATTTTGGCTAACCATTAGTTTATTTGATAAGTCTGTGAGTGTCTTTTTCTGTGGAAATATGTTCATTGGTAGCAATCTTAGGATAACATGGATAAATGATATCATAGGCTGTTTGTCATACCCTTTTCACTTACTTAACCTTATATGATTATTTCAAGGCTCAGCTGTAGTCCAGAAAACGGCATTGTTCATTTTTTTCCCGAGCTTACTATTCCATTCTGTCCATATACCACTTCTTCTTTTTCCATTCATATGTTTATGGACCTTTTTTTTTGCTTTCATGTCTTGGCTATTTCAATATTACTGCAGTGCACATTTGCCTGCCTCTGTCTTTCCGATCCTGGTGGTCTTCGTTTATAGGCTCAAAGGTGCCCTGCCGCATCATATGGTAGCTCAATTTTTACCTTGTAAAGCAGCTCCATTCAGTTCTTGTTAGTGCTTTTACCACTTTACATCCCACCAGCAGCTAGTAGGTATGAGTTGTCTAAAACCCATTCAGCATTTATAGTTTGTAGACTTTTTGCTAATGGCCATTTGACTGGTGTGAGCTGAAACCTTTTTGGAGGTTGGAAACGCATGTGGCTAATAATTCCTTATACTGAGCTTTAACCATATCCTTTTTCTTCGTTTCCTTTTTTTGTTAAAGAGTAGGTACAACTTCCCTCCTCTCTTGACTTCTTGAAAAATTTCTCATGTGTTGAATTTTCCTGCCTATTCCCTACCCCAGGGCATTTTTTGAGGGCAGGTGTCATTTAGAGCCCTGCATTCCTTGGGACTATTAAGCAACCATTAGCCGTGGGTTTAAAGCTGCTCTTGTGCGAAACAGCCACAAGGCGGCAGCATTATTACGTTCTCAACTCTTGTTACTTGGGCAAAAGAGTCTTCCTGGAGGTAGGGTTCCGAGGTTGTAAATTAGAGTGGAATGTGCAGGGACAAGCCCCCAGAAGTTTATGTCTCCTTACTTATGTTTGTTTTTTAAATTTAGTTTCTATTTCTTATCGGAGTAAATTTGATTAGAGTGTGTTGATTGTCTGGCTGTACAGAATCTGCTCAATGATTCATACTTATGTCTGTTCACCTTTGGACCCTGTTACCATGTATGTGATTACAGAATGTATATTTTAAAGGTATTGGTGATTATATAATTCATATAATTTATCTGTTATATGTTTATATACATTTAACATACATTAGTATATGTATATTAACCCCATAGTCCTAATTTACCCATCCTCCCACCTTTCCTTTTGGCTAACCATTAGTTTACTTGATAAGTCTGTGAGTGTCTTTTTCTGTGGAAATATGTTCTTTGGTAGCAATCTTAGGATAACATGTATAAATGATATCATAGGATATTTGTCATACCCTTTTGACTTACTTAACCTTATATGATTATTTGTAGGCTCAACTGTAGTCGTGAAAACGGCATTGTTCCTTTTTTTCCCGAGGCTACTATTCCATTTGGTACGTATACCACTTCATCTTTGTCCATTCATTTGTTTATGGACCTTTTTTTTGCTTCCATGTCTTGGCTATTTCAATATTGTTGCAGTGCATATTTGCCTGCATCTGTCTTTCCGATTTTGGTGGTTTTATATTATAGGCCCAAAAGGTGCCCTGCCGCATCATATGTTAACTCAATTTTTACCTTTTCAAGCAGCTCCATTCAGTTTTCGTTAGTGCTCTTACCACTTTACATCCCACCGGCACCAAGAAGGTACACAGTTCTCTAAAACCCCTTCAGCATTTATAGTTTGTAGACTTTTTGCTGCTGGTCATGACTGGTGTGAGCTGAAACCTTATTGAATTTGAATTTGCATATGGCTAATAATTTCCTTTACTGAGCTTTAGGCATGCCCTTTTTTTCTTTTCCTTTTTTTTTAAAGAGTGAGTACAACCTCCCTCCTCTTATTGACTTCTTGAAAAATTTCTCATGTGTTGAATTTTCTTGCCTATTCCCTACCCCAGGGCATTTTTTGAGGGCCTGTGTCATTTACAGCCCTGCAGTCCTTGTGAGTCTATAAGCAACCATTGGCACTGGGTTTAAAGCTGCTGTTGTGGGAAATAGCCACAAGGCAGCAGCATTATTACGTTCTCAACACTTGTTACTAGGGCAGCAGAGTCTTCCTGGAGGTAGTGTTCCGAGGTTGTAAACTAGAGTGGAATGTGCTGGGACAAGCCCCCAGAAGTTTATATCTCCTTACTTATGTTTGTTTTTTAAATTTATTTTCTACTTCTTATCGGAGTAAATTTGATTAGAGTGTTTTGATTGTCTGGCTGTACAGAATCTGCTCAATGATTCATACATATGTCTGTTCATCTTCGGAACCTGTTACCATGTATGTGATTACAGAATGTATATTTTGAAGGGATTGGTGATTATATAATTCATATCATTTATATGTTATATGTTTATGTACATTTAACTTACATTAGTATATTCATGTTAACCCCATAGTCCTAATTTACCCATCCCCCCACCTTTCATTTTGGCTAACCATTAGTTTATTTGATAAGTCTGTGAGTGTCTTTTTCTGTGGAAATATGTTCATTGGTAGCAATCTTAGGATAACATGTATAAATGATATCATAGGACATTTGTCATACCCTTTTGACTTACTTATCGTTATATGATTATTTCTAGGCTCAACTGTAGTCCTGCAAACGGCATTGTTCATTTTTTTCCCGAGGCTACTATTCCATTCTGTCCATATACCACTTCTTCTTTTTCCCGTCATCTGTTTATGGACCTTTTTTTGCTTCCATGTCTTGGCTCTTTCAATATTGCTGCAGTGCACATTTGCCTGCCTCTGTCTTTCCGATTCTGGTGGTCTTAGGTTATAGGCCCAAAAGGTGCCCTGCCGCATCATATGGTAGCTCAATTTTTACCTTTTCAAGCACAGCTCCATTCAGTTTGCGTTAGTGCTGTTGCCACTTTACATCCCACCAGCAGCCAGAAGGTACACAGTTCTCTAAAACCCCCTCAGCATTTATCGTTTGTAGACTTTTTGCTGATGGTTATGACTGGTGTGAACTGAAACCTTTTTGAATTTGAATTTGCTTGTGGCTTATAATTCCTTATACTGAGCTTTAGGCATGTCCTTTTTTTTCTTTCCCTTTTTTTTTAAAGAGTGAGTACAACTTCCCTCCTCTTATTGACTTCTTGAAAAATTTCTCATAGGTTGAATTTTCTTGCCTATTGCCTACGCCAGGGCATGTTTTGAGGGCCTGTGTCATTTAGAGCCCTGCAGTCCTTGTGACTATATAAGCAACCATTGGCACTGGGTTTAAAGCTGCTGTTGTGGGAAACAGCCACAAGGCGGCAGCATTATTACGTTCTCAACTCTTGTTACTAGGGCAACTGAGTCTTCCTGGAGGCAGTTTTCCAAGGTTGTAAATTAGAGTGGAATGTGCTGGGACAAGCCCCAGAAGTTTATGTCTCCTTACTTATGTTTGTTTTTTAAACTTAATTTATACTTCTTGTCGGAGTAAATTTGATTAGAGTGTTTTGATTGTCTGGCTGTACAGAATCTGCTCAATGATTCATACATATGTCTGTTCATCTTCGGATCCTGTTACCATGTATGTGATCACAAAATATATATTTTCAAGGTATTGGTGATTATATAATTCATATAGTTTATCTGTTATATGTTTATATACATTTAACATACATTAGTATATGTATGTTAACCCCATAGTCCTAATTTACCCATCCTCCCACCTTTCATTTTGGCTAACCATTAGTTTCTTTGGTAAGTCTGTGAGTGTGTTTTTCTGTGGAAATATGTTCATTGGTAGCAATCTTAGGATAACATGTATAAATGATATCATAGGATGTTTGTCATACCCTTTTCACTTACTTAACCTTATATGATTATTTCTAGGCTCAACTGTAGTCCTGAAAACGGCATTGTTCATTTTTTTCGCGAGGCTACTATTACATTTGGTACGTATACCACTTCGTCTTTGTCCATTCATCTGTTTATGGACCTATTTTCTGCTTCCATGTCTTGGCTATTTCAATATTGCTGCAGTGCACATTGGCCTGCCTGTGTTTTTCAGATTCTGGTGGTCTTAGGTTATAGGCCCAAAAGGTGCCATGCCGCATCATATGGTAGCTCAATTTTTACCTTTTCAAGCATCTCCATTCAGTTTGCATTAGTGTTGTTACCACGTTACATCCCAGCAGCAGCTTGAAGGTACACAGTTCTCTAAAACCCCTTCAGCATTTATCGTTTGTAGACTTTTTGCTGATGGTTATGACTGGTGTGAGCTGAAACCTTTTTGAATTTGAATTTGCATGTGGCTAATAATTCCTTATACTGAGCTTTAGGCATGTCCTTTTTTTGTTTTCCTTTTTTTTAAAGAGTGAGTACAACTTCCCTCCTCTTATTGACTTCTTGAAAAATTTCTCATGTGTTGAATTTTCTTGCCTATTCCCTACCCCAGGGCATTTCTTGAGGGCCTGTGTCATTTACAGCCCTGCAGTCCTTGTGACTATGTAGGCAACCATTGGCACTGGGTTTAAAGCTGCTGCTGTGGGAAACAGCCACATGGCGGCAGCATTATTACGTCCTCAACTCTTGTTAATGGGGCAAAAGACTCTTCCTGGAGGTAGTGTTCCAAGGTTGGAAATTAGAGTGGAATGTGCTGGGACAAGCCCCCAGAAGTTTATCTCTCCTTACTTACGTTTGTTTTTTAAATTTAATTTCTATTTCTTATCGGAGTAAATCTGATTAGAGTGTTTTGATTTTCTGGCTGTACAGAATCTGCTCATTGATTCATATTTATGTTTCTTCATCTTCGGATCCTGTTACCATGTATGTGATTACAGAATATATATTTTAAAGGTATTCGTGATTATATAATTCATATACTTTATATGTTATATGTTTATATACATTTAACATACATTAGTATATGTATGTTAACCCCATAGTCCTAATTTACCCATCCTCCCACCTTTCATTTTGGCTAACCATTAGTTTATTTGATAAGTCTGTGAGTGTCTTTTTCTGTGGAAATATGTTCATTGGTAGCAATCTTAGGATAACATGTATAAATGATATCATAGGCTGTTTGTCATACCCTTTTCACTTACTTAACCTTATATGATTATTTCAAGGCTCAGCTGTAGTCCAGAAAACGGCATTGTTCATTTTTTTCCCGAGCTTACTATTCCATTCTGTCCATATACCACTTCTTCTTTTTCCATTCATATGTTTATGGACCTTTTTTTTTGCTTTCATGTCTTGGCTATTTCAATATTACTGCAGTGCACATTTGCCTGCCTCTGTCTTTCCGATCCTGGTGGTCTTCGTTTATAGGCTCAAAGGTGCCCTGCCGCATCATATGGTAGCTCAATTTTTACCTTGTAAAGCAGCTCCATTCAGTTCTTGTTAGTGCTTTTACCACTTTACATCCCACCAGCAGCTAGTAGGTATGAGTTGTCTAAAACCCATTCAGCATTTATAGTTTGTAGACTTTTTGCTAATGGCCATTTGACTGGTGTGAGCTGAAACCTTTTTGGAGGTTGGAAACGCATGTGGCTAATAATTCCTTATACTGAGCTTTAACCATATCCTTTTTCTTCGTTTCCTTTTTTTGTTAAAGAGTAGGTACAACTTCCCTCCTCTCTTGACTTCTTGAAAAATTTCTCATGTGTTGAATTTTCCTGCCTATTCCCTACCCCAGGGCATTTTTTGAGGGCAGGTGTCATTTAGAGCCCTGCATTCCTTGGGACTATTAAGCAACCATTAGCAGTGGGTTTAAAGCTGCTCTTGTGCGAAACAGCCACAAGGCGGCAGCATTATTACGTTCTCAACTCTTGTTACTTGGGCAAAAGAGTCTTCCTGGAGGTAGGGTTCCGAGGTTGTAAATTAGAGTGGAATGTGCAGGGACAAGCCCCCAGAAGTTTATGTCTCCTTACTTATGTTTGTTTTTTAAATTTAGTTTCTATTTCTTATCGGAGTAAATTTGATTAGAGTGTGTTGATTGTCTGGCTGTACAGAATCTGCTCAATGATTCATACTTATGTCTGTTCACCTTTGGACCCTGTTACCATGTATGTGATTACAGAATGTATATTTTAAAGGTATTGGTGATTATATAATTCATATAATTTATCTGTTATATGTTTATATACATTTAACATACATTAGTATATGTATATTAACCCCATAGTCCTAATTTACCCATCCTCCCACCTTTCCTTTTGGCTAACCATTAGTTTACTTGATAAGTCTGTGAGTGTCTTTTTCTGTGGAAATATGTTCTTTGGTAGCAATCTTAGGATAACATGTATAAATGATATCATAGGATATTTGTCATACCCTTTTGACTTACTTAACCTTATATGATTATTTGTAGGCTCAACTGTAGTCGTGAAAACGGCATTGTTCCTTTTTTTCCCGAGGCTACTATTCCATTTGGTACGTATACCACTTCATCTTTGTCCATTCATTTGTTTATGGACCTTTTTTTTGCTTCCATGTCTTGGCTATTTCAATATTGTTGCAGTGCATATTTGCCTGCATCTGTCTTTCCGATTTTGGTGGTTTTATATTATAGGCCCAAAAGGTGCCCTGCCGCATCATATGTTAACTCAATTTTTACCTTTTCAAGCAGCTCCATTCAGTTTTCGTTAGTGCTCTTACCACTTTACATCCCACCGGCACCAAGAAGGTACACAGTTCTCTAAAACCCCTTCAGCATTTATAGTTTGTAGACTTTTTGCTGCTGGTCATGACTGGTGTGAGCTGAAACCTTATTGAATTTGAATTTGCATATGGCTAATAATTTCCTTTACTGAGCTTTAGGCATGCCCTTTTTTTCTTTTCCTTTTTTTTTAAAGAGTGAGTACAACCTCCCTCCTCTTATTGACTTCTTGAAAAATTTCTCATGTGTTGAATTTTCTTGCCTATTCCCTACCCCAGGGCATTTTTTGAGGGCCTGTGTCATTTACAGCCCTGCAGTCCTTGTGAGTCTATAAGCAACCATTGGCACTGGGTTTAAAGCTGCTGTTGTGGGAAATAGCCACAAGGCAGCAGCATTATTACGTTCTCAACACTTGTTACTAGGGCAGCAGAGTCTTCCTGGAGGTAGTGTTCCGAGGTTGTAAACTAGAGTGGAATGTGCTGGGACAAGCCCCCAGAAGTTTATATCTCCTTACTTATGTTTGTTTTTTAAATTTATTTTCTACTTCTTATCGGAGTAAATTTGATTAGAGTGTTTTGATTGTCTGGCTGTACAGAATCTGCTCAATGATTCATACATATGTCTGTTCATCTTCGGAACCTGTTACCATGTATGTGATTACAGAATGCATATTTTGAAGGGATTGGTGATTATATAATTCATATCATTTATATGTTATATGTTTATGTACATTTAACTTACATTAGTATATTCATGTTAACCCCATAGTCCTAATTTACCCATCCCCCCACCTTTCATTTTGGCTAACCATTAGTTTATTTGATAAGTCTGTGAGTGTCTTTTTCTGTGGAAATATGTTCATTGGTAGCAATCTTAGGATAACATGTATAAATGATATCATAGGACATTTGTCATACCCTTTTGACTTACTTATCGTTATATGATTATTTCTAGGCTCAACTGTAGTCCTGCAAACGGCATTGTTCATTTTTTTCCCGAGGCTACTATTCCATTCTGTCCATATACCACTTCTTCTTTTTCCCGTCATCTGTTTATGGACCTTTTTTTGCTTCCATGTCTTGGCTCTTTCAATATTGCTGCAGTGCACATTTGCCTGCCTCTGTCTTTCCGATTCTGGTGGTCTTAGGTTATAGGCCCAAAAGGTGCCCTGCCGCATCATATGGTAGCTCAATTTTTACCTTTTCAAGCACAGCTCCATTCAGTTTGCGTTAGTGCTGTTGCCACTTTACATCCCACCAGCAGCCAGAAGGTACACAGTTCTCTAAAACCCCCTCAGCATTTATCGTTTGTAGACTTTTTGCTGATGGTTATGACTGGTGTGAACTGAAACCTTTTTGAATTTGAATTTGCTTGTGGCTTATAATTCCTTATACTGAGCTTTAGGCAGGTCCTTTTTTTTCTTTTCCTTTTTTTTTAAAGAGTGAGTACAACTTCCCTCCTCTTATTGACTTCTTGAAAAATTTCTCATAGGTTGAATTTTCTTGCCTATTGCCTACGCCAGGGCATGTTTTGAGGGCCTGTGTCATTTAGAGCCCTGCAGTCCTTGTGACTATATAAGCAACCATTGGCACTGGGTTTAAAGCTGCTGTTGTGGGAAACAGCCACAAGGCGGCAGCATTATTACGTTCTCAACTCTTGTTACTAGGGCAACTGAGTCTTCCTGGAGGCAGTTTTCCAAGGTTGTAAATTAGAGTGGAATGTGCTGGGACAAGCCCCAGAAGTTTATGTCTCCTTACTTATGTTTGTTTTTTAAACTTAATTTATACTTCTTGTCGGAGTAAATTTGATTAGAGTGTTTTGATTGTCTGGCTGTACAGAATCTGCTCAATGATTCATACATATGTCTGTTCATCTTCGGATCCTGTTACCATGTATGTGATCACAAAATATATATTTTCAAGGTATTGGTGATTATATAATTCATATAGTTTATCTGTTATATGTTTATATACATTTAACATACATTAGTATATGTATGTTAACCCCATAGTCCTAATTTACCCATCCTCCCACCTTTCATTTTGGCTAACCATTAGTTTCTTTGGTAAGTCTGTGAGTGTGTTTTTCTGTGGAAATATGTTCATTGGTAGCAATCTTAGGATAACATGTATAAATGATATCATAGGATGTTTGTCATACCCTTTTCACTTACTTAACCTTATATGATTATTTCTAGGCTCAACTGTAGTCCTGAAAACGGCATTGTTCATTTTTTTCGCGAGGCTACTATTACATTTGGTACGTATACCACTTCGTCTTTGTCCATTCATCTGTTTATGGACCTATTTTCTGCTTCCATGTCTTGGCTATTTCAGTATTGCTGCAGTGCACATTGGCCTGCCTGTGTTTTTCAGATTCTGGTGGTCTTAGGTTATAGGCCCAAAAGGTGCCATGCCGCATCATATGGTAGCTCAATTTTTACCTTTTCAAGCATCTCCATTCAGTTTGCATTAGTGTTGTTACCACGTTACATCCCAGCAGCAGCTTGAAGGTACACAGTTCTCTAAAACCCCTTCAGCATTTATCGTTTGTAGACTTTTTGCTGATGGTTATGACTGGTGTGAGCTGAAACCTTTTTGAATTTGAATTTGCATGTGGCTAATAATTCCTTATACTGAGCTTTAGGCATGTCCTTTTTTTGTTTTCCTTTTTTTTAAAGAGTGAGTACAACTTCCCTCCTCTTATTGACTTCTTGAAAAATTTCTCATGTGTTGAATTTTCTTGCCTATTCCCTACCCCAGGGCATTTCTTGAGGGCCTGTGTCATTTACAGCCCTGCAGTCCTTGTGACTATGTAGGCAACCATTGGCACTGGGTTTAAAGCTGCTGCTGTGGGAAACAGCCACATGGCGGCAGCATTATTACGTCCTCAACTCTTGTTAATGGGGCAAAAGACTCTTCCTGGAGGTAGTGTTCCAAGGTTGGAAATTAGAGTGGAATGTGCTGGGACAAGCCCCCAGAAGTTTATCTCTCCTTACTTATGTTTGTTTTTTAAATTTAATTTCTATTTCTTATCGGAGTAAATCTGATTAGAGTGTTTTGATTTTCTGGCTGTACAGAATCTGCTCATTGATTCATATTTATGTTTCTTCATCTTCGGATCCTGTTACCATGTATGTGATTACAGAATATATATTTTAAAGGTATTCGTGATTATATAATTCATATACTTTATATGTTATATGTTTATATACATTTAACATACATTAGTATATGTATGTTAACCCCATAGTCCTAATTTACTCATCCTCCCACCTTTCATTTTGGCTAACCATTAGTTTATTTGATAAGTCTGTGAGTGTCTTTTTCTGTGGAAATATGTTCATTGGTAGCAATTTTACGATAACATATATAAATGATATCATAGGATATTTGTCATACCCTTTTCACTTACTTAACGTTATATGATTATTTCTAGGCTCAACTGTAGTCCTGAAAACGGCATTGTTCATTTTTTTCACGAGCCTACTATTCCATTCTGTCCATATACCACTTCGTCTTTGTCCATACATCTGTTTATGGACCTTTTTTTTTCCTTCCATGTCTTGGCTATTTCAATGTTGCTGCAGTGCACATTTGCCTGCCTCTGTCTTTCCGATTCTGGTGGTCTTAGGTTATAGGCCCAAAAGGTGCCCTGCCGCATCATATGGTAGCTCAATTTTTACCTTTTCAAGCAGCTCCATTCAGTTTGCGTTAGTGCTGTTGCCACTTTACATCCCACCAGCAACTAGAAGGTACACAGTTCTCTAAAACCCCTTCAGCATTTATAGTTTGTAGACTTTTTGCTGATGGTCATGACTCTTGTGAGCTTAAACCTTTTTGAATTTGAATATGTATGTGGCTAATAATTCCTTATACTGAGCTTTAGGCATGTCCTTTTTTTTGTTTTCCTTTTTTTTAAAGAGTGAGTACAACTTCCCTCCTCTTATTGACTTCTTGAAAAATTTCTCATGTGTTGAATTTTCTTGCCTATTCCCTACCCCAGGGCATGTTTTGTGGGCCTGTGTCATTTACAGCCCTGCAGTCCTTGTGACTATATAACCAACCATTGGCACTGGGTTTAAAGCTGCTGTTGTGGGAAAGAGCCACAAGACGGCAGCATTATTACATTCTCAACTCTTGTTATTAGGGCAACAGAGTCTTCCTGGAGGTAGTGTTCCCAGGTTGTAAATTAGAGAGGAATGTCCTGGGACAAGCCCCCAGAAGTTTATGTCTCCTTACTTATGTTTGTTTTTTAAATTTAATTTCTATTTCTTATCGGAGTAAATTTGATTAGAGTGTTTTGATTGTCTGGCTGTACAGAATCTGCTCAATGATTCATACATACGTCTGTTCATCTTCGGATACTGTTACCATGTATGTGATCACAAAATGTATATTTTGAAGGTATTGGTGATGATATAATTCATGTAATTTATATGTTATATGTTTATATACATTTAACATACATTAGTATATGTATGTTAACCCCATAGTCCTAATTTACCCATCCTCCCACCTTTCATTTTGGCTAACCATTAGTTTATTTGATAAGTCTGTGAGTGTCTTTTTCTGTGGAAATATGTTCATTGGTAGCAATCTTAGGATAACATGTATAAATGATATCATAGGCTGTTTGTCATACCCTTTTCACTTACTTAACCTTATATGATTATTTCAAGGCTCAGCTGTAGTCCAGAAAACGGCATTGTTCATTTTTTTCCCGAGCTTACTATTCCATTCTGTCCATATACCACTTCTTCTTTTTCCATTCATATGTTTATGGACCTTTTTTTTTGCTTTCATGTCTTGGCTATTTCAATATTACTGCAGTGCACATTTGCCTGCCTCTGTCTTTCCGATCCTGGTGGTCTTCGTTTATAGGCTCAAAGGTGCCCTGCCGCATCATATGGTAGCTCAATTTTTACCTTGTAAAGCAGCTCCATTCAGTTCTTGTTAGTGCTTTTACCACTTTACATCCCACCAGCAGCTAGTAGGTATGAGTTGTCTAAAACCCATTCAGCATTTATAGTTTGTAGACTTTTTGCTAATGGCCATTTGACTGGTGTGAGCTGAAACCTTTTTGGAGGTTGGAAACGCATGTGGCTAATAATTCCTTATACTGAGCTTTAACCATATCCTTTTTCTTCGTTTCCTTTTTTTGTTAAAGAGTAGGTACAACTTCCCTCCTCTCTTGACTTCTTGAAAAATTTCTCATGTGTTGAATTTTCCTGCCTATTCCCTACCCCAGGGCATTTTTTGAGGGCAGGAGTCATTTAGAGCCCTGCATTCCTTGGGACTATTAAGCAACCATTAGCAGTGGGTTTAAAGCTGCTCTTGTGCGAAACAGCCACAAGGCGGCAGCATTATTACGTTCTCAACTCTTGTTACTTGGGCAAAAGAGTCTTCCTGGAGGTAGGGTTCCGAGGTTGTAAATTAGAGTGGAATGTGCAGGGACAAGCCCCCAGAAGTTTATGTCTCCTTACTTATGTTTGTTTTTTAAATTTAGTTTCTATTTCTTATCGGAGTAAATTTGATTAGAGTGTGTTGATTGTCTGGCTGTACAGAATCTGCTCAATGATTCATACTTATGTCTGTTCACCTTTGGACCCTGTTACCATGTATGTGATTACAGAATGTATATTTTGAAGGTATTGGTGATTATATAATTCATATAATTTATCTGTTATATGTTTATATACATTTAACATACATTAGTATATGTATATTAACCCCATAGTCCTAATTTACCCATCCTCCCACCTTTCCTTTTGGCTAACCATTAGTTTACTTGATAAGTCTGTGAGTGTCTTTTTCTGTGGAAATATGTTCTTTGGTAGCAATCTTAGGATAACATGTATAAATGATATCATAGGATATTTGTCATACCCTTTTGACTTACTTAACCTTATATGATTATTTGTAGGCTCAACTGTAGTCGTGAAAACGGCATTGTTCCTTTTTTTCCCGAGGCTACTATTCCATTTGGTACGTATACCACTTCATCTTTGTCCATTCATTTGTTTATGGACCTTTTTTTTGCTTCCATGTCTTGGCTATTTCAATATTGTTGCAGTGCATATTTGCCTGCATCTGTCTTTCCGATTCTGGTGGTCTTAGGTTATAGGCCCAAAAAGTGCCCTGCCGCATCATATGGTAGCTCAATTTTTACCTTTTCAAGCACAGCTCCATTCAGTTTGCGTTAGTGCTGTTGCCACTTTACATCCCACCAGCAGCCAGAAGGTACACAGTTCTCTAAAACCCCCTCAGCATTTATCGTTTGTAGACTTTTTGCTGATGGTTATGACTGGTGTGAACTGAAACCTTTTTGAATTTGAATTTGCTTGTGGCTTATAATTCCTTATACTGAGCTTTAGGCATGTCCTTTTTTTTCTTTTCCTTTTTTTTTAAAGAGTGAGTACAACTTCCCTCCTCTTATTGACTTCTTGAAAAATTTCTCATATGTTGAATTTTCTTGCCTATTGCCTACGCCAGGGCATGTTTTGAGGGCCTGTGTCATTTAGAGCCCTGCAGTCCTTGTGACTATATAAGCAACCATTGGCACTGGGTTTAAAGCTGCTGTTGTGGGAAACAGCCACAAGGCGGCAGCATTATTACGTTCTCAACTCTTGTTACTAGGGCAACTGAGTCTTCCTGGAGGCAGTTTTCCAAGGTTGTAAATTAGAGTGGAATGTGCTGGGACAAGCCCCAGAAGTTTATGTCTCCTTACTTATGTTTGTTTTTTAAACTTAATTTATACTTCTTGTCGGAGTAAATTTGATTAGAGTGTTTTGATTGTCTGGCTGTACAGAATCTGCTCAATGATTCATACATATGTCTGTTCATCTTCGGATCCTGTTACCATGTATGTGATCACAAAATATATATTTTCAAGGGATTGGTGATTATATAATTCATATAGTTTATCTGTTATATGTTTATATACATTTAACATACATTAGTATATGTATGTTAACCCCATAGTCCTAATTTACCCATCCTCCCACCTTTCATTTTGGCTAACCATTAGTTTCTTTGGTAAGTCTGTGAGTGTGTTTTTCTGTGGAAATATGTTCATTGGTAGCAATCTTAGGATAACATGTATAAATGATATCATAGGATGTTTGTCATACCCTTTTCACTTACTTAACCTTATATGATTATTTCTAGGCTCAACTGTAGTCCTGAAAACGGCATTGTTCATTTTTTTCGCGAGGCTACTATTACATTTGGTACGTATACCACTTCGTCTTTGTCCATTCATCTGTTTATGGACCTATTTTCTGCTTCCATGTCTTGGCTATTTCAATATTGCTGCAGTGCACATTGGCCTGCCTGTGTTTTTCAGATTCTGGTGGTCTTAGGTTATAGGCCCAAAAGGTGCCATGCCGCATCATATGGTAGCTCAATTTTTACCTTTTCAAGCATCTCCATTCAGTTTGCATTAGTGTTGTTACCACGTTACATCCCAGCAGCAGCTTGAAGGTACACAGTTCTCTAAAACCCCTTCAGCATTTATCGTTTGTAGACTTTTTGCTGATGGTTATGACTGGTGTGAGCTGAAACCTTTTTGAATTTGAATTTGCATGTGGCTAATAATTCCTTATACTGAGCTTTAGGCATGTCCTTTTTTTGTTTTCCTTTTTTTTAAAGAGTGAGTACAACTTCCCTCCTCTTATTGACTTCTTGAAAAATTTCTCATGTGTTGAATTTTCTTGCCTATTCCCTACCCCAGGGCATTTCTTGAGGGCCTGTGTCATTTACAGCCCTGCAGTCCTTGTGACTATGTAGGCAACCATTGGCAGTGGGTTTAAAGCTGCTGCTGTGGGAAACAGCCACATGGCGGCAGCATTATTACGTCCTCAACTCTTGTTAATGGGGCAAAAGACTCTTCCTGGAGGTAGTGTTCCAAGGTTGGAAATTAGAGTGGAATGTGCTGGGACAAGCCCCCAGAAGTTTATCTCTCCTTACTTACGTTTGTTTTTTAAATATAATTTCTATTTCTTATCGGAGTAAATCTGATTAGAGTGTTTTGATTTTCTGGCTGTACAGAATCTGCTCATTGATTCATATTTATGTTTCTTCATCTTCGGATCCTGTTACCATGTATGTGATTACAGAATATATATTTTAAAGGTATTCGTGATTATATAATTCATATACTTTATATGTTATATGTTTATATACATTTAACATACATTAGTATATGTATGTTAACCCCATAGTCCTAATTTACCCATAGTCCTAATTTACCCATCCTCCCACCTTTCATTTTGGCTAACCATTAGTTTATTTGATAAGTCTGTGAGTGTCTTTTTCTGTGGAAATATGTTCATTGGTAGCAATTTTACGATAACATATATAAATGATATCATAGGATATTTGTCATACCCTTTTCACTTACTTAACGTTATATGATTATTTCTAGGCTCAACTGTAGTCCTGAAAACGGCATTGTTCATTTTTTTCACGAGCCTACTATTCCATTCTGTCCATATACCACTTCGTCTTTGTCCATACATCTGTTTATGGACCTTTTTTTTTCCTTCCATGTCTTGGCTATTTCAATGTTGCTGCAGTGCACATTTACCTGCCTCTGTCTTTCCGATTCTGGTGGTCTTAGGTTATAGGCCCAAAAGGTGCCCTGCCGCATCATATGGTAGCTCAATTTTTACCTTTTCAAGCAGCTCCATTCAGTTTGCGTTAGTGCTGTTGCCACTTTACATCCCACCAGCAACTAGAAGGTACACAGTTCTCTAAAACCCCTTCAGCATTTATAGTTTGTAGACTTTTTGCTGATGGTCATGACTCTTGTGAGCTTAAACCTTTTTGAATTTGAATATGTATGTGGCTAATAATTCCTTATACTGAGCTTTAGGCATGTCCTTTTTTTTGTTTTCCTTTTTTTTTAAAGAGTGAGTACAACTTCCCTCCTCTTATTGACTTTTTGAAAAATTTCTCATGTGTTGAATTTTCTTGCCTATTCCCTACCCCAGGGCATGTTTTGTGGGCCTGTGTCATTTACAGCCCTGCAGTCCTTGTGACTATATAACCAACCATTGGCACTGGGTTTAAAGCTGCTGTTGTGGGAAAGAGCCACAAGACGGCAGCATTATTATATTCTCAACTCTTGTTATTAGGGCAACAGAGTCTTCCTGGAGGTAGTGTTCCCAGGTTGTAAATTAGAGAGGAATGTCCTGGGACAAGCCCCCAGAAGTTTATGTCTCCTTACTTATGTTTGTTTTTTAAATTTAATTTCTATTTCTTATCGGAGTAAATTTGATTAGAGTGTTTTGATTGTCTGGCTGTACAGAATCTGCTCAATGATTCATACATACGTCTGTTCATCTTCGGATACTGTTACCATGTATGTGATCACAAAATGTATATTTTGAAGGTATTGGTGATGATATAATTCATGTAATTTATATGTTATATGTTTATATACATTTAACATACATTAGTATATGTATGTTAACCCCATAGTCCTAATTTACCCATCCTCCCACCTTTCATTTTGGCTAACCATTAGTTTATTTGATAAGTCTGTGAGTGTCTTTTTCTGTGGAAATATGTTCATTGGTAGCAATCTTAGGATAACATGTATAAATGATATCATAGGCTGTTTGTCATACCCTTTTCACTTACTTAACCTTATATGATTATTTCAAGGCTCAGCTGTAGTCCAGAAAACGGCATTGTTCATTTTTTTCCCGAGCTTACTATTCCATTCTGTCCATATACCACTTCTTCTTTTTCCATTCATATGTTTATGGACCTTTTTTTTTGCTTTCATGTCTTGGCTATTTCAATATTACTGCAGTGCACATTTGCCTGCCTCTGTCTTTCCGATCCTGGTGGTCTTCGTTTATAGGCTCAAAGGTGCCCTGCCGCATCATATGGTAGCTCAATTTTTACCTTGTAAAGCAGCTCCATTCAGTTCTTGTTAGTGCTTTTACCACTTTACATCCCACTAGCAGCTAGTAGGTATGAGTTGTCTAAAACCCATTCAGCATTTATAGTTTGTAGACTTTTTGCTAATGGCCATTTGACTGGTGTGAGCTGAAACCTTTTTGGAGGTTGGAAACGCATGTGGCTAATAATTCCTTATACTGAGCTTTAACCATATCCTTTTTCTTCGTTTCCTTTTTTTGTTAAAGAGTAGGTACAACTTCCCTCCTCTCTTGACTTCTTGAAAAATTTCTCATGTGTTGAATTTTCCTGCCTATTCCCTACCCCAGGGCATTTTTTGAGGGCAGGTGTCATTTAGAGCCCTGCATTCCTTGGGACTATTAAGCAACCATTAGCAGTGGGTTTAAAGCTGCTCTTGTGCGAAACAGCCACAAGGCGGCAGCATTATTACGTTCTCAACTCTTGTTACTTGGGCAAAAGAGTCTTCCTGGAGGTAGGGTTCCGAGGTTGTAAATTAGAGTGGAATGTGCAGGGACAAGCCCCCAGAAGTTTATGTCTCCTTACTTATGTTTGTTTTTTAAATTTAGTTTCTATTTCTTATCGGAGTAAATTTGATTAGAGTGTGTTGATTGTCTGGCTGTACAGAATCTGCTCAATGATTCATACTTATGTCTGTTCACCTTTGGACCCTGTTACCATGTATGTGATTACAGAATGTATATTTTAAAGGTATTGGTGATTATATAATTCATATAATTTATCTGTTATATGTTTATATACATTTAACATACATTAGTATGTGTATATTAACCCCATAGTCCTAATTTACCCATCCTCCCACCTTTCCTTTTGGCTAACCATTAGTTTACTTGATAAGTCTGTGAGTGTCTTTTTCTGTGGAAATATGTTCTTTGGTAGCAATCTTAGGATAACATGTATAAATGATATCATAGGATATTTGTCATACCCTTTTGACTTACTTAACCTTATATGATTATTTGTAGGCTCAACTGTAGTCGTGAAAACGGCATTGTTCCTTTTTTTCCCGAGGCTACTATTCCATTTGGTACGTATACCACTTCATCTTTGTCCATTCATTTGTTTATGGACCTTTTTTTTGCTTCCATGTCTTGGCTATTTCAATATTGTTGCAGTGCATATTTGCCTGCATCTGTCTGTCCGATTTTGGTGGTTTTATATTATAGGCCCAAAAGGTGCCCTGCCGCATCATATGTTAACTCAATTTTTACCTTTTCAAGCAGCTCCATTCAGTTTTCGTTAGTGCTCTTACCACTTTACATCCCACCGGCACCAAGAAGGTACACAGTTCTCTAAAACCCCTTCAGCATTTATAGTTTGTAGACTTTTTGCTGCTGGTCATGACTGGTGTGAGCTGAAACCTTATTGAATTTGAATTTGCATATGGCTAATAATTTCCTTTACTGAGCTTTAGGCATGCCCTTTTTTTCTTTTCCTTTTTTTTTAAAGAGTGAGTACAACCTCCCTCCTCTTATTGACTTCTTGAAAAATTTCTCATGTGTTGAATTTTCTTGCCTATTCCCTACCCCAGGGCATTTTTTGAGGGCCTGTGTCATTTACAGCCCTGCAGTCCTTGTGAGTCTATAAGCAACCATTGGCACTGGGTTTAAAGCTGCTGTTGTGGGAAATAGCCACAAGGCAGCAGCATTATTACGTTCTCAACACTTGTTACTAGGGCAGCAGAGTCTTCCTGGAGGTAGTGTTCCGAGGTTGTAAACTAGAGTGGAATGTGCTGGGACAAGCCCCCAGAAGTTTATATCTCCTTACTTATGTTTGTTTTTTAAATTTATTTTCTACTTCTTATCGGAGTAAATTTGATTAGAGTGTTTTGATTGTCTGGCTGTACAGAATCTGCTCAATGATTCATACATATGTCTGTTCATCTTCGGAACCTGTTACCATGTATGTGATTACAGAATGTATATTTTGAAGGGATTGGTGATTATATAATTCATATCATTTATATGTTATATGTTTATGTACATTTAACTTACATTAGTATATTCATGTTAACCCCATAGTCCTAATTTACCCATCCCCCCACCTTTCATTTTGGCTAACCATTAGTTTATTTGATAAGTCTGTGAGTGTCTTTTTCTGTGGAAATATGTTCATTGGTAGCAATCTTAGGATAACATGTATAAATGATATCATAGGACATTTGTCATACCCTTTTGACTTACTTATCGTTATATGATTATTTCTAGGCTCAACTGTAGTCCTGAAAACGGCATTGTTCATTTTTTTCCCGAGGCTACTATTCCATTCTGTCCATATACCACTTCTTCTTTTTCCCGTCATCTGTTTATGGACCTTTTTTTGCTTCCATGTCTTGGCTCTTTCAATATTGCTGCAGTGCACATTTGCCTGCCTCTGTCTTTCCGATTCTGGTGGTCTTAGGTTATAGGCCCAAAAGGTGCCCTGCCGCATCATATGGTAGCTCAATTTTTACCTTTTCAAGCACAGCTCCATTCAGTTTGCGTTAGTGCTGTTGCCACTTTACATCCCACCAGCAGCCAGAAGGTACACAGTTCTCTAAAACCCCCTCAGCATTTATCGTTTGTAGACTTTTTGCTGATGGTTATGACTGGTGTGAACTGAAACCTTTTTGAATTTGAATTTGCTTGTGGCTTATAATTCCTTATACTGAGCTTTAGGCATGTCCTTTTTTTTCTTTCCCTTTTTTTTTAAAGAGTGAGTACAACTTCCCTCCTCTTATTGACTTCTTGAAAAATTTCTCATATGTTGAATTTTCTTGCCTATTGCCTACGCCAGGGCATGTTTTGAGGGCCTGTGTCATTTAGAGCCCTGCAGTCCTTGTGACTATATAAGCAACCATTGGCACTGGGTTTAAAGCTGCTGTTGTGGGAAACAGCCACAAGGCGGCAGCATTATTACGTTCTCAACTCTTGTTACTAGGGCAACTGAGTCTTCCTGGAGGCAGTTTTCCAAGGTTGTAAATTAGAGTGGAATGTGCTGGGACAAGCCCCAGAAGTTTATGTCTCCTTACTTATGTTTGTTTTTTAAACTTAATTTATACTTCTTCTCGGAGTAAATTTGATTAGAGTGTTTTGATTGTCTGGCTGTACAGAATCTGCTCAATGATTCATACATATGTCTGTTCATCTTCGGATCCTGTTACCATGTATGTGATCACAAAATATATATTTTCAAGGTATTGGTGATTATATAATTCATATAGTTTATCTGTTATATGTTTATATACATTTAACATACATTAGTATATGTATGTTAACCCCATAGTCCTAATTTACCCATCCTCCCACCTTTCATTTTGGCTAACCATTAGTTTCTTTGGTAAGTCTGTGAGTGTGTTTTTCTGTGGAAATATGTTCATTGGTAGCAATCTTAGGATAACATGTATAAATGATATCATAGGATGTTTGTCATACCCTTTTCACTTACTTAACCTTATATGATTATTTCTAGGCTCAACTGTAGTCCTGAAAACGGCATTGTTCATTTTTTTCGCGAGGCTACTATTACATTTGGTACGTATACCACTTCGTCTTTGTCCATTCATCTGTTTATGGACCTATTTTCTGCTTCCATGTCTTGGCTATTTCAATATTGCTGCAGTGCACATTGGCCTGCCTGTGTTTTTCAGATTCTGGTGGTCTTAGGTTATAGGCCCAAAAGGTGCCATGCCGCATCATATGGTAGCTCAATTTTTACCTTTTCAAGCATCTCCATTCAGTTTGCATTAGTGTTGTTACCACGTTACATCCCAGCAGCAGCTTGAAGGTACACAGTTCTCTAAAACCCCTTCAGCATTTATCGTTTGTAGACTTTTTGCTGATGGTTATGACTGGTGTGAGCTGAAACCTTTTTGAATTTGAATTTGCATGTGGCTAATAATTCCTTATACTGAGCTTTAGGCATGTCCTTTTTTTGTTTTCCTTTTTTTTAAAGAGTGAGTACAACTTCCCTCCTCTTATTGACTTCTTGAAAAATTTCTCATGTGTTGAATTTTCTTGCCTATTCCCTACCCCAGGGCATTTCTTGAGGGCCTGTGTCATTTACAGCCCTGCAGTCCTTGTGACTATGTAGGCAACCATTGGCACTGGGTTTAAAGCTGCTGCTGTGGGAAACAGCCACATGGCGACAGCATTATTACGTCCTCAACTCTTGTTAATGGGGCAAAAGACTCTTCCTGGAGGTAGTGTTCCAAGGTTGGAAATTAGAGTGGAATGTGCTGGGACAAGCCCCCAGAAGTTTATCTCTCCTTACTTATGTTTGTTTTTTAAATATAATTTCTATTTCTTATCGGAGTAAATCTGATTAGAGTGTTTTGATTTTCTGGCTGTACAGAATCTGCTCATTGATTCATATTTATGTTTCTTCATCTTCGGATCCTGTTACCATGTATGTGATTACAGAATATATATTTTAAAGGTATTCGTGATTATATAATTCATATACTTTATATGTTATATGTTTATATACATTTAACATACATTAGTATATGTATGTTAACCCCATAGTCCTAATTTACCCATCCTCCCACCTTTCATTTTGGCTAACCATTAGTTTATTTGATCAGTCTGTGAGTGTCTTTTTCTGTGGAAATATGTTCATTGGTAGCAATCTTAGGATAACATGGATAAATGATATCATAGGCTGTTTGTCATACCCTTTTCACTTACTTAACCTTATATGATTATTTCAAGGCTCAGCTGTAGTCCAGAAAACGGCATTGTTCATTTTTTTCCCGAGCTTACTATTCCATTCTGTCCATATACCACTTCTTCTTTTTCCATTCATATGTTTATGGACCTTTTTTTTTGCTTTCATGTCTTGGCTATTTCAATATTACTGCAGTGCACATTTGCCTGCCTCTGTCTTTCCGATCCTGGTGGTCTTCCTTTATAGGCTCAAAGGTGCCCTGCCGCATCATATGGTAGCTCAATTTTTACCTTGTAAAGCAGCTCCATTCAGTTCTTGTTAGTGCTTTTACCACTTTACATCCCACCAGCAGCTAGTAGGTATGAGTTGTCTAAAACCCATTCAGCATTTATAGTTTGTAGACTTTTTGCTAATGGCCATTTGACTGGTGTGAGCTGAAACCTTTTTGGAGGTTGGAAACGCATGTGGCTAATAATTCCTTATACTGAGCTTTAACCATATCCTTTTTCTTCGTTTCCTTTTTTTGTTAAAGAGTAGGTACAACTTCCCTCCTCTCTTGACTTCTTGAAAAATTTCTCATGTGTTGAATTTTCCTGCCTATTCCCTACCCCAGGGCATTTTTTGAGGGCAGGTGTCATTTAGAGCCCTGCATTCCTTGGGACTATTAAGCAAGCATTAGCAGTGGGTTTAAAGCTGCTCTTGTGCGAAACAGCCACAAGGCGGCAGCATTATTACGTTCTCAACTCTTGTTACTTGGGCAAAAGAGTCTTCCTGGAGGTAGGGTTCCGAGGTTGTAAATTAGAGTGGAATGTCCAGGGACAAGCCCCCAGAAGTTTATGTCTCCTTACTTATGTTTGTTTTTTAAATTTAGTTTCTATTTCTTATCGGAGTAAATTTGATTAGAGTGTGTTGATTGTCTGGCTGTACAGAATCTGCTCAATGATTCATACTTATGTCTGTTCACCTTTGGACCCTGTTACCATGTATGTGATTACAGAATGTATATTTTAAAGGTATTGGTGATTATATAATTCATATAATTTATCTGTTATATGTTTATATACATTTAACATACATTAGTATATGTATATTAACCCCATAGTCCTAATTTACCCATCCTCCCACCTTTCCTTTTGGCTAACCATTAGTTTACTTGATAAGTCTGTGAGTGTCTTTTTCTGTGGAAATATGTTCTTTGGTAGCAATCTTAGGATAACATGTATAAATGATATCATAGGATATTTGTCATACCCTTTTGACTTACTTAACCTTATATGATTATTTGTAGGCTCAACTGTAGTCGTGAAAACGGCATTGTTCCTTTTTTTCCCGAGGCTACTATTCCATTTGGTACGTATACCACTTCATCTTTGTCCATTCATTTGTTTATGGACCTTTTTTTTGCTTCCATGTCTTGGCTATTTCAATATTGTTGCAGTGCATATTTGCCTGCATCTGTCTTTCCGATTTTGGTGGTTTTATATTATAGGCCCAAAAGGTGCCCTGCCGCATCATATGTTAACTCAATTTTTACCTTTTCAAGCAGCTCCATTCAGTTTTCGTTAGTGCTCTTACCACTTTACATCCCACCGGCACCAAGAAGGTACACAGTTCTCTAAAACCCCTTCAGCATTTATAGTTTGTAGACTTTTTGCTGCTGGTCATGACTGGTGTGAGCTGAAACCTTATTGAATTTGAATTTGCATATGGCTAATAATTTCCTTTACTGAGCTTTAGGCATGCCCTTTTTTTCTTTTCCTTTATTTTTAAAGAGTGAGTACAACCTCCCTCCTCTTATTGACTTCTTGAAAAATTTCTCATGTGTTGAATTTTCTTGCCTATTCCCTACCCCAGGGCATTTTTTGAGGGCCTGTGTCATTTACAGCCCTGCAGTCCTTGTGCGTCTATAAGCAACCATTGGCACTGGGTTTAAAGCTGCTGTTGTGGGAAATAGCCACAAGGCAGCAGCATTATTACGTTCTCAACACTTGTTACTAGGGCAGCAGAGTCTTCCTGGAGGTAGTGTTCCGAGGTTGTAAACTAGAGTGGAATGTGCTGGGACAAGCCCCCAGAAGTTTATATCTCCTTACTTATGTTTGTTTTTTAAATTTATTTTCTACTTCTTATCGGAGTAAATTTGATTAGAGTGTTTTGATTGTCTGGCTGTACAGAATCTGCTCAATGATTCATACATTTGTCTGTTCATCTTCGGAACCTGTTACCATGTATGTGATTACAGAATGTATATTTTGAAGGGATTGGTGATTATATAATTCATATCATTTATATGTTATATGTTTATGTACATTTAACTTACATTAGTATATTCATGTTAACCCCATAGTCCTAATTTACCCATCCCCCCACCTTTCATTTTGGCTAACCATTAGTTTATTTGATAAGTCTGTGAGTGTCTTTTTCTGTGGAAATATGTTCATTGGTAGCAATCTTAGGATAACATGTATAAATGATATCATAGGACATTTGTCATACCCTTTTGACTTACTTATCGTTATATGATTATTTCTAGGCTCAACTGTAGTCCTGCAAACGGCATTGTTCATTTTTTTCCCGAGGCTACTATTCCATTCTGTCCATATACCACTTCTTCTTTTTCCCGTCATCTGTTTATGGACCTTTTTTTGCTTCCATGTCTTGGCTCTTTCAATACTGCTGCAGTGCACATTTGCCTGCCTCTGTCTTTCCGATTCTGGTGGTCTTAGGTTATAGGCCCAAAAGGTGCCCTGCCGCATCATATGGTAGCTCAATTTTTACCTTTTCAAGCACAGCTCCATTCAGTTTGCGTTAGTGCTGTTGCCACTTTACATCCCACCAGCAGCCAGAAGGTACACAGTTCTCTAAAACCCCCTCAGCATTTATCGTTTGTAGACTTTTTGCTGATGGTTATGACTGGTGTGAACTGAAACCTTTTTGAATTTGAATTTGCTTGTGGCTTATAATTCCTTATACTGAGCTTTAGGCATGTCCTTTTTTTTCTTTTCCTTTTTTTTTAAAGAGTGAGTACAACTTCCCTCCTCTTATTGACTTCTTGAAAAATTTCTCATATGTTGAATTTTCTTGCCTATTGCCTACGCCAGGGCATGTTTTGAGGGCCTGTGTCATTTAGAGCCCTGCAATCCTTGTGACTATATAAGCAACCATTGGCACTGGGTTTAAAGCTGCTGTTGTGGGAAACAGCCACAAGGCGGCAGCATTATTACGTTCTCAACTCTTGTTACTAGGGCAACTGAGTCTTCCTGGAGGCAGTTTTCCAAGGTTGTAAATTAGAGTGGAATGTGCTGGGACAAGCCCCAGAAGTTTATGTCTCCTTACTTATGTTTGTTTTTTAAACTTAATTTATACTTCTTGTCGGAGTAAATTTGATTAGAGTGTTTTGATTGTCTGGCTGTACAGAATCTGCTCAATGATTCATACATATGTCTGTTCATCTTCGGATCCTGTTACCATGTATGTGATCACAAAATATATATTTTCAAGGTATTGGTGATTATATAATTCATATAGTTTATCTGTTATATGTTTATATACATTTAACATACATTAGTATATGTATGTTAACCCCATAGTCCTAATTTACCCATCCTCCCACCTTTCATTTTGACTAACCATTAGTTTCTTTGGTAAGTCTGTGAGTGTGTTTTTCTGTGGAAATATGTTCATTGGTAGCAATCTTAGGATAACATGTATAAATGATATCATAGGATGTTTGTCATACCCTTTTCACTTACTTAACCTTATATGATTATTTCTAGGCTCAACTGTAGTCCTGAAAACGGCATTGTTCATTTTTTTCGCGAGGCTACTATTACATTTGGTACGTATACCACTTCGTCTTTGTCCATTCATCTGTTTATGGACCTATTTTCTGCTTCCATGTCTTGGCTATTTCAATATTGCTGCAGTGCACATTTGCCTGCCTGTGTTTTTCAGATTCTGGTGGTCTTAGGTTATAGGCCCAAAAGGTGCCATGCCGCATTATATGGTAGCTCAATTTTTACCTTTTCAAGCAGCTCCATTCAGTTTTCGTTAGTGCTGTTACCACTTTACATCCCTCCAGCAGCTAGGAGGTATGAGTTGGCTAAAACCCATTCAGCATTTATAGTTTGTAGACTTTTTGCTGATGGCCATTTGACTGGTGTCAGCTGAATCCTTTTTGGAGGTTGGATACGCATTTGGCTAATAATTCCTTATACTGAGCTTTAGGCATATCCTTTTTCTTCTTTTCCTTTTTTTGTTAAAGTGTGAGTACAACTTCCCTCTTCATATTGACTACTTGAAAAATTTCTCATGTGTTGAATTATCTTTCCTATTCCCTACCCCAGTGCATTTTTGAGGGCAGGTGTCATTTAGAGCCCTGCAGTCCTTGTGACTATTAAGCAACCATTAGCACTGGGCTTAAAGCTGCTGCTGTGGGAAACAGCCACAAGGCGGCAGCATAATTACGTTCTCAACTCTTGTTACTAGGGCAGAAGAGTCTTCCTCGAGGTAGTGTTCCGAGGTTGTGAATTAGAGTGGGATGTGCTGGGACAAGCCCCCAGAAGTTTATGTCTCCTTACCTATGTTTGTTTTTAAATTTAATTTCTATTTCTTATCGGAGTAAATTTGATTAGAGTGTTTTGATGGTCTGGCTGTACAGAATCTGCTCAATGATTCCTACTAATGTCTGTTCATCTTCAGATCCTGTTACCATGTATGTGATAACAGAATGTATATTTTAAAGGTATTGGTGATTATATAATTTATACAGTTTATATGTTATATGTTTATATACATTTAACATATATTAGTATATGTATGTTAACCCCATAGTCCTAATTTACCAATCCTCCCACCTTTCATTTTGGCTAGCCATTAGTTTATTTCATAAGTCTGTTAGTGTCTTTTTCTGTGGAAATATGTTCATTGGTAGCAATCTTAGGATAACATGTATAAATGATATCATAGGATATTTGTCATACCCTTTTGACTTACTTAACCTTATATGATTATTTCTAGGCTCAACTGTAGTCCTTAAAACTGCATTGTTCATTTTTTTCCCGAGGCTACTATTCCATTCTTTCCGTATACCACTTCTTCTTTTTCCATTCACCTGTTTATGGACCTTTTCTTTGCTTCCATGTCTTGGCTATTTCATTATTGCTGCAGTGCACATTTGCCTGCCTCTGTGTTTCTGATTCTGGTGGTCTTAGGTTATAGGCCCAAAGGTGCCATGCCGCATCATATGGTAGCTCAATTTTTACCTTTTCAAGCAGCTCCATTCAGTTTGCGTTAGTGCTGTTACGACTTTACATCCCACCAGCAGCTAGAAGGTACACAGTTCTCTAAAACCCCTTCAGCATTTATAGGTTGTAGACTTTTTGCTGATGGTCATGACTGGTGTGAGCTGAAACCTTTCTGAATTTGAATTTGCATGTGGCTAATAATTCCTTATACTGAGCTTTAGGCATGTCCTTTTTTCGTTTTCCTTTTTTTTAAAGAGTGAGTACAACTTCCCTCCTCTTATTGACTTCTTGAAAAATTTCTCATGTGTTGAATTTTCTTGCCTATTCCCTACCCCAGGGCATGTTTTGTGGGCCTGTGTCATTTACAGCCCTGCAGTCCTTGTGACTATATAACCAACCATTGGCACTGGGTTTAAAGCTGCTGTTGTGGGAAAGAGCCACAAGACGGCAGCATTATTACATTCTCAACTCTTGTTATTAGGGCAACAGAGTCTTCCTGGAGATAGTGTTCCCAGGTTGTAAATTAGAGAGGAATGTCCTGGGACAAGCCCCCAGAAGTTTATGTCTCCTTACTTATGTTTGTTTTTTAAATTTAATTTCTATTTCTTATCGGAGTAAATTTGATTAGAGTGTTTTGATTGTCTGGCTGTACAGAATCTGCTCAATGATTCATACATACGTCTGTTCATCTTCGGATACTGTTACCATGTATGTGATCACAAAATGTATATTTTGAAGGTATTGGTGATGATATAATTCATGTAATTTATATGTTATATGTTTATATACATTTAACATACATTAGTATATGTATGTTATCCCCATAGTCCTAATTTACCCATCCCCCCACCTTTAATTTTGGCTAACCATTAGTTTATTTGATAAGTCTGTGAGTGTCTTTTTCTGTGGAAATATGTTCATTGGTAGCAATCTTAGGATAACATGTATCAATGATATCATAGGACATTTGTCATACCCTTTTGACTTACTTATCGTTATATGATTAGTTCTAGGCTCAACTGTAGTCCTGAAAACGGCATTGTTCATTTTTTTCCCGAGGCTACTATTCCATTCTGTCCATGTACCACTTCTTCTTTTTCCCATCATCTGTTTATGGACATTTTTTTGCTTCCATCTCTTGGCTCTTTCAATATTGCTACACTGCACATTTGCCTGCCTCTGTCTTTCCGATTCTGGTGGTCTTAGGTTATAGGCCCAAAAGGTCCCCTGCCGCATCATATGGTAGCTCAATTTTTACCTTTTCAAGCAGCTCCATTCAGTTTGAGTTAGTGCTGTTGCCACTTTACATCCCACCAGCAGCCAGAAGGTACACAGTTCTCTAAAACCCCCTCAGCATTTATCGTTTGTAGACTTTTTGCTGATGGTTATGACTGGTGTGAACTGAAACCTTTTTGAATTTGAATTTGCTTGTGGCTTATAATTCCTTATACTGAGGTTTAGGCATGTCCTTTTTTTTTCTTTTCCTTTTTTTTTAAAGAGTGAGTACAACTTCCCTCCTCTTATTGACTTCTTGAAAAATTTCTCATATGTTGAATTTTCTTGCCTATTGCCTACGCCAGGGCATGTTTTGAGGGCCTGTGTCATTTAGAGCCCTGCAGTCCTTGTGACTATATAAGCAACCATTGGCACTGGGTTTAAAGCTGCTGTTGTGGGAAACAGCCACAAGGCGGCAGCATTATTACGTTCTCAACTCTTGTTACTAGGGCAACTGAGTCTTCCTGGAGGCAGTTTTCCGAGGTTGAAAATTAGAGTGGAATGTGCTGGGACAAGCCCCAGAAGTTTATGTCTCCTTACTTATGTTTGTTTTTTAAACTTAATTTATATTTCTTGTCGGAGTAAATTTGATTAGAGTGTTTTGATTGTCTGGCTGTACAGAATCTGCTCAATGATTCATGCATATGTCTGTTCATCTTCGGATCCTGTTACCATGTATGTGATCACAAAATATATATTTTCAAGGTAATGGTGATTATATAATTCATATAGTTTATCTGTTATATGTTTATATACATTTAACATACATTAGTATATGTATGTTAACCCCATAGTCCTAATTTACCCATCCTCCCACCTTTCATTTTGGCTAACCATTAGTTTCTTTGGTAAGTCTGTGAGTGTGTTTTTCTGTGGAAATATGTTCATTGGTAGCAATCTTAGGATAACATGTATAAATGATATCATAGGATGTTTGTCATACCCTTTTCACTTACTTAACCTTATATGATTATTTCTAGGCTCAACTGTAGTCCTGAAAACGGCATTGTTCATTTTTTTCGCGAGGCTACTATTACATTTGGTACGTATACCACTTCGTCTTTGTCCATTCATCTGTTTATGGACCTATTTTCTGCTTCCATGTCTTGGCTATTTCAATATTGCTGCAGTGCACATTGGCCTGCCTGTGTTTTTCAGATTCTGGTGGTCTTAGGTTATAGGCCCAAAAGGTGCCATGCCGCATCATATGGTAGCTCAATTTTTACCTTTTCAAGCATCTCCATTCAGTTTGCATTAGTGTTGTTACCACGTTACATCCCAGCAGCAGCTTGAAGGTACACAGTTCTCTAAAACCCCTTCAGCATTTATCGTTTGTAGACTTTTTGCTGATGGTTATGACTGGTGTGAGCTGAAACCTTTTTGAATTTGAATTTGCATGTGGCTAATAATTCCTTATACTGAGCTTTAGGCATGTCCTTTTTTTGTTTTCCTTTTTTTTAAAGAGTGAGTACAACTTCCCTCCTCTTATTGACTTCTTGAAAAATTTCTCATGTGTTGAATTTTCTTGCCTATTCCCTACCCCAGGGCATTTCTTGAGGGCCTGTGTCATTTACAGCCCTGCAGTCCTTGTGACTATGTAGGCAACCATTGGCACTGGGTTTAAAGCTGCTGCTGTGGGAAACAGCCACATGGCGGCAGCATTATTACGTCCTCAACTCTTGTTAATGGGGCAAAAGACTCTTCCTGGAGGTAGTGTTCCAAGGTTGGAAATTAGAGTGGAATGTGCTGGGACAAGCCCCCAGAAGTTTATCTCTCCTTACTTATGTTTGTTTTTTAAATTTAATTTCTATTTCTTATCGGAGTAAATCTGATTAGAGTGTTTTGATTTTCTGGCTGTACAGAATCTGCTCATTGATTCATATTTATGTTTCTTCATCTTCGGATCCTGTTATCATGTATGTGATTACAGAATATATATTTTAAAGGTATTCGTGATTATATAATTCATATACTTTATATGTTATATGTTTATATACATTTAACATACATTAGTATATGTATGTTAACCCCATAGTCCTAATTTACCCATCCTCCCACCTTTCATTTTGGCTAACCATTAGTTTACTTGATAAGTCTGTGAGTGTCTTTTTCTGTGGAAATATGTTCATTGGTAGCAATTTTACGATAACATATATAAATGATATCATAGGATATTTGTCATACCCTTTTCACTTACTTAACGTTATATGATTATTTCTAGGCTCAACTGTAGTCCTGAAAACGGCATTGTTCATTTTTTTCACGAGCCTACTATTCCATTCTGTCCATATACCACTTCGTCTTTGTCCATACATCTGTTTATGGACCTTTTTTTTTCCTTCCATGTCTTGGCTATTTCAATGTTGCTGCAGTGCACATTTGCCTGCCTCTGTCTTTCCGATTCTGGTGGTCTTAGGTTATAGGCCCAAAAGGTGCCCTGCCGCATCATATGGTAGCTCAATTTTTACCTTTTCAAGCAGCTCCATTCAGTTTGCGTTAGTGCTGTTGCCACTTTACATCCCACCAGCAACTAGAAGGTACACAGTTCTCTAAAACCCCTTCAGCATTTATAGTTTGTAGACTTTTTGCTGATGGTCATGACTCTTGTGAGCTTAAACCTTTTTGAATTTGAATATGTATGTGGCTAATAATTCCTTATACTGAGCTTTAGGCATGTCCTTTTTTTTGTTTTCCTTTTTTTTAAAGAGTGAGTACAACTTCCCTCCTCTTATTGACTTCTTGAAAAATTTCTCATGTGTTGAATTTTCTTGCCTATTCCCTACCCCAGGGCATGTTTTGTGGGCCTGTGTCATTTACAGCCCTGCAGTCCTTGTGACTATATAACCAACCATTGGCACTGGGTTTAAAGCTGCTGTTGTGGGAAAGAGCCACAAGACGGCAGCATTATTACATTCTCAACTCTTGTTATTAGGGCAACAGAGTCTTCCTGGAGGTAGTGTTCCCAGGTTGTAAATTAGAGAGGAATGTCCTGGGACAAGCCCCCAGAAGTTTATGTCTCCTTACTTATGTTTGTTTTTTAAATTTAATTTCTATTTCTTATCGGAGTAAATTTGATTAGAGTGTTTTGATTGTCTGGCTGTACAGAATCTGCTCAATGATTCATACATACGTCTGTTCATCTTCGGATACTGTTACCATGTATGTGATCACAAAATGTATATTTTGAAGGTATTGGTGATGATATAATTCATGTAATTTATATGTTATATGTTTATATACATTTAACATACATTAGTATATGTATGTTAACCCCATAGTCCTAATTTACCCATCCTCCCACCTTTCATTTTGGCTAACCATTAGTTTATTTGATAAGTCTGTGAGTGTCTTTTTCTGTGGAAATATGTTCATTGGTAGCAATCTTAGGATAACATGTATAAATGATATCATAGGCTGTTTGTCATACCCTTTTCACTTACTTAACCTTATATGATTATTTCAAGGCTCAGCTGTAGTCCAGAAAACGGCATTGTTCATTTTTTTCCCGAGCTTACTATTCCATTCTGTCCATATACCACTTCTTCTTTTTCCATTCATATGTTTATGGACCTTTTTTTTTGCTTTCATGTCTTGGCTATTTCAATATTACTGCAGTGCACATTTGCCTGCCTCTGTCTTTCCGATCCTGGTGGTCTTCGTTTATAGGCTCAAAGGTGCCCTGCCGCATCATATGGTAGCTCAATTTTTACCTTGTAAAGCAGCTCCATTCCGTTCTTGTTAGTGCTTTTACCACTTTACATCCCACCGGCAGCTAGTAGGTATGAGTTGTCTAAAACCCATTCAGCATTTATAGTTTGTAGACTTTTTGCTAATGGCCATTTGACTGGTGTGAGCTGAAACCTTTTTGGAGGTTGGAAACGCATGTGGCTAATAATTCCTTATACTGAGCTTTAACCATATCCTTTTTCTTCGTTTCCTTTTTTTGTTAAAGAGTAGGTACAACTTCCCTCCTCTCTTGACTTCTTGAAAAATTTCTCATGTGTTGAATTTTCCTGCCTATTCCCTACCCCAGGGCATTTTTTGAGGGCAGGTGTCATTTAGAGCCCTGCATTCCTTGGGACTATTAAGCAACCATTAGCAGTGGGTTTAAAGCTGCTCTTGTGCGAAACAGCCACAAGGCGGCAGCATTATTACGTTCTCAACTCTTGTTACTTGGGCAAAAGAGTCTTCCTGGAGGTAGGGTTCCGAGGTTGTAAATTAGAGTGGAATGTGCAGGGACAAGCCCCCAGAAGTTTATGTCTCCTTACTTATGTTTGTTTTTTAAATTTAGTTTCTATTTCTTATCGGAGTAAATTTGATTAGAGTGTGTTGATTGTCTGGCTGTACAGAATCTGCTCAATGATTCATACTTATGTCTGTTCACCTTTGGACCCTGTTACCATGTATGTGATTACAGAATGTATATTTTAAAGGTATTGGTGATTATATAATTCATATAATTTATCTGTTATATGTTTATATACATTTAACATACATTAGTATATGTATATTAACCCCATAGTCCTAATTTACCCATCCTCCCACCTTTCCTTTTGGCTAACCATTAGTTTACTTGATAAGTCTGTGAGTGTCTTTTTCTGTGGAAATATGTTCTTTGGTAGCAATCTTAGGATAACATGTATAAATGATATCATAGGATATTTGTCATACCCTTTTGACTTACTTAACCTTATATGATTATTTGTAGGCTCAACTGTAGTCGTGAAAACGGCATTGTTCCTTTTTTTCCCGAGGCTACTATTCCATTTGGTACGTATACCACTTCATCTTTGTCCATTCATTTGTTTATGGACCTTTCTTTGCTTCCATGTCTTGGCTATTTCAATATTGTTGCAGTGCATATTTGCCTGCCTCTGTCTTTCCGATTCTGGTGGTCTTAGGTTATAGGCCCAAAAGGTGCCCTGCCGCATCATATGGTAGCTCAATTTTTACCTTTTCAAGCACAGCTCCATTCAGTTTGCATTAGTGCTGTTGCCACTTTACATCCCACCAGCAGCCAGAAGGTACACAGTTCTCTAAAACCCCCTCAGCATTTATCGTTTGTAGACTTTTTGCTGATGGTTATGACTGGTGTGAACTGAAACCTTTTTGAATTTGAATTTGCTTGTGGCTTATAATTCCTTATACTGAGCTTTAGGCATGTCCTTTTTTTTCTTTTCCTTTTTTTTTAAAGAGTGAGTACAACTTCCCTCCTCTTATTGACTTCTTGAAAAATTTCTCATATGTTGAATTTTCTTGCCTATTGCCTACGCCA
Organism: Balaenoptera physalus; assembly: GCF_965194825.1. Taxonomy (NCBI): domain Eukaryota; kingdom Metazoa; phylum Chordata; class Mammalia; order Artiodactyla; family Balaenopteridae; genus Balaenoptera; species Balaenoptera physalus. Next base: position 372,836 of record NW_028126582.1, read on the forward strand.
GGGCATGTTTTGAGGGCCTGTGTCATTTAGAGCCCTGCAGTCCTTGTGACTATATAAGCAACCATTGGCACTGGGTTTAAAGCTGCTGTTGTGGGAAACAGCCACAAGGCGGCAGCATTATTACGTTCTCAACTCTTGTTACTAGGGCAACTGAGTCTTCCTGGAGGCAGTTTTCCAAGGTTGTAAATTAGAGTGGAATGTGCTGGGACAAGCCCCAGAAGTTTATGTCTCCTTACTTATATTTGTTTTTTAAACTTAATTTATACTTCTTGTCGGAGTAAATTTGATTAGAGTGTTTTGATTGTCTGGCTGTACAGAATCTGCTCAATGATTCATACATATGTCTGTTCATCTTCGGATCCTGTTACCATGTATGTGATCACAAAATATATATTTTCAAGGTATTGGTGATTATATAATTCATATAGTTTATCTGTTATATGTTTATATACATTTAACATACATTAGTATATGTATGTTAACCCCATAGTCCTAATTTACCCATCCTCCCACCTTTCATTTTGGCTAACCATTAGTTTCTTTGGTAAGTCTGTGAGTGTGTTTTTCTGTGGAAATATGTTCATTGGTAGCAATCTTAGGATAACATGTATAAATGATATCATAGGATGTTTGTCATACCCTTTTCACTTACTTAACCTTATATGATTATTTCTAGGCTCAACTGTAGTCCTGAAAACGGCATTGTTCATTTTTTTCGCGAGGCTACTATTACATTTGGTACGTATACCACTTCGTCTTTGTCCATTCATCTGTTTATGGACCTATTTTCTGCTTCCATGTCTTGGCTATTTCAATATTGCTGCAGTGCACATTGGCCTGCCTGTGTTTTTCAGATTCTGGTGGTCTTAGGTTATAGGCCCAAAAGGTGCCATGCCGCATCATATGGTAGCTCAATTTTTACCTTTTCAAGCATCTCCATTCAGTTTGCATTAGTGTTGTTACCACGTTACATCCCAGCAGCAGCTTGAAGGTACACAGTTCTCTAAAACCCCTTCAGCATTTATCGTTTGTAGACTTTTTGCTGATGGTTATGACTGGTGTGAGCTGAAACCTTTTTGAATTTGAATTTGCATGTGGCTAATAATTCCTTATACTGAGCTTTAGGCATGTCCTTTTTTTGTTTTCCTTTTTTTTAAAGAGTGAGTACAACTTCCCTCCTCTTATTGACTTCTTGAAAAATTTCTCATGTGTTGAATTTTCTTGCCTATTCCCTACCCCAGGGCATTTCTTGAGGGCCTGTGTCATTTACAGCCCTGCAGTCCTTGTGACTATGTAGGCAACCATTGGCAGTGGGTTTAAAGCTGCTGCTGTGGGAAACAGCCACATGGCGGCAGCATTATTACGTCCTCAACTCTTGTTAATGGGGCAAAAGACTCTTCCTGGAGGTAGTGTTCCAAGGTTGGAAATTAGAGTGGAATGTGCTGGGACAAGCCCCCAGAAGTTTATCTCTCCTTACTTATGTTTGTTTTTTAAATTTAATTTCTATTTCTTATCGGAGTAAATCTGATTAGAGTGTTTTGATTTTCTGGCTGTACAGAATCTGCTCATTGATTCATATTTATGTTTCTTCATCTTCGGATCCTGTTACCATGTATGTGATTACAGAATATATATTTTAAAGGTATTCGTGATTATATAATTCATATACTTTATATGTTATATGTTTATATACATTTAACATACATTAGTATATGTATGTTAACCCCATAGTCCTAATTTACCCATCCTCCCACCTTTCATTTTGGCTAACCATTAGTTTATTTGATAAGTCTGTGAGTGTCTTTTTCTGTGGAAATATGTTCATTGGTAGCAATTTTACGATCACATATATAAATGATATCATAGGATATTTGTCATACCCTTTTCACTTACTTAACGTTATATGATTATTTCTAGGCTCAACTGTAGTCCTGAAAACGGCATTGTTCATTTTTTTCACGAGCCTACTATTCCATTCTGTCCATATACCACTTCGTCTTTGTCCATACATCTGTTTATGGACCTTTTTTTTTCCTTCCATGTCTTGGCTATTTCAATGTTGCTGCAGTGCACATTTACCTGCCTCTGTCTTTCCGATTCTGGTGGTCTTAGGTTATAGGCCCAAAAGGTGCCCTGCCGCATCATATGGTAGCTCAATTTTTACCTTTTCAAGCAGCTCCATTCAGTTTGCGTTAGTGCTGTTGCCACTTTACATCCCACCAGCAACTAGAAGGTACACAGTTCTCTAAAACCCCTTCAGCATTTATAGTTTGTAGACTTTTTGCTGATGGTCATGACTCTTGTGAGCTTAAACCTTTTTGAATTTGAATATGTATGTGGCTAATAATTCCTTATACTGAGCTTTAGGCATGTCCTTTTTTTTGTTTTCCTTTTTTTTTAAAGAGTGAGTACAACTTCCCTCCTCTTATTGACTTTTTGAAAAATTTCTCATGTGTTGAATTTTCTTGCCTATTCCCTACCCCAGGGCATGTTTTGTGGGCCTGTGTCATTTACAGCCCTGCAGTCCTTGTGACTATATAACCAACCATTGGCACTGGGTTTAAAGCTGCTGTTGTGGGAAAGAGCCACAAGACGGCAGCATTATTATATTCTCAACTCTTGTTATTAGGGCAACAGAGTCTTCCTGGAGGTAGTGTTCCCAGGTTGTAAATTAGAGAGGAATGTCCTGGGACAAGCCCCCAGAAGTTTATGTCTCCTTACTTATGTTTGTTTTTTAAATTTAATTTCTATTTCTTATCGGAGTAAATTTGATTAGAGTGTTTTGATTGTCTGGCTGTACAGAATCTGCTCAATGATTCATACATACGTCTGTTCATCTTCGGATACTGTTACCATGTATGTGATCACAAAATGTATATTTTGAAGGTATTGGTGATGATATAATTCATGTAATTTATATGTTATATGTTTATATACATTTAACATACATTAGTATATGTATGTTAACCCCATAGTCCTAATTTACCCATCCTCCCACCTTTCATTTTGGCTAACCATTAGTTTATTTGATAAGTCTGTGAGTGTCTTTTTCTGTGGAAATATGTTCATTGGTAGCAATCTTAGGATAACATGTATAAATGATATCATAGGCTGTTTGTCATACCCTTTTCACTTACTTAACCTTATATGATTATTTCAAGGCTCAGCTGTAGTCCAGAAAACGGCATTGTTCATTTTTTTCCCGAGCTTACTATTCCATTCTGTCCATATACCACTTCTTCTTTTTCCCGTCATCTGTTTATGGACCTTTTTTTGCTTCCATGTCTTGGCTCTTTCAATATTGCTGCAGTGCACATTTGCCTGCCTCTGTCTTTCCGATTCTGGTGGTCTTAGGTTATAGGCCCAAAAGGTGCCCTGCCGCATCATATGGTAGCTCAATTTTTACCTTTTCAAGCAGCTCCATTCAGTTTGCGTTAGTGCTGTTGCCACTTTACATCCCACCAGCAACTAGAAGGTACACAGTTCTCTAAAACCCCTTCAGCATTTATAGTTTGTAGACTTTTTGCTGATGGTCATGACTCTTGTGAGCTTAAACCTTTTTGAATTTGAATATGTATGTGGCTAATAATTCCTTATACTGAGCTTTAGGCATGTCCTTTTTTTTGTTTTCCTTTTTTTTAAAGAGTGAGTACAACTTCCCTCCTCTTATTGACTTCTTGAAAAATTTCTCATGTGTTGAATTTTCTTGCCTATTCCCTACCCCAGGGCATGTTTTGTGGGCCTGTGTCATTTACAGCCCTGCAGTCCTTGTGACTATATAACCAACCATTGGCACTGGGTTTAAAGCTGCTGTTGTGGGAAAGAGCCACAAGACGGCAGCATTATTACATTCTCAACTCTTGTTATTAGGGCAACAGAGTCTTCCTGGAGGTAGTGTTCCCAGGTTGTAAATTAGAGAGGAATGTCCTGGGACAAGCCCCCAGAAGTTTATGTCTCCTTACTTATGTTTGTTTTTTAAATTTAATTTCTATTTCTTATCGGAGTAAATTTGATTAGAGTGTTTTGATTGTCTGGCTGTACAGAATCTGCTCAATGATTCATACATACGTCTGTTCATCTTCGGATACTGTTACCATGTATGTGATCACAAAATGTATATTTTGAAGGTATTGGTGATGATATAATTCATGTAATTTATATGTTATATGTTTATATACATTTAACATACATTAGTATATGTATGTTAACCCCATAGTCCTAATTTACCCATCCTCCCACCTTTCATTTTGGCTAACCATTAGTTTATTTGATAAGTCTGTGAGTGTCTTTTTCTGTGGAAATATGTTCATTGGTAGCAATCTTAGGATAACATGTATAAATGATATCATAGGCTGTTTGTCATACCCTTTTCACTTACTTAACCTTATATGATTATTTCAAGGCTCAGCTGTAGTCCAGAAAACGGCATTGTTCATTTTTTTCCCGAGCTTACTATTCCATTCTGTCCATATACCACTTCTTCTTTTTCCATTCATATGTTTATGGACCTTTTTTTTTGCTTTCATGTCTTGGCTATTTCAATATTACTGCAGTGCACATTTGCCTGCCTCTGTCTTTCCGATCCTGGTGGTCTTCGTTTATAGGCTCAAAGGTGCCCTGCCGCATCATATGGTAGCTCAATTTTTACCTTGTAAAGCAGCTCCATTCCGTTCTTGTTAGTGCTTTTACCACTTTACATCCCACCGGCAGCTAGTAGGTATGAGTTGTCTAAAACCCATTCAGCATTTATAGTTTGTAGACTTTTTGCTAATGGCCATTTGACTGGTGTGAGCTGAAACCTTTTTGGAGGTTGGAAACGCATGTGGCTAATAATTCCTTATACTGAGCTTTAACCATATCCTTTTTCTTCGTTTCCTTTTTTTGTTAAAGAGTAGGTACAACTTCCCTCCTCTCTTGACTTCTTGAAAAATTTCTCATGTGTTGAATTTTCCTGCCTATTCCCTACCCCAGGGCATTTTTTGAGGGCAGGTGTCATTTAGAGCCCTGCATTCCTTGGGACTATTAAGCAACCATTAGCAGTGGGTTTAAAGCTGCTCTTGTGCGAAACAGCCACAAGGCGGCAGCATTATTACGTTCTCAACTCTTGTTACTTGGGCAAAAGAGTCTTCCTGGAGGTAGGGTTCCGAGGTTGTAAATTAGAGTGGAATGTGCAGGGACAAGCCCCCAGAAGTTTATGTCTCCTTACTTATGTTTGTTTTTTAAATTTAGTTTCTATTTCTTATCGGAGTAAATTTGATTAGAGTGTGTTGATTGTCTGGCTGTACAGAATCTGCTCAATGATTCATACTTATGTCTGTTCACCTTTGGACCCTGTTACCATGTATGTGATTACAGAATGTATATTTTAAAGGTATTGGTGATTATATAATTCATATAATTTATCTGTTATATGTTTATATACATTTAACATACATTAGTATATGTATATTAACCCCATAGTCCTAATTTACCCATCCTCCCACCTTTCCTTTTGGCTAACCATTAGTTTACTTGATAAGTCTGTGAGTGTCTTTTTCTGTGGAAATATGTTCTTTGGTAGCAATCTTAGGATAACATGTATAAATGATATCATAGGATATTTGTCATACCCTTTTGACTTACTTAACCTTATATGATTATTTGTAGGCTCAACTGTAGTCGTGAAAACGGCATTGTTCCTTTTTTTCCCGAGGCTACTATTCCATTTGGTACGTATACCACTTCATCTTTGTCCATTCATTTGTTTATGGACCTTTCTTTGCTTCCATGTCTTGGCTATTTCAATATTGTTGCAGTGCATATTTGCCTGCCTCTGTCTTTCCGATTCTGGTGGTCTTAGGTTATAGGCCCAAAAGGTGCCCTGCCGCATCATATGGTAGCTCAATTTTTACCTTTTCAAGCACAGCTCCATTCAGTTTGCATTAGTGCTGTTGCCACTTTACATCCCACCAGCAGCCAGAAGGTACACAGTTCTCTAAAACCCCCTCAGCATTTATCGTTTGTAGACTTTTTGCTGATGGTTATGACTGGTGTGAACTGAAACCTTTTTGAATTTGAATTTGCTTGTGGCTTATAATTCCTTATACTGAGCTTTAGGCATGTCCTTTTTTTTCTTTTCCTTTTTTTTTAAAGAGTGAGTACAACTTCCCTCCTCTTATTGACTTCTTGAAAAATTTCTCATATGTTGAATTTTCTTGCCTATTGCCTACGCCAGGGCATGTTTTGAGGGCCTGTGTCATTTAGAGCCCTGCAGTCCTTGTGACTATATAAGCAACCATTGGCACTGGGTTTAAAGCTGCTGTTGTGGGAAACAGCCACAAGGCGGCAGCATTATTACGTTCTCAACTCTTGTTACTAGGGCAACTGAGTCTTCCTGGAGGCAGTTTTCCAAGGTTGTAAATTAGAGTGGAATGTGCTGGGACAAGCCCCAGAAGTTTATGTCTCCTTACTTATATTTGTTTTTTAAACTTAATTTATACTTCTTGTCGGAGTAAATTTGATTAGAGTGTTTTGATTGTCTGGCTGTACAGAATCTGCTCAATGATTCATACATATGTCTGTTCATCTTCGGATCCTGTTACCATGTATGTGATCACAAAATATATATTTTCAAGGTATTGGTGATTATATAATTCATATAGTTTATCTGTTATATGTTTATATACATTTAACATACATTAGTATATGTATGTTAACCCCATAGTCCTAATTTACCCATCCTCCCACCTTTCATTTTGGCTAACCATTAGTTTCTTTGGTAAGTCTGTGAGTGTGTTTTTCTGTGGAAATATGTTCATTGGTAGCAATCTTAGGATAACATGTATAAATGATATCATAGGATGTTTGTCATACCCTTTTCACTTACTTAACCTTATATGATTATTTCTAGGCTCAACTGTAGTCCTGAAAACGGCATTGTTCATTTTTTTCGCGAGGCTACTATTACATTTGGTACGTATACCACTTCGTCTTTGTCCATTCATCTGTTTATGGACCTATTTTCTGCTTCCATGTCTTGGCTATTTCAATATTGCTGCAGTGCACATTGGCCTGCCTGTGTTTTTCAGATTCTGGTGGTCTTAGGTTATAGGCCCAAAAGGTGCCATGCCGCATCATATGGTAGCTCAATTTTTACCTTTTCAAGCATCTCCATTCAGTTTGCATTAGTGTTGTTACCACGTTACATCCCAGCAGCAGCTTGAAGGTACACAGTTCTCTAAAACCCCTTCAGCATTTATCGTTTGTAGACTTTTTGCTGATGGTTATGACTGGTGTGAGCTGAAACCTTTTTGAATTTGAATTTGCATGTGGCTAATAATTCCTTATACTGAGCTTTAGGCATGTCCTTTTTTTGTTTTCCTTTTTTTTAAAGAGTGAGTACAACTTCCCTCCTCTTATTGACTTCTTGAAAAATTTCTCATGTGTTGAATTTTCTTGCCTATTCCCTACCCCAGGGCATTTCTTGAGGGCCTGTGTCATTTACAGCCCTGCAGTCCTTGTGACTATGTAGGCAACCATTGGCAGTGGGTTTAAAGCTGCTGCTGTGGGAAACAGCCACATGGCGGCAGCATTATTACGTCCTCAACTCTTGTTAATGGGGCAAAAGACTCTTCCTGGAGGTAGTGTTCCAAGGTTGGAAATTAGAGTGGAATGTGCTGGGACAAGCCCCCAGAAGTTTATCTCTCCTTACTTATGTTTGTTTTTTAAATTTAATTTCTATTTCTTATCGGAGTAAATCTGATTAGAGTGTTTTGATTTTCTGGCTGTACAGAATCTGCTCATTGATTCATATTTATGTTTCTTCATCTTCGGATCCTGTTACCATGTATGTGATTACAGAATATATATTTTAAAGGTATTCGTGATTATATAATTCATATACTTTATATGTTATATGTTTATATACATTTAACATACATTAGTATATGTATGTTAACCCCATAGTCCTAATTTACCCATCCTCCCACCTTTCATTTTGGCTAACCATTAGTTTATTTGATAAGTCTGTGAGTGTCTTTTTCTGTGGAAATATGTTCATTGGTAGCAATTTTACGATCACATATATAAATGATATCATAGGATATTTGTCATACCCTTTTCACTTACTTAACGTTATATGATTATTTCTAGGCTCAACTGTAGTCCTGAAAACGGCATTGTTCATTTTTTTCACGAGCCTACTATTCCATTCTGTCCATATACCACTTCGTCTTTGTCCATACATCTGTTTATGGACCTTTTTTTTTCCTTCCATGTCTTGGCTATTTCAATGTTGCTGCAGTGCACATTTACCTGCCTCTGTCTTTCCGATTCTGGTGGTCTTAGGTTATAGGCCCAAAAGGTGCCCTGCCGCATCATATGGTAGCTCAATTTTTACCTTTTCAAGCAGCTCCATTCAGTTTCCGTTAGTGCTGTTGCCACTTTACATCCCACCAGCAACTAGAAGGTACACAGTTCTCTAAAACCCCTTCAGCATTTATAGTTTGTAGACTTTTTGCTGATGGTCATGACTCTTGTGAGCTTAAACCTTTTTGAATTTGAATATGTATGTGGCTAATAATTCCTTATACTGAGCTTTAGGCATGTCCTTTTTTTTGTTTTCCTTTTTTTTTAAAGAGTGAGTACAACTTCCCTCCTCTTATTGACTTTTTGAAAAATTTCTCATGTGTTGAATTTTCTTGCCTATTCCCTACCCCAGGGCATGTTTTGTGGGCCTGTGTCATTTACAGCCCTGCAGTCCTTGTGACTATATAACCAACCATTGGCACTGGGTTTAAAGCTGCTGTTGTGGGAAAGAGCCACAAGACGGCAGCATTATTATATTCTCAACTCTTGTTATTAGGGCAACAGAGTCTTCCTGGAGGTAGTGTTCCCAGGTTGTAAATTAGAGAGGAATGTCCTGGGACAAGCCCCCAGAAGTTTATGTCTCCTTACTTATGTTTGTTTTTTAAATTTAATTTCTATTTCTTATCGGAGTAAATTTGATTAGAGTGTTTTGATTGTCTGGCTGTACAGAATCTGCTCAATGATTCATACATACGTCTGTTCATCTTCGGATACTGTTACCATGTATGTGATCACAAAATGTATATTTTGAAGGTATTGGTGATGATATAATTCATGTAATTTATATGTTATATGTTTATATACATTTAACATACATTAGTATATGTATGTTAACCCCATAGTCCTAATTTACCCATCCTCCCACCTTTCATTTTGGCTAACCATTAGTTTATTTGATAAGTCTGTGAGTGTCTTTTTCTGTGGAAATATGTTCATTGGTAGCAATCTTAGGATAACATGTATAAATGATATCATAGGCTGTTTGTCATACCCTTTTCACTTACTTAACCTTATATGATTATTTCAAGGCTCAGCTGTAGTCCAGAAAACGGCATTGTTCATTTTTTTCCCGAGCTTACTATTCCATTCTGTCCATATACCACTTCTTCTTTTTCCATTCATATGTTTATGGACCTTTTTTTTTGCTTTCATGTCTTGGCTATTTCAATATTACTGCAGTGCACATTTGCCTGCCTCTGTCTTTCCGATCCTGGTGGTCTTCGTTTATAGGCTCAAAGGTGCCCTGCCGCATCATATGGTAGCTCAATTTTTACCTTGTAAAGCAGCTCCATTCAGTTCTTGTTAGTGCTTTTACCACTTTACATCCCACTAGCAGCTAGTAGGTATGAGTTGTCTAAAACCCATTCAGCATTTATAGTTTGTAGACTTTTTGCTAATGGCCATTTGACTGGTGTGAGCTGAAACCTTTTTGGAGGTTGGAAACGCATGTGGCTAATAATTCCTTATACTGAGCTTTAACCATATCCTTTTTCTTCGTTTCCTTTTTTTGTTAAAGAGTAGGTACAACTTCCCTCCTCTCTTGACTTCTTGAAAAATTTCTCATGTGTTGAATTTTCCTGCCTATTCCCTACCCCAGGGCATTTTTTGAGGGCAGGTGTCATTTAGAGCCCTGCATTCCTTGGGACTATTAAGCAACCATTAGCAGTGGGTTTAAAGCTGCTCTTGTGCGAAACAGCCACAAGGCGGCAGCATTATTACGTTCTCAACTCTTGTTACTTGGGCAAAAGAGTCTTCCTGGAGGTAGGGTTCCGAGGTTGTAAATTAGAGTGGAATGTGCAGGGACAAGCCCCCAGAAGTTTATGTCTCCTTACTTATGTTTGTTTTTTAAATTTAGTTTCTATTTCTTATCGGAGTAAATTTGATTAGAGTGTGTTGATTGTCTGGCTGTACAGAATCTGCTCAATGATTCATACTTATGTCTGTTCACCTTTGGACCCTGTTACCATGTATGTGATTACAGAATGTATATTTTAAAGGTATTGGTGATTATATAATTCATATAATTTATCTGTTATATGTTTATATACATTTAACATACATTAGTATGTGTATATTAACCCCATAGTCCTAATTTACCCATCCTCCCACCTTTCCTTTTGGCTAACCATTAGTTTACTTGATAAGTCTGTGAGTGTCTTTTTCTGTGGAAATATGTTCTTTGGTAGCAATCTTAGGATAACATGTATAAATGATATCATAGGATATTTGTCATACCCTTTTGACTTACTTAACCTTATATGATTATTTGTAGGCTCAACTGTAGTCGTGAAAACGGCATTGTTCCTTTTTTTCCCGAGGCTACTATTCCATTTGGTACGTATACCACTTCATCTTTGTCCATTCATTTGTTTATGGACCTTTTTTTTGCTTCCATGTCTTGGCTATTTCAATATTGTTGCAGTGCATATTTGCCTGCATCTGTCTGTCCGATTTTGGTGGTTTTATATTATAGGCCCAAAAGGTGCCCTGCCGCATCATATGTTAACTCAATTTTTACCTTTTCAAGCAGCTCCATTCAGTTTTCGTTAGTGCTCTTACCACTTTACATCCCACCGGCACCAAGAAGGTACACAGTTCTCTAAAACCCCTTCAGCATTTATAGTTTGTAGACTTTTTGCTGCTGGTCATGACTGGTGTGAGCTGAAACCTTATTGAATTTGAATTTGCATATGGCTAATAATTTCCTTTACTGAGCTTTAGGCATGCCCTTTTTTTCTTTTCCTTTTTTTTTAAAGAGTGAGTACAACCTCCCTCCTCTTATTGACTTCTTGAAAAATTTCTCATGTGTTGAATTTTCTTGCCTATTCCCTACCCCAGGGCATTTTTTGAGGGCCTGTGTCATTTACAGCCCTGCAGTCCTTGTGAGTCTATAAGCAACCATTGGCACTGGGTTTAAAGCTGCTGTTGTGGGAAATAGCCACAAGGCAGCAGCATTATTACGTTCTCAACACTTGTTACTAGGGCAGCAGAGTCTTCCTGGAGGTAGTGTTCCGAGGTTGTAAACTAGAGTGGAATGTGCTGGGACAAGCCCCCAGAAGTTTATATCTCCTTACTTATGTTTGTTTTTTAAATTTATTTTCTACTTCTTATCGGAGTAAATTTGATTAGAGTGTTTTGATTGTCTGGCTGTACAGAATCTGCTCAATGATTCATACATATGTCTGTTCATCTTCGGAACCTGTTACCATGTATGTGATTACAGAATGTATATTTTGAAGGGATTGGTGATTATATAATTCATATCATTTATATGTTATATGTTTATGTACATTTAACTTACATTAGTATATTCATGTTAACCCCATAGTCCTAATTTACCCATCCCCCCACCTTTCATTTTGGCTAACCATTAGTTTATTTGATAAGTCTGTGAGTGTCTTTTTCTGTGGAAATATGTTCATTGGTAGCAATCTTAGGATAACATGTATAAATGATATCATAGGACATTTGTCATACCCTTTTGACTTACTTATCGTTATATGATTATTTCTAGGCTCAACTGTAGTCCTGCAAACGGCATTGTTCATTTTTTTCCCGAGGCTACTATTCCATTCTGTCCATATACCACTTCTTCTTTTTCCCGTCATCTGTTTATGGACCTTTTTTTGCTTCCATGTCTTGGCTCTTTCAATATTGCTGCAGTGCACATTTGCCTGCCTCTGTCTTTCCGATTCTGGTGGTCTTAGGTTATAGGCCCAAAAGGTGCCCTGCCGCATCATATGGTAGCTCAATTTTTACCTTTTCAAGCACAGCTCCATTCAGTTTGCGTTAGTGCTGTTGCCACTTTACATCCCACCAGCAGCCAGAAGGTACACAGTTCTCTAAAACCCCCTCAGCATTTATCGTTTGTAGACTTTTTGCTGATGGTTATGACTGGTGTGAACTGAAACCTTTTTGAATTTGAATTTGCTTGTGGCTTATAATTCCTTATACTGAGCTTTAGGCATGTCCTTTTTTTTCTTTCCCTTTTTTTTTAAAGAGTGAGTACAACTTCCCTCCTCTTATTGACTTCTTGAAAAATTTCTCATATGTTGAATTTTCTTGCCTATTGCCTACGCCAGGGCATGTTTTGAGGGCCTGTGTCATTTAGAGCCCTGCAGTCCTTGTGACTATATAAGCAACCATTGGCACTGGGTTTAAAGCTGCTGTTGTGGGAAACAGCCACAAGGCGGCAGCATTATTACGTTCTCAACTCTTGTTACTAGGGCAACTGAGTCTTCCTGGAGGCAGTTTTCCAAGGTTGTAAATTAGAGTGGAATGTGCTGGGACAAGCCCCAGAAGTTTATGTCTCCTTACTTATGTTTGTTTTTTAAACTTAATTTATACTTCTTCTCGGAGTAAATTTGATTAGAGTGTTTTGATTGTCTGGCTGTACAGAATCTGCTCAATGATTCATACATATGTCTGTTCATCTTCGGATCCTGTTACCATGTATGTGATCACAAAATATATATTTTCAAGGTATTGGTGATTATATAATTCATATAGTTTATCTGTTATATGTTTATATACATTTAACATACATTAGTATATGTATGTTAACCCCATAGTCCTAATTTACCCATCCTCCCACCTTTCATTTTGGCTAACCATTAGTTTCTTTGGTAAGTCTGTGAGTGTGTTTTTCTGTGGAAATATGTTCATTGGTAGCAATCTTAGGATAACATGTATAAATGATATCATAGGATGTTTGTCATACCCTTTTCACTTACTTAACCTTATATGATTATTTCTAGGCTCAACTGTAGTCCTGAAAACGGCATTGTTCATTTTTTTCGCGAGGCTACTATTACATTTGGTACGTATACCACTTCGTCTTTGTCCATTCATCTGTTTATGGACCTATTTTCTGCTTCCATGTCTTGGCTATTTCAATATTGCTGCAGTGCACATTGGCCTGCCTGTGTTTTTCAGATTCTGGTGGTCTTAGGTTATAGGCCCAAAAGGTGCCATGCCGCATCATATGGTAGCTCAATTTTTACCTTTTCAAGCATCTCCATTCAGTTTGCATTAGTGTTGTTACCACGTTACATCCCAGCAGCAGCTTGAAGGTACACAGTTCTCTAAAACCCCTTCAGCATTTATCGTTTGTAGACTTTTTGCTGATGGTTATGACTGGTGTGAGCTGAAACCTTTTTGAATTTGAATTTGCATGTGGCTAATAATTCCTTATACTGAGCTTTAGGCATGTCCTTTTTTTGTTTTCCTTTTTTTTAAAGAGTGAGTACAACTTCCCTCCTCTTATTGACTTCTTGAAAAATTTCTCATGTGTTGAATTTTCTTGCCTATTCCCTACCCCAGGGCATTTCTTGAGGGCCTGTGTCATTTACAGCCCTGCAGTCCTTGTGACTATGTAGGCAACCATTGGCACTGGGTTTAAAGCTGCTGCTGTGGGAAACAGCCACATGGCGACAGCATTATTACGTCCTCAACTCTTGTTAATGGGGCAAAAGACTCTTCCTGGAGGTAGTGTTCCAAGGTTGGAAATTAGAGTGGAATGTGCTGGGACAAGCCCCCAGAAGTTTATCTCTCCTTACTTATGTTTGTTTTTTAAATATAATTTCTATTTCTTATCGGAGTAAATCTGATTAGAGTGTTTTGATTTTCTGGCTGTACAGAATCTGCTCATTGATTCATATTTATGTTTCTTCATCTTCGGATCCTGTTACCATGTATGTGATTACAGAATATATATTTTAAAGGTATTCGTGATTATATAATTCATATACTTTATATGTTATATGTTTATATACATTTAACATACATTAGTATATGTATGTTAACCCCATAGTCCTAATTTACCCATCCTCCCACCTTTCATTTTGGCTAACCATTAGTTTATTTGATCAGTCTGTGAGTGTCTTTTTCTGTGGAAATATGTTCATTGGTAGCAATCTTAGGATAACATGGATAAATGATATCATAGGCTGTTTGTCATACCCTTTTCACTTACTTAACCTTATATGATTATTTCAAGGCTCAGCTGTAGTCCAGAAAACGGCATTGTTCATTTTTTTCCCGAGCTTACTATTCCATTCTGTCCATATACCACTTCTTCTTTTTCCATTCATATGTTTATGGACCTTTTTTTTTGCTTTCATGTCTTGGCTATTTCAATATTACTGCAGTGCACATTTGCCTGCCTCTGTCTTTCCGATCCTGGTGGTCTTCCTTTATAGGCTCAAAGGTGCCCTGCCGCATCATATGGTAGCTCAATTTTTACCTTGTAAAGCAGCTCCATTCAGTTCTTGTTAGTGCTTTTACCACTTTACATCCCACCAGCAGCTAGTAGGTATGAGTTGTCTAAAACCCATTCAGCATTTATAGTTTGTAGACTTTTTGCTAATGGCCATTTGACTGGTGTGAGCTGAAACCTTTTTGGAGGTTGGAAACGCATGTGGCTAATAATTCCTTATACTGAGCTTTAACCATATCCTTTTTCTTCGTTTCCTTTTTTTGTTAAAGAGTAGGTACAACTTCCCTCCTCTCTTGACTTCTTGAAAAATTTCTCATGTGTTGAATTTTCCTGCCTATTCCCTACCCCAGGGCATTTTTTGAGGGCAGGTGTCATTTAGAGCCCTGCATTCCTTGGGACTATTAAGCAAGCATTAGCAGTGGGTTTAAAGCTGCTCTTGTGCGAAACAGCCACAAGGCGGCAGCATTATTACGTTCTCAACTCTTGTTACTTGGGCAAAAGAGTCTTCCTGGAGGTAGGGTTCCGAGGTTGTAAATTAGAGTGGAATGTCCAGGGACAAGCCCCCAGAAGTTTATGTCTCCTTACTTATGTTTGTTTTTTAAATTTAGTTTCTATTTCTTATCGGAGTAAATTTGATTAGAGTGTGTTGATTGTCTGGCTGTACAGAATCTGCTCAATGATTCATACTTATGTCTGTTCACCTTTGGACCCTGTTACCATGTATGTGATTACAGAATGTATATTTTAAAGGTATTGGTGATTATATAATTCATATAATTTATCTGTTATATGTTTATATACATTTAACATACATTAGTATATGTATATTAACCCCATAGTCCTAATTTACCCATCCTCCCACCTTTCCTTTTGGCTAACCATTAGTTTACTTGATAAGTCTGTGAGTGTCTTTTTCTGTGGAAATATGTTCTTTGGTAGCAATCTTAGGATAACATGTATAAATGATATCATAGGATATTTGTCATACCCTTTTGACTTACTTAACCTTATATGATTATTTGTAGGCTCAACTGTAGTCGTGAAAACGGCATTGTTCCTTTTTTTCCCGAGGCTACTATTCCATTTGGTACGTATACCACTTCATCTTTGTCCATTCATTTGTTTATGGACCTTTTTTTTGCTTCCATGTCTTGGCTATTTCAATATTGTTGCAGTGCATATTTGCCTGCATCTGTCTTTCCGATTTTGGTGGTTTTATATTATAGGCCCAAAAGGTGCCCTGCCGCATCATATGTTAACTCAATTTTTACCTTTTCAAGCAGCTCCATTCAGTTTTCGTTAGTGCTCTTACCACTTTACATCCCACCGGCACCAAGAAGGTACACAGTTCTCTAAAACCCCTTCAGCATTTATAGTTTGTAGACTTTTTGCTGCTGGTCATGACTGGTGTGAGCTGAAACCTTATTGAATTTGAATTTGCATATGGCTAATAATTTCCTTTACTGAGCTTTAGGCATGCCCTTTTTTTCTTTTCCTTTATTTTTAAAGAGTGAGTACAACCTCCCTCCTCTTATTGACTTCTTGAAAAATTTCTCATGTGTTGAATTTTCTTGCCTATTCCCTACCCCAGGGCATTTTTTGAGGGCCTGTGTCATTTACAGCCCTGCAGTCCTTGTGCGTCTATAAGCAACCATTGGCACTGGGTTTAAAGCTGCTGTTGTGGGAAATAGCCACAAGGCAGCAGCATTATTACGTTCTCAACACTTGTTACTAGGGCAGCAGAGTCTTCCTGGAGGTAGTGTTCCGAGGTTGTAAACTAGAGTGGAATGTGCTGGGACAAGCCCCCAGAAGTTTATATCTCCTTACTTATGTTTGTTTTTTAAATTTATTTTCTACTTCTTATCGGAGTAAATTTGATTAGAGTGTTTTGATTGTCTGGCTGTACAGAATCTGCTCAATGATTCATACATTTGTCTGTTCATCTTCGGAACCTGTTACCATGTATGTGATTACAGAATGTATATTTTGAAGGGATTGGTGATTATATAATTCATATCATTTATATGTTATATGTTTATGTACATTTAACTTACATTAGTATATTCATGTTAACCCCATAGTCCTAATTTACCCATCCCCCCACCTTTCATTTTGGCTAACCATTAGTTTATTTGATAAGTCTGTGAGTGTCTTTTTCTGTGGAAATATGTTCATTGGTAGCAATCTTAGGATAACATGTATAAATGATATCATAGGACATTTGTCATACCCTTTTGACTTACTTATCGTTATATGATTATTTCTAGGCTCAACTGTAGTCCTGCAAACGGCATTGTTCATTTTTTTCCCGAGGCTACTATTCCATTCTGTCCATATACCACTTCTTCTTTTTCCCGTCATCTGTTTATGGACCTTTTTTTGCTTCCATGTCTTGGCTCTTTCAATACTGCTGCAGTGCACATTTGCCTGCCTCTGTCTTTCCGATTCTGGTGGTCTTAGGTTATAGGCCCAAAAGGTGCCCTGCCGCATCATATGGTAGCTCAATTTTTACCTTTTCAAGCACAGCTCCATTCAGTTTGCGTTAGTGCTGTTGCCACTTTACATCCCACCAGCAGCCAGAAGGTACACAGTTCTCTAAAACCCCCTCAGCATTTATCGTTTGTAGACTTTTTGCTGATGGTTATGACTGGTGTGAACTGAAACCTTTTTGAATTTGAATTTGCTTGTGGCTTATAATTCCTTATACTGAGCTTTAGGCATGTCCTTTTTTTTCTTTTCCTTTTTTTTTAAAGAGTGAGTACAACTTCCCTCCTCTTATTGACTTCTTGAAAAATTTCTCATATGTTGAATTTTCTTGCCTATTGCCTACGCCAGGGCATGTTTTGAGGGCCTGTGTCATTTAGAGCCCTGCAATCCTTGTGACTATATAAGCAACCATTGGCACTGGGTTTAAAGCTGCTGTTGTGGGAAACAGCCACAAGGCGGCAGCATTATTACGTTCTCAACTCTTGTTACTAGGGCAACTGAGTCTTCCTGGAGGCAGTTTTCCAAGGTTGTAAATTAGAGTGGAATGTGCTGGGACAAGCCCCAGAAGTTTATGTCTCCTTACTTATGTTTGTTTTTTAAACTTAATTTATACTTCTTGTCGGAGTAAATTTGATTAGAGTGTTTTGATTGTCTGGCTGTACAGAATCTGCTCAATGATTCATACATATGTCTGTTCATCTTCGGATCCTGTTACCATGTATGTGATCACAAAATATATATTTTCAAGGTATTGGTGATTATATAATTCATATAGTTTATCTGTTATATGTTTATATACATTTAACATACATTAGTATATGTATGTTAACCCCATAGTCCTAATTTACCCATCCTCCCACCTTTCATTTTGACTAACCATTAGTTTCTTTGGTAAGTCTGTGAGTGTGTTTTTCTGTGGAAATATGTTCATTGGTAGCAATCTTAGGATAACATGTATAAATGATATCATAGGATGTTTGTCATACCCTTTTCACTTACTTAACCTTATATGATTATTTCTAGGCTCAACTGTAGTCCTGAAAACGGCATTGTTCATTTTTTTCGCGAGGCTACTATTACATTTGGTACGTATACCACTTCGTCTTTGTCCATTCATCTGTTTATGGACCTATTTTCTGCTTCCATGTCTTGGCTATTTCAATATTGCTGCAGTGCACATTTGCCTGCCTGTGTTTTTCAGATTCTGGTGGTCTTAGGTTATAGGCCCAAAAGGTGCCATGCCGCATTATATGGTAGCTCAATTTTTACCTTTTCAAGCAGCTCCATTCAGTTTTCGTTAGTGCTGTTACCACTTTACATCCCTCCAGCAGCTAGGAGGTATGAGTTGGCTAAAACCCATTCAGCATTTATAGTTTGTAGACTTTTTGCTGATGGCCATTTGACTGGTGTCAGCTGAATCCTTTTTGGAGGTTGGATACGCATTTGGCTAATAATTCCTTATACTGAGCTTTAGGCATATCCTTTTTCTTCTTTTCCTTTTTTTGTTAAAGTGTGAGTACAACTTCCCTCTTCATATTGACTACTTGAAAAATTTCTCATGTGTTGAATTATCTTTCCTATTCCCTACCCCAGTGCATTTTTGAGGGCAGGTGTCATTTAGAGCCCTGCAGTCCTTGTGACTATTAAGCAACCATTAGCACTGGGCTTAAAGCTGCTGCTGTGGGAAACAGCCACAAGGCGGCAGCATAATTACGTTCTCAACTCTTGTTACTAGGGCAGAAGAGTCTTCCTCGAGGTAGTGTTCCGAGGTTGTGAATTAGAGTGGGATGTGCTGGGACAAGCCCCCAGAAGTTTATGTCTCCTTACCTATGTTTGTTTTTAAATTTAATTTCTATTTCTTATCGGAGTAAATTTGATTAGAGTGTTTTGATGGTCTGGCTGTACAGAATCTGCTCAATGATTCCTACTAATGTCTGTTCATCTTCAGATCCTGTTACCATGTATGTGATAACAGAATGTATATTTTAAAGGTATTGGTGATTATATAATTTATACAGTTTATATGTTATATGTTTATATACATTTAACATATATTAGTATATGTATGTTAACCCCATAGTCCTAATTTACCAATCCTCCCACCTTTCATTTTGGCTAGCCATTAGTTTATTTCATAAGTCTGTTAGTGTCTTTTTCTGTGGAAATATGTTCATTGGTAGCAATCTTAGGATAACATGTATAAATGATATCATAGGATATTTGTCATACCCTTTTGACTTACTTAACCTTATATGATTATTTCTAGGCTCAACTGTAGTCCTTAAAACTGCATTGTTCATTTTTTTCCCGAGGCTACTATTCCATTCTTTCCGTATACCACTTCTTCTTTTTCCATTCACCTGTTTATGGACCTTTTCTTTGCTTCCATGTCTTGGCTATTTCATTATTGCTGCAGTGCACATTTGCCTGCCTCTGTGTTTCTGATTCTGGTGGTCTTAGGTTATAGGCCCAAAGGTGCCATGCCGCATCATATGGTAGCTCAATTTTTACCTTTTCAAGCAGCTCCATTCAGTTTGCGTTAGTGCTGTTACGACTTTACATCCCACCAGCAGCTAGAAGGTACACAGTTCTCTAAAACCCCTTCAGCATTTATAGGTTGTAGACTTTTTGCTGATGGTCATGACTGGTGTGAGCTGAAACCTTTCTGAATTTGAATTTGCATGTGGCTAATAATTCCTTATACTGAGCTTTAGGCATGTCCTTTTTTCGTTTTCCTTTTTTTTAAAGAGTGAGTACAACTTCCCTCCTCTTATTGACTTCTTGAAAAATTTCTCATGTGTTGAATTTTCTTGCCTATTCCCTACCCCAGGGCATGTTTTGTGGGCCTGTGTCATTTACAGCCCTGCAGTCCTTGTGACTATATAACCAACCATTGGCACTGGGTTTAAAGCTGCTGTTGTGGGAAAGAGCCACAAGACGGCAGCATTATTACATTCTCAACTCTTGTTATTAGGGCAACAGAGTCTTCCTGGAGATAGTGTTCCCAGGTTGTAAATTAGAGAGGAATGTCCTGGGACAAGCCCCCAGAAGTTTATGTCTCCTTACTTATGTTTGTTTTTTAAATTTAATTTCTATTTCTTATCGGAGTAAATTTGATTAGAGTGTTTTGATTGTCTGGCTGTACAGAATCTGCTCAATGATTCATACATACGTCTGTTCATCTTCGGATACTGTTACCATGTATGTGATCACAAAATGTATATTTTGAAGGTATTGGTGATGATATAATTCATGTAATTTATATGTTATATGTTTATATACATTTAACATACATTAGTATATGTATGTTATCCCCATAGTCCTAATTTACCCATCCCCCCACCTTTAATTTTGGCTAACCATTAGTTTATTTGATAAGTCTGTGAGTGTCTTTTTCTGTGGAAATATGTTCATTGGTAGCAATCTTAGGATAACATGTATCAATGATATCATAGGACATTTGTCATACCCTTTTGACTTACTTATCGTTATATGATTAGTTCTAGGCTCAACTGTAGTCCTGAAAACGGCATTGTTCATTTTTTTCCCGAGGCTACTATTCCATTCTGTCCATGTACCACTTCTTCTTTTTCCCATCATCTGTTTATGGACATTTTTTTGCTTCCATCTCTTGGCTCTTTCAATATTGCTACACTGCACATTTGCCTGCCTCTGTCTTTCCGATTCTGGTGGTCTTAGGTTATAGGCCCAAAAGGTCCCCTGCCGCATCATATGGTAGCTCAATTTTTACCTTTTCAAGCAGCTCCATTCAGTTTGAGTTAGTGCTGTTGCCACTTTACATCCCACCAGCAGCCAGAAGGTACACAGTTCTCTAAAACCCCCTCAGCATTTATCGTTTGTAGACTTTTTGCTGATGGTTGTGACTGGTGTGAACTGAAACCTTTTTGAATTTGAATTTGCTTGTGGCTTATAATTCCTTATACTGAGGTTTAGGCATGTCCTTTTTTTTTCTTTTCCTTTTTTTTTAAAGAGTGAGTACAACTTCCCTCCTCTTATTGACTTCTTGAAAAATTTCTCATATGTTGAATTTTCTTGCCTATTGCCTACGCCAGGGCATGTTTTGAGGGCCTGTGTCATTTAGAGCCCTGCAGTCCTTGTGACTATATAAGCAACCATTGGCACTGGGTTTAAAGCTGCTGTTGTGGGAAACAGCCACAAGGCGGCAGCATTATTACGTTCTCAACTCTTGTTACTAGGGCAACTGAGTCTTCCTGGAGGCAGTTTTCCGAGGTTGAAAATTAGAGTGGAATGTGCTGGGACAAGCCCCAGAAGTTTATGTCTCCTTACTTATGTTTGTTTTTTAAACTTAATTTATATTTCTTGTCGGAGTAAATTTGATTAGAGTGTTTTGATTGTCTGGCTGTACAGAATCTGCTCAATGATTCATGCATATGTCTGTTCATCTTCGGATCCTGTTACCATGTATGTGATCACAAAATATATATTTTCAAGGTAATGGTGATTATATAATTCATATAGTTTATCTGTTATATGTTTATATACATTTAACATACATTAGTATATGTATGTTAACCCCATAGTCCTAATTTACCCATCCTCCCACCTTTCATTTTGGCTAACCATTAGTTTCTTTGGTAAGTCTGTGAGTGTGTTTTTCTGTGGAAATATGTTCATTGGTAGCAATCTTAGGATAACATGTATAAATGATATCATAGGATGTTTGTCATACCCTTTTCACTTACTTAACCTTATATGATTATTTCTAGGCTCAACTGTAGTCCTGAAAACGGCATTGTTCATTTTTTTCGCGAGGCTACTATTACATTTGGTACGTATACCACTTCGTCTTTGTCCATTCATCTGTTTATGGACCTATTTTCTGCTTCCATGTCTTGGCTATTTCAATATTGCTGCAGTGCACATTGGCCTGCCTGTGTTTTTCAGATTCTGGTGGTCTTAGGTTATAGGCCCAAAAGGTGCCATGCCGCATCATATGGTAGCTCAATTTTTACCTTTTCAAGCATCTCCATTCAGTTTGCATTAGTGTTGTTACCACGTTACATCCCAGCAGCAGCTTGAAGGTACACAGTTCTCTAAAACCCCTTCAGCATTTATCGTTTGTAGACTTTTTGCTGATGGTTATGACTGGTGTGAGCTGAAACCTTTTTGAATTTGAATTTGCATGTGGCTAATAATTCCTTATACTGAGCTTTAGGCATGTCCTTTTTTTGTTTTCCTTTTTTTTAAAGAGTGAGTACAACTTCCCTCCTCTTATTGACTTCTTGAAAAATTTCTCATGTGTTGAATTTTCTTGCCTATTCCCTACCCCAGGGCATTTCTTGAGGGCCTGTGTCATTTACAGCCCTGCAGTCCTTGTGACTATGTAGGCAACCATTGGCACTGGGTTTAAAGCTGCTGCTGTGGGAAACAGCCACATGGCGGCAGCATTATTACGTCCTCAACTCTTGTTAATGGGGCAAAAGACTCTTCCTGGAGGTAGTGTTCCAAGGTTGGAAATTAGAGTGGAATGTGCTGGGACAAGCCCCCAGAAGTTTATCTCTCCTTACTTATGTTTGTTTTTTAAATTTAATTTCTATTTCTTATCGGAGTAAATCTGATTAGAGTGTTTTGATTTTCTGGCTGTACAGAATCTGCTCATTGATTCATATTTATGTTTCTTCATCTTCGGATCCTGTTATCATGTATGTGATTACAGAATATATATTTTAAAGGTATTCGTGATTATATAATTCATATACTTTATATGTTATATGTTTATATACATTTAACATACATTAGTATATGTATGTTAACCCCATAGTCCTAATTTACCCATCCTCCCACCTTTCATTTTGGCTAACCATTAGTTTACTTGATAAGTCTGTGAGTGTCTTTTTCTGTGGAAATATGTTCATTGGTAGCAATTTTACGATAACATATATAAATGATATCATAGGATATTTGTCATACCCTTTTCACTTACTTAACGTTATATGATTATTTCTAGGCTCAACTGTAGTCCTGAAAACGGCATTGTTCATTTTTTTCACGAGCCTACTATTCCATTCTGTCCATATACCACTTCGTCTTTGTCCATACATCTGTTTATGGACCTTTTTTTTTCCTTCCATGTCTTGGCTATTTCAATGTTGCTGCAGTGCACATTTGCCTGCCTCTGTCTTTCCGATTCTGGTGGTCTTAGGTTATAGGCCCAAAAGGTGCCCTGCCGCATCATATGGTAGCTCAATTTTTACCTTTTCAAGCAGCTCCATTCAGTTTGCGTTAGTGCTGTTGCCACTTTACATCCCACCAGCAACTAGAAGGTACACAGTTCTCTAAAACCCCTTCAGCATTTATAGTTTGTAGACTTTTTGCTGATGGTCATGACTCTTGTGAGCTTAAACCTTTTTGAATTTGAATATGTATGTGGCTAATAATTCCTTATACTGAGCTTTAGGCATGTCCTTTTTTTTGTTTTCCTTTTTTTTAAAGAGTGAGTACAACTTCCCTCCTCTTATTGACTTCTTGAAAAATTTCTCATGTGTTGAATTTTCTTGCCTATTCCCTACCCCAGGGCATGTTTTGTGGGCCTGTGTCATTTACAGCCCTGCAGTCCTTGTGACTATATAACCAACCATTGGCACTGGGTTTAAAGCTGCTGTTGTGGGAAAGAGCCACAAGACGGCAGCATTATTACATTCTCAACTCTTGTTATTAGGGCAACAGAGTCTTCCTGGAGGTAGTGTTCCCAGGTTGTAAATTAGAGAGGAATGTCCTGGGACAAGCCCCCAGAAGTTTATGTCTCCTTACTTATGTTTGTTTTTTAAATTTAATTTCTATTTCTTATCGGAGTAAATTTGATTAGAGTGTTTTGATTGTCTGGCTGTACAGAATCTGCTCAATGATTCATACATACGTCTGTTCATCTTCGGATACTGTTACCATGTATGTGATCACAAAATGTATATTTTGAAGGTATTGGTGATGATATAATTCATGTAATTTATATGTTATATGTTTATATACATTTAACATACATTAGTATATGTATGTTAACCCCATAGTCCTAATTTACCCATCCTCCCACCTTTCATTTTGGCTAACCATTAGTTTATTTGATAAGTCTGTGAGTGTCTTTTTCTGTGGAAATATGTTCATTGGTAGCAATCTTAGGATAACATGTATAAATGATATCATAGGCTGTTTGTCATACCCTTTTCACTTACTTAACCTTATATGATTATTTCAAGGCTCAGCTGTAGTCCAGAAAACGGCATTGTTCATTTTTTTCCCGAGCTTACTATTCCATTCTGTCCATATACCACTTCTTCTTTTTCCATTCATATGTTTATGGACCTTTTTTTTTGCTTTCATGTCTTGGCTATTTCAATATTACTGCAGTGCACATTTGCCTGCCTCTGTCTTTCCGATCCTGGTGGTCTTCGTTTATAGGCTCAAAGGTGCCCTGCCGCATCATATGGTAGCTCAATTTTTACCTTGTAAAGCAGCTCCATTCCGTTCTTGTTAGTGCTTTTACCACTTTACATCCCACCGGCAGCTAGTAGGTATGAGTTGTCTAAAACCCATTCAGCATTTATAGTTTGTAGACTTTTTGCTAATGGCCATTTGACTGGTGTGAGCTGAAACCTTTTTGGAGGTTGGAAACGCATGTGGCTAATAATTCCTTATACTGAGCTTTAACCATATCCTTTTTCTTCGTTTCCTTTTTTTGTTAAAGAGTAGGTACAACTTCCCTCCTCTCTTGACTTCTTGAAAAATTTCTCATGTGTTGAATTTTCCTGCCTATTCCCTACCCCAGGGCATTTTTTGAGGGCAGGTGTCATTTAGAGCCCTGCATTCCTTGGGACTATTAAGCAACCATTAGCAGTGGGTTTAAAGCTGCTCTTGTGCGAAACAGCCACAAGGCGGCAGCATTATTACGTTCTCAACTCTTGTTACTTGGGCAAAAGAGTCTTCCTGGAGGTAGGGTTCCGAGGTTGTAAATTAGAGTGGAATGTGCAGGGACAAGCCCCCAGAAGTTTATGTCTCCTTACTTATGTTTGTTTTTTAAATTTAGTTTCTATTTCTTATCGGAGTAAATTTGATTAGAGTGTGTTGATTGTCTGGCTGTACAGAATCTGCTCAATGATTCATACTTATGTCTGTTCACCTTTGGACCCTGTTACCATGTATGTGATTACAGAATGTATATTTTAAAGGTATTGGTGATTATATAATTCATATAATTTATCTGTTATATGTTTATATACATTTAACATACATTAGTATATGTATATTAACCCCATAGTCCTAATTTACCCATCCTCCCACCTTTCCTTTTGGCTAACCATTAGTTTACTTGATAAGTCTGTGAGTGTCTTTTTCTGTGGAAATATGTTCTTTGGTAGCAATCTTAGGATAACATGTATAAATGATATCATAGGATATTTGTCATACCCTTTTGACTTACTTAACCTTATATGATTATTTGTAGGCTCAACTGTAGTCGTGAAAACGGCATTGTTCCTTTTTTTCCCGAGGCTACTATTCCATTTGGTACGTATACCACTTCATCTTTGTCCATTCATTTGTTTATGGACCTTTCTTTGCTTCCATGTCTTGGCTATTTCAATATTGTTGCAGTGCATATTTGCCTGCCTCTGTCTTTCCGATTCTGGTGGTCTTAGGTTATAGGCCCAAAAGGTGCCCTGCCGCATCATATGGTAGCTCAATTTTTACCTTTTCAAGCACAGCTCCATTCAGTTTGCGTTAGTGCTGTTGCCACTTTACATCCCACCAGCAGCCAGAAGGTACACAGTTCTCTAAAACCCCCTCAGCATTTATCGTTTGTAGACTTTTTGCTGATGGTTATGACTGGTGTGAACTGAAACCTTTTTGAATTTGAATTTGCTTGTGGCTTATAATTCCTTATACTGAGCTTTAGGCATGTCCTTTTTTTTCTTTTCCTTTTTTTTTAAAGAGTGAGTACAACTTCCCTCCTCTTATTGACTTCTTGAAAAATTTCTCATATGTTGAATTTTCTTGCCTATTGCCTACGCCAGGGCATGTTTTGAGGGCCTGTGTCATTTAGAGCCCTGCAGTCCTTGTGACTATATAAGCAACCATTGGCACTGGGTTTAAAGCTGCTGTTGTGGGAAACAGCCACAAGGCGGCAGCATTATTACGTTCTCAACTCTTGTTACTAGGGCAACTGAGTCTTCCTGGAGGCAGTTTTCCAAGGTTGTAAATTAGAGTGGAATGTGCTGGGACAAGCCCCAGAAGTTTATGTCTCCTTACTTATATTTGTTTTTTAAACTTAATTTATACTTCTTGTCGGAGTAAATTTGATTAGAGTGTTTTGATTGTCTGGCTGTACAGAATCTGCTCAATGATTCATACATATGTCTGTTCATCTTCGGATCCTGTTACCATGTATGTGATCACAAAATATATATTTTCAAGGTATTGGTGATTATATAATTCATATAGTTTATCTGTTATATGTTTATATACATTTAACATACATTAGTATATGTATGTTAACCCCATAGTCCTAATTTACCCATCCTCCCACCTTTCATTTTGGCTAACCATTAGTTTCTTTGGTAAGTCTGTGAGTGTGTTTTTCTGTGGAAATATGTTCATTGGTAGCAATCTTAGGATAACATGTATAAATGATATCATAGGATGTTTGTCATACCCTTTTCACTTACTTAACCTTATATGATTATTTCTAGGCTCAACTGTAGTCCTGAAAACGGCATTGTTCATTTTTTTCGCGAGGCTACTATTACATTTGGTACGTATACCACTTCGTCTTTGTCCATTCATCTGTTTATGGACCTATTTTCTGCTTCCATGTCTTGGCTATTTCAATATTGCTGCAGTGCACATTGGCCTGCCTGTGTTTTTCAGATTCTGGTGGTCTTAGGTTATAGGCCCAAAAGGTGCCATGCCGCATCATATGGTAGCTCAATTTTTACCTTTTCAAGCATCTCCATTCAGTTTGCATTAGTGTTGTTACCACGTTACATCCCAGCAGCAGCTTGAAGGTACACAGTTCTCTAAAACCCCTTCAGCATTTATCGTTTGTAGACTTTTTGCTGATGGTTATGACTGGTGTGAGCTGAAACCTTTTTGAATTTGAATTTGCATGTGGCTAATAATTCCTTATACTGAGCTTTAGGCATGTCCTTTTTTTGTTTTCCTTTTTTTTAAAGAGTGAGTACAACTTCCCTCCTCTTATTGACTTCTTGAAAAATTTCTCATGTGTTGAATTTTCTTGCCTATTCCCTACCCCAGGGCATTTCTTGAGGGCCTGTGTCATTTACAGCCCTGCAGTCCTTGTGACTATGTAGGCAACCATTGGCAGTGGGTTTAAAGCTGCTGCTGTGGGAAACAGCCACATGGCGGCAGCATTATTACGTCCTCAACTCTTGTTAATGGGGCAAAAGACTCTTCCTGGAGGTAGTGTTCCAAGGTTGGAAATTAGAGTGGAATGTGCTGGGACAAGCCCCCAGAAGTTTATCTCTCCTTACTTATGTTTGTTTTTTAAATTTAATTTCTATTTCTTATCGGAGTAAATCTGATTAGAGTGTTTTGATTTTCTGGCTGTACAGAATCTGCTCATTGATTCATATTTATGTTTCTTCATCTTCGGATCCTGTTACCATGTATGTGATTACAGAATATATATTTTAAAGGTATTCGTGATTATATAATTCATATACTTTATATGTTATATGTTTATATACATTTAACATACATTAGTATATGTATGTTAACCCCATAGTCCTAATTTACCCATCCTCCCACCTTTCATTTTGGCTAACCATTAGTTTATTTGATAAGTCTGTGAGTGTCTTTTTCTGTGGAAATATGTTCATTGGTAGCAATTTTACGATCACATATATAAATGATATCATAGGATATTTGTCATACCCTTTTCACTTACTTAACGTTATATGATTATTTCTAGGCTCAACTGTAGTCCTGAAAACGGCATTGTTCATTTTTTTCACGAGCCTACTATTCCATTCTGTCCATATACCACTTCGTCTTTGTCCATACATCTGTTTATGGACCTTTTTTTTTCCTTCCATGTCTTGGCTATTTCAATGTTGCTGCAGTGCACATTTACCTGCCTCTGTCTTTCCGATTCTGGTGGTCTTAGGTTATAGGCCCAAAAGGTGCCCTGCCGCATCATATGGTAGCTCAATTTTTACCTTTTCAAGCAGCTCCATTCAGTTTGCGTTAGTGCTGTTGCCACTTTACATCCCACCAGCAACTAGAAGGTACACAGTTCTCTAAAACCCCTTCAGCATTTATAGTTTGTAGACTTTTTGCTGATGGTCATGACTCTTGTGAGCTTAAACCTTTTTGAATTTGAATATGTATGTGGCTAATAATTCCTTATACTGAGCTTTAGACATGTCCTTTTTTTTGTTTTCCTTTTTTTTAAAGAGTGAGTACAACTTCCCTCCTCTTATTGACTTTTTCAAAAATTTCTCATGTGTTGAATTTTCTTGCCTATTCCCTACCCCAGGGCATGTTTTGTGGGCCTGTGTCATTTACAGCCCTGCAGTCCTTGTGACTATATAACCAACCATTGGCACTGGGTTTAAAGCTGCTGTTGTGGGAAAGAGCCACAAGATGGCAGCATTATTACATTCTCAACTCTTGTTATTAGGGCAACAGAGTCTTCCTGGAGGTAGTGTTCCCAGGTTGTAAATTAGAGAGGAATGTCCTGGGACAAGCCCCCAGAAGTTTATGTCTCCTTACTTATGTTTGTTTTTTTAATTTAATTTCTATTTCTTATCGGAGTAAATTTGATTAGAGTGTTTTGATTGTCTGGCTGTACAGAATCTGCTCAATGATTCATACATACGTCTGTTCATCTTCGGATACTGTTACCATGTATGTGATCACAAAATGTATATTTTGAAGGTATTGGTGATGATATAATTCATGTAATTTATATGTTATATGTTTATATACATTTAACATACATTAGTATATGTATGTTAACCCCATAGTCCTAATTTACCCATCCTCCCACCTTTCATTTTGGCTAACCATTAGTTTATTTGATAAGTCTGTGAGTGTCTTTTTCTGTGGAAATATGTTCATTGGTAGCAATCTTAGGATAACATGTATAAATGATATCATAGGCTGTTTGTCATACCCTTTTCACTTACTTAACCTTATATGATTATTTCAAGGCTCAGCTGTAGTCCAGAAAACGGCATTGTTCATTTTTTTCCCGAGCTTACTATTCCATTCTGTCCATATACCACTTCTTCTTTTTCCATTCATATGTTTATGGACCTTTTTTTTTGCTTTCATGTCTTGGCTATTTCAATATTACTGCAGTGCACATTTGCCTGCCTCTGTCTTTCCGATCCTGGTGGTCTTCGTTTATAGGCTCAAAGGTGCCCTGCCGCATCATATGGTAGCTCAATTTTTACCTTGTAAAGCAGCTCCATTCAGTTCTTGTTAGTGCTTTTACCACTTTACATCCCACCAGCAGCTAGTAGGTATGAGTTGTCTAAAACCCATTCAGCATTTATAGTTTATAGACTTTTTGCTAATGGCCATTTGACTGGTGTGAGCTGAAACCTTTTTGGAGGTTGGAAACGCATGTGGCTAATAATTCCTTATACTGAGCTTTAACCATATCCTTTTTCTTCGTTTCCTTTTTTTGTTAAAGAGTAGGTACAACTTCCCTCCTCTCTTGACTTCTTGAAAAATTTCTCATGTGTTGAATTTTCCTGCCTATTCCCTACCCCAGGGCATTTTTTGAGGGCAGGTGTCATTTAGAGCCCTGCATTCCTTGGGACTATTAAGCAACCATTAGCAGTGGGTTTAAAGCTGCTCTTGTGCGAAACAGCCACAAGGCGGCAGCATTATTACGTTCTCAACTCTTGTTACTTGGGCAAAAGAGTCTTCCTGGAGGTAGGGTTCCGAGGTTGTAAATTAGAGTGGAATGTGCAGGGACAAGCCCCCAGAAGTTTATGTCTCCTTACTTATGTTTGTTTTTTAAATTTAGTTTCTATTTCTTATCGGAGTAAATTTGATTAGAGTGTGTTGATTGTCTGGCTGTACAGAATCTGCTCAATGATTCATACTTATGTCTGTTCACCTTTGGACCCTGTTACCATGTATGTGATTACAGAATGTATATTTTAAAGGTATTGGTGATTATATAATTCATATAATTTATCTGTTATATGTTTATATACATTTAACATACATTAGTATATGTATATTAACCCCATAGTCCTAATTTACCCATCCTCCCACCTTTCCTTTTGGCTAACCATTAGTTTACTTGATAAGTCTGTGAGTGTCTTTTTCTGTGGAAATATGTTCTTTAGTAGCAATCTTAGGATAACATGTATAAATGATATCATAGGATATTTGTCATACCCTTTTGACTTACTTAACCTTATATGATTATTTGTAGGCTCAACTGTAGTCGTGAAAACGGCATTGTTCCTTTTTTTCCCGAGGCTACTATTCCATTTGGTACGTATACCACTTCATCTTTGTCCATTCATTTGTTTATGGACCTTTTTTTTGCTTCCATGTCTTGGCTATTTCAATATTGTTGCAGTGCATATTTGCCTGCATCTGTCTTTCCGATTTTGGTGGTTTTATATTATAGGCCCAAAAGGTGCCCTGCCGCATCATATGTTAACTCAATTTTTACCTTTTCAAGCAGCTCCATTCAGTTTTCGTTAGTGCTCTTACCACTTTACATCCCACCGGCACCAAGAAGGTACACAGTTCTCTAAAACCCCTTCAGCATTTATAGTTTGTAGACTTTTTGCTGCTGGTCATGACTGGTGTGAGCTGAAACCTTATTGAATTTGAATTTGCATATGGCTAATAATTTCCTTTACTGAGCTTTAGGCATGCCCTTTTTTTCTTTTCCTTTTTTTTTAAAGAGTGAGTACATCCTCCCTCCTCTTATTGACTTCTTGAAAAATTTCTCATGTGTTGAATTTTCTTGCCTATTCCCTACCCCAGGGCATTTTTTGAGGGCCTGTGTCATTTACAGCCCTGCAGTCCTTGTGAGTCTATAAGCAACCATTGGCACTGGGTTTAAAGCTGCTGTTGTGGGAAATAGCCACAAGGCAGCAGCATTATTACGTTCTCAACACTTGTTACTAGGGCAGCAGAGTCTTCCTGGAGGTAGTGTTCCGAGGTTGTAAACTAGAGTGGAATGTGCTGGGACAAGCCCCCAGAAGTTTATATCTCCTTACTTATGTTTGTTTTTTAAATTTATTTTCTACTTCTTATCGGAGTAAATTTGATTAGAGTGTTTTGATTGTCTGGCTGTACAGAATCTGCTCAATGATTCATACATATGTCTGTTCATCTTCGGAACCTGTTACCATGTATGTGATTACAGAATGTATATTTTGAAGGGATTGGTGATTATATAATTCATATCATTTATATGTTATATGTTTATGTACATTTAACTTACATTAGTATATTCATGTTAACCCCATAGTCCTAATTTACCCATCCCCCCACCTTTCATTTTGGCTAACCATTAGTTTATTTGATAAGTCTGTGAGTGTCTTTTTCTGTGGAAATATGTTCATTGGTAGCAATCTTAGGATAACATGTATAAATGATATCATAGGACATTTGTCATACCCTTTTGACTTACTTATCGTTATATGATTATTTCTAGGCTCAACTGTAGTCCTGAAAACGGCATTGTTCATTTTTTTCCCGAGGCTACTATTCCATTCTGTCCATATACCACTTCTTCTTTTTCCCGTCATCTGTTTATGGACCTTTTTTTGCTTCCATGTCTTGGCTCTTTCAATATTGCTGCAGTGCACATTTGCCTGCCTCTGTCTTTCCGATTCTGGTGGTCTTAGGTTATAGGCCCAAAAGGTGCCCTGCCGCATCATATGGTAGCTCAATTTTTACCTTTTCAAGCACAGCTCCATTCAGTTTGCGTTAGTGCTGTTGCCACTTTACATCCCACCAGCAGCCAGAAGGTACACAGTTCTCTAAAACCCCCTCAGCATTTATCGTTTGTAGACTTTTTGCTGATGGTTATGACTGGTGTGAACTGAAACCTTTTTGAATTTGAATTTGCTTGTGGCTTATAATTCCTTATACTGAGCTTTAGGCATGTCCTTTTTTTTCTTTCCCTTTTTTTTTAAAGAGTGAGTACAACTTCCCTCCTCTTATTGACTTCTTGAAAAATTTCTCATATGTTGAATTTTCTTGCCTATTGCCTACGCCAGGGCATGTTTTGAGGGCCTGTGTCATTTAGAGCCCTGCAGTCCTTGTGACTATATAAGCAACCATTGGCACTGGGTTTAAAGCTGCTGTTGTGGGAAACAGCCACAAGGCGGCAGCATTATTACGTTCTCAACTCTTGTTACTAGGGCAACTGAGTCTTCCTGGAGGCAGTTTTCCAAGGTTGTAAATTAGAGTGGAATGTGCTGGGACAAGCCCCAGAAGTTTATGTCTCCTTACTTATGTTTGTTTTTTAAACTTAATTTATACTTCTTGTCGGAGTAAATTTGATTAGAGTGTTTTGATTGTCTGGCTGTACAGAATCTGCTCAATGATTCATACATATGTCTGTTCATCTTCGGATCCTGTTACCATGTATGTGATCACAAAATATATATTTTCAAGGTATTGGTGATTATATAATTCATATAGTTTATCTGTTATATGTTTATATACATTTAACATACATTAGTATATGTATGTTAACCCCATAGTCCTAATTTACCCATCCTCCCACCTTTCATTTTGGCTAACCATTAGTTTATTTGATAAGTCTGTGAGTGTCTTTTTCTGTGGAAATATGTTCATTGGTAGCAATTTTACGATAACATATATAAATGATATCATAGGATATTTGTCATACCCTTTTCACTTACTTAACGTTATATGATTATTTCTAGGCTCAACTGTAGTCCTGAAAACGGCATTGTTCATTTTTTTCACGAGCCTACTATTCCATTCTGTCCATATACCACTTCGTCTTTGTCCATACATCTGTTTATGGACCTTTTTTTTTCCTTCCATGTCTTGGCTATTTCAATGTTGCTGCAGTGCACATTTACCTGCCTCTGTCTTTCCGATTCTGGTGGTCTTAGGTTATAGGCCCAAAAGGTGCCCTGCCGCATCATATGGTAGCTCAATTTTTACCTTTTCAAGCAGCTCCATTCAGTTTGCGTTAGTGCTGTTGCCACTTTACATCCCACCAGCAACTAGAAGGTACACAGTTCTCTAAAACCCCTTCAGCATTTATAGTTTGTAGACTTTTTGCTGATGGTCATGACTCTTGTGAGCTTAAACCTTTTTGAATTTGAATATGTATGTGGCTAATAATTCCTTATACTGAGCTTTAGACATGTCCTTTTTTTTGTTTTCCTTTTTTTTAAAGAGTGAGTACAACTTCCCTCCTCTTATTGACTTTTTGAAAAATTTCTCATGTGTTGAATTTTCTTGCCTATTCCCTACCCCAGGGCATGTTTTGTGGGCCTGTGTCATTTACAGCCCTGCAGTCCTTGTGACTATATAACCAACCATTGGCACTGGGTTTAAAGCTGCTGTTGTGGGAAAGAGCCACAAGATGGCAGCATTATTACATTCTCAACTCTTGTTATTAGGGCAACAGAGTCTTCCTGGAGGTAGTGTTCCCAGGTTGTAAATTAGAGAGGAATGTCCTGGGACAAGCCCCCAGAAGTTTATGTCTCCTTACTTATGTTTGTTTTTTAAATTTAATTTCTATTTCTTATCAGAGTAAATTTGATTAGAGTGTTTTGATTGTCTGGCTGTACAGAATCTGCTCAATGATTCATACATACGTCTGTTCATCTTCGGATACTGTTACCATGTATGTGATCACAAAATGTATATTTTGAAGGTATTGGTGATGATATAATTCATGTAATTTATATGTTATATGTTTATATACATTTAACATACATTAGTATATGTATGTTAACCCCATAGTCCTAATTTACCCATCCTCCCACCTTTCATTTTGGCTAACAATTAGTTTATTTGATAAGTCTGTGAGTGTCTTTTTCTGTGGAAATATGTTCATTGGTAGCAATCTTAGGATAACATGTATAAATGATATCATAGGCTGTTTGTCCTACCCTTTTCACTTACTTAACCTTATATGATTATTTCAAGGCTCAGCTGTAGTCCAGAAAACGGCATTGTTCATTTTTTTCCCGAGCTTACTATTCCATTCTGTCCATATACCACTTCTTCTTTTTCCATTCATATGTTTATGGACCTTTTTTTTTGCTTTCATGTCTTGGCTATTTCAATATTACTGCAGTGCACATTTGCCTGCCTCTGTCTTTCCGATCCTGGTGGTCTTCGTTTATAGGCTCAAAGGTGCCCTGCCGCATCATATGGTAGCTCAATTTTTACCTTGTAAAGCAGCTCCATTCAGTTCTTGTTAGTGCTTTTACCACTTTACATCCCACCAGCAGCTAGTAGGTATGAGTTGTCTAAAACCCATTCAGCATTTATAGTTTGTAGACTTTTTGCTAATGGCCATTTGACTGGTGTGAGCTGAAACCTTTTTGGAGGTTGGAAACGCATGTGGCTAATAATTCCTTATACTGAGCTTTAACCATATCCTTTTTCTTCGTTTCCTTTTTTTGTTAAAGAGTAGGTACAACTTCCCTCCTCTCTTGACTTCTTGAAAAATTTCTCATGTGTTGAATTTTCCTGCCTATTCCCTACCCCAGGGCATTTTTTGAGGGCAGGTGTCATTTAGAGCCCTGCATTCCTTGGGACTATTAAGCAACCATTAGCAGTGGGTTTACAGCTGCTCTTGTGCGAAACAGCCACAAGGCGGCAGCATTATTACGTTCTCAACTCTTGTTACTTGGGCAAAAGAGTCTTCCTGGAGGTAGGGTTCCGAGGTTGTAAATTAGAGTGGAATGTGCAGGGACAAGCCCCCAGAAGTTTATGTCTCCTTACTTATGTTTGTTTTTTAAATTTAGTTTCTATTTCTTATCGGAGTAAATTTGATTAGAGTGTGTTGATTGTCTGGCTGTACAGAATCTGCTCAATGATTCATACTTATGTCTGTTCACCTTTGGACCCTGTTACCATGTATGTGATTACAGAATGTATATTTTAAAGGTATTGGTGATTATATAATTCATATAATTTATCTGTTATATGTTTATATACATTTAACATACATTAGTATATGTATATTAACCCCATAGTCCTAATTTACCCATCCTCCCACCTTTCCTTTTGGCTAACCATTAGTTTACTTGATAAGTCTGTGAGTGTCTTTTTCTGTGGAAATATGTTCTTTAGTAGCAATCTTAGGATAACATGTATAAATGATATCATAGGATATTTGTCATACCCTTTTGACTTACTTAACCTTATATGATTATTTGTAGGCTCAACTGTAGTCGTGAAAACGGCATTGTTCCTTTTTTTCCCGAGGCTACTATTCCATTTGGTACGTATACCACTTCATCTTTGTCCATTCATTTGTTTATGGACCTTTTTTTTGCTTCCATGTCTTGGCTATTTCAATATTGTTGCAGTGCATATTTGCCTGCATCTGTCTTTCCGATTTTGGTGGTTTTATATTATAGGCCCAAAAGGTGCCCTGCCGCATCATATGTTAACTCAATTTTTACCTTTTCAAGCAGCTCCATTCAGTTTTCGTTAGTGCTCTTACCACTTTACATCCCACCGGCACCAAGAAGGTACACAGTTCTCTAAAACCCCTTCAGCATTTATAGTTTGTAGACTTTTTGCTGCTGGTCATGACTGGTGTGAGCTGAAACCTTATTGAATTTGAATTTGCATATGGCTAATAATTTCCTTTACTGAGCTTTAGGCATGCCCTTTTTTTCTTTTCCTTTTTTTTTAAAGAGTGAGTACAACCTCCCTCCTCTTATTGACTTCTTGAAAAATTTCTCATGTGTTGAATTTTCTTGCCTATTCCCTACCCCAGGGCATTTTTTGAGGGCCTGTGTCATTTACAGCCCTGCAGTCCTTGTGAGTCTATAAGCAACCATTGGCACTGGGTTTAAAGCTGCTGTTGTGGGAAATAGCCACAAGGCAGCAGCATTATTACGTTCTCAACACTTGTTACTAGGGCAGCAGAGTCTTCCTGGAGGTAGTGTTCCGAGGTTGTAAACTAGAGTGGAATGTGCTGGGACAAGCCCCCAGAAGTTTATATCTCCTTACTTATGTTTGTTTTTTAAATTTATTTTCTACTTCTTATCGGAGTAAATTTGATTAGAGTGTTTTGATTGTCTGGCTGTACAGAATCTGCTCAATGATTCATACATATGTCTGTTCATCTTCGGAACCTGTTACCATGTATGTGATTACAGAATGTATATTTTGAAGGGATTGGTGATTATATAATTCATATCATTTATATGTTATATGTTTATGTACATTTAACTTACATTAGTATATTCATGTTAACCCCATAGTCCTAATTTACCCATCCCCCCACCTTTCATTTTGGCTAACCATTAGTTTATTTGATAAGTCTGTGAGTGTCTTTTTCTGTGGAAATATGTTCATTGGTAGCAATCTTAGGATAACATGTATAAATGATATCATAGGACATTTGTCATACCCTTTTGACTTACTTATCGTTATATGATTATTTCTAGGCTCAACTGTAGTCCTGAAAACGGCATTGTTCATTTTTTTCCCGAGGCTACTATTCCATTCTGTCCATATACCACTTCTTCTTTTTCCCGTCATCTGTTTATGGACCTTTTTTTGCTTCCATGTCTTGGCTCTTTCAATATTGCTGCAGTGCACATTTGCCTGCCTCTGTCTTTCCGATTCTGGTGGTCTTAGGTTATAGGCCCAAAAGGTGCCCTGCCGCATCATATGGTAGCTCAATTTTTACCTTTTCAAGCACAGCTCCATTCAGTTTGCGTTAGTGCTGTTGCCACTTTACATCCCACCAGCAGCCAGAAGGTACACAGTTCTCTAAAACCCCCTCAGCATTTATCGTTTGTAGACTTTTTGCTGATGGTTATGACTGGTGTGAACTGAAACCTTTTTGAATTTGAATTTGCTTGTGGCTTATAATTCCTTATACTGAGCTTTAGGCATGTCCTTTTTTTTCTTTCCCTTTTTTTTTAAAGAGTGAGTACAACTTCCCTCCTCTTATTGACTTCTTGAAAAATTTCTCATATGTTGAATTTTCTTGCCTATTGCCTACGCCAGGGCATGTTTTGAGGGCCTGTGTCATTTAGAGCCCTGCAGTCCTTGTGACTATATAAGCAACCATTGGCACTGGGTTTAAAGCTGCTGTTGTGGGAAACAGCCACAAGGCGGCAGCATTATTACGTTCTCAACTCTTGTTACTAGGGCAACTGAGTCTTCCTGGAGGCAGTTTTCCAAGGTTGTAAATTAGAGTGGAATGTGCTGGGACAAGCCCCAGAAGTTTATGTCTCCTTACTTATGTTTGTTTTTTAAACTTAATTTATACTTCTTGTCGGAGTAAATTTGATTAGAGTGTTTTGATTGTCTGGCTGTACAGAATCTGCTCAATGATTCATACATATGTCTGTTCATCTTCGGATCCTGTTACCATGTATGTGATCACAAAATATATATTTTCAAGGTATTGGTGATTATATAATTCATATAGTTTATCTGTTATATGTTTATATACATTTAACATACATTAGTATATGTATGTTAACCCCATAGTCCTAATTTACCCATCCTCCCACCTTTCATTTTGGCTAACCATTAGTTTCTTTGGTAAGTCTGTGAGTGTGTTTTTCTGTGGAAATATGTTCATTGGTAGCAATCTTAGGATAACATGTATAAATGATATCATAGGATGTTTGTCATACCCTTTTCACTTACTTAACCTTATATGATTATTTCTAGGCTCAACTGTAGTCCTGAAAACGGCATTGTTCATTTTTTTCGCGAGGCTACTATTACATTTGGTACGTATACCACTTCGTCTTTGTCCATTCATCTGTTTATGGACCTATTTTCTGCTTCCATGTCTTGGCTATTTCAATATTGCTGCAGTGCACATTGGCCTGCCTGTGTTTTTCAGATTCTGGTGGTCTTAGGTTATAGGCCCAAAAGGTGCCATGCCGCATCATATGGTAGCTCAATTTTTACCTTTTCAAGCATCTCCATTCAGTTTGCATTAGTGTTGTTACCACGTTACATCCCAGCAGCAGCTTGAAGGTACACAGTTCTCTAAAACCCCTTCAGCATTTATCGTTTGTAGACTTTTTGCTGATGGTTATGACTGGTGTGAGCTGTAACCTTTTTGAATTTGAATTTGCATGTGGCTAATAATTCCTTATACTGAGCTTTAGGCATGTCCTTTTTTTGTTTTCCTTTTTTTTAAAGAGTGAGTTCAACTTCCCTCCTCTTATTGACTTCTTGAAAAATTTCTCATGTGTTGAATTTTCTTGCCTATTCCCTACCCCAGGGCATTTCTTGAGGGCCTGTGTCATTTACAGCCCTGCAGTCCTTGTGACTATGTAGGCAACCATTGGCAGTGGGTTTAAAGCTGCTGCTGTGGGAAACAGCCACATGGCGGCAGCATTATTACGTCCTCAACTCTTGTTAATGGGGCAAAAGACTCTTCCTGGAGGTAGTGTTCCAAGGTTGGAAATTAGAGTGGAATGTGCTGGGACAAGCCCCCAGAAGTTTATCTCTCCTTACTTTTGTTTGTTTTTTAAATTTAATTTCTATTTCTTATCGGAGTAAATCTGATTAGAGTGTTTTGATTTTCTGGCTGTACAGAATCTGCTCATTGATTCATATTTATGTTTCTTCATCTTCGGATCCTGTTACCATGTATGTGATTACAGAATATATATTTTAAAGGTATTCGTGATTATATAATTCATATACTTTATATGTTATATGTTTATATACATTTAACATACATTAGTATATGTATGTTAACCCCATAGTCCTAATTTACCCATCCTCCCACCTTTCATTTTGGCTAACCATTAGTTTATTTGATAAGTCTGTGAGTGTCTTTTTCTGTGGAAATATGTTCATTGGTAGCAATTTTACGATAACATATATAAATGATATCATAGGATATTTGTCATACCCTTTTCACTTACTTAACGTTATATGATTATTTCTAGGCTCAACTGTAGTCCTGAAAACGGCATTGTTCATTTTTTTCACGAGGCTACTATTCCATTCTGTCCATATACCACTTCTTCTTTTTCCCGTCATCTGTTTATGGACCTTTTTTTGCTTCCATGTCTTGGCTCTTTCAATATTGCTGCAGTGCACATTTGCCTGCCTCTGTCTTTCCGATTCTGGTGGTCTTAGGTTATAGGCCCAAAAGGTGCCCTGCCGCATCATATGGTAGCTCAATTTTTACCTTTTCAAGCAGCTCCATTCAGTTTGCGTTAGTGCTGTTGCCACTTTACATCCCACCAGCAACTAGAAGGTACACAGTTCTCTAAAACCCCTTCAGCATTTATAGTTTGTAGACTTTTTGCTGATGGTCATGACTCTTGTGAGCTTAAACCTTTTTGAATTTGAATATGTATGTGGCTAATAATTCCTTATACTGAGCTTTAGGCATGTCCTTTTTTTTGTTTTCCTTTTTTTTAAAGAGTGAGTACAACTTCCCTCCTCTTATTGACTTCTTGAAAAATTTCTCATGTGTTGAATTTTCTTGCCTATTCCCTACCCCAGGGCATGTTTTGTGGGCCTGTGTCATTTACAGCCCTGCAGTCCTTGTGACTATATAACCAACCATTGGCACTGGGTTTAAAGCTGCTGTTGTGGGAAAGAGCCACAAGACGGCAGCATTATTACATTCTCAACTCTTGTTATTAGGGCAACAGAGTCTTCCTGGAGGTAGTGTTCCCAGGTTGTAAATTAGAGAGGAATGTCCTGGGACAAGCCCCCAGAAGTTTATGTCTCCTTACTTATGTTTGTTTTTTAAATTTAATTTCTATTTCTTATCGGAGTAAATTTGATTAGAGTGTTTTGATTGTCTGGCTGTACAGAATCTGCTCAATGATTCATACATACGTCTGTTCATCTTCGGATACTGTTACCATGTATGTGATCACAAAATGTATATTTTGAAGGTATTGGTGATGATATAATTCATGTAATTTATATGTTATATGTTTATATACATTTAACATACATTAGTATATGTATGTTAACCCCATAGTCCTAATTTACCCATCCTCCCACCTTTCATTTTGGCTAACCATTAGTTTATTTGATAAGTCTGTGAGTGTCTTTTTCTGTGGAAATATGTTCATTGGTAGCAATCTTAGGATAACATGTATAAATGATATCATAGGCTGTTTGTCATACCCTTTTCACTTACTTAACCTTATATGATTATTTCAAGGCTCAGCTGTAGTCCAGAAAACGGCATTGTTCATTTTTTTCCCGAGCTTACTATTCCATTCTGTCCATATACCACTTCTTCTTTTTCCATTCATATGTTTATGGACCTTTTTTTTTGCTTTCATGTCTTGGCTATTTCAATATTACTGCAGTGCACATTTGCCTGCCTCTGTCTTTCCGATCCTGGTGGTCTTCGTTTATAGGCTCAAAGGTGCCCTGCCGCATCATATGGTAGCTCAATTTTTACCTTGTAAAGCAGCTCCATTCAGTTCTTGTTAGTGCTTTTACCACTTTACATCCCACCAGCAGCTAGTAGGTATGAGTTGTCTAAAACCCATTCAGCATTTATAGTTTGTAGACTTTTTGCTAATGGCCATTTGACTGGTGTGAGCTGAAACCTTTTTGGAGGTTGGAAACGCATGTGGCTAATAATTCCTTATACTGAGCTTTAACCATATCCTTTTTCTTCGTTTCCTTTTTTTGTTAAAGAGTAGGTACAACTTCCCTCCTCTCTTGACTTCTTGAAAAATTTCTCATGTGTTGAATTTTCCTGCCTATTCCCTACCCCAGGGCATTTTTTGAGGGCAGGTGTCATTTAGAGCCCTGCATTCCTTGGGACTATTAAGCAACCATTAGCAGTGGGTTTAAAGCTGCTCTTGTGCGAAACAGCCACAAGGCGGCAGCATTATTACGTTCTCAACTCTTGTTACTTGGGCAAAAGAGTCTTCCTGGAGGTAGGGTTCCGAGGTTGTAAATTAGAGTGGAATGTGCAGGGACAAGCCCCCAGAAGTTTATGTCTCCTTACTTATGTTTGTTTTTTAAATTTAGTTTCTATTTCTTATCGGAGTAAATTTGATTAGAGTGTGTTGATTGTCTGGCTGTACAGAATCTGCTCAATGATTCATACTTATGTCTGTTCACCTTTGGACCCTGTTACCATGTATGTGATTACAGAATGTATATTTTAAAGGTATTGGTGATTATATAATTCATATAATTTATCTGTTATATGTTTATATACATTTAACATACATTAGTATATGTATATTAACCCCATAGTCCTAATTTACCCATCCTCCCACCTTTCCTTTTGGCTAACCATTAGTTTACTTGATAAGTCTGTGAGTGTCTTTTTCTGTGGAAATATGTTCTTTGGTAGCAATCTTAGGATAACATGTATAAATGATATCATAGGATATTTGTCATACCCTTTTGACTTACTTAACCTTATATGATTATTTGTAGGCTCAACTGTAGTCGTGAAAACGGCATTGTTCCTTTTTTTCCCGAGGCTACTATTCCATTTGGTACGTATACCACTTCATCTTTGTCCATTCATTTGTTTATGGACCTTTTTTTTGCTTCCATGTCTTGGCTATTTCAATATTGTTGCAGTGCATATTTGCCTGCATCTGTCTTTCCGATTTTGGTGGTTTTATATTATAGGCCCAAAAGGTGCCCTGCCGCATCATATGTTAACTCAATTTTTACCTTTTCAAGCAGCTCCATTCAGTTTTCGTTAGTGCTCTTACCACTTTACATCCCACCGGCACCAAGAAGGTACACAGTTCTCTAAAACCCCTTCAGCATTTATAGTTTGTAGACTTTTTGCTGCTGGTCATGACTGGTGTGAGCTGAAACCTTATTGAATTTGAATTTGCATATGGCTAATAATTTCCTTTACTGAGCTTTAGGCATGCCCTTTTTTTCTTTTCCTTTTTTTTTAAAGAGTGAGTACAACCTCCCTCCTCTTATTGACTTCTTGAAAAATTTCTCATGTGTTGAATTTTCTTGCCTATTCCCTACCCCAGGGCATTTTTTGAGGGCCTGTGTCATTTACAGCCCTGCAGTCCTTGTGAGTCTATAAGCAACCATTGGCACTGGGTTTAAAGCTGCTGTTGTGGGAAATAGCCACAAGGCAGCAGCATTATTACGTTCTCAACACTTGTTACTAGGGCAGCAGAGTCTTCCTGGAGGTAGTGTTCCGAGGTTGTAAACTAGAGTGGAATGTGCTGGGACAAGCCCCCAGAAGTTTATATCTCCTTACTTATGTTTGTTTTTTAAATTTATTTTCTACTTCTTATCGGAGTAAATTTGATTAGAGTGTTTTGATTGTCTGGCTGTACAGAATCTGCTCAATGATTCATACATATGTCTGTTCATCTTCGGAACCTGTTACCATGTATGTGATTACAGAATGTATATTTTGAAGGGATTGGTGATTATATAATTCATATCATTTATATGTTATATGTTTATGTACATTTAACTTACATTAGTATATTCATGTTAACCCCATAGTCCTAATTTACCCATCCCCCCACCTTTCATTTTGGCTAACCATTAGTTTATTTGATAAGTCTGTGAGTGTCTTTTTCTGTGGAAATATGTTCATTGGTAGCAATCTTAGGATAACATGTATAAATGATATCATAGGACATTTGTCATACCCTTTTGACTTACTTATCGTTATATGATTATTTCTAGGCTCAACTGTAGTCCTGAAAACGGCATTGTTCATTTTTTTCCCGAGGCTACTATTCCATTCTGTCCATATACCACTTCTTCTTTTTCCCGTCATCTGTTTATGGACCTTTTTTTGCTTCCATGTCTTGGCTCTTTCAATATTGCTGCAGTGCACATTTGCCTGCCTCTGTCTTTCCGATTCTGGTGGTCTTAGGTTATAGGCCCAAAAGGTGCCCTGCCGCATCATATGGTAGCTCAATTTTTACCTTTTCAAGCACAGCTCCATTCAGTTTGCGTTAGTGCTGTTGCCACTTTACATCCCACCAGCAGCCAGAAGGTACACAGTTCTCTAAAACCCCCTCAGCATTTATCGTTTGTAGACTTTTTGCTGATGGTTATGACTGGTGTGAACTGAAACCTTTTTGAATTTGAATTTGCTTGTGGCTTATAATTCCTTATACTGAGCTTTAGGCATGTCCTTTTTTTTCTTTCCCTTTTTTTTTAAAGAGTGAGTACAACTTCCCTCCTCTTATTGACTTCTTGAAAAATTTCTCATATGTTGAATTTTCTTGCCTATTGCCTACGCCAGGGCATGTTTTGAGGGCCTGTGTCATTTAGAGCCCTGCAGTCCTTGTGACTATATAAGCAACCATTGGCACTGGGTTTAAAGCTGCTGTTGTGGGAAACAGCCACAAGGCGGCAGCATTATTACGTTCTCAACTCTTGTTACTAGGGCAACTGAGTCTTCCTGGAGGCAGTTTTCCAAGGTTGTAAATTAGAGTGGAATGTGCTGGGACAAGCCCCAGAAGTTTATGTCTCCTTACTTATGTTTGTTTTTTAAACTTAATTTATACTTCTTGTCGGAGTAAATTTGATTAGAGTGTTTTGATTGTCTGGCTGTACAGAATCTGCTCAATGATTCATACATATGTCTGTTCATCTTCGGATCCTGTTACCATGTATGTGATCACAAAATATATATTTTCAAGGTATTGGTGATTATATAATTCATATAGTTTATCTGTTATATGTTTATATACATTTAACATACATTAGTATATGTATGTTAACCCCATAGTCCTAATTTACCCATCCTCCCACCTTTCATTTTGGCTAACCATTAGTTTCTTTGGTAAGTCTGTGAGTGTGTTTTTCTGTGGAAATATGTTCATTGGTAGCAATCTTAGGATAACATGTATAAATGATATCATAGGATGTTTGTCATACCCTTTTCACTTACTTAACCTTATATGATTATTTCTAGGCTCAACTGTAGTCCTGAAAACGGCATTGTTCATTTTTTTCGCGAGGCTACTATTACATTTGGTA
This sequence comes from Balaenoptera physalus, assembly GCF_965194825.1. Lineage (NCBI taxonomy): Eukaryota > Metazoa > Chordata > Mammalia > Artiodactyla > Balaenopteridae > Balaenoptera > Balaenoptera physalus. Next base: position 417,066 of record NW_028126582.1, read on the forward strand.
CGTATACCACTTCGTCTTTGTCCATTCATCTGTTTATGGACCTATTTTCTGCTTCCATGTCTTGGCTATTTCAATATTGCTGCAGTGCACATTGGCCTGCCTGTGTTTTTCAGATTCTGGTGGTCTTAGGTTATAGGCCCAAAAGGTGCCATGCCGCATCATATGGTAGCTCAATTTTTACCTTTTCAAGCATCTCCATTCAGTTTGCATTAGTGTTGTTACCACGTTACATCCCAGCAGCAGCTTGAAGGTACACAGTTCTCTAAAACCCCTTCAGCATTTATCGTTTGTAGACTTTTTGCTGATGGTTATGACTGGTGTGAGCTGTAACCTTTTTGAATTTGAATTTGCATGTGGCTAATAATTCCTTATACTGAGCTTTAGGCATGTCCTTTTTTTGTTTTCCTTTTTTTTAAAGAGTGAGTTCAACTTCCCTCCTCTTATTGACTTCTTGAAAAATTTCTCATGTGTTGAATTTTCTTGCCTATTCCCTACCCCAGGGCATTTCTTGAGGGCCTGTGTCATTTACAGCCCTGCAGTCCTTGTGACTATGTAGGCAACCATTGGCAGTGGGTTTAAAGCTGCTGCTGTGGGAAACAGCCACATGGCGGCAGCATTATTACGTCCTCAACTCTTGTTAATGGGGCAAAAGACTCTTCCTGGAGGTAGTGTTCCAAGGTTGGAAATTAGAGTGGAATGTGCTGGGACAAGCCCCCAGAAGTTTATCTCTCCTTACTTTTGTTTGTTTTTTAAATTTAATTTCTATTTCTTATCGGAGTAAATCTGATTAGAGTGTTTTGATTTTCTGGCTGTACAGAATCTGCTCATTGATTCATATTTATGTTTCTTCATCTTCGGATCCTGTTACCATGTATGTGATTACAGAATATATATTTTAAAGGTATTCGTGATTATATAATTCATATACTTTATATGTTATATGTTTATATACATTTAACATACATTAGTATATGTATGTTAACCCCATAGTCCTAATTTACCCATCCTCCCACCTTTCATTTTGGCTAACCATTAGTTTATTTGATAAGTCTGTGAGTGTCTTTTTCTGTGGAAATATGTTCATTGGTAGCAATTTTACGATAACATATATAAATGATATCATAGGATATTTGTCATACCCTTTTCACTTACTTAACGTTATATGATTATTTCTAGGCTCAACTGTAGTCCTGAAAACGGCATTGTTCATTTTTTTCACGAGGCTACTATTCCATTCTGTCCATATACCACTTCTTCTTTTTCCCGTCATCTGTTTATGGACCTTTTTTTGCTTCCATGTCTTGGCTCTTTCAATATTGCTGCAGTGCACATTTGCCTGCCTCTGTCTTTCCGATTCTGGTGGTCTTAGGTTATAGGCCCAAAAGGTGCCCTGCCGCATCATATGGTAGCTCAATTTTTACCTTTTCAAGCAGCTCCATTCAGTTTGCGTTAGTGCTGTTGCCACTTTACATCCCACCAGCAACTAGAAGGTACACAGTTCTCTAAAACCCCTTCAGCATTTATAGTTTGTAGACTTTTTGCTGATGGTCATGACTCTTGTGAGCTTAAACCTTTTTGAATTTGAATATGTATGTGGCTAATAATTCCTTATACTGAGCTTTAGGCATGTCCTTTTTTTTGTTTTCCTTTTTTTTAAAGAGTGAGTACAACTTCCCTCCTCTTATTGACTTCTTGAAAAATTTCTCATGTGTTGAATTTTCTTGCCTATTCCCTACCCCAGGGCATGTTTTGTGGGCCTGTGTCATTTACAGCCCTGCAGTCCTTGTGACTATATAACCAACCATTGGCACTGGGTTTAAAGCTGCTGTTGTGGGAAAGAGCCACAAGACGGCAGCATTATTACATTCTCAACTCTTGTTATTAGGGCAACAGAGTCTTCCTGGAGGTAGTGTTCCCAGGTTGTAAATTAGAGAGGAATGTCCTGGGACAAGCCCCCAGAAGTTTATGTCTCCTTACTTATGTTTGTTTTTTAAATTTAATTTCTATTTCTTATCGGAGTAAATTTGATTAGAGTGTTTTGATTGTCTGGCTGTACAGAATCTGCTCAATGATTCATACATACGTCTGTTCATCTTCGGATACTGTTACCATGTATGTGATCACAAAATGTATATTTTGAAGGTATTGGTGATGATATAATTCATGTAATTTATATGTTATATGTTTATATACATTTAACATACATTAGTATATGTATGTTAACCCCATAGTCCTAATTTACCCATCCTCCCACCTTTCATTTTGGCTAACCATTAGTTTATTTGATAAGTCTGTGAGTGTCTTTTTCTGTGGAAATATGTTCATTGGTAGCAATCTTAGGATAACATGTATAAATGATATCATAGGCTGTTTGTCATACCCTTTTCACTTACTTAACCTTATATGATTATTTCAAGGCTCAGCTGTAGTCCAGAAAACGGCATTGTTCATTTTTTTCCCGAGCTTACTATTCCATTCTGTCCATATACCACTTCTTCTTTTTCCATTCATATGTTTATGGACCTTTTTTTTTGCTTTCATGTCTTGGCTATTTCAATATTACTGCAGTGCACATTTGCCTGCCTCTGTCTTTCCGATCCTGGTGGTCTTCGTTTATAGGCTCAAAGGTGCCCTGCCGCATCATATGGTAGCTCAATTTTTACCTTGTAAAGCAGCTCCATTCAGTTCTTGTTAGTGCTTTTACCACTTTACATCCCACCAGCAGCTAGTAGGTATGAGTTGTCTAAAACCCATTCAGCATTTATAGTTTGTAGACTTTTTGCTAATGGCCATTTGACTGGTGTGAGCTGAAACCTTTTTGGAGGTTGGAAACGCATGTGGCTAATAATTCCTTATACTGAGCTTTAACCATATCCTTTTTCTTCGTTTCCTTTTTTTGTTAAAGAGTAGGTACAACTTCCCTCCTCTCTTGACTTCTTGAAAAATTTCTCATGTGTTGAATTTTCCTGCCTATTCCCTACCCCAGGGCATTTTTTGAGGGCAGGTGTCATTTAGAGCCCTGCATTCCTTGGGACTATTAAGCAACCATTAGCAGTGGGTTTAAAGCTGCTCTTGTGCGAAACAGCCACAAGGCGGCAGCATTATTACGTTCTCAACTCTTGTTACTTGGGCAAAAGAGTCTTCCTGGAGGTAGGGTTCCGAGGTTGTAAATTAGAGTGGAATGTGCAGGGACAAGCCCCCAGAAGTTTATGTCTCCTTACTTATGTTTGTTTTTTAAATTTAGTTTCTATTTCTTATCGGAGTAAATTTGATTAGAGTGTGTTGATTGTCTGGCTGTACAGAATCTGCTCAATGATTCATACTTATGTCTGTTCACCTTTGGACCCTGTTACCATGTATGTGATTACAGAATGTATATTTTAAAGGTATTGGTGATTATATAATTCATATAATTTATCTGTTATATGTTTATATACATTTAACATACATTAGTATATGTATATTAACCCCATAGTCCTAATTTACCCATCCTCCCACCTTTCCTTTTGGCTAACCATTAGTTTACTTGATAAGTCTGTGAGTGTCTTTTTCTGTGGAAATATGTTCTTTGGTAGCAATCTTAGGATAACATGTATAAATGATATCATAGGATATTTGTCATACCCTTTTGACTTACTTAACCTTATATGATTATTTGTAGGCTCAACTGTAGTCGTGAAAACGGCATTGTTCCTTTTTTTCCCGAGGCTACTATTCCATTTGGTACGTATACCACTTCATCTTTGTCCATTCATTTGTTTATGGACCTTTTTTTTGCTTCCATGTCTTGGCTATTTCAATATTGTTGCAGTGCATATTTGCCTGCATCTGTCTTTCCGATTTTGGTGGTTTTATATTATAGGCCCAAAAGGTGCCCTGCCGCATCATATGTTAACTCAATTTTTACCTTTTCAAGCAGCTCCATTCAGTTTTCGTTAGTGCTCTTACCACTTTACATCCCACCGGCACCAAGAAGGTACACAGTTCTCTAAAACCCCTTCAGCATTTATAGTTTGTAGACTTTTTGCTGCTGGTCATGACTGGTGTGAGCTGAAACCTTATTGAATTTGAATTTGCATATGGCTAATAATTTCCTTTACTGAGCTTTAGGCATGCCCTTTTTTTCTTTTCCTTTTTTTTTAAAGAGTGAGTACAACCTCCCTCCTCTTATTGACTTCTTGAAAAATTTCTCATGTGTTGAATTTTCTTGCCTATTCCCTACCCCAGGGCATTTTTTGAGGGCCTGTGTCATTTACAGCCCTGCAGTCCTTGTGAGTCTATAAGCAACCATTGGCACTGGGTTTAAAGCTGCTGTTGTGGGAAATAGCCACAAGGCAGCAGCATTATTACGTTCTCAACACTTGTTACTAGGGCAGCAGAGTCTTCCTGGAGGTAGTGTTCCGAGGTTGTAAACTAGAGTGGAATGTGCTGGGACAAGCCCCCAGAAGTTTATATCTCCTTACTTATGTTTGTTTTTTAAATTTATTTTCTACTTCTTATCGGAGTAAATTTGATTAGAGTGTTTTGATTGTCTGGCTGTACAGAATCTGCTCAATGATTCATACATATGTCTGTTCATCTTCGGAACCTGTTACCATGTATGTGATTACAGAATGTATATTTTGAAGGGATTGGTGATTATATAATTCATATCATTTATATGTTATATGTTTATGTACATTTAACTTACATTAGTATATTCATGTTAACCCCATAGTCCTAATTTACCCATCCCCCCACCTTTCATTTTGGCTAACCATTAGTTTATTTGATAAGTCTGTGAGTGTCTTTTTCTGTGGAAATATGTTCATTGGTAGCAATCTTAGGATAACATGTATAAATGATATCATAGGACATTTGTCATACCCTTTTGACTTACTTATCGTTATATGATTATTTCTAGGCTCAACTGTAGTCCTGAAAACGGCATTGTTCATTTTTTTCCCGAGGCTACTATTCCATTCTGTCCATATACCACTTCTTCTTTTTCCCGTCATCTGTTTATGGACCTTTTTTTGCTTCCATGTCTTGGCTCTTTCAATATTGCTGCAGTGCACATTTGCCTGCCTCTGTCTTTCCCATTCTGGTGGTCTTAGGTTATAGGCCCAAAAGGTGCCCTGCCGCATCATATGGTAGCTCAATTTTTACCTTTTCAAGCACAGCTCCATTCAGTTTGCGTTAGTGCTGTTGCCACTTTACATCCCACCAGCAGCCAGAAGGTACACAGTTCTCTAAAACCCCCTCAGCATTTATCGTTTGTAGACTTTTTGCTGATGGTTATGACTGGTGTGAACTGAAACCTTTTTGAATTTGAATTTGCTTGTGGCTTATAATTCCTTATACTGAGCTTTAGGCATGTCCTTTTTTTTCTTTTCCTTTTTTTTTAAAGAGTGAGTACAACTTCCCTCCTCTTATTGACTTCTTGAAAAATTTCTCATATGTTGAATTTTCTTGCCTATTGCCTACGCCAGGGCATGTTTTGAGGGCCTGTGTCATTTAGAGCCCTGCAGTCCTTGTGACTATATAAGCAACCATTGGCACTGGGTTTAAAGCTGCTGTTGTGGGAAACAGCCACAAGGCGGCAGCATTATTACGTTCTCAACTCTTGTTACTAGGGCAACTGAGTCTTCCTGGAGGCAGTTTTCCAAGGTTGTAAATTAGAGTGGAATGTGCTGGGACAAGCCCCAGAAGTTTATGTCTCCTTACTTATGTTTGTTTTTTAAACTTAATTTATACTTCTTGTCGGAGTAAATTTGATTAGAGTGTTTTGATTGTCTGGCTGTACAGAATCTGCTCAATGATTCATACATATGTCTGTTCATCTTCGGATCCTGTTACCATGTATGTGATCACAAAATATATATTTTCAAGGTATTGGTGATTATATAATTCATATAGTTTATCTGTTATATGTTTATATACATTTAACATACATTAGTATATGTATGTTAACCCCATAGTCCTAATTTACCCATCCTCCCACCTTTCATTTTGGCTAACCATTAGTTTCTTTGGTAAGTCTGTGAGTGTGTTTTTCTGTGGAAATATGTTCATTGGTAGCAATCTTAGGATAACATGTATAAATGATATCATAGGATGTTTGTCATACCCTTTTCACTTACTTAACCTTATATGATTATTTCTAGGCTCAACTGTAGTCCTGAAAACGGCATTGTTCATTTTTTTCGCGAGGCTACTATTACATTTGGTACGTATACCACTTCGTCTTTGTCCATTCATCTGTTTATGGTCCTATTTTCTGCTTCCATGTCTTGGCTATTTCAGTATTGCTGCAGTGCACATTGGCCTGCCTGTGTTTTTCAGATTCTGGTGGTCTTAGGTTATAGGCCCAAAAGGTGCCATGCCGCATCATATGGTAGCTCAATTTTTACCTTTTCAAGCATCTCCATTCAGTTTGCATTAGTGTTGTTACCACGTTACATCCCAGCAGCAGCTTGAAGGTACACAGTTCTCTAAAACCCCTTCAGCATTTATCGTTTGTAGACTTTTTGCTGATGGTTATGACTGGTGTGAGCTGAAACCTTTTTGAATTTGAATTTGCATGTGGCTAATAATTCCTTATACTGAGCTTTAGGCATGTCCTTTTTTTGTTTTCCTTTTTTTTAAAGAGTGAGTACAACTTCCCTCCTCTTATTGACTTCTTGAAAAATTTCTCATGTGTTGAATTTTCTTGCCTATTCCCTACCCCAGGGCATTTCTTGAGGGCCTGTGTCATTTACAGCCCTGCAGTCCTTGTGACTATGTAGGCAACCATTGGCAGTGGGTTTAAAGCTGCTGCTGTGGGAAACAGCCACATGGCGGCAGCATTATTACGTCCTCAACTCTTGTTAATGGGGCAAAAGACTCTTCCTGGAGGTAGTGTTCCAAGGTTGGAAATTAGAGTGGAATGTGCTGGGACAAGCCCCCAGAAGTTTATCTCTCCTTACTTTTGTTTGTTTTTTAAATTTAATTTCTATTTCTTATCGGAGTAAAAATGATTAGAGTGTTTTGATTTTCTGGCTGTACAGAATCTGCTCATTGATTCATATTTATGTTTCTTCATCTTCGGATCCTGTTACCATGTATGTGATTACAGAATATATATTTTAAAGGTATTCGTGATTATATAATTCATATACTTTATATGTTATATGTTTATATACATTTAACATACATTAGTATATGTATGTTAACCCCATAGTCCTAATTTACCCATCCTCCCACCTTTCATTTTGGCTAACCATTAGTTTATTTGATAAGTCTGTGAGTGTCTTTTTCTGTGGAAATATGTTCATTGGTAGCAATTTTACGATAACATATATAAATGATATCATAGGATATTTGTCATACCCTTTTCACTTACTTAACGTTATATGATTATTTCTAGGCTCAACTGTAGTCCTGAAAACGGCATTGTTCATTTTTTTCACGAGCCTACTATTCCATTCTGTCCATATACCACTTCGTCTTTGTCCATACATCTGTTTATGGACCTTTTTTTTTCCTTCCATGTCTTGGCTATTTCAATGTTGCTGCAGTGCACATTTACCTGCCTCTGTCTTTCCGATTCTGGTGGTCTTAGGTTATAGGCCCAAAAGGTGCCCTGCCGCATCATATGGTAGCTCAATTTTTACCTTTTCAAGCAGCTCCATTCAGTTTGCGTTAGTGCTGTTGCCACTTTACATCCCACCAGCAACTAGAAGGTACACAGTTCTCTAAAACCCCTTCAGCATTTATAGTTTGTAGACTTTTTGCTGATGGTCATGACTCTTGTGAGCTTAAACCTTTTTGAATTTGAATATGTATGTGGCTAATAATTCCTTATACTGAGCTTTAGGCATGTCCTTTTTTTTGTTTTCCTTTTTTTTAAAGAGTGAGTACAACTTCCCTCCTCTTATTGACTTCTTGAAAAATTTCTCATGTGTTGAATTTTCTTGCCTATTCCCTACCCCAGGGCATGTTTTGTGGGCCTGTGTCATTTACAGCCCTGCAGTCCTTGTGACTATATAACCAACCATTGGCACTGGGTTTAAAGCTGCTGTTGTGGGAAAGAGCCACAAGACGGCAGCATTATTACATTCTCAACTCTTGTTATTAGGGCAACAGAGTCTTCCTGGAGGTAGTGTTCCCAGGTTGTAAATTAGAGAGGAATGTCCTGGGACAAGCCCCCAGAAGTTTATGTCTCCTTACTTATGTTTGTTTTTTAAATTTAATTTCTATTTCTTATCGGAGTAAATTTGATTAGAGTGTTTTGATTGTCTGGCTGTACAGAATCTGCTCAATGATTCATACATACGTCTGTTCATCTTCGGATACTGTTACCATGTATGTGATCACAAAATGTATATTTTGAAGGTATTGGTGATGATATAATTCATGTAATTTATATGTTTTATGTTTATATACATTTAACATACATTAGTATATGTATGTTAACCCCATAGTCCTAATTTACCCATCCTCCCACCTTTCATTTTGGCTAACCATTTGTTTATTTGATAAGTCTGTGAGTGTCTTTTTCTGTGGAAATATGTTCATTGGTAGCAATCTTAGGATAACATGTATAAATGATATCATAGGCTGTTTGGCATACCCTTTTCACTTACTTAACCTTATATGATTATTTCAAGGCTCAGCTGTAGTCCAGAAAACGGCATTGTTCATTTTTTTCCCGAGCTTACTATTCCATTCTGTCCATATACCACTTCTTCTTTTTCCATTCATATGTTTATGGACCTTTTTTTTTTGCTTTCATGTCTTGGCTATTTCAATATTACTGCAGTGCACATTTGCCTGCCTCTGTCTTTCCGATCCTGGTGGTCTTCGTTTATAGGCTCAAAGGTGCCCTGCCGCATCATATGGTAGCTCAATTTTTACCTTGTAAAGCAGCTCCATTCAGTTCTTGTTAGTGCTTTTACCACTTTACATCCCACCAGCAGCTAGTAGGTATGAGTTGTCTAAAACCCATTCAGCATTTATAGTTTGTAGACTTTTTGCTAATGGCCATTTGACTGGTGTGAGCTGAAACCTTTTTGGAGGTTGGAAACGCATGTGGCTAATAATTCCTTATACTGAGCTTTAACCATATCCTTTTTCTTCGTTTCCTTTTTTTGTTAAAGAGTAGGTACAACTTCCCTCCTCTCTTGACTTCTTGAAAAATTTCTCATGTGTTGAATTTTCCTGCCTATTCCCTACCCCAGGGCATTTTTTGAGGGCAGGTGTCATTTAGAGCCCTGCATTCCTTGGGACTATTAAGCAACCATTAGCAGTGGGTTTAAAGCTGCTCTTGTGCGAAACAGCCACAAGGCGGCAGCATTATTACGTTCTCAACTCTTGTTACTTGGGCAAAAGAGTCTTCCTGGAGGTAGGGTTCCGAGGTTGTAAATTAGAGTGGAATGTGCAGGGACAAGCCCCCAGAAGTTTATGTCTCCTTACTTATGTTTGTTTTTTAAATTTAGTTTCTATTTCTTATCGGAGTAAATTTGATTAGAGTGTGTTGATTGTCTGGCTGTACAGAATCTGCTCAATGATTCATACTTATGTCTGTTCACCTTTGGACCCTGTTACCATGTATGTGATTACAGAATGTATATTTTAAAGGTATTGGTGATTATATATTTCATATAATTTATCTGTTATATGTTTATATACATTTAACATACATTAGTATATGTATATTAACCCCATAGTCCTAATTTACCCATCCTCCCACCTTTCCTTTTGGCTAACCATTAGTTTACTTGATAAGTCTGTGAGTGTCTTTTTCTGTGGAAATATGTTCTTTGGTAGCAATCTTAGGATAACATGTATAAATGATATCATAGGATATTTGTCATACCCTTTTGACTTACTTAACCTTATATGATTATTTGTAGGCTCAACTGTAGTCGTGAAAACGGCATTGTTCCTTTTTTTCCCGAGGCTACTATTCCATTTGGTACGTATACCACTTCATCTTTGTCCATTCATTTGTTTATGGACCTTTTTTTTGCTTCCATGTCTTGGCTATTTCAATATTGTTGCAGTGCATATTTGCCTGCATCTGTCTTTCCGATTTTGGTGGTTTTATATTATAGGCCCAAAAGGTGCCCTGCCGCATCATATGTTAACTCAATTTTTACCTTTTCAAGCAGCTCCATTCAGTTTTCGTTAGTGCTCTTACCACTTTACATCCCACCGGCACCAAGAAGGTACACAGTTCTCTAAAACCCCTTCAGCATTTATAGTTTGTAGACTTTTTGCTGCTGGTCATGACTGGTGTGAGCTGAAACCTTATTGAATTTGAATTTGCATATGGCTAATAATTTCCTTTACTGAGCTTTAGGCATGCCCTTTTTTTCTTTTCCTTTTTTTTTAAAGAGTGAGTACAACCTCCCTCCTCTTATTGACTTCTTGAAAAATTTCTCATGTGTTGAATTTTCTTGCCTATTCCCTACCCCAGGGCATTTTTTGAGGGCCTGTGTCATTTACAGCCCTGCAGTCCTTGTGAGTCTATAAGCAACCATTGGCACTGGGTTTAAAGCTGCTGTTGTGGGAAATAGCCACAAGGCAGCAGCATTATTACGTTCTCAACACTTGTTACTAGGGCAGCAGAGTCTTCCTGGAGGTAGTGTTCCGAGGTTGTAAACTAGAGTGGAATGTGCTGGGACAAGCCCCCAGAAGTTTATATCTCCTTACTTATGTTTGTTTTTTAAATTTATTTTCTACTTCTTATCGGAGTAAATTTGATTAGAGTGTTTTGATTGTCTGGCTGTACAGAATCTGCTCAATGATTCATACATATGTCTGTTCATCTTCGGATCCTGTTACCATGTATGTGATTACAGAATGTATATTTTGAAGGGATTGGTGATTATATAATTCATATCATTTATATGTTATATGTTTATGTACATTTAACTTACATTAGTATATTCATGTTAACCCCATAGTCCTAATTTACCCATCCCCCCACCTTTCATTTTGGCTAACCATTAGTTTATTTGATAAGTCTGTGAGTGTCTTTTTCTGTGGAAATATGTTCATTGGTAGCAATCTTAGGATAACATGGATAAATGATATCATAGGACATTTGTCATACCCTTTTGACTTACTTATCGTTATATGATTATTTCTAGGCTCAACTGTAGTCCTGAAAACGGCATTGTTCATTTTTTTCCCGAGGCTACTATTCCATTCTGTCCATATACCACTTCTTCTTTTTCCCGTCATCTGTTTATGGACCTTTTTTTGCTTCCATGTCTTGGCTCTTTCAATATTGCTGCAGTGCACATTTGCCTGCCTCTGTCTTTCCGATTCTGGTGGTCTTAGGTTATAGGCCCAAAAGGTGCCCTGCCGCATCATATGGTAGCTCAATTTTTACCTTTTCAAGCACAGCTCCATTCAGTTTGCGTTAGTGCTGTTGCCACTTTACATCCCACCAGCAGCCAGAAGGTACACAGTTCTCTAAAACCCCCTCAGCATTTATCGTTTGTAGACTTTTTGCTGATGGTTATGACTGGTGTGAACTGAAACCTTTTTGAATTTGAATTTGCTTGTGGCTTATAATTCCTTATACTGAGCTTTAGGCATGTCCTTTTTTTTCTTTTCCTTTTTTTTTAAAGAGTGAGTACAACTTCCCTCTTCTTATTGACTTCTTGAAAAATTTCTCATATGTTGAATTTTCTTGCCTATTGCCTACGCCAGGGCATGTTTTGAGGGCCTGTGTCATTTAGAGCCCTGCAGTCCTTGTGACTATATAAGCAACCATTGGCACTGGGTTTAAAGCTGCTGTTGTGGGAAACAGCCACAAGGCGGCAGCATTATTACGTTCTCAACTCTTGTTACTAGGGCAACTGAGTCTTCCTGGAGGCAGTTTTCCAAGGTTGTAAATTAGAGTGGAATGTGCTGGGACAAGCCCCAGAAGTTTATGTCTCCTTACTTATGTTTGTTTTTTAAACTTAATTTATACTTCTTGTCGGAGTAAATTTGATTAGAGTGTTTTGATTGTCTGGCTGTACAGAATCTGCTCAATGATTCATACATATGTCTGTTCATCTTCGGATCCTGTTACCATGTATGTGATCACAAAATATATATTTTCAAGGTATTGGTGATTATATAATTCATATAGTTTATCTGTTATATGTATATATACATTTAACATACATTAGTATATGTATGTTAACCCCATAGTCCTAATTTACCCATCCTCCCACCTTTCATTTTGGCTAACCATTAGTTTCTTTGGTAAGTCTGTGAGTGTGTTTTTCTGTGGAAATATGTTCATTGGTAGCAATCTTAGGATAACATGTATAAATGATATCATAGGATGTTTGTCATACCCTTTTCACTTACTTAACCTTATATGATTATTTCTAGGCTCAACTGTAGTCCTGAAAACGGCATTGTTCATTTTTTTCGCGAGGCTACTATTACATTTGGTACGTATACCACTTCGTCTTTGTCCATTCATCTGTTTATGGACCTATTTTCTGCTTCCATGTCTTGGCTATTTCAGTATTGCTGCAGTGCACATTGGCCTGCCTGTGTTTTTCAGATTCTGGTGGTCTTAGGTTATAGGCCCAAAAGGTGCCATGCCGCATCATATGGTAGCTCAATTTTTACCTTTTCAAGCATCTCCATTCAGTTTGCATTTGTGTTGTTACCACGTTACATCCCAGCAGCAGCTTGAAGGTACACAGTTCTCTAAAACCCCTTCAGCATTTATCGTTTGTAGACTTTTTGCTGATGGTTATGACTGGTGTGAGCTGAAACCTTTTTGAATTTGAATTTGCATGTGGCTAATAATTCCTTATACTGAGCTTTAGGCATGTCCTTTTTTTGTTTTCCTTTTTTTTAAAGAGTGAGTACAACTTCCCTCCTCTTATTGACTTCTTGAAAAATTTCTCATGTGTTGAATTTTCTTGCCTATTCCCTACTCCAGGGCATTTCTTGAGGGCCTGTGTCATTTACAGCCCTGCAGTCCTTGTGACTATATAACCAACCATTGGCACTGGGTTTAAAGCTGCTGTTGTGGGAAAGAGCCACAAGACGGCAGCATTATTACATTCTCAACTCTTGTTATTAGGGCAACAGAGTCTTCCTGGAGGTAGTGTTCCCAGGTTGTAAATTAGAGAGGAATGTCCTGGGACAAGCCCCCAGAAGTTTATGTCTCCTTATTTATGTTTGTTTTTTAAATTTAATTTCTATTTCTTATCGGAGTAAATTTTCTTAGAGTGTTTTGATTGTCTGGCTGTACAGAATCTGCTCAATGATTCATACATACGTCTGTTCATCTTCGGATACTGTTACCATGTATGTGATCACAAAATGTATATTTTGAAGGTATTGGTGATGATATAATTCATGTAATTTATATGTTATATGTTTATATACATTTAACATACATTAGTATATGTATGTTAACCCCATAGTCCTAATTTACCCATCCTCCTACCTTTCATTTTGGCTAACCATTAGTTTATTTGATAAGTCTGTGAGTGTCTTTTTCTGTGGAAATATGTTCATTGGTAGCAATCTTAGGATAACATGGATAAATGATATCATAGGCTGTTTGTCATACCCTTTTCACTTACTTAACCTTATATGATTATTTCAAGGCTCAGCTGTAGTCCAGAAAACGGCATTGTTCATTTTTTTCCCGAGCTTACTATTCCATTCTGTCCATATACCACTTCTTCTTTTTCCATTCATATGTTTATGGACCTTTTTTTTTGCTTTCATGTCTTGGCTATTTCAATATTACTGCAGTGCACATTTGCCTGCCTCTGTCTTTCCGATCCTGGTGGTCTTCGTTTATAGGCTCAAAGGTGCCCTGCCGCATCATATGGTAGCTCAATTTTTACCTTGTAAAGCAGCTCCATTCAGTTCTTGTTAGTGCTTTTACCACTTTACATCCCACCAGCAGCTAGTAGGTATGAGTTGTCTAAAACCCATTCAGCATTTATAGTTTGTAGACTTTTTGCTAATGGCCATTTGACTGGTGTGAGCTGAAACCTTTTTGGAGGTTGGAAACGCATGTGGCTAATAATTCCTTATACTGAGCTTTAACCATATCCTTTTTCTTCGTTTCCTTTTTTTGTTAAAGAGTAGGTACAACTTCCCTCCTCTCTTGACTTCTTGAAAAATTTCTCATGTGTTGAATTTTCCTGCCTATTCCCTACCCCAGGGCATTTTTTGAGGGCAGGTGTCATTTAGAGCCCTGCATTCCTTGGGACTATTAAGCAACCATTAGCAGTGGGTTTAAAGCTGCTCTTGTGCGAAACAGCCACAAGGCGGCAGCATTATTACGTTCTCAACTCTTGTTACTTGGGCAAAAGAGTCTTCCTGGAGGTAGGGTTCCGAGGTTGTAAATTAGAGTGGAATGTGCAGGGACAAGCCCCCAGAAGTTTATGTCTCCTTACTTATGTTTGTTCTTTAAATTTAGTTTCTATTTCTTATCGGAGTAAATTTGATTAGAGTGTGTTGATTGTCTGGCTGTACAGAATCTGCTCAATGATTCATACTTATGTCTGTTCACCTTTGGACCCTGTTACCATGTATGTGATTACAGAATGTATATTTTAAAGGTATTGGTGATTATATAATTCATATAATTTATCTGTTATATGTTTATATACATTTAACATACATTAGTATATGTATATTAACCCCATAGTCCTAATTTACCCATCCTCCCACCTTTCCTTTTGGCTAACCATTAGTTTACTTGATAAGTCTGTGAGTGTCTTTTTCTGTGGAAATATGTTCTTTGGTAGCAATCTTAGGATAACATGTATAAATGATATCATAGGATATTTGTCATACCCTTTTGACTTACTTAACCTTATATGATTATTTGTAGGCTCAACTGTAGTCGTGAAAACGGCATTGTTCCTTTTTTTCCCGAGGCTACTATTCCATTTGGTACGTATACCACTTCATCTTTGTCCATTCATTTGTTTATGGACCTTTTTTTTGCTTCCATGTCTTGGCTATTTCAATATTGTTGCAGTGCATATTTGCCTGCATCTGTCTTTCCGATTTTGGTGGTTTTATATTATAGGCCCAAAAGGTGCCCTGCCGCATCATATGTTAACTCAATTTTTACCTTTTCAAGCAGCTCCATTCAGTTTTCGTTAGTGCTCTTACCACTTTACATCCCACCGGCACCAAGAAGGTACACAGTTCTCTAAAACCCCTTCAGCATTTATAGTTTGTAGACTTTTTGCTGCTGGTCATGACTGGTGTGAGCTGAAACCTTATTGAATTTGAATTTGCATATGGCTAATAATTTCCTTTACTGAGCTTTAGGCATGCCCTTTTTTTCTTTTCCTTTTTTTTTAAAGAGTGAGTACAACCTCCCTCCTCTTATTGACTTCTTGAAAAATTTCTCATGTGTTGAATTTTCTTGCCTATTCCCTACCCCAGGGCATTTTTTGAGGGCCTGTGTCATTTACAGCCCTGCAGTCCTTGTGAGTCTATAAGCAACCATTGGCACTGGGTTTAAAGCTGCTGTTGTGGGAAATAGCCACAAGGCAGCAGCATTATTACGTTCTCAACACTTGTTACTAGGGCAGCAGAGTCTTCCTGGAGGTAGTGTTCCGAGGTTGTAAACTAGAGTGGAATGTGCTGGGACAAGCCCCCAGAAGTTTATATCTCCTTACTTATGTTTGTTTTTTAAATTTATTTTCTACTTCTTATCGGAGTAAATTTGATTAGAGTGTTTTGATTGTCTGGCTGTACAGAATCTGCTCAATGATTCATACATATGTCTGTTCATCTTCGGAACCTGTTACCATGTATGTGATTACAGAATGTATATTTTGAAGGGATTGGTGATTATATAATTCATATCATTTATATGTTATATGTTTATGTACATTTAACTTACATTAGTATATTCATGTTAACCCCATAGTCCTAATTTACCCATCCCCCCACCTTTCATTTTGGCTAACCATTAGTTTATTTGATAAGTCTGTGAGTGTCTTTTTCTGTGGAAATATGTTCATTGGTAGCAATCTTAGGATAACATGTATAAATGATATCATAGGACATTTGTCATACCCTTTTGACTTACTTATCGTTATATGATTATTTCTAGGCTCAACTGTAGTCCTGCAAACGGCATTGTTCATTTTTTTCCCGAGGCTACTATTCCATTCTGTCCATATACCACTTCTTCTTTTTCCCGTCATCTGTTTATGGACCTTTTTTTGCTTCCATGTCTTGGCTCTTTCAATATTGCTGCAGTGCACATTTGCCTGCCTCTGTCTTTCCGATTCTGGTGGTCTTAGGTTATAGGCCCAAAAGGTGCCCTGCCGCATCATATGGTAGCTCAATTTTTACCTTTTCAAGCACAGCTCCATTCAGTTTGCGTTAGTGCTGTTGCCACTTTACATCCCACCAGCAGCCAGAAGGTACACAGTTCTCTAAAACCCCCTCAGCATTTATCGTTTGTAGACTTTTTGCTGATGGTTATGACTGGTGTGAACTGAAACCTTTTTGAATTTGAATTTGCTTGTGGCTTATAATTCCTTATACTGAGCTTTAGGCATGTCCTTTTTTTTCTTTCCCTTTTTTTTTAAAGAGTGAGTACAACTTCCCTCCTCTTATTGACTTCTTGAAAAATTTCTCATATGTTGAATTTTCTTGCCTATTGCCGACGCCAGGGCATGTTTTGAGGGCCTGTGTCATTTAGAGCCCTGCAGTCCTTGTGACTATATAAGCAACCATTGGCACTGGGTTTAAAGCTGCTGTTGTGGGAAACAGCCACAAGGCGGCAGCATTATTACGTTCTCAACTCTTGTTACTAGGGCAACTGAGTCTTCCTGGAGGCAGTTTTCCAAGGTTGTAAATTAGAGTGGAATGTGCTGGGACAAGCCCCAGAAGTTTATGTCTCCTTACTTATGTTTGTTTTTTAAACTTAATTTATACTTCTTGTCGGAGTAAATTTGATTAGAGTGTTTTGATTGTCTGGCTGTACAGAATCTGCTCAATGATTCATACATATGTCTGTTCATCTTCGGATCCTGTTACCATGTATGTGATCACAAAATATATATTTTCAAGGTATTGGTGATTATATAATTCATATAGTTTATCTGTTATATGTTTATATACATTTAACATACATTAGTATATGTATGTTAACCCCATAGTCCTAATTTACCCATCCTCCCACCTTTCATTTTGGCTAACCATTAGTTTCTTTGGTAAGTCTGTGAGTGTGTTTTTCTGTGGAAATATGTTCATTGGTAGCAATCTTAGGATAACATGTATAAATGATATCATAGGATGTTTGTCATACCCTTTTCACTTACTTAACCTTATATGATTATTTCTAGGCTCAACTGTAGTCCTGAAAACGGCATTGTTCATTTTTTTCGCGAGGCTACTATTACATTTGGTACGTATACCACTTCGTCTTTGTCCATTCATCTGTTTATGGACCTATTTTCTGCTTCCATGTCTTGGCTATTTCAATATTGCTGCAGTGCACATTGGCCTGCCTGTGTTTTTCAGATTCTGGTGGTCTTAGGTTATAGGCCCAAAAGGTGCCATGCCGCATCATATGGTAGCTCAATTTTTACCTTTTCAAGCATCTCCATTCAGTTTGCATTAGTGTTGTTACCACGTTACATCCCAGCAGCAGCTTGAAGGTACACAGTTCTCTAAAACCCCTTCAGCATTTATCGTTTGTAGACTTTTTGCTGATGGTTATGACTGGTGTGAGCTGAAACCTTTTTGAATTTGAATTTGCATGTGGCTAATAATTCCTTATACTGAGCTTTAGGCATGTCCTTTTTTTGTTTTCCTTTTTTTTAAAGAGTGAGTACAACTTCCCTCCTCTTATTGACTTCTTGAAAAATTTCTCATGTGTTGAATTTTCTTGCCTATTCCCTACCCCAGGGCATTTCTTGAGGGCCTGTGTCATTTACAGCCCTGCAGTCCTTGTGACTATGTAGGCAACCATTGGCACTGGGTTTAAAGCTGCTGCTGTGGGAAACAGCCACATGGCGGCAGCATTATTACGTCCTCAACTCTTGTTAATGGGGCAAAAGACCCTTCCTGGAGGTAGTGTTCCAAGGTTGGAAATTAGAGTGGAATGTGCTGGGACAAGCCCCCAGAAGTTTATCTCTCCTTACTTATGTTTGTTTTTTAAATATAATTTCTATTTCTTATCGGAGTAAATCTGATTAGAGTGTTTTGATTTTCTGGCTGTACAGAATCTGCTCATTGATTCATATTTATGTTTCTTCATCTTCGGATCCTGTTACCATGTATGTGATTACAGAATATATATTTTAAAGGTATTCGTGATTATATAATTCATATACTTTATATGTTATATGTTTATATACATTTAACATACATTAGTATATGTATGTTAACCCCATAGTCCTAATTTACCCATCCTCCCACCTTTCATTTTGGCTAACCATTAGTTTATTTGATAAGTCTGTGAGTGTCTTTTTCTGTGGAAATATGTTCATTGGTAGCAATCTTAGGATAACATGGATAAATGATATCATAGGCTGTTTGGCATACCCTTTTCACTTACTTAACCTTATATGATTATTTCAAGGCTCAGCTGTAGTCCAGAAAACGGCATTGTTCATTTTTTTCCCGAGCTTACTATTCCATTCTGTCCATATACCACTTCTTCTTTTTCCATTCATATGTTTATGGACCTTTTTTTTTGCTTTCATGTCTTGGCTATTTCAATATTACTGCAGTGCACATTTGCCTGCCTCTGTCTTTCCGATCCTGGTGGTCTTCGTTTATAGGCTCAAAGGTGCCCTGCCGCATCATATGGTAGCTCAATTTTTACCTTGTAAAGCAGCTCCATTCAGTTCTTGTTAGTGCTTTTACCACTTTACATCCCACCAGCAGCTAGTAGGTATGAGTTGTCTAAAACCCATTCAGCATTTATAGTTTGTAGACTTTTTGCTAATGGCCATTTGACTGGTGTGAGCTGAAACCTTTTTGGAGGTTGGAAACGCATGTGGCTAATAATTCCTTATACTGAGCTTTAACCATATCCTTTTTCTTCGTTTCCTTTTTTTGTTAAAGAGTAGGTACAACTTCCCTCCTCTCTTGACTTCTTGAAAAATTTCTCATGTGTTGAATTTTCCTGCCTATTCCCTACCCCAGGGCATTTTTTGAGGGCAGGTGTCATTTAGAGCCCTGCATTCCTTGGGACTATTAAGCAACCATTAGCAGTGGGTTTAAAGCTGCTCTTGTGCGAAACAGCCACAAGGCGGCAGCATTATTACGTTCTCAACTCTTGTTACTTGGGCAAAAGAGTCTTCCTGGAGGTAGGGTTCCGAGGTTGTAAATTAGAGTGGAATGTGCAGGGACAAGCCCCCAGAAGTTTATGTCTCCTTACTTATGTTTGTTCTTTAAATTTAGTTTCTATTTCTTATCGGAGTAAATTTGATTAGAGTGTGTTGATTGTCTGGCTGTACAGAATCTGCTCAATGATTCATACTTATGTCTGTTCACCTTTGGACCCTGTTACCATGTATGTGATTACAGAATGTATATTTTAAAGGTATTGGTGATTATATAATTCATATAATTTATCTGTTATATGTTTATATACATTTAACATACATTAGTATATGTATATTAACCCCATAGTCCTAATTTACCCATCCTCCCACCTTTCCTTTTGGCTAACCATTAGTTTACTTGATAAGTCTGTGAGTGTCTTTTTCTGTGGAAATATGTTCTTTGGTAGCAATCTTAGGATAACATGTATAAATGATATCATAGGATATTTGTCATACCCTTTTGACTTACTTAACCTTATATGATTATTTGTAGGCTCAACTGTAGTCGTGAAAACGGCATTGTTCCTTTTTTTCCCGAGGCTACTATTCCATTTGGTACGTATACCACTTCATCTTTGTCCATTCATTTGTTTATGGACCTTTTTTTTGCTTCCATGTCTTGGCTATTTCAGTATTGTTGCAGTGCATATTTGCCTGCATCTGTCTTTCCGATTTTGGTGGTTTTATATTATAGGCCCAAAAGGTGCCCTGCCGCATCATATGTTAACTCAATTTTTACCTTTTCAAGCAGCTCCATTCAGTTTTCGTTAGTGCTCTTACCACTTTACATCCCACCGGCACCAAAAAGGTACACAGTTCTCTAAAACCCCTTCAGCATTTATAGTTTGTAGACTTTTTGCTGCTGGTCATGACTGGTGTGAGCTGAAACCTTATTGAATTTGAATTTGCATATGGCTAATAATTTCCTTTACTGAGCTTTAGGCATGCCCTTTTTTTCTTTTCCTTTTTTTTTAAAGAGTGAGTACAACCTCCCTCCTCTTATTGACTTCTTGAAAAATTTCTCATGTGTTGAATTTTCTTGCCTATTCCCTACCCCAGGGCATTTTTTGAGGGCCTGTGTCATTTACAGCCCTGCAGTCCTTGTGAGTCTATAAGCAACCATTGGCACTGGGTTTAAAGCTGCTGTTGTGGGAAATAGCCACAAGGCAGCAGCATTATTACGTTCTCAACACTTGTTACTAGGGCAGCAGAGTCTTCCTGGAGGTAGTGTTCCGAGGTTGTAAACTAGAGTGGAATGTGCTGGGACAAGCCCCCAGAAGTTTATATCTCCTTACTTATGTTTGTTTTTTAAATTTATTTTCTACTTCTTATCGGAGTAAATTTGATTAGAGTGTTTTGATTGTCTGGCTGTACAGAATCTGCTCAATGATTCATACATATGTCTGTTCATCTTCGGAACCTGTTACCATGTATGTGATTACAGAATGTATATTTTGAAGGGATTGGTGATTATATAATTCATATCATTTATATGTTATATGTTTATGTACATTTAACTTACATTAGTATATTCATGTTAACCCCATAGTCCTAATTTACCCATCCCCCCACCTTTCATTTTGGCTAACCATTAGTTTATTTGATAAGTCTGTGAGTGTCTTTTTCTGTGGAAATATGTTCATTGGTAGCAATCTTAGGATAACATGTATAAATGATATCATAGGACATTTGTCATACCCTTTTGACTTACTTATCGTTATATGATTATTTCTAGGCTCAACTGTAGTCCTGAAAACGGCATTGTTCATTTTTTTCCCGAGGCTACTATTCCATTCTGTCCATATACCACTTCTTCTTTTTCCCGTCATCTGTTTATGGACCTTTTTTTGCTTCCATGTCTTGGCTCTTTCAGTATTGCTGCAGTGCACATTTGCCTGCCTCTGTCTTTCCGATTCTGGTGGTCTTAGGTTATAGGCCCAAAAGGTGCCCTGCCGCATCATATGGTAGCTCAATTTTTACCTTTTCAAGCACAGCTCCATTCAGTTTGCGTTAGTGCTGTTGCCACTTTACATCCCACCAGCAGCCAGAAGGTACACAGTTCTCTAAAACCCCCTCAGCATTTATCGTTTGTAGACTTTTTGCTGATGGTTATGACTGGTGTGAACTGAAACCTTTTTGAATTTGAATTTGCTTGTGGCTTATAATTCCTTATACTGAGCTTTAGGCATGTCCTTTTTTTTCTTTCCCTTTTTTTTTAAAGAGTGAGTACAACTTCCCTCCTCTTATTGACTTCTTGAAAAATTTCTCATATGTTGAATTTTCTTGCCTATTGCCTACGCCAGGGCATGTTTTGAGGGCCTGTGTCATTTAGAGCCCTGCAGTCCTTGTGACTATATAAGCAACCATTGGCACTGGGTTTAAAGCTGCTGTTGTGGGAAACAGCCACAAGGCGGCAGCATTATTACGTTCTCAACTCTTGTTACTAGGGCAACTGAGTCTTCCTGGAGGCAGTTTTCCAAGGTTGTAAATTAGAGTGGAATGTGCTGGGACAAGCCCCAGAAGTTTATGTCTCCTTACTTATGTTTGTTTTTTAAACTTAATTTATACTTCTTGTCGGAGTAAATTTGATTAGAGTGTTTTGATTGTCTGGCTGTACAGAATCTGCTCAATGATTCATACATATGTCTGTTCATCTTCGGATCCTGTTACCATGTATGTGATCACAAAATATATATTTTCAAGGTATTGGTGATTATATAATTCATATAGTTTATCTGTTATATGTTTATATACATTTAACATACATTAGTATATGTATGTTAACCCCATAGTCCTAATTTACCCATCCTCCCACCTTTCATTTTGGCTAACCATTAGTTTCTTTGGTAAGTCTGTGAGTGTGTTTTTCTGTGGAAATATGTTCATTGGTAGCAATCTTAGGATAACATGTATAAATGATATCATAGGATGTTTGTCATACCCTTTTCACTTACTTAACCTTATATGATTATTTCTAGGCTCAACTGTAGTCCTGAAAACGGCATTGTTCATTTTTTTCGCGAGGCTACTATTACATTTGGTACGTATACCACTTCGTCTTTGTCCATTCATCTGTTTATGGACCTATTTTCTGCTTCCATGTCTTGGCTATTTCAATATTGCTGCAGTTCACATTGGCCTGCCTGTGTTTTTCAGATTCTGGTGGTCTTAGGTTATAGGCCCAAAAGGTGCCATGCCGCATCATATGGTAGCTCAATTTTTACCTTTTCAAGCATCTCCATTCAGTTTGCATTAGTGTTGTTACCACGTTACATCCCAGCAGCAGCTTGAAGGTACACAGTTCTCTAAAACCCCTTCAGCATTTATCGTTTGTAGACTTTTTGCTGATGGTTATGACTGGTGTGAGCTGAAACCTTTTTGAATTTGAATTTGCATGTGGCTAATAATTCCTTATACTGAGCTTTAGGCATGTCCTTTTTTTGTTTTCCTTTTTTTTAAAGAGTGAGTACAACTTCCCTCCTCTTATTGACTTCTTGAAAAATTTCTCATGTGTTGAATTTTCTTGCCTATTCCCTACCCCAGGGCATTTCTTGAGGGCCTGTGTCATTTACAGCCCTGCAATCCTTGTAACTATGTAGGCAACCATTGGCACTGGGTTTAAAGCTGCTGCTGTGGGAAACAGCCACATGGCGGCAGCATTATTACGTCCTCAACTCTTGTTAATGGGGCAAAAGACTCTTCCTGGAGGTAGTGTTCCAAGGTTGGAAATTAGAGTGGAATGTGCTGGGACAAGCCCCCAGAAGTTTATCTCTCCTTACTTACGTTTGTTTTTTAAATATAATTTCTATTTCTTATCGGAGTAAATCTGATTAGGGTGTTTTGATTTTCTGGCTGTACAGAATCTGCTCATTGATTCATATTTATGTTTCTTCATCTTCGGATCCTGTTACCATGTATGTGATTACAGAATATATATTTTAAAGGTATTCGTGATTATATAATTCATATACTTTATGTGTTATATGTTTATATACATTTAACATACATTAGTATATGTATGTTAACCCCATAGTCCTAATTTACCCATCCTCCCACCTTTCATTTTGGCTAACCATTAGTTTATTTGATAAGTCTGTGAGTGTCTTTTTCTGTGGAAATATGTTCATTGGTAGCAATCTTAGGATAACATGGATAAATGATATCATAGGCTGTTTGTCATACCCTTTTCACTTATTTAACCTTATATGATTATTTCAAGGCTCAGCTGTAGTCCAGAAAACGGCATTGTTCATTTTTTTCCCGAGCTTACTATTCCATTCTGTCCATATACCACTTCTTCTTTTTCCATTCATATGTTTATGGACCTTTTTTTTTGCTTTCATGTCTTGGCTATTTCAATATTACTGCAGTGCACATTTGCCTGCCTCTGTCTTTCCGATCCTGGTGGTCTTCGTTTATAGGCTCAAAGGTGCCCTGCCGCATCATATGGTAGCTCAATTTTTACCTTGTAAAGCAGCTCCATTCAGTTCTTGTTAGTGCTTTTACCACTTTACATCCCACCAGCAGCTAGTAGGTATGAGTTGTCTAAAACCCATTCAGCATTTATAGTTTGTAGACTTTTTGCTAATGGCCATTTGACTGGTGTGAGCTGAAACCTTTTTGGAGGTTGGAAACGCATGTGGCTAATAATTCCTTATACTGAGCTTTAACCATATCCTTTTTCTTCGTTTCCTTTTTTTGTTAAAGAGTAGGTACAACTTCCCTCCTCTCTTGACTTCTTGAAAAATTTCTCATGTGTTGAATTTTCCTGCCTATTCCCTACCCCAGGGCATTTTTTGAGGGCAGGTGTCATTTAGAGCCCTGCATTCCTTGGGACTATTAAGCAACCATTAGCAGTGGGTTTACAGCTGCTCTTGTGCGAAACAGCCACAAGGCGGCAGCATTATTACGTTCTCAACTCTTGTTACTTGGGCAAAAGAGTCTTCCTGGAGGTAGGGTTCCGAGGTTGTAAATTAGAGTGGAATGTGCAGGGACAAGCCCCCAGAAGTTTATGTCTCCTTACTTATGTTTGTTTTTTAAATTTAGTTTCTATTTCTTATCGGAGTAAATTTGATTAGAGTGTGTTGATTGTCTGGCTGTACAGAATCTGCTCAATGATTCATACTTATGTCTGTTCACCTTTGGACCCTGTTACCATGTATGTGATTACAGAATGTATATTTTAAAGGTATTGGTGATTATATAATTCATATAATTTATCTGTTATATGTTTATATACATTTAACATACATTAGTATATGTATATTAACCCCATAGTCCTAATTTACCCATCCTCCCACCTTTCCTTTTGGCTAACCATTAGTTTACTTGATAAGTCTGTGAGTGTCTTTTTCTGTGGAAATATGTTCTTTGGTAGCAATCTTAGGATAACATGTATAAATGATATCATAGGATATTTGTCATACCCTTTTGACTTACTTAACCTTATATGATTATTTGTAGGCTCAACTGTAGTCGTGAAAACGGCATTGTTCCTTTTTTTCCCGAGGCTACTATTCCATTTGGTACGTATACCACTTCATCTTTGTCCATTCATTTGTTTATGGACCTTTTTTTTGCTTCCATGTCTTGGCTATTTCAATATTGTTGCAGTGCATATTTGCCTGCATCTGTCTTTCCGATTTTGGTGGTTTTATATTATAGGCCCAAAAGGTGCCCTGCCGCATCATATGTTAACTCAATTTTTACCTTTTCAAGCAGCTCCATTCAGTTTTCGTTAGTGCTCTTACCACTTTACATCCCACCGGCACCAAGAAGGTACACAGTTCTCTAAAACCCCTTCAGCATTTATAGTTTGTAGACTTTTTGCTGCTGGTCATGACTGGTGTGAGCTGAAACCTTATTGAATTTGAATTTGCATATGGCTAATAATTTCCTTTACTGAGCTTTAGGCATGCCCTTTTTTTCTTTTCCTTTTTTTTTAAAGAGTGAGTACAACCTCCCTCCTCTTATTGACTTCTTGAAAAATTTCTCATGTGTTGAATTTTCTTGCCTATTCCCTACCCCAGGGCATTTTTTGAGGGCCTGTGTCATTTACAGCCCTGCAGTCCTTGTGAGTCTATAAGCAACCATTGGCACTGGGTTTAAAGCTGCTGTTGTGGGAAATAGCCACAAGGCAGCAGCATTATTACGTTCTCAACACTTGTTACTAGGGCAGCAGAGTCTTCCTGGAGGTAGTGTTCCGAGGTTGTAAACTAGAGTGGAATGTGCTGGGACAAGCCCCCAGAAGTTTATATCTCCTTACTTATGTTTGTTTTTTAAATTTATTTTCTACTTCTTATCGGAGTAAATTTGATTAGAGTGTTTTGATTGTCTGGCTGTACAGAATCTGCTCAATGATTCATACATATGTCTGTTCATCTTCGGAACCTGTTACCATGTATGTGATTACAGAATGTATATTTTGAAGGGATTGGTGATTATATAATTCATATCATTTATATGTTATATGTTTATGTACATTTAACTTACATTAGTATATTCATGTTAACCCCATAGTCCTAATTTACCCATCCCCCCACCTTTCATTTTGGCTAACCATTAGTTTATTTGATAAGTCTGTGAGTGTCTTTTTCTGTGGAAATATGTTCATTGGTAGCAATCTTAGGATAACATGTATAAATGATATCATAGGACATTTGTCATACCCTTTTGACTTACTTATCGTTATATGATTATTTCTAGGCTCAACTGTAGTCCTGAAAACGGCATTGTTCATTTTTTTCCCGAGGCTACTATTCCATTCTGTCCATATACCACTTCTTCTTTTTCCCGTCATCTGTTTATGGACCTTTTTTTGCTTCCATGTCTTGGCTCTTTCAATATTGCTGCAGTGCACATTTGCCTGCCTCTGTCTTTCCGATTCTGGTGGTCTTAGGTTATAGGCCCAAAAGGTGCCCTGCCGCATCATATGGTAGCTCAATTTTTACCTTTTCAAGCACAGCTCCATTCAGTTTGCGTTAGTGCTGTTGCCACTTTACATCCCACCAGCAGCCAGAAGGTACACAGTTCTCTAAAACCCCCTCAGCATTTATCGTTTGTAGACTTTTTGCTGATGGTTATGACTGGTGTGAACTGAAACCTTTTTGAATTTGAATTTGCTTGTGGCTTATAATTCCTTATACTGAGCTTTAGGCATGTCCTTTTTTTTCTTTCCCTTTTTTTTTAAAGAGTGAGTACAACTTCCCTCCTCTTATTGACTTCTTGAAAAATTTCTCATATGTTGAATTTTCTTGCCTATTGCCGACGCCAGGGCATGTTTTGAGGGCCTGTGTCATTTAGAGCCCTGCAGTCCTTGTGACTATATAAGCAACCATTGGCACTGGGTTTAAAGCTGCTGTTGTGGGAAACAGCCACAAGGCGGCAGCATTATTACGTTCTCAACTCTTGTTACTAGGGCAACTGAGTCTTCCTGGAGGCAGTTTTCCAAGGTTGTAAATTAGAGTGGAATGTGCTGGGACAAGCCCCAGAAGTTTATGTCTCCTTACTTATGTTTGTTTTTTAAACTTAATTTATACTTCTTGTCGGAGTAAATTTGATTAGAGTGTTTTGATTGTCTGGCTGTACAGAATCTGCTCAATGATTCATACATATGTCTGTTCATCTTCGGATCCTGTTACCATGTATGTGATCACAAAATATATATTTTCAAGGTATTGGTGATTATATAATTCATATAGTTTATCTGTTATATGTTTATATACATTTAACATACATTAGTATATGTATGTTAACCCCATAGTCCTAATTTACCCATCCTCCCACCTTTCATTTTGGCTAACCATTAGTTTCTTTGGTAAGTCTGTGAGTGTGTTTTTCTGTGGAAATATGTTCATTGGTAGCAATCTTAGGATAACATGTATAAATGATATCATAGGATGTTTGTCATACCCTTTTCACTTACTTAACCTTATATGATTATTTCTAGGCTCAACTGTAGTCCTGAAAACGGCATTGTTCATTTTTTTCGCGAGGCTACTATTACATTTGGTACGTATACCACTTCGTCTTTGTCCATTCATCTGTTTATGGACCTATTTTCTGCTTCCATGTCTTGGCTATTTCAATATTGCTGCAGTGCACATTGGCCTGCCTGTGTTTTTCAGATTCTGGTGGTCTTAGGTTATAGGCCCAAAAGGTGCCATGCCGCATCATATGGTAGCTCAATTTTTACCTTTTCAAGCATCTCCATTCAGTTTGCATTAGTGTTGTTACCACGTTACATCCCAGCAGCAGCTTGAAGGTACACAGTTCTCTAAAACCCCTTCAGCATTTATCGTTTGTAGACTTTTTGCTGATGGTTATGACTGGTGTGAGCTGAAACCTTTTTGAATTTGAATTTGCATGTGGCTAATAATTCCTTATACTGAGCTTTAGGCATGTCCTTTTTTTGTTTTCCTTTTTTTTAAAGAGTGAGTACAACTTCCCTCCTCTTATTGACTTCTTGAAAAATTTCTCATGTGTTGAATTTTCTTGCCTATTCCCTACCCCAGGGCATTTCTTGAGGGCCTGTGTCATTTACAGCCCTGCAGTCCTTGTGACTATGTAGGCAACCATTGGCACTGGGTTTAAAGCTGCTGCTGTGGGAAACAGCCACATGGCGGCAGCATTATTACGTCCTCAACTCTTGTTAATGGGGCAAAAGACCCTTCCTGGAGGTAGTGTTCCAAGGTTGGAAATTAGAGTGGAATGTGCTGGGACAAGCCCCCAGAAGTTTATCTCTCCTTACTTATGTTTGTTTTTTAAATATAATTTCTATTTCTTATCGGAGTAAATCTGATTAGAGTGTTTTGATTTTCTGGCTGTACAGAATCTGCTCATTGATTCATATTTATGTTTCTTCATCTTCGGATCCTGTTACCATGTATGTGATTACAGAATATATATTTTAAAGGTATTCGTGATTATATAATTCATATACTTTATATGTTATATGTTTATATACATTTAACATACATTAGTATATGTATGTTAACCCCATAGTCCTAATTTACCCATCCTCCCACCTTTCATTTTGGCTAACCATTAGTTTATTTGATAAGTCTGTGAGTGTCTTTTTCTGTGGAAATATGTTCATTGGTAGCAATCTTAGGATAACATGGATAAATGATATCATAGGCTGTTTGGCATACCCTTTTCACTTACTTAACCTTATATGATTATTTCAAGGCTCAGCTGTAGTCCAGAAAACGGCATTGTTCATTTTTTTCCCGAGCTTACTATTCCATTCTGTCCATATACCACTTCTTCTTTTTCCATTCATATGTTTATGGACCTTTTTTTTTGCTTTCATGTCTTGGCTATTTCAATATTACTGCAGTGCACATTTGCCTGCCTCTGTCTTTCCGATCCTGGTGGTCTTCGTTTATAGGCTCAAAGGTGCCCTGCCGCATCATATGGTAGCTCAATTTTTACCTTGTAAAGCAGCTCCATTCAGTTCTTGTTAGTGCTTTTACCACTTTACATCCCACCAGCAGCTAGTAGGTATGAGTTGTCTAAAACCCATTCAGCATTTATAGTTTGTAGACTTTTTGCTAATGGCCATTTGACTGGTGTGAGCTGAAACCTTTTTGGAGGTTGGAAACGCATGTGGCTAATAATTCCTTATACTGAGCTTTAACCATATCCTTTTTCTTCGTTTCCTTTTTTTGTTAAAGAGTAGGTACAACTTCCCTCCTCTCTTGACTTCTTGAAAAATTTCTCATGTGTTGAATTTTCCTGCCTATTCCCTACCCCAGGGCATTTTTTGAGGGCAGGTGTCATTTAGAGCCCTGCATTCCTTGGGACTATTAAGCAACCATTAGCAGTGGGTTTAAAGCTGCTCTTGTGCGAAACAGCCACAAGGCGGCAGCATTATTACGTTCTCAACTCTTGTTACTTGGGCAAAAGAGTCTTCCTGGAGGTAGGGTTCCGAGGTTGTAAATTAGAGTGGAATGTGCAGGGACAAGCCCCCAGAAGTTTATGTCTCCTTACTTATGTTTGTTCTTTAAATTTAGTTTCTATTTCTTATCGGAGTAAATTTGATTAGAGTGTGTTGATTGTCTGGCTGTACAGAATCTGCTCAATGATTCATACTTATGTCTGTTCACCTTTGGACCCTGTTACCATGTATGTGATTACAGAATGTATATTTTAAAGGTATTGGTGATTATATAATTCATATAATTTATCTGTTATATGTTTATATACATTTAACATACATTAGTATATGTATATTAACCCCATAGTCCTAATTTACCCATCCTCCCACCTTTCCTTTTGGCTAACCATTAGTTTACTTGATAAGTCTGTGAGTGTCTTTTTCTGTGGAAATATGTTCTTTGGTAGCAATCTTAGGATAACATGTATAAATGATATCATAGGATATTTGTCATACCCTTTTGACTTACTTAACCTTATATGATTATTTGTAGGCTCAACTGTAGTCGTGAAAACGGCATTGTTCCTTTTTTTCCCGAGGCTACTATTCCATTTGGTACGTATACCACTTCATCTTTGTCCATTCATTTGTTTATGGACCTTTTTTTTGCTTCCATGTCTTGGCTATTTCAGTATTGTTGCAGTGCATATTTGCCTGCATCTGTCTTTCCGATTTTGGTGGTTTTATATTATAGGCCCAAAAGGTGCCCTGCCGCATCATATGTTAACTCAATTTTTACCTTTTCAAGCAGCTCCATTCAGTTTTCGTTAGTGCTCTTACCACTTTACATCCCACCGGCACCAAAAAGGTACACAGTTCTCTAAAACCCCTTCAGCATTTATAGTTTGTAGACTTTTTGCTGCTGGTCATGACTGGTGTGAGCTGAAACCTTATTGAATTTGAATTTGCATATGGCTAATAATTTCCTTTACTGAGCTTTAGGCATGCCCTTTTTTTCTTTTCCTTTTTTTTTAAAGAGTGAGTACAACCTCCCTCCTCTTATTGACTTCTTGAAAAATTTCTCATGTGTTGAATTTTCTTGCCTATTCCCTACCCCAGGGCATTTTTTGAGGGCCTGTGTCATTTACAGCCCTGCAGTCCTTGTGAGTCTATAAGCAACCATTGGCACTGGGTTTAAAGCTGCTGTTGTGGGAAATAGCCACAAGGCAGCAGCATTATTACGTTCTCAACACTTGTTACTAGGGCAGCAGAGTCTTCCTGGAGGTAGTGTTCCGAGGTTGTAAACTAGAGTGGAATGTGCTGGGACAAGCCCCCAGAAGTTTATATCTCCTTACTTATGTTTGTTTTTTAAATTTATTTTCTACTTCTTATCGGAGTAAATTTGATTAGAGTGTTTTGATTGTCTGGCTGTACAGAATCTGCTCAATGATTCATACATATGTCTGTTCATCTTCGGAACCTGTTACCATGTATGTGATTACAGAATGTATATTTTGAAGGGATTGGTGATTATATAATTCATATCATTTATATGTTATATGTTTATGTACATTTAACTTACATTAGTATATTCATGTTAACCCCATAGTCCTAATTTACCCATCCCCCCACCTTTCATTTTGGCTAACCATTAGTTTATTTGATAAGTCTGTGAGTGTCTTTTTCTGTGGAAATATGTTCATTGGTAGCAATCTTAGGATAACATGTATAAATGATATCATAGGACATTTGTCATACCCTTTTGACTTACTTATCGTTATATGATTATTTCTAGGCTCAACTGTAGTCCTGAAAACGGCATTGTTCATTTTTTTCCCGAGGCTACTATTCCATTCTGTCCATATACCACTTCTTCTTTTTCCCGTCATCTGTTTATGGACCTTTTTTTGCTTCCATGTCTTGGCTCTTTCAATATTGCTGCAGTGCACATTTGCCTGCCTCTGTCTTTCCGATTCTGGTGGTCTTAGGTTATAGGCCCAAAAGGTGCCCTGCCGCATCATATGGTAGCTCAATTTTTACCTTTTCAAGCACAGCTCCATTCAGTTTGCGTTAGTGCTGTTGCCACTTTACATCCCACCAGCAGCCAGAAGGTACACAGTTCTCTAAAACCCCCTCAGCATTTATCGTTTGTAGACTTTTTGCTGATGGTTATGACTGGTGTGAACTGAAACCTTTTTGAATTTGAATTTGCTTGTGGCTTATAATTCCTTATACTGAGCTTTAGGCATGTCCTTTTTTTTCTTTCCCTTTTTTTTTAAAGAGTGAGTACAACTTCCCTCCTCTTATTGACTTCTTGAAAAATTTCTCATATGTTGAATTTTCTTGCCTATTGCCTACGCCAGGGCATGTTTTGAGGGCCTGTGTCATTTAGAGCCCTGCAGTCCTTGTGACTATATAAGCAACCATTGGCACTGGGTTTAAAGCTGCTGTTGTGGGAAACAGCCACAAGGCGGCAGCATTATTACGTTCTCAACTCTTGTTACTAGGGCAACTGAGTCTTCCTGGAGGCAGTTTTCCAAGGTTGTAAATTAGAGTGGAATGTGCTGGGACAAGCCCCAGAAGTTTATGTCTCCTTACTTATGTTTGTTTTTTAAACTTAATTTATACTTCTTGTCGGAGTAAATTTGATTAGAGTGTTTTGATTGTCTGGCTGTACAGAATCTGCTCAATGATTCATACATATGTCTGTTCATCTTCGGATCCTGTTACCATGTATGTGATCACAAAATATATATTTTCAAGGTATTGGTGATTATATAATTCATATAGTTTATCTGTTATATGTTTATATACATTTAACATACATTAGTATATGTATGTTAACCCCATAGTCCTAATTTACCCATCCTCCCACCTTTCATTTTGGCTAACCATTAGTTTCTTTGGTAAGTCTGTGAGTGTGTTTTTCTGTGGAAATATGTTCATTGGTAGCAATCTTAGGATAACATGTATAAATGATATCATAGGATGTTTGTCATACCCTTTTCACTTACTTAACCTTATATGATTATTTCTAGGCTCAACTGTAGTCCTGAAAACGGCATTGTTCATTTTTTTCGCGAGGCTACTATTACATTTGGTACGTATACCACTTCGTCTTTGTCCATTCATCTGTTTATGGACCTATTTTCTGCTTCCATGTCTTGGCTATTTCAATATTGCTGCAGTTCACATTGGCCTGCCTGTGTTTTTCAGATTCTGGTGGTCTTAGGTTATAGGCCCAAAAGGTGCCATGCCGCATCATATGGTAGCTCAATTTTTACCTTTTCAAGCATCTCCATTCAGTTTGCATTAGTGTTGTTACCACGTTACATCCCAGCAGCAGCTTGAAGGTACACAGTTCTCTAAAACCCCTTCAGCATTTATCGTTTGTAGACTTTTTGCTGATGGTTATGACTGGTGTGAGCTGAAACCTTTTTGAATTTGAATTTGCATGTGGCTAATAATTCCTTATACTGAGCTTTAGGCATGTCCTTTTTTTGTTTTCCTTTTTTTTAAAGAGTGAGTACAACTTCCCTCCTCTTATTGACTTCTTGAAAAATTTCTCATGTGTTGAATTTTCTTGCCTATTCCCTACCCCAGGGCATTTCTTGAGGGCCTGTGTCATTTACAGCCCTGCAATCCTTGTAACTATGTAGGCAACCATTGGCACTGGGTTTAAAGCTGCTGCTGTGGGAAACAGCCACATGGCGGCAGCATTATTACGTCCTCAACTCTTGTTAATGGGGCAAAAGACTCTTCCTGGAGGTAGTGTTCCAAGGTTGGAAATTAGAGTGGAATGTGCTGGGACAAGCCCCCAGAAGTTTATCTCTCCTTACTTACGTTTGTTTTTTAAATATAATTTCTATTTCTTATCGGAGTAAATCTGATTAGAGTGTTTTGATTTTCTGGCTGTACAGAATCTGCTCATTGATTCATATTTATGTTTCTTCATCTTCGGATCCTGTTACCATGTATGTGATTACAGAATATATATTTTAAAGGTATTCGTGATTATATAATTCATATACTTTATATGTTATATGTTTATATACATTTAACATACATTAGTATATGTATGTTAACCCCATAGTCCTAATTTACCCATCCTCCCACCTTTCATTTTGGCTAACCATTAGTTTATTTGATAAGTCTGTGAGTGTCTTTTTCTGTGGAAATATGTTCATTGGTAGCAATCTTAGGATAACATGGATAAATGATATCATAGGCTGTTTGTCATACCCTTTTCACTTACTTAACCTTATATGATTATTTCAAGGCTCAGCTGTAGTCCAGAAAACGGCATTGTTCATTTTTTTCCCGATCTTACTATTCCATTCTGTCCATATACCACTTCTTCTTTTTCCATTCATATGTTTATGGACCTTTTTTTTTGCTTTCATGTCTTGGCTATTTCAATATTACTGCAGTGCACATTTGCCTGCCTCTGTCTTTCCGATCCTGGTGGTCTTCGTTTATAGGCTCAAAGGTGCCCTGCCGCATCATATGGTAGCTCAATTTTTACCTTGTAAAGCAGCTCCATTCAGTTCTTGTTAGTGCTTTTACCACTTTACATCCCACCAGCAGCTAGTAGGTATGAGTTGTCTAAAACCCATTCAGCATTTATAGTTTGTAGACTTTTTGCTAATGGCCATTTGACTGGTGTGAGCTGAAACCTTTTTGGAGGTTGGAAACGCATGTGGCTAATAATTCCTTATACTGAGCTTTAACCATATCCTTTTTCTTCGTTTCCTTTTTTTGTTAAAGAGTAGGTACAACTTCCCTCCTCTCTTGACTTCTTGAAAAATTTCTCATGTGTTGAATTTTCCTGCCTATTCCCTACCCCAGGGCATTTTTTGAGGGCAGGTGTCATTTAGAGCCCTGCATTCCTTGGGACTATTAAGCAACCATTAGCAGTGGGTTTAAAGCTGCTCTTGTGCGAAACAGCCACAAGGCGGCAGCATTATTACGTTCTCAACTCTTGTTACTTGGGCAAAAGAGTCTTCCTGGAGGTAGGGTTCCGAGGTTGTAAATTAGAGTGGAATGTGCAGGGACAAGCCCCCAGAAGTTTATGTCTCCTTACTTATGTTTGTTTTTTAAATTTAGTTTCTATTTCTTATCGGAGTAAATTTGATTAGAGTGTGTTGATTGTCTGGCTGTACAGAATCTGCTCAATGATTCATACTTATGTCTGTTCACCTTTGGACCCTGTTACCATGTATGTGATTACAGAATGTATATTTTAAAGGTATTGGTGATTATATAATTCATATAATTTATCTGTTATATGTTTATATACATTTAACATACATTAGTATATGTATATTAACCCCATAGTCCTAATTTACCCATCCTCCCACCTTTCCTTTTGGCTAACCATTAGTTTACTTGATAAGTCTGTGAGTGTCTTTTTCTGTGGAAATATGTTCTTTGGTAGCAATCTTAGGATAACATGTATAAATGATATCATAGGATATTTGTCATACCCTTTTGACTTACTTAACCTTATATGATTATTTGTAGGCTCAACTGTAGTCGTGAAAACGGCATTGTTCCTTTTTTTCCCGAGGCTACTATTCCATTTGGTACGTATACCACTTCATCTTTGTCCATTCATTTGTTTATGGACCTTTTTTTTGCTTCCATGTCTTGGCTATTTCAATATTGTTGCAGTGCATATTTACCTGCATCTGTCTTTCCGATTTTGGTGGTTTTATATTATAGGCCCAAAAGGTGCCCTGCCGCATCATATGTTAACTCAATTTTTACCTTTTCAAGCAGCTCCATTCAGTTTTCGTTAGTGCTCTTACCACTTTACATCCCACCGGCACCAAGAAGGTACACAGTTCTCTAAAACCCCTTCAGCATTTATAGTTTGTAGACTTTTTGCTGCTGGTCATGACTGGTGTGAGCTGAAACCTTATTGAATTTGAATTTGCATATGGCTAATAATTTCCTTTACTGAGCTTTAGGCATGCCCTTTGTTTCTTTTCCTTTTTTTTTAAAGAGTGAGTACAACCTCCCTCCTCTTATTGACTTCTTGAAAAATTTCTCATGTGTTGAATTTTCTTGCCTATTCCCTACCCCAGGGCATTTTTTGAGGGCCTGTGTCATTTACAGCCCTGCAGTCCTTGTGAGTCTATAAGCAACCATTGGCACTGGGTTTAAAGCTGCTGTTGTGGGAAATAGCCACAAGGCAGCAGCATTATTACGTTCTCAACACTTGTTACTAGGGCAGCAGAGTCTTCCTGGAGGTAGTGTTCCGAGGTTGTAAACTAGAGTGGAATGTGCTGGGACAAGCCCCCAGAAGTTTATATCTCCTTACTTATGTTTGTTTTTTAAATTTATTTTCTACTTCTTATCGGAGTAAATTTGATTAGAGTGTTTTGATTGTCTGGCTGTACAGAATCTGCTCAATGATTCATACATATGTCTGTTCATCTTCGGAACCTGTTACCATGTATGTGATTACAGAATGTATATTTTGAAGGGATTGGTGATTATATAATTCATATCATTTATATGTTATATGTTTATGTACATTTAACTTACATTAGTATATTCATGTTAACCCCATAGTCCTAATTTACCCATCCCCCCACCTTTCATTTTGGCTAACCATTAGTTTATTTGATAAGTCTGTGAGTGTCTTTTTCTGTGGAAATATGTTCATTGGTAGCAATCTTAGGATAACATGGATAAATGATATCATAGGACATTTGTCATACCCTTTTGACTTACTTATCGTTATATGATTATTTCTAGGCTCAACTGTAGTCCTGCAAACGGCATTGTTCATTTTTTTCCCGAGGCTACTATTCCATTCTGTCCATATACCACTTCTTCTTTTTCCCGTCATCTGTTTATGGACCTTTTTTTGCTTCCATGTCTTGGCTCTTTCAATATTGCTGCAGTGCACATTTGCCTGCCTCTGTCTTTCCGATTCTGGTGGTCTTAGGTTATAGGCCCAAAAGGTGCCCTGCCGCATCATATGGTAGCTCAATTTTTACCTTTTCAAGCACAGCTCCATTCAGTTTGCGTTAGTGCTGTTGCCACTTTACATCCCACCAGCAGCCAGAAGGTACACAGTTCTCTAAAACCCCCTCAGCATTTATCGTTTGTAGACTTTTTGCTGATGGTTATGACTGGTGTGAACTGAAACCTTTTTGAATTTGAATTTGCTTGTGGCTTATAATTCCTTATACTGAGCTTTAGGCATGTCCTTTTTTTTCTTTTCCTTTTTTTTTAAAGAGTGAGTACAACTTCCCTCCTCTTATTGACTTCTTGAAAAATTTCTCATAGGTTGAATTTTCTTGCCTATTGCCTACGCCAGGGCATGTTTTGAGGGCCTGTGTCATTTAGAGCCCTGCAGTCCTTGTGACTATATAAGCAACCATTGGCACTGGGTTTAAAGCTGCTGTTGTGGGAAACAGCCACAAGGCGGCAGCATTATTACGTTCTCAACTCTTGTTACTAGGGCAACTGAGTCTTCCTGGAGGCAGTTTTCCAAGGTTGTAAATTAGAGTGGAATGTGCTGGGACAAGCCCCAGAAGTTTATGTCTCCTTACTTCTGTTTGTTTTTTAAACTTAATTTATACTTCTTGTCGGAGTAAATTTGATTAGAGTGTTTTGATTGTCTGGCTGTACAGAATCTGCTCAATGATTCATACATATGTCTGTTCATCTTCGGATCCTGTTACCATGTATGTGATCACAAAATATATATTTTCAAGGTATTGGTGATTATATAATTCATATAGTTTATCTGTTATATGTTTATATACATTTAACATACATTAGTATATGTATGTTAACCCCATAGTCCTAATTTACCCATCCTCCCACCTTTCATTTTGGCTAACCATTAGTTTCTTTGGTAAGTCTGTGAGTGTGTTTTTCTGTGGAAATATGTTCATTGGTAGCAATCTTAGGATAACATGTATAAATGATATCATAGGATGTTTGTCATACCCTTTTCACTTACTTAACCTTATATGATTATTTCTAGGCTCAACTGTAGTCCTGAAAACGGCATTGTTCATTTTTTTCGCGAGGCTACTATTACATTTGGTACGTATACCACTTCGTCTTTGTCCATTCATCTGTTTATGGACCTATTTTCTGCTTCCATGTCTTGGCTATTTCAATATTGCTGCAGTGCACATTGGCCTGCCTGTGTTTTTCAGATTCTGGTGGTCTTAGGTTATAGGCCCAAAAGGTGCCATGCCGCATCATATGGTAGCTCAATTTTTACCTTTTCAAGCATCTCCATTCAGTTTGCATTAGTGTTGTTACCACGTTACATCCCAGCAGCAGCTTGAAGGTACACAGTTCTCTAAAACCCCTTCAGCATTTATCGTTTGTAGACTTTTTGCTGATGGTTATGACTGGTGTGAGCTGAAACCTTTTTGAATTTGAATTTGCATGTGGCTAATAATTCCTTATACTGAGCTTTAGGCATGTCCTTTTTTTGTTTTCCTTTTTTTTAAAGAGTGAGTACAACTTCCCTCCTCTTATTGACTTCTTGAAAAATTTCTCATGTGTTGAATTTTCTTGCCTATTCCCTACCCCAGGGCATTTCTTGAGGGCCTGTGTCATTTACAGCCCTGCAGTCCTTGTGACTATGTAGGCAACCATTGGCAGTGGGTTTAAAGCTGCTGCTGTGGGAAACAGCCACATGGCGGCAGCATTATTACGTCCTCAACTCTTGTTAATGGGGCAAAAGACTCTTCCTGGAGGTAGTGTTCCAAGGTTGGAAATTAGAGTGGAATGTGCTGGGACAAGCCCCCAGAAGTTTATCTCTCCTTACTTTTGTTTGTTTTTTAAATTTAATTTCTATTTCTTATCGGAGTAAAAATGATTAGAGTGTTTTGATTTTCTGGCTGTACAGAATCTGCTCATTGATTCATATTTATGTTTCTTCATCTTCGGATCCTGTTACCATGTATGTGATTACAGAATATATATTTTAAAGGTATTCGTGATTATATAATTCATATACTTTATATGTTATATGTTTATATACATTTAACATACATTAGTATATGTATGTTAACCCCATAGTCCTAATTTACCCATCCTCCCACCTTTCATTTTGGCTAACCATTAGTTTATTTGATAAGTCTGTGAGTGTCTTTTTCTGTGGAAATATGTTCATTGGTAGCAATTTTACGATAACATATATAAATGATATCATAGGATATTTGTCATACCCTTTTCACTTACTTAACGTTATATGATTATTTCTAGGCTCAACTGTAGTCCTGAAAACGGCATTGTTCATTTTTTTCACGAGCCTACTATTCCATTCTGTCCATATACCACTTCGTCTTTGTCCATACATCTGTTTATGGACCTTTTTTTTTCCTTCCATGTCTTGGCTATTTCAATGTTGCTGCAGTGCACATTTACCTGCCTCTGTCTTTCCGATTCTGGTGGTCTTAGGTTATAGGCCCAAAAGGTGCCCTGCCGCATCATATGGTAGCTCAATTTTTACCTTTTCAAGCAGCTCCAATCAGTTTGCATTAGTGCTGTTGCCACTTTACATCCCACCAGCAACTAGAAGGTACACAGTTCTCTAAAACCCCTTCAGCATTTATAGTTTGTAGACTTTTTGCTGATGGTCATGACTCTTGTGAGCTTAAACCTTTTTGAATTTGAATATGTATGTGGCTAATAATTCCTTATACTGAGCTTTAGGCATGTCCTTTTTTTTGTTTTCCTTTTTTTTAAAGAGTGAGTACAACTTCCCTCCTCTTATTGACTTCTTGAAAAATTTCTCATGTGTTGAATTTTCTTGCCTATTCCCTACCCCAGGGCATGTTTTGTGGGCCTGTGTCATTTACAGCCCTGCAGTCCTTGTGACTATATAACCAACCATTGGCACTGGGTTTAAAGCTGCTGTTGTGGGAAAGAGCCACAAGACGTCAGCATTATTACATTCTCAACTCTTGTTATTAGGGCAACAGAGTCTTCCTGGAGGTAGTGTTCCCAGGTTGTAAATTAGAGAGGAATGTCCTGGGACAAGCCCCCAGAAGTTTATGTCTCCTTACTTATGTTTGTTTTTTAAATTTAATTTCTATTTCTTATCGGAGTAAATTTGATTAGAGTGTTTTGATTGTCTGGCTGTACAGAATCTGCTCAATGATTCATACATACGTCTGTTCATCTTCGGATACTGTTACCATGTATGTGATCACAAAATGTATATTTTGAAGGTATTGGTGATGATATAATTCATGTAATTTATATGTTATATGTTTATATACATTTAACATACATTAGTATATGTATGTTAACCCCATAGTCCTAATTTACCCATCCTCCCACCTTTCATTTTGGCTAACCATTAGTTTATTTGATAAGTCTGTGAGTGTCTTTTTCTGTGGAAATATGTTCATTGGTAGCAATCTTAGGATAACATGTATAAATGATATCATAGGCTGTTTGTCATACCCTTTTCACTTACTTAACCTTATATGATTATTTCAAGGCTCAGCTGTAGTCCAGAAAACGGCATTGTTCATTTTTTTCCCGAGCTTACTATTCCATTCTGTCCATATACCACTTCTTCTTTTTCCATTCATATGTTTATGGACCTTTTTTTTTGCTTTCATGTCTTGGCTATTTCAATATTACTGCAGTGCACATTTGCCTGCCTCTGTCTTTCCGATCCTGGTGGTCTTCGTTTATAGGCTCAAAGGTGCCCTGCCGCATCATATGGTAGCTCAATTTTTACCTTGTAAAGCAGCTCCATTCAGTTCTTGTTAGTGCTTTTACCACTTTACATCCCACCAGCAGCTAGTAGGTATGAGTTGTCTAAAACCCATTCAGCATTTATAGTTTGTAGACTTTTTGCTAATGGCCATTTGACTGGTGTGAGCTGAAACCTTTTTGGAGGTTGGAAACGCATGTGGCTAATAATTCCTTATACTGAGCTTTAACCATATCCTTTTTCTTCGTTTCCTTTTTTTGTTAAAGAGTAGGTACAACTTCCCTCCTCTCTTGACTTCTTGAAAAATTTCTCATGTGTTGAATTTTCCTGCCTATTCCCTACCCCAGGGCATTTTTTGAGGGCAGGTGTCATTTAGAGCCCTGCATTCCTTGGGACTATTAAGCAACCATTAGCAGTGGGTTTACAGCTGCTCTTGTGCGAAACAGCCACAAGGCGGCAGCATTATTACGTTCTCAACTCTTGTTACTTGGGCAAAAGAGTCTTCCTGGAGGTAGGGTTCCGAGGTTGTAAATTAGAGTGGAATGTGCAGGGACAAGCCCCCAGAAGTTTATGTCTCCTTACTTATGTTTGTTTTTTAAATTTAGTTTCTATTTCTTATCGGAGTAAATTTGATTAGAGTGTGTTGATTGTCTGGCTGTACAGAATCTGCTCAATGATTCATACTTATGTCTGTTCACCTTTGGACCCTGTTACCATGTATGTGATTACAGAATGTATATTTTAAAGGTATTGGTGATTATATAATTCATATAATTTATCTGTTATATGTTTATATACATTTAACATACATTAGTATATGTATATTAACCCCATAGTCCTAATTTACCCATCCTCCCACCTTTCCTTTTGGCTAACCATTAGTTTACTTGATAAGTCTGTGAGTGTCTTTTTCTGTGGAAATATGTTCTTTGGTAGCAATCTTAGGATAACATGTATAAATGATATCATAGGATATTTGTCATACCCTTTTGACTTACTTAACCTTATATGATTATTTGTAGGCTCAACTGTAGTCGTGAAAACGGCATTGTTCCTTTTTTTCCCGAGGCTACTATTCCATTTGGTACGTATACCACTTCATCTTTGTCCATTCATTTGTTTATGGACCTTTTTTTTGCTTCCATGTCTTGGCTATTTCAATATTGTTGCAGTGCATATTTGCCTGCATCTGTCTTTCCGATTTTGGTGGTTTTATATTATAGGCCCAAAAGGTGCCCTGCCGCATCATATGTTAACTCAATTTTTACCTTTTCAAGCAGCTCCATTCAGTTTTCGTTAGTGCTCTTACCACTTTACATCCCACCGGCACCAAGAAGGTACACAGTTCTCTAAAACCCCTTCAGCATTTATAGTTTGTAGACTTTTTGCTGCTGGTCATGACTGGTGTGAGCTGAAACCTTATTGAATTTGAATTTGCATATGGCTAATAATTTCCTTTACTGAGCTTTAGGCATGCCCTTTTTTTCTTTTCCTTTTTTTTTAAAGAGTGAGTACAACCTCCCTCCTCTTATTGACTTCTTGAAAAATTTCTCATGTGTTGAATTTTCTTGCCTATTCCCTACCCCAGGGCATTTTTTGAGGGCCTGTGTCATTTACAGCCCTGCAGTCCTTGTGAGTCTATAAGCAACCATTGGCACTGGGTTTAAAGCTGCTGTTGTGGGAAATAGCCACAAGGCAGCAGCATTATTACGTTCTCAACACTTGTTACTAGGGCAGCAGAGTCTTCCTGGAGGTAGTGTTCCGAGGTTGTAAACTAGAGTGGAATGTGCTGGGACAAGCCCCCAGAAGTTTATATCTCCTTACTTATGTTTGTTTTTTAAATTTATTTTCTACTTCTTATCGGAGTAAATTTGATTAGAGTGTTTTGATTGTCTGGCTGTACAGAATCTGCTCAATGATTCATACATATGTCTGTTCATCTTCGGAACCTGTTACCATGTATGTGATTACAGAATGTATATTTTGAAGGGATTGGTGATTATATAATTCATATCATTTATATGTTATATGTTTATGTACATTTAACTTACATTAGTATATTCATGTTAACCCCATAGTCCTAATTTACCCATCCCCCCACCTTTCATTTTGGCTAACCATTAGTTTATTTGATAAGTCTGTGAGTGTCTTTTTCTGTGGAAATATGTTCATTGGTAGCAATCTTAGGATAACATGTATAAATGATATCATAGGACATTTGTCATACCCTTTTGACTTACTTATCGTTATATGATTATTTCTAGGCTCAACTGTAGTCCTGCAAACGGCATTGTTCATTTTTTTCCCGAGGCTACTATTCCATTCTGTCCATATACCACTTCTTCTTTTTCCCGTCATCTGTTTATGGACCTTTTTTTGCTTCCAT
The DNA here is from genome assembly GCF_965194825.1 of Balaenoptera physalus. NCBI lineage: Eukaryota > Metazoa > Chordata > Mammalia > Artiodactyla > Balaenopteridae > Balaenoptera > Balaenoptera physalus. The sequence continues at coordinate 459,368 of NW_028126582.1, forward strand.
GTCTTGGCTCTTTCAATATTGCTGCAGTGCACATTTGCCTGCCTCTGTCTTTCCGATTCTGGTGGTCTTAGGTTATAGGCCCAAAAGGTGCCCTGCCGCATCATATGGTAGCTCAATTTTTACCTTTTCAAGCACAGCTCCATTCAGTTTGCGTTAGTGCTGTTGCCACTTTACATCCCACCAGCAGCCAGAAGGTACACAGTTCTCTAAAACCCCCTCAGCATTTATCGTTTGTAGACTTTTTGCTGATGGTTATGACTGGTGTGAACTGAAACCTTTTTGAATTTGAATTTGCTTGTGGCTTATAATTCCTTATACTGAGCTTTAGGCATGTCCTTTTTTTTCTTTTCCTTTTTTTTTAAAGAGTGAGTACAACTTCCCTCCTCTTATTGACTTCTTGAAAAATTTCTCATAGGTTGAATTTTCTTGCCTATTGCCTACGCCAGGGCATGTTTTGAGGGCCTGTGTCATTTAGAGCCCTGCAGTCCTTGTGACTATATAAGCAACCATTGGCACTGGGTTTAAAGCTGCTGTTGTGGGAAACAGCCACAAGGCGGCAGCATTATTACGTTCTCAACTCTTGTTACTAGGGCAACTGAGTCTTCCTGGAGGCAGTTTTCCAAGGTTGTAAATTAGAGTGGAATGTGCTGGGACAAGCCCCAGAAGTTTATGTCTCCTTACTTATGTTTGTTTTTTAAACTTAATTTATACTTCTTGTCGGAGTAAATTTGATTAGAGTGTTTTGATTGTCTGGCTGTACAGAATCTGCTCAATGATTCATACATATGTCTGTTCATCTTCGGATCCTGTTACCATGTATGTGATCACAAAATATATATTTTCAAGGTATTGGTGATTATATAATTCATATAGTTTATCTGTTATATGTTTATATACATTTAACATACATTAGTATATGTATGTTAACCCCATAGTCCTAATTTACCCATCCTCCCACCTTTCATTTTGGCTAACCATTAGTTTCTTTGGTAAGTCTGTGAGTGTGTTTTTCTGTGGAAATATGTTCATTGGTAGCAATCTTAGGATAACATGTATAAATGATATCATAGGATGTTTGTCATACCCTTTTCACTTACTTAACCTTATATGATTATTTCTAGGCTCAACTGTAGTCCTGAAAACGGCATTGTTCATTTTTTTCGCGAGGCTACTATTACATTTGGTACGTATACCACTTCGTCTTTGTCCATTCATCTGTTTATGGACCTATTTTCTGCTTCCATGTCTTGGCTATTTCAATATTGCTGCAGTGCACATTGGCCTGCCTGTGTTTTTCAGATTCTGGTGGTCTTAGGTTATAGGCCCAAAAGGTGCCATGCCGCATCATATGGTAGCTCAATTTTTACCTTTTCAAGCATCTCCATTCAGTTTGCATTAGTGTTGTTACCACGTTACATCCCAGCAGCAGCTTGAAGGTACACAGTTCTCTAAAACCCCTTCAGCATTTATCGTTTGTAGACTTTTTGCTGATGGTTATGACTGGTGTGAGCTGAAACCTTTTTGAATTTGAATTTGCATGTGGCTAATAATTCCTTATACTGAGCTTTAGGCAGGCCCTTTTTTGTTTTCCTTTTTTTTAAAGAGTGAGTACAACTTCCCTCCTCTTATTGACTTCTTGAAAAATTTCTCATGTGTTGAATTTTCTTGCCTATTCCCTACCCCAGGGCATTTCTTGAGGGCCTGTGTCATTTACAGCCCTGCAGTCCTTGTGACTATGTAGGCAACCATTGGCACTGGGTTTAAAGCTGCTGCTGTGGGAAACAGCCACATGGCGGCAGCATTATTACGTCCTCAACTCTTGTTAATGGGGCAAAAGACTCTTCCTGGAGGTAGTGTTCCAAGGTTGGAAATTAGAGTGGAATGTGCTGGGACAAGCCCCCAGAAGTTTATCTCTCCTTACTTATGTTTGTTTTTTAAATATAATTTCTATTTCTTATCGGAGTAAATTTTCTTAGAGTGTTTTGATTGTCTGGCTGTACAGAATCTGCTCAATGATTCATACATACGTCTGTTCATCTTCGGATACTGTTACCATGTATGTGATCACAAAATGTATATTTTGAAGGTATTGGTGATGATATAATTCATGTAATTTATATGTTATATGTTTATATACATTTAACATACATTAGTATATGTATGTTAACCCCATAGTCCTAATTTACCCATCCTCCTACCTTTCATTTTGGCTAACCATTAGTTTATTTGATAAGTCTGTGAGTGTCTTTTTCTGTGGAAATATGTTCATTGGTAGCAATCTTAGGATAACATGGATAAATGATATCATAGGCTGTTTGTCATACCCTTTTCACTTACTTAACCTTATATGATTATTTCAAGGCTCAGCTGTAGTCCAGAAAACGGCATTGTTCATTTTTTTCCCGAGCTTACTATTCCATTCTGTCCATATACCACTTCTTCTTTTTCCATTCATATGTTTATGGACCTTTTTTTTTGCTTTCATGTCTTGGCTATTTCAATATTACTGCAGTGCACATTTGCCTGCCTCTGTCTTTCCGATCCTGGTGGTCTTCGTTTATAGGCTCAAAGGTGCCCTGCCGCATCATATGGTAGCTCAATTTTTACCTTGTAAAGCAGCTCCATTCAGTTCTTGTTAGTGCTTTTACCACTTTACATCCCACCAGCAGCTAGTAGGTATGAGTTGTCTAAAACCCATTCAGCATTTATAGTTTGTAGACTTTTTGCTAATGGCCATTTGACTGGTGTGAGCTGAAACCTTTTTGGAGGTTGGAAACGCATGTGGCTAATAATTCCTTATACTGAGCTTTAACCATATCCTTTTTCTTCGTTTCCTTTTTTTGTTAAAGAGTAGGTACAACTTCCCTCCTCTCTTGACTTCTTGAAAAATTTCTCATGTGTTGAATTTTCCTGCCTATTCCCTACCCCAGGGCATTTTTTGAGGGCAGGTGTCATTTAGAGCCCTGCATTCCTTGGGACTATTAAGCAACCATTAGCAGTGGGTTTAAAGCTGCTCTTGTGCGAAACAGCCACAAGGCGGCAGCATTATTACGTTCTCAACTCTTGTTACTTGGGCAAAAGAGTCTTCCTGGAGGTAGGGTTCCGAGGTTGTAAATTAGAGTGGAATGTGCAGGGACAAGCCCCCAGAAGTTTATGTCTCCTTACTTATGTTTGTTCTTTAAATTTAGTTTCTATTTCTTATCGGAGTAAATTTGATTAGAGTGTGTTGATTGTCTGGCTGTACAGAATCTGCTCAATGATTCATACTTATGTCTGTTCACCTTTGGACCCTGTTACCATGTATGTGATTACAGAATGTATATTTTAAAGGTATTGGTGATTATATAATTCATATAATTTATCTGTTATATGTTTATATACATTTAACATACATTAGTATATGTATATTAACCCCATAGTCCTAATTTACCCATCCTCCCACCTTTCCTTTTGGCTAACCATTAGTTTACTTGATAAGTCTGTGAGTGTCTTTTTCTGTGGAAATATGTTCTTTGGTAGCAATCTTAGGATAACATGTATAAATGATATCATAGGATATTTGTCATACCCTTTTGACTTACTTAACCTTATATGATTATTTGTAGGCTCAACTGTAGTCGTGAAAACGGCATTGTTCCTTTTTTTCCCGAGGCTACTATTCCATTTGGTACGTATACCACTTCATCTTTGTCCATTCATTTGTTTATGGACCTTTTTTTTGCTTCCATGTCTTGGCTATTTCAATATTGTTGCAGTGCATATTTGCCTGCATCTGTCTTTCCGATTTTGGTGGTTTTATATTATAGGCCCAAAAGGTGCCCTGCCGCATCATATGTTAACTCAATTTTTACCTTTTCAAGCAGCTCCATTCAGTTTTCGTTAGTGCTCTTACCACTTTACATCCCACCGGCACCAAGAAGGTACACAGTTCTCTAAAACCCCTTCAGCATTTATAGTTTGTAGACTTTTTGCTGCTGGTCATGACTGGTGTGAGCTGAAACCTTATTGAATTTGAATTTGCATATGGCTAATAATTTCCTTTACTGAGCTTTAGGCATGCCCTTTTTTTCTTTTCCTTTTTTTTTAAAGAGTGAGTACAACCTCCCTCCTCTTATTGACTTCTTGAAAAATTTCTCATGTGTTGAATTTTCTTGCCTATTCCCTACCCCAGGGCATTTTTTGAGGGCCTGTGTCATTTACAGCCCTGCAGTCCTTGTGAGTCTATAAGCAACCATTGGCACTGGGTTTAAAGCTGCTGTTGTGGGAAATAGCCACAAGGCAGCAGCATTATTACGTTCTCAACACTTGTTACTAGGGCAGCAGAGTCTTCCTGGAGGTAGTGTTCCGAGGTTGTAAACTAGAGTGGAATGTGCTGGGACAAGCCCCCAGAAGTTTATATCTCCTTACTTATGTTTGTTTTTTAAATTTATTTTCTACTTCTTATCGGAGTAAATTTGATTAGAGTGTTTTGATTGTCTGGCTGTACAGAATCTGCTCAATGATTCATACATATGTCTGTTCATCTTCGGAACCTGTTACCATGTATGTGATTACAGAATGTATATTTTGAAGGGATTGGTGATTATATAATTCATATCATTTATATGTTATATGTTTATGTACATTTAACTTACATTAGTATATTCATGTTAACCCCATAGTCCTAATTTACCCATCCCCCCACCTTTCATTTTGGCTAACCATTAGTTTATTTGATAAGTCTGTGAGTGTCTTTTTCTGTGGAAATATGTTCATTGGTAGCAATCTTAGGATAACATGTATAAATGATATCATAGGACATTTGTCATACCCTTTTGACTTACTTATCGTTATATGATTATTTCTAGGCTCAACTGTAGTCCTGCAAACGGCATTGTTCATTTTTTTCCCGAGGCTACTATTCCATTCTGTCCATATACCACTTCTTCTTTTTCCCGTCATCTGTTTATGGACCTTTTTTTGCTTCCATGTCTTGGCTCTTTCAATATTGCTGCAGTGCACATTTGCCTGCCTCTGTCTTTCCGATTCTGGTGGTCTTAGGTTATAGGCCCAAAAGGTGCCCTGCCGCATCATATGGTAGCTCAATTTTTACCTTTTCAAGCACAGCTCCATTCAGTTTGCGTTAGTGCTGTTGCCACTTTACATCCCACCAGCAGCCAGAAGGTACACAGTTCTCTAAAACCCCCTCAGCATTTATCGTTTGTAGACTTTTTGCTGATGGTTATGACTGGTGTGAACTGAAACCTTTTTGAATTTGAATTTGCTTGTGGCTTATAATTCCTTATACTGAGCTTTAGGCATGTCCTTTTTTTTCTTTCCCTTTTTTTTTAAAGAGTGAGTACAACTTCCCTCCTCTTATTGACTTCTTGAAAAATTTCTCATATGTTGAATTTTCTTGCCTATTGCCGACGCCAGGGCATGTTTTGAGGGCCTGTGTCATTTAGAGCCCTGCAGTCCTTGTGACTATATAAGCAACCATTGGCACTGGGTTTAAAGCTGCTGTTGTGGGAAACAGCCACAAGGCGGCAGCATTATTACGTTCTCAACTCTTGTTACTAGGGCAACTGAGTCTTCCTGGAGGCAGTTTTCCAAGGTTGTAAATTAGAGTGGAATGTGCTGGGACAAGCCCCAGAAGTTTATGTCTCCTTACTTATGTTTGTTTTTTAAACTTAATTTATACTTCTTGTCGGAGTAAATTTGATTAGAGTGTTTTGATTGTCTGGCTGTACAGAATCTGCTCAATGATTCATACATATGTCTGTTCATCTTCGGATCCTGTTACCATGTATGTGATCACAAAATATATATTTTCAAGGTATTGGTGATTATATAATTCATATAGTTTATCTGTTATATGTTTATATACATTTAACATACATTAGTATATGTATGTTAACCCCATAGTCCTAATTTACCCATCCTCCCACCTTTCATTTTGGCTAACCATTAGTTTCTTTGGTAAGTCTGTGAGTGTGTTTTTCTGTGGAAATATGTTCATTGGTAGCAATCTTAGGATAACATGTATAAATGATATCATAGGATGTTTGTCATACCCTTTTCACTTACTTAACCTTATATGATTATTTCTAGGCTCAACTGTAGTCCTGAAAACGGCATTGTTCATTTTTTTCGCGAGGCTACTATTACATTTGGTACGTATACCACTTCGTCTTTGTCCATTCATCTGTTTATGGACCTATTTTCTGCTTCCATGTCTTGGCTATTTCAATATTGCTGCAGTGCACATTGGCCTGCCTGTGTTTTTCAGATTCTGGTGGTCTTAGGTTATAGGCCCAAAAGGTGCCATGCCGCATCATATGGTAGCTCAATTTTTACCTTTTCAAGCATCTCCATTCAGTTTGCATTAGTGTTGTTACCACGTTACATCCCAGCAGCAGCTTGAAGGTACACAGTTCTCTAAAACCCCTTCAGCATTTATCGTTTGTAGACTTTTTGCTGATGGTTATGACTGGTGTGAGCTGAAACCTTTTTGAATTTGAATTTGCATGTGGCTAATAATTCCTTATACTGAGCTTTAGGCATGTCCTTTTTTTGTTTTCCTTTTTTTTAAAGAGTGAGTACAACTTCCCTCCTCTTATTGACTTCTTGAAAAATTTCTCATGTGTTGAATTTTCTTGCCTATTCCCTACCCCAGGGCATTTCTTGAGGGCCTGTGTCATTTACAGCCCTGCAGTCCTTGTGACTATGTAGGCAACCATTGGCACTGGGTTTAAAGCTGCTGCTGTGGGAAACAGCCACATGGCGGCAGCATTATTACGTCCTCAACTCTTGTTAATGGGGCAAAAGACCCTTCCTGGAGGTAGTGTTCCAAGGTTGGAAATTAGAGTGGAATGTGCTGGGACAAGCCCCCAGAAGTTTATCTCTCCTTACTTATGTTTGTTTTTTAAATATAATTTCTATTTCTTATCGGAGTAAATCTGATTAGAGTGTTTTGATTTTCTGGCTGTACAGAATCTGCTCATTGATTCATATTTATGTTTCTTCATCTTCGGATCCTGTTACCATGTATGTGATTACAGAATATATATTTTAAAGGTATTCGTGATTATATAATTCATATACTTTATATGTTATATGTTTATATACATTTAACATACATTAGTATATGTATGTTAACCCCATAGTCCTAATTTACCCATCCTCCCACCTTTCATTTTGGCTAACCATTAGTTTATTTGATAAGTCTGTGAGTGTCTTTTTCTGTGGAAATATGTTCATTGGTAGCAATCTTAGGATAACATGGATAAATGATATCATAGGCTGTTTGGCATACCCTTTTCACTTACTTAACCTTATATGATTATTTCAAGGCTCAGCTGTAGTCCAGAAAACGGCATTGTTCATTTTTTTCCCGAGCTTACTATTCCATTCTGTCCATATACCACTTCTTCTTTTTCCATTCATATGTTTATGGACCTTTTTTTTTGCTTTCATGTCTTGGCTATTTCAATATTACTGCAGTGCACATTTGCCTGCCTCTGTCTTTCCGATCCTGGTGGTCTTCGTTTATAGGCTCAAAGGTGCCCTGCCGCATCATATGGTAGCTCAATTTTTACCTTGTAAAGCAGCTCCATTCAGTTCTTGTTAGTGCTTTTACCACTTTACATCCCACCAGCAGCTAGTAGGTATGAGTTGTCTAAAACCCATTCAGCATTTATAGTTTGTAGACTTTTTGCTAATGGCCATTTGACTGGTGTGAGCTGAAACCTTTTTGGAGGTTGGAAACGCATGTGGCTAATAATTCCTTATACTGAGCTTTAACCATATCCTTTTTCTTCGTTTCCTTTTTTTGTTAAAGAGTAGGTACAACTTCCCTCCTCTCTTGACTTCTTGAAAAATTTCTCATGTGTTGAATTTTCCTGCCTATTCCCTACCCCAGGGCATTTTTTGAGGGCAGGTGTCATTTAGAGCCCTGCATTCCTTGGGACTATTAAGCAACCATTAGCAGTGGGTTTAAAGCTGCTCTTGTGCGAAACAGCCACAAGGCGGCAGCATTATTACGTTCTCAACTCTTGTTACTTGGGCAAAAGAGTCTTCCTGGAGGTAGGGTTCCGAGGTTGTAAATTAGAGTGGAATGTGCAGGGACAAGCCCCCAGAAGTTTATGTCTCCTTACTTATGTTTGTTCTTTAAATTTAGTTTCTATTTCTTATCGGAGTAAATTTGATTAGAGTGTGTTGATTGTCTGGCTGTACAGAATCTGCTCAATGATTCATACTTATGTCTGTTCACCTTTGGACCCTGTTACCATGTATGTGATTACAGAATGTATATTTTAAAGGTATTGGTGATTATATAATTCATATAATTTATCTGTTATATGTTTATATACATTTAACATACATTAGTATATGTATATTAACCCCATAGTCCTAATTTACCCATCCTCCCACCTTTCCTTTTGGCTAACCATTAGTTTACTTGATAAGTCTGTGAGTGTCTTTTTCTGTGGAAATATGTTCTTTGGTAGCAATCTTAGGATAACATGTATAAATGATATCATAGGATATTTGTCATACCCTTTTGACTTACTTAACCTTATATGATTATTTGTAGGCTCAACTGTAGTCGTGAAAACGGCATTGTTCCTTTTTTTCCCGAGGCTACTATTCCATTTGGTACGTATACCACTTCATCTTTGTCCATTCATTTGTTTATGGACCTTTTTTTTGCTTCCATGTCTTGGCTATTTCAGTATTGTTGCAGTGCATATTTGCCTGCATCTGTCTTTCCGATTTTGGTGGTTTTATATTATAGGCCCAAAAGGTGCCCTGCCGCATCATATGTTAACTCAATTTTTACCTTTTCAAGCAGCTCCATTCAGTTTTCGTTAGTGCTCTTACCACTTTACATCCCACCGGCACCAAAAAGGTACACAGTTCTCTAAAACCCCTTCAGCATTTATAGTTTGTAGACTTTTTGCTGCTGGTCATGACTGGTGTGAGCTGAAACCTTATTGAATTTGAATTTGCATATGGCTAATAATTTCCTTTACTGAGCTTTAGGCATGCCCTTTTTTTCTTTTCCTTTTTTTTTAAAGAGTGAGTACAACCTCCCTCCTCTTATTGACTTCTTGAAAAATTTCTCATGTGTTGAATTTTCTTGCCTATTCCCTACCCCAGGGCATTTTTTGAGGGCCTGTGTCATTTACAGCCCTGCAGTCCTTGTGAGTCTATAAGCAACCATTGGCACTGGGTTTAAAGCTGCTGTTGTGGGAAATAGCCACAAGGCAGCAGCATTATTACGTTCTCAACACTTGTTACTAGGGCAGCAGAGTCTTCCTGGAGGTAGTGTTCCGAGGTTGTAAACTAGAGTGGAATGTGCTGGGACAAGCCCCCAGAAGTTTATATCTCCTTACTTATGTTTGTTTTTTAAATTTATTTTCTACTTCTTATCGGAGTAAATTTGATTAGAGTGTTTTGATTGTCTGGCTGTACAGAATCTGCTCAATGATTCATACATATGTCTGTTCATCTTCGGAACCTGTTACCATGTATGTGATTACAGAATGTATATTTTGAAGGGATTGGTGATTATATAATTCATATCATTTATATGTTATATGTTTATGTACATTTAACTTACATTAGTATATTCATGTTAACCCCATAGTCCTAATTTACCCATCCCCCCACCTTTCATTTTGGCTAACCATTAGTTTATTTGATAAGTCTGTGAGTGTCTTTTTCTGTGGAAATATGTTCATTGGTAGCAATCTTAGGATAACATGTATAAATGATATCATAGGACATTTGTCATACCCTTTTGACTTACTTATCGTTATATGATTATTTCTAGGCTCAACTGTAGTCCTGAAAACGGCATTGTTCATTTTTTTCCCGAGGCTACTATTCCATTCTGTCCATATACCACTTCTTCTTTTTCCCGTCATCTGTTTATGGACCTTTTTTTGCTTCCATGTCTTGGCTCTTTCAGTATTGCTGCAGTGCACATTTGCCTGCCTCTGTCTTTCCGATTCTGGTGGTCTTAGGTTATAGGCCCAAAAGGTGCCCTGCCGCATCATATGGTAGCTCAATTTTTACCTTTTCAAGCACAGCTCCATTCAGTTTGCGTTAGTGCTGTTGCCACTTTACATCCCACCAGCAGCCAGAAGGTACACAGTTCTCTAAAACCCCCTCAGCATTTATCGTTTGTAGACTTTTTGCTGATGGTTATGACTGGTGTGAACTGAAACCTTTTTGAATTTGAATTTGCTTGTGGCTTATAATTCCTTATACTGAGCTTTAGGCATGTCCTTTTTTTTCTTTCCCTTTTTTTTTAAAGAGTGAGTACAACTTCCCTCCTCTTATTGACTTCTTGAAAAATTTCTCATATGTTGAATTTTCTTGCCTATTGCCTACGCCAGGGCATGTTTTGAGGGCCTGTGTCATTTAGAGCCCTGCAGTCCTTGTGACTATATAAGCAACCATTGGCACTGGGTTTAAAGCTGCTGTTGTGGGAAACAGCCACAAGGCGGCAGCATTATTACGTTCTCAACTCTTGTTACTAGGGCAACTGAGTCTTCCTGGAGGCAGTTTTCCAAGGTTGTAAATTAGAGTGGAATGTGCTGGGACAAGCCCCAGAAGTTTATGTCTCCTTACTTATGTTTGTTTTTTAAACTTAATTTATACTTCTTGTCGGAGTAAATTTGATTAGAGTGTTTTGATTGTCTGGCTGTACAGAATCTGCTCAATGATTCATACATATGTCTGTTCATCTTCGGATCCTGTTACCATGTATGTGATCACAAAATATATATTTTCAAGGTATTGGTGATTATATAATTCATATAGTTTATCTGTTATATGTTTATATACATTTAACATACATTAGTATATGTATGTTAACCCCATAGTCCTAATTTACCCATCCTCCCACCTTTCATTTTGGCTAACCATTAGTTTCTTTGGTAAGTCTGTGAGTGTGTTTTTCTGTGGAAATATGTTCATTGGTAGCAATCTTAGGATAACATGTATAAATGATATCATAGGATGTTTGTCATACCCTTTTCACTTACTTAACCTTATATGATTATTTCTAGGCTCAACTGTAGTCCTGAAAACGGCAGTGTTCATTTTTTTCGCGAGGCTACTATTACATTTGGTACGTATACCACTTCGTCTTTGTCCATTCATCTGTTTATGGACCTATTTTCTGCTTCCATGTCTTGGCTATTTCAATATTGCTGCAGTTCACATTGGCCTGCCTGTGTTTTTCAGATTCTGGTGGTCTTAGGTTATAGGCCCAAAAGGTGCCATGCCGCATCATATGGTAGCTCAATTTTTACCTTTTCAAGCATCTCCATTCAGTTTGCATTAGTGTTGTTACCACGTTACATCCCAGCAGCAGCTTGAAGGTACACAGTTCTCTAAAACCCCTTCAGCATTTATCGTTTGTAGACTTTTTGCTGATGGTTATGACTGGTGTGAGCTGAAACCTTTTTGAATTTGAATTTGCATGTGGCTAATAATTCCTTATACTGAGCTTTAGGCATGTCCTTTTTTTGTTTTCCTTTTTTTTAAAGAGTGAGTACAACTTCCCTCCTCTTATTGACTTCTTGAAAAATTTCTCATGTGTTGAATTTTCTTGCCTATTCCCTACCCCAGGGCATTTCTTGAGGGCCTGTGTCATTTACAGCCCTGCAATCCTTGTAACTATGTAGGCAACCATTGGCACTGGGTTTAAAGCTGCTGCTGTGGGAAACAGCCACATGGCGGCAGCATTATTACGTCCTCAACTCTTGTTAATGGGGCAAAAGACTCTTCCTGGAGGTAGTGTTCCAAGGTTGGAAATTAGAGTGGAATGTGCTGGGACAAGCCCCCAGAAGTTTATCTCTCCTTACTTACGTTTGTTTTTTAAATATAATTTCTATTTCTTATCGGAGTAAATCTGATTAGGGTGTTTTGATTTTCTGGCTGTACAGAATCTGCTCATTGATTCATATTTATGTTTCTTCATCTTCGGATCCTGTTACCATGTATGTGATTACAGAATATATATTTTAAAGGTATTCGTGATTATATAATTCATATACTTTATGTGTTATATGTTTATATACATTTAACATACATTAGTATATGTATGTTAACCCCATAGTCCTAATTTACCCATCCTCCCACCTTTCATTTTGGCTAACCATTAGTTTATTTGATAAGTCTGTGAGTGTCTTTTTCTGTGGAAATATGTTCATTGGTAGCAATCTTAGGATAACATGGATAAATGATATCATAGGCTGTTTGTCATACCCTTTTCACTTACTTAACCTTATATGATTATTTCAAGGCTCAGCTGTAGTCCAGAAAACGGCATTGTTCATTTTTTTCCCGAGCTTACTATTCCATTCTGTCCATATACCACTTCTTCTTTTTCCATTCATATGTTTATGGACCTTTTTTTTTGCTTTCATGTCTTGGCTATTTCAATATTACTGCAGTGCACATTTGCCTGCCTCTGTCTTTCCGATCCTGGTGGTCTTCGTTTATAGGCTCAAAGGTGCCCTGCCGCATCATATGGTAGCTCAATTTTTACCTTGTAAAGCAGCTCCATTCAGTTCTTGTTAGTGCTTTTACCACTTTACATCCCACCAGCAGCTAGTAGGTATGAGTTGTCTAAAACCCATTCAGCATTTATAGTTTGTAGACTTTTTGCTAATGGCCATTTGACTGGTGTGAGCTGAAACCTTTTTGGAGGTTGGAAACGCATGTGGCTAATAATTCCTTATACTGAGCTTTAACCATATCCTTTTTCTTCGTTTCCTTTTTTTGTTAAAGAGTAGGTACAACTTCCCTCCTCTCTTGACTTCTTGAAAAATTTCTCATGTGTTGAATTTTCCTGCCTATTCCCTACCCCAGGGCATTTTTTGAGGGCAGGTGTCATTTAGAGCCCTGCATTCCTTGGGACTATTAAGCAACCATTAGCAGTGGGTTTACAGCTGCTCTTGTGCGAAACAGCCACAAGGCGGCAGCATTATTACGTTCTCAACTCTTGTTACTTGGGCAAAAGAGTCTTCCTGGAGGTAGGGTTCCGAGGTTGTAAATTAGAGTGGAATGTGCAGGGACAAGCCCCCAGAAGTTTATGTCTCCTTACTTATGTTTGTTTTTTAAATTTAGTTTCTATTTCTTATCGGAGTAAATTTGATTAGAGTGTGTTGATTGTCTGGCTGTACAGAATCTGCTCAATGATTCATACTTATGTCTGTTCACCTTTGGACCCTGTTACCATGTATGTGATTACAGAATGTATATTTTAAAGGTATTGGTGATTATATAATTCATATAATTTATCTGTTATATGTTTATATACATTTAACATACATTAGTATATGTATATTAACCCCATAGTCCTAATTTACCCATCCTCCCACCTTTCCTTTTGGCTAACCATTAGTTTACTTGATAAGTCTGTGAGTGTCTTTTTCTGTGGAAATATGTTCTTTGGTAGCAATCTTAGGATAACATGTATAAATGATATCATAGGATATTTGTCATACCCTTTTGACTTACTTAACCTTATATGATTATTTGTAGGCTCAACTGTAGTCGTGAAAACGGCATTGTTCCTTTTTTTCCCGAGGCTACTATTCCATTTGGTACGTATACCACTTCATCTTTGTCCATTCATTTGTTTATGGACCTTTTTTTTGCTTCCATGTCTTGGCTATTTCAATATTGTTGCAGTGCATATTTGCCTGCATCTGTCTTTCCGATTTTGGTGGTTTTATATTATAGGCCCAAAAGGTGCCCTGCCGCATCATATGTTAACTCAATTTTTACCTTTTCAAGCAGCTCCATTCAGTTTTCGTTAGTGCTCTTACCACTTTACATCCCACCGGCACCAAGAAGGTACACAGTTCTCTAAAACCCCTTCAGCATTTATAGTTTGTAGACTTTTTGCTGCTGGTCATGACTGGTGTGAGCTGAAACCTTATTGAATTTGAATTTGCATATGGCTAATAATTTCCTTTACTGAGCTTTAGGCATGCCCTTTTTTTCTTTTCCTTTTTTTTTAAAGAGTGAGTACAACCTCCCTCCTCTTATTGACTTCTTGAAAAATTTCTCATGTGTTGAATTTTCTTGCCTATTCCCTACCCCAGGGCATTTTTTGAGGGCCTGTGTCATTTACAGCCCTGCAGTCCTTGTGAGTCTATAAGCAACCATTGGCACTGGGTTTAAAGCTGCTGTTGTGGGAAATAGCCACAAGGCAGCAGCATTATTACGTTCTCAACACTTGTTACTAGGGCAGCAGAGTCTTCCTGGAGGTAGTGTTCCGAGGTTGTAAACTAGAGTGGAATGTGCTGGGACAAGCCCCCAGAAGTTTATATCTCCTTACTTATGTTTGTTTTTTAAATTTATTTTCTACTTCTTATCGGAGTAAATTTGATTAGAGTGTTTTGATTGTCTGGCTGTACAGAATCTGCTCAATGATTCATACATATGTCTGTTCATCTTCGGAACCTGTTACCATGTATGTGATTACAGAATGTATATTTTGAAGGGATTGGTGATTATATAATTCATATCATTTATATGTTATATGTTTATGTACATTTAACTTACATTAGTATATTCATGTTAACCCCATAGTCCTAATTTACCCATCCCCCCACCTTTCATTTTGGCTAACCATTAGTTTATTTGATAAGTCTGTGAGTGTCTTTTTCTGTGGAAATATGTTCATTGGTAGCAATCTTAGGATAACATGTATAAATGATATCATAGGACATTTGTCATACCCTTTTGACTTACTTATCGTTATATGATTATTTCTAGGCTCAACTGTAGTCCTGAAAACGGCATTGTTCATTTTTTTCCCGAGGCTACTATTCCATTCTGTCCATATACCACTTCTTCTTTTTCCCGTCATCTGTTTATGGACCTTTTTTTGCTTCCATGTCTTGGCTCTTTCAATATTGCTGCAGTGCACATTTGCCTGCCTCTGTCTTTCCGATTCTGGTGGTCTTAGGTTATAGGCCCAAAAGGTGCCCTGCCGCATCATATGGTAGCTCAATTTTTACCTTTTCAAGCACAGCTCCATTCAGTTTGCGTTAGTGCTGTTGCCACTTTACATCCCACCAGCAGCCAGAAGGTACACAGTTCTCTAAAACCCCCTCAGCATTTATCGTTTGTAGACTTTTTGCTGATGGTTATGACTGGTGTGAACTGAAACCTTTTTGAATTTGAATTTGCTTGTGGCTTATAATTCCTTATACTGAGCTTTAGGCATGTCCTTTTTTTTCTTTCCCTTTTTTTTTAAAGAGTGAGTACAACTTCCCTCCTCTTATTGACTTCTTGAAAAATTTCTCATATGTTGAATTTTCTTGCCTATTGCCGACGCCAGGGCATGTTTTGAGGGCCTGTGTCATTTAGAGCCCTGCAGTCCTTGTGACTATATAAGCAACCATTGGCACTGGGTTTAAAGCTGCTGTTGTGGGAAACAGCCACAAGGCGGCAGCATTATTACGTTCTCAACTCTTGTTACTAGGGCAACTGAGTCTTCCTGGAGGCAGTTTTCCAAGGTTGTAAATTAGAGTGGAATGTGCTGGGACAAGCCCCAGAAGTTTATGTCTCCTTACTTATGTTTGTTTTTTAAACTTAATTTATACTTCTTGTCGGAGTAAATTTGATTAGAGTGTTTTGATTGTCTGGCTGTACAGAATCTGCTCAATGATTCATACATATGTCTGTTCATCTTCGGATCCTGTTACCATGTATGTGATCACAAAATATATATTTTCAAGGTATTGGTGATTATATAATTCATATAGTTTATCTGTTATATGTTTATATACATTTAACATACATTAGTATATGTATGTTAACCCCATAGTCCTAATTTACCCATCCTCCCACCTTTCATTTTGGCTAACCATTAGTTTCTTTGGTAAGTCTGTGAGTGTGTTTTTCTGTGGAAATATGTTCATTGGTAGCAATCTTAGGATAACATGTATAAATGATATCATAGGATGTTTGTCATACCCTTTTCACTTACTTAACCTTATATGATTATTTCTAGGCTCAACTGTAGTCCTGAAAACGGCATTGTTCATTTTTTTCGCGAGGCTACTATTACATTTGGTACGTATACCACTTCGTCTTTGTCCATTCATCTGTTTATGGACCTATTTTCTGCTTCCATGTCTTGGCTATTTCAATATTGCTGCAGTGCACATTGGCCTGCCTGTGTTTTTCAGATTCTGGTGGTCTTAGGTTATAGGCCCAAAAGGTGCCATGCCGCATCATATGGTAGCTCAATTTTTACCTTTTCAAGCATCTCCATTCAGTTTGCATTAGTGTTGTTACCACGTTACATCCCAGCAGCAGCTTGAAGGTACACAGTTCTCTAAAACCCCTTCAGCATTTATCGTTTGTAGACTTTTTGCTGATGGTTATGACTGGTGTGAGCTGAAACCTTTTTGAATTTGAATTTGCATGTGGCTAATAATTCCTTATACTGAGCTTTAGGCATGTCCTTTTTTTGTTTTCCTTTTTTTTAAAGAGTGAGTACAACTTCCCTCCTCTTATTGACTTCTTGAAAAATTTCTCATGTGTTGAATTTTCTTGCCTATTCCCTACCCCAGGGCATTTCTTGAGGGCCTGTGTCATTTACAGCCCTGCAGTCCTTGTGACTATGTAGGCAACCATTGGCACTGGGTTTAAAGCTGCTGCTGTGGGAAACAGCCACATGGCGGCAGCATTATTACGTCCTCAACTCTTGTTAATGGGGCAAAAGACCCTTCCTGGAGGTAGTGTTCCAAGGTTGGAAATTAGAGTGGAATGTGCTGGGACAAGCCCCCAGAAGTTTATCTCTCCTTACTTATGTTTGTTTTTTAAATATAATTTCTATTTCTTATCGGAGTAAATCTGATTAGAGTGTTTTGATTTTCTGGCTGTACAGAATCTGCTCATTGATTCATATTTATGTTTCTTCATCTTCGGATCCTGTTACCATGTATGTGATTACAGAATATATATTTTAAAGGTATTCGTGATTATATAATTCATATACTTTATATGTTATATGTTTATATACATTTAACATACATTAGTATATGTATGTTAACCCCATAGTCCTAATTTACCCATCCTCCCACCTTTCATTTTGGCTAACCATTAGTTTATTTGATAAGTCTGTGAGTGTCTTTTTCTGTGGAAATATGTTCATTGGTAGCAATCTTAGGATAACATGGATAAATGATATCATAGGCTGTTTGGCATACCCTTTTCACTTACTTAACCTTATATGATTATTTCAAGGCTCAGCTGTAGTCCAGAAAACGGCATTGTTCATTTTTTTCCCGAGCTTACTATTCCATTCTGTCCATATACCACTTCTTCTTTTTCCATTCATATGTTTATGGACCTTTTTTTTTGCTTTCATGTCTTGGCTATTTCAATATTACTGCAGTGCACATTTGCCTGCCTCTGTCTTTCCGATCCTGGTGGTCTTCGTTTATAGGCTCAAAGGTGCCCTGCCGCATCATATGGTAGCTCAATTTTTACCTTGTAAAGCAGCTCCATTCAGTTCTTGTTAGTGCTTTTACCACTTTACATCCCACCAGCAGCTAGTAGGTATGAGTTGTCTAAAACCCATTCAGCATTTATAGTTTGTAGACTTTTTGCTAATGGCCATTTGACTGGTGTGAGCTGAAACCTTTTTGGAGGTTGGAAACGCATGTGGCTAATAATTCCTTATACTGAGCTTTAACCATATCCTTTTTCTTCGTTTCCTTTTTTTGTTAAAGAGTAGGTACAACTTCCCTCCTCTCTTGACTTCTTGAAAAATTTCTCATGTGTTGAATTTTCCTGCCTATTCCCTACCCCAGGGCATTTTTTGAGGGCAGGTGTCATTTAGAGCCCTGCATTCCTTGGGACTATTAAGCAACCATTAGCAGTGGGTTTAAAGCTGCTCTTGTGCGAAACAGCCACAAGGCGGCAGCATTATTACGTTCTCAACTCTTGTTACTTGGGCAAAAGAGTCTTCCTGGAGGTAGGGTTCCGAGGTTGTAAATTAGAGTGGAATGTGCAGGGACAAGCCCCCAGAAGTTTATGTCTCCTTACTTATGTTTGTTCTTTAAATTTAGTTTCTATTTCTTATCGGAGTAAATTTGATTAGAGTGTGTTGATTGTCTGGCTGTACAGAATCTGCTCAATGATTCATACTTATGTCTGTTCACCTTTGGACCCTGTTACCATGTATGTGATTACAGAATGTATATTTTAAAGGTATTGGTGATTATATAATTCATATAATTTATCTGTTATATGTTTATATACATTTAACATACATTAGTATATGTATATTAACCCCATAGTCCTAATTTACCCATCCTCCCACCTTTCCTTTTGGCTAACCATTAGTTTACTTGATAAGTCTGTGAGTGTCTTTTTCTGTGGAAATATGTTCTTTGGTAGCAATCTTAGGATAACATGTATAAATGATATCATAGGATATTTGTCATACCCTTTTGACTTACTTAACCTTATATGATTATTTGTAGGCTCAACTGTAGTCGTGAAAACGGCATTGTTCCTTTTTTTCCCGAGGCTACTATTCCATTTGGTACGTATACCACTTCATCTTTGTCCATTCATTTGTTTATGGACCTTTTTTTTGCTTCCATGTCTTGGCTATTTCAGTATTGTTGCAGTGCATATTTGCCTGCATCTGTCTTTCCGATTTTGGTGGTTTTATATTATAGGCCCAAAAGGTGCCCTGCCGCATCATATGTTAACTCAATTTTTACCTTTTCAAGCAGCTCCATTCAGTTTTCGTTAGTGCTCTTACCACTTTACATCCCACCGGCACCAAAAAGGTACACAGTTCTCTAAAACCCCTTCAGCATTTATAGTTTGTAGACTTTTTGCTGCTGGTCATGACTGGTGTGAGCTGAAACCTTATTGAATTTGAATTTGCATATGGCTAATAATTTCCTTTACTGAGCTTTAGGCATGCCCTTTTTTTCTTTTCCTTTTTTTTTAAAGAGTGAGTACAACCTCCCTCCTCTTATTGACTTCTTGAAAAATTTCTCATGTGTTGAATTTTCTTGCCTATTCCCTACCCCAGGGCATTTTTTGAGGGCCTGTGTCATTTACAGCCCTGCAGTCCTTGTGAGTCTATAAGCAACCATTGGCACTGGGTTTAAAGCTGCTGTTGTGGGAAATAGCCACAAGGCAGCAGCATTATTACGTTCTCAACACTTGTTACTAGGGCAGCAGAGTCTTCCTGGAGGTAGTGTTCCGAGGTTGTAAACTAGAGTGGAATGTGCTGGGACAAGCCCCCAGAAGTTTATATCTCCTTACTTATGTTTGTTTTTTAAATTTATTTTCTACTTCTTATCGGAGTAAATTTGATTAGAGTGTTTTGATTGTCTGGCTGTACAGAATCTGCTCAATGATTCATACATATGTCTGTTCATCTTCGGAACCTGTTACCATGTATGTGATTACAGAATGTATATTTTGAAGGGATTGGTGATTATATAATTCATATCATTTATATGTTATATGTTTATGTACATTTAACTTACATTAGTATATTCATGTTAACCCCATAGTCCTAATTTACCCATCCCCCCACCTTTCATTTTGGCTAACCATTAGTTTATTTGATAAGTCTGTGAGTGTCTTTTTCTGTGGAAATATGTTCATTGGTAGCAATCTTAGGATAACATGTATAAATGATATCATAGGACATTTGTCATACCCTTTTGACTTACTTATCGTTATATGATTATTTCTAGGCTCAACTGTAGTCCTGAAAACGGCATTGTTCATTTTTTTCCCGAGGCTACTATTCCATTCTGTCCATATACCACTTCTTCTTTTTCCCGTCATCTGTTTATGGACCTTTTTTTGCTTCCATGTCTTGGCTCTTTCAATATTGCTGCAGTGCACATTTGCCTGCCTCTGTCTTTCCGATTCTGGTGGTCTTAGGTTATAGGCCCAAAAGGTGCCCTGCCGCATCATATGGTAGCTCAATTTTTACCTTTTCAAGCACAGCTCCATTCAGTTTGCGTTAGTGCTGTTGCCACTTTACATCCCACCAGCAGCCAGAAGGTACACAGTTCTCTAAAACCCCCTCAGCATTTATCGTTTGTAGACTTTTTGCTGATGGTTATGACTGGTGTGAACTGAAACCTTTTTGAATTTGAATTTGCTTGTGGCTTATAATTCCTTATACTGAGCTTTAGGCATGTCCTTTTTTTTCTTTCCCTTTTTTTTTAAAGAGTGAGTACAACTTCCCTCCTCTTATTGACTTCTTGAAAAATTTCTCATATGTTGAATTTTCTTGCCTATTGCCTACGCCAGGGCATGTTTTGAGGGCCTGTGTCATTTAGAGCCCTGCAGTCCTTGTGACTATATAAGCAACCATTGGCACTGGGTTTAAAGCTGCTGTTGTGGGAAACAGCCACAAGGCGGCAGCATTATTACGTTCTCAACTCTTGTTACTAGGGCAACTGAGTCTTCCTGGAGGCAGTTTTCCAAGGTTGTAAATTAGAGTGGAATGTGCTGGGACAAGCCCCAGAAGTTTATGTCTCCTTACTTATGTTTGTTTTTTAAACTTAATTTATACTTCTTGTCGGAGTAAATTTGATTAGAGTGTTTTGATTGTCTGGCTGTACAGAATCTGCTCAATGATTCATACATATGTCTGTTCATCTTCGGATCCTGTTACCATGTATGTGATCACAAAATATATATTTTCAAGGTATTGGTGATTATATAATTCATATAGTTTATCTGTTATATGTTTATATACATTTAACATACATTAGTATATGTATGTTAACCCCATAGTCCTAATTTACCCATCCTCCCACCTTTCATTTTGGCTAACCATTAGTTTCTTTGGTAAGTCTGTGAGTGTGTTTTTCTGTGGAAATATGTTCATTGGTAGCAATCTTAGGATAACATGTATAAATGATATCATAGGATGTTTGTCATACCCTTTTCACTTACTTAACCTTATATGATTATTTCTAGGCTCAACTGTAGTCCTGAAAACGGCATTGTTCATTTTTTTCGCGAGGCTACTATTACATTTGGTACGTATACCACTTCGTCTTTGTCCATTCATCTGTTTATGGACCTATTTTCTGCTTCCATGTCTTGGCTATTTCAATATTGCTGCAGTTCACATTGGCCTGCCTGTGTTTTTCAGATTCTGGTGGTCTTAGGTTATAGGCCCAAAAGGTGCCATGCCGCATCATATGGTAGCTCAATTTTTACCTTTTCAAGCATCTCCATTCAGTTTGCATTAGTGTTGTTACCACGTTACATCCCAGCAGCAGCTTGAAGGTACACAGTTCTCTAAAACCCCTTCAGCATTTATCGTTTGTAGACTTTTTGCTGATGGTTATGACTGGTGTGAGCTGAAACCTTTTTGAATTTGAATTTGCATGTGGCTAATAATTCCTTATACTGAGCTTTAGGCATGTCCTTTTTTTGTTTTCCTTTTTTTTAAAGAGTGAGTACAACTTCCCTCCTCTTATTGACTTCTTGAAAAATTTCTCATGTGTTGAATTTTCTTGCCTATTCCCTACCCCAGGGCATTTCTTGAGGGCCTGTGTCATTTACAGCCCTGCAATCCTTGTAACTATGTAGGCAACCATTGGCACTGGGTTTAAAGCTGCTGCTGTGGGAAACAGCCACATGGCGGCAGCATTATTACGTCCTCAACTCTTGTTAATGGGGCAAAAGACTCTTCCTGGAGGTAGTGTTCCAAGGTTGGAAATTAGAGTGGAATGTGCTGGGACAAGCCCCCAGAAGTTTATCTCTCCTTACTTACGTTTGTTTTTTAAATATAATTTCTATTTCTTATCGGAGTAAATCTGATTAGAGTGTTTTGATTTTCTGGCTGTACAGAATCTGCTCATTGATTCATATTTATGTTTCTTCATCTTCGGATCCTGTTACCATGTATGTGATTACAGAATATATATTTTAAAGGTATTCGTGATTATATAATTCATATACTTTATATGTTATATGTTTATATACATTTAACATACATTAGTATATGTATGTTAACCCCATAGTCCTAATTTACCCATCCTCCCACCTTTCATTTTGGCTAACCATTAGTTTATTTGATAAGTCTGTGAGTGTCTTTTTCTGTGGAAATATGTTCATTGGTAGCAATCTTAGGATAACATGGATAAATGATATCATAGGCTGTTTGTCATACCCTTTTCACTTACTTAACCTTATATGATTATTTCAAGGCTCAGCTGTAGTCCAGAAAACGGCATTGTTCATTTTTTTCCCGATCTTACTATTCCATTCTGTCCATATACCACTTCTTCTTTTTCCATTCATATGTTTATGGACCTTTTTTTTTGCTTTCATGTCTTGGCTATTTCAATATTACTGCAGTGCACATTTGCCTGCCTCTGTCTTTCCGATCCTGGTGGTCTTCGTTTATAGGCTCAAAGGTGCCCTGCCGCATCATATGGTAGCTCAATTTTTACCTTGTAAAGCAGCTCCATTCAGTTCTTGTTAGTGCTTTTACCACTTTACATCCCACCAGCAGCTAGTAGGTATGAGTTGTCTAAAACCCATTCAGCATTTATAGTTTGTAGACTTTTTGCTAATGGCCATTTGACTGGTGTGAGCTGAAACCTTTTTGGAGGTTGGAAACGCATGTGGCTAATAATTCCTTATACTGAGCTTTAACCATATCCTTTTTCTTCGTTTCCTTTTTTTGTTAAAGAGTAGGTACAACTTCCCTCCTCTCTTGACTTCTTGAAAAATTTCTCATGTGTTGAATTTTCCTGCCTATTCCCTACCCCAGGGCATTTTTTGAGGGCAGGTGTCATTTAGAGCCCTGCATTCCTTGGGACTATTAAGCAACCATTAGCAGTGGGTTTAAAGCTGCTCTTGTGCGAAACAGCCACAAGGCGGCAGCATTATTACGTTCTCAACTCTTGTTACTTGGGCAAAAGAGTCTTCCTGGAGGTAGGGTTCCGAGGTTGTAAATTAGAGTGGAATGTGCAGGGACAAGCCCCCAGAAGTTTATGTCTCCTTACTTATGTTTGTTTTTTAAATTTAGTTTCTATTTCTTATCGGAGTAAATTTGATTAGAGTGTGTTGATTGTCTGGCTGTACAGAATCTGCTCAATGATTCATACTTATGTCTGTTCACCTTTGGACCCTGTTACCATGTATGTGATTACAGAATGTATATTTTAAAGGTATTGGTGATTATATAATTCATATAATTTATCTGTTATATGTTTATATACATTTAACATACATTAGTATATGTATATTAACCCCATAGTCCTAATTTACCCATCCTCCCACCTTTCCTTTTGGCTAACCATTAGTTTACTTGATAAGTCTGTGAGTGTCTTTTTCTGTGGAAATATGTTCTTTGGTAGCAATCTTAGGATAACATGTATAAATGATATCATAGGATATTTGTCATACCCTTTTGACTTACTTAACCTTATATGATTATTTGTAGGCTCAACTGTAGTCGTGAAAACGGCATTGTTCCTTTTTTTCCCGAGGCTACTATTCCATTTGGTACGTATACCACTTCATCTTTGTCCATTCATTTGTTTATGGACCTTTTTTTTGCTTCCATGTCTTGGCTATTTCAATATTGTTGCAGTGCATATTTACCTGCATCTGTCTTTCCGATTTTGGTGGTTTTATATTATAGGCCCAAAAGGTGCCCTGCCGCATCATATGTTAACTCAATTTTTACCTTTTCAAGCAGCTCCATTCAGTTTTCGTTAGTGCTCTTACCACTTTACATCCCACCGGCACCAAGAAGGTACACAGTTCTCTAAAACCCCTTCAGCATTTATAGTTTGTAGACTTTTTGCTGCTGGTCATGACTGGTGTGAGCTGAAACCTTATTGAATTTGAATTTGCATATGGCTAATAATTTCCTTTACTGAGCTTTAGGCATGCCCTTTTTTTCTTTTCCTTTTTTTTTAAAGAGTGAGTACAACCTCCCTCCTCTTATTGACTTCTTGAAAAATTTCTCATGTGTTGAATTTTCTTGCCTATTCCCTACCCCAGGGCATTTTTTGAGGGCCTGTGTCATTTACAGCCCTGCAGTCCTTGTGAGTCTATAAGCAACCATTGGCACTGGGTTTAAAGCTGCTGTTGTGGGAAATAGCCACAAGGCAGCAGCATTATTACGTTCTCAACACTTGTTACTAGGGCAGCAGAGTCTTCCTGGAGGTAGTGTTCCGAGGTTGTAAACTAGAGTGGAATGTGCTGGGACAAGCCCCCAGAAGTTTATATCTCCTTACTTATGTTTGTTTTTTAAATTTATTTTCTACTTCTTATCGGAGTAAATTTGATTAGAGTGTTTTGATTGTCTGGCTGTACAGAATCTGCTCAATGATTCATACATATGTCTGTTCATCTTCGGAACCTGTTACCATGTATGTGATTACAGAATGTATATTTTGAAGGGATTGGTGATTATATAATTCATATCATTTATATGTTATATGTTTATGTACATTTAACTTACATTAGTATATTCATGTTAACCCCATAGTCCTAATTTACCCATCCCCCCACCTTTCATTTTGGCTAACCATTAGTTTATTTGATAAGTCTGTGAGTGTCTTTTTCTGTGGAAATATGTTCATTGGTAGCAATCTTAGGATAACATGGATAAATGATATCATAGGACATTTGTCATACCCTTTTGACTTACTTATCGTTATATGATTATTTCTAGGCTCAACTGTAGTCCTGCAAACGGCATTGTTCATTTTTTTCCCGAGGCTACTATTCCATTCTGTCCATATACCACTTCTTCTTTTTCCCGTCATCTGTTTATGGACCTTTTTTTGCTTCCATGTCTTGGCTCTTTCAATATTGCTGCAGTGCACATTTGCCTGCCTCTGTCTTTCCGATTCTGGTGGTCTTAGGTTATAGGCCCAAAAGGTGCCCTGCCGCATCATATGGTAGCTCAATTTTTACCTTTTCAAGCACAGCTCCATTCAGTTTGCGTTAGTGCTGTTGCCACTTTACATCCCACCAGCAGCCAGAAGGTACACAGTTCTCTAAAACCCCCTCAGCATTTATCGTTTGTAGACTTTTTGCTGATGGTTATGACTGGTGTGAACTGAAACCTTTTTGAATTTGAATTTGCTTGTGGCTTATAATTCCTTATACTGAGCTTTAGGCATGTCCTTTTTTTTCTTTTCCTTTTTTTTTAAAGAGTGAGTACAACTTCCCTCCTCTTATTGACTTCTTGAAAAATTTCTCATAGGTTGAATTTTCTTGCCTATTGCCTACGCCAGGGCATGTTTTGAGGGCCTGTGTCATTTAGAGCCCTGCAGTCCTTGTGACTATATAAGCAACCATTGGCACTGGGTTTAAAGCTGCTGTTGTGGGAAACAGCCACAAGGCGGCAGCATTATTACGTTCTCAACTCTTGTTACTAGGGCAACTGAGTCTTCCTGGAGGCAGTTTTCCAAGGTTGTAAATTAGAGTGGAATGTGCTGGGACAAGCCCCAGAAGTTTATGTCTCCTTACTTCTGTTTGTTTTTTAAACTTAATTTATACTTCTTGTCGGAGTAAATTTGATTAGAGTGTTTTGATTGTCTGGCTGTACAGAATCTGCTCAATGATTCATACATATGTCTGTTCATCTTCGGATCCTGTTACCATGTATGTGATCACAAAATATATATTTTCAAGGTATTGGTGATTATATAATTCATATAGTTTATCTGTTATATGTTTATATACATTTAACATACATTAGTATATGTATGTTAACCCCATAGTCCTAATTTACCCATCCTCCCACCTTTCATTTTGGCTAACCATTAGTTTCTTTGGTAAGTCTGTGAGTGTGTTTTTCTGTGGAAATATGTTCATTGGTAGCAATCTTAGGATAACATGTATAAATGATATCATAGGATGTTTGTCATACCCTTTTCACTTACTTAACCTTATATGATTATTTCTAGGCTCAACTGTAGTCCTGAAAACGGCATTGTTCATTTTTTTCGCGAGGCTACTATTACATTTGGTACGTATACCACTTCGTCTTTGTCCATTCATCTGTTTATGGACCTATTTTCTGCTTCCATGTCTTGGCTATTTCAATATTGCTGCAGTTCACATTGGCCTGCCTGTGTTTTTCAGATTCTGGTGGTCTTAGGTTATAGGCCCAAAAGGTGCCATGCCGCATCATATGGTAGCTCAATTTTTACCTTTTCAAGCATCTCCATTCAGTTTGCATTAGTGTTGTTACCACGTTACATCCCAGCAGCAGCTTGAAGGTACACAGTTCTCTAAAACCCCTTCAGCATTTATCGTTTGTAGACTTTTTGCTGATGGTTATGACTGGTGTGAGCTGAAACCTTTTTGAATTTGAATTTGCATGTGGCTAATAATTCCTTATACTGAGCTTTAGGCATGTCCTTTTTTTGTTTTCCTTTTTTTTAAAGAGTGAGTACAACTTCCCTCCTCTTATTGACTTCTTGAAAAATTTCTCATGTGTTGAATTTTCTTGCCTATTCCCTACCCCAGGGCATTTCTTGAGGGCCTGTGTCATTTACAGCCCTGCAATCCTTGTAACTATGTAGGCAACCATTGGCACTGGGTTTAAAGCTGCTGCTGTGGGAAACAGCCACATGGCGGCAGCATTATTACGTCCTCAACTCTTGTTAATGGGGCAAAAGACTCTTCCTGGAGGTAGTGTTCCAAGGTTGGAAATTAGAGTGGAATGTGCTGGGACAAGCCCCCAGAAGTTTATCTCTCCTTACTTACGTTTGTTTTTTAAATATAATTTCTATTTCTTATCGGAGTAAATCTGATTAGAGTGTTTTGATTTTCTGGCTGTACAGAATCTGCTCATTGATTCATATTTATGTTTCTTCATCTTCGGATCCTGTTACCATGTATGTGATTACAGAATATATATTTTAAAGGTATTCGTGATTATATAATTCATATACTTTATATGTTATATGTTTATATACATTTAACATACATTAGTATATGTATGTTAACCCCATAGTCCTAATTTACCCATCCTCCCACCTTTCATTTTGGCTAACCATTAGTTTATTTGATAAGTCTGTGAGTGTCTTTTTCTGTGGAAATATGTTCATTGGTAGCAATCTTAGGATAACATGGATAAATGATATCATAGGCTGTTTGTCATACCCTTTTCACTTACTTAACCTTATATGATTATTTCAAGGCTCAGCTGTAGTCCAGAAAACGGCATTGTTCATTTTTTTCCCGATCTTACTATTCCATTCTGTCCATATACCACTTCTTCTTTTTCCATTCATATGTTTATGGACCTTTTTTTTTGCTTTCATGTCTTGGCTATTTCAATATTACTGCAGTGCACATTTGCCTGCCTCTGTCTTTCCGATCCTGGTGGTCTTCGTTTATAGGCTCAAAGGTGCCCTGCCGCATCATATGGTAGCTCAATTTTTACCTTGTAAAGCAGCTCCATTCAGTTCTTGTTAGTGCTTTTACCACTTTACATCCCACCAGCAGCTAGTAGGTATGAGTTGTCTAAAACCCATTCAGCATTTATAGTTTGTAGACTTTTTGCTAATGGCCATTTGACTGGTGTGAGCTGAAACCTTTTTGGAGGTTGGAAACGCATGTGGCTAATAATTCCTTATACTGAGCTTTAACCATATCCTTTTTCTTCGTTTCCTTTTTTTGTTAAAGAGTAGGTACAACTTCCCTCCTCTCTTGACTTCTTGAAAAATTTCTCATGTGTTGAATTTTCCTGCCTATTCCCTACCCCAGGGCATTTTTTGAGGGCAGGTGTCATTTAGAGCCCTGCATTCCTTGGGACTATTAAGCAACCATTAGCAGTGGGTTTAAAGCTGCTCTTGTGCGAAACAGCCACAAGGCGGCAGCATTATTACGTTCTCAACTCTTGTTACTTGGGCAAAAGAGTCTTCCTGGAGGTAGGGTTCCGAGGTTGTAAATTAGAGTGGAATGTGCAGGGACAAGCCCCCAGAAGTTTATGTCTCCTTACTTATGTTTGTTTTTTAAATTTAGTTTC
The DNA here is from genome assembly GCF_965194825.1 of Balaenoptera physalus. Lineage (NCBI taxonomy): Eukaryota > Metazoa > Chordata > Mammalia > Artiodactyla > Balaenopteridae > Balaenoptera > Balaenoptera physalus. The sequence continues at coordinate 487,410 of NW_028126582.1, forward strand.
TATTTCTTATCGGAGTAAATTTGATTAGAGTGTGTTGATTGTCTGGCTGTACAGAATCTGCTCAATGATTCATACTTATGTCTGTTCACCTTTGGACCCTGTTACCATGTATGTGATTACAGAATGTATATTTTAAAGGTATTGGTGATTATATAATTCATATAATTTATCTGTTATATGTTTATATACATTTAACATACATTAGTATATGTATATTAACCCCATAGTCCTAATTTACCCATCCTCCCACCTTTCCTTTTGGCTAACCATTAGTTTACTTGATAAGTCTGTGAGTGTCTTTTTCTGTGGAAATATGTTCTTTGGTAGCAATCTTAGGATAACATGTATAAATGATATCATAGGATATTTGTCATACCCTTTTGACTTACTTAACCTTATATGATTATTTGTAGGCTCAACTGTAGTCGTGAAAACGGCATTGTTCCTTTTTTTCCCGAGGCTACTATTCCATTTGGTACGTATACCACTTCATCTTTGTCCATTCATTTGTTTATGGACCTTTTTTTTGCTTCCATGTCTTGGCTATTTCAATATTGTTGCAGTGCATATTTACCTGCATCTGTCTTTCCGATTTTGGTGGTTTTATATTATAGGCCCAAAAGGTGCCCTGCCGCATCATATGTTAACTCAATTTTTACCTTTTCAAGCAGCTCCATTCAGTTTTCGTTAGTGCTCTTACCACTTTACATCCCACCGGCACCAAGAAGGTACACAGTTCTCTAAAACCCCTTCAGCATTTATAGTTTGTAGACTTTTTGCTGCTGGTCATGACTGGTGTGAGCTGAAACCTTATTGAATTTGAATTTGCATATGGCTAATAATTTCCTTTACTGAGCTTTAGGCATGCCCTTTTTTTCTTTTCCTTTTTTTTTAAAGAGTGAGTACAACCTCCCTCCTCTTATTGACTTCTTGAAAAATTTCTCATGTGTTGAATTTTCTTGCCTATTCCCTACCCCAGGGCATTTTTTGAGGGCCTGTGTCATTTACAGCCCTGCAGTCCTTGTGAGTCTATAAGCAACCATTGGCACTGGGTTTAAAGCTGCTGTTGTGGGAAATAGCCACAAGGCAGCAGCATTATTACGTTCTCAACACTTGTTACTAGGGCAGCAGAGTCTTCCTGGAGGTAGTGTTCCGAGGTTGTAAACTAGAGTGGAATGTGCTGGGACAAGCCCCCAGAAGTTTATATCTCCTTACTTATGTTTGTTTTTTAAATTTATTTTCTACTTCTTATCGGAGTAAATTTGATTAGAGTGTTTTGATTGTCTGGCTGTACAGAATCTGCTCAATGATTCATACATATGTCTGTTCATCTTCGGAACCTGTTACCATGTATGTGATTACAGAATGTATATTTTGAAGGGATTGGTGATTATATAATTCATATCATTTATATGTTATATGTTTATGTACATTTAACTTACATTAGTATATTCATGTTAACCCCATAGTCCTAATTTACCCATCCCCCCACCTTTCATTTTGGCTAACCATTAGTTTATTTGATAAGTCTGTGAGTGTCTTTTTCTGTGGAAATATGTTCATTGGTAGCAATCTTAGGATAACATGGATAAATGATATCATAGGACATTTGTCATACCCTTTTGACTTACTTATCGTTATATGATTATTTCTAGGCTCAACTGTAGTCCTGCAAACGGCATTGTTCATTTTTTTCCCGAGGCTACTATTCCATTCTGTCCATATACCACTTCTTCTTTTTCCCGTCATCTGTTTATGGACCTTTTTTTGCTTCCATGTCTTGGCTCTTTCAATATTGCTGCAGTGCACATTTGCCTGCCTCTGTCTTTCCGATTCTGGTGGTCTTAGGTTATAGGCCCAAAAGGTGCCCTGCCGCATCATATGGTAGCTCAATTTTTACCTTTTCAAGCACAGCTCCATTCAGTTTGCGTTAGTGCTGTTGCCACTTTACATCCCACCAGCAGCCAGAAGGTACACAGTTCTCTAAAACCCCCTCAGCATTTATCGTTTGTAGACTTTTTGCTGATGGTTATGACTGGTGTGAACTGAAACCTTTTTGAATTTGAATTTGCTTGTGGCTTATAATTCCTTATACTGAGCTTTAGGCATGTCCTTTTTTTTCTTTTCCTTTTTTTTTAAAGAGTGAGTACAACTTCCCTCCTCTTATTGACTTCTTGAAAAATTTCTCATAGGTTGAATTTTCTTGCCTATTGCCTACGCCAGGGCATGTTTTGAGGGCCTGTGTCATTTAGAGCCCTGCAGTCCTTGTGACTATATAAGCAACCATTGGCACTGGGTTTAAAGCTGCTGTTGTGGGAAACAGCCACAAGGCGGCAGCATTATTACGTTCTCAACTCTTGTTACTAGGGCAACTGAGTCTTCCTGGAGGCAGTTTTCCAAGGTTGTAAATTAGAGTGGAATGTGCTGGGACAAGCCCCAGAAGTTTATGTCTCCTTACTTCTGTTTGTTTTTTAAACTTAATTTATACTTCTTGTCGGAGTAAATTTGATTAGAGTGTTTTGATTGTCTGGCTGTACAGAATCTGCTCAATGATTCATACATATGTCTGTTCATCTTCGGATCCTGTTACCATGTATGTGATCACAAAATATATATTTTCAAGGTATTGGTGATTATATAATTCATATAGTTTATCTGTTATATGTTTATATACATTTAACATACATTAGTATATGTATGTTAACCCCATAGTCCTAATTTACCCATCCTCCCACCTTTCATTTTGGCTAACCATTAGTTTCTTTGGTAAGTCTGTGAGTGTGTTTTTCTGTGGAAATATGTTCATTGGTAGCAATCTTAGGATAACATGTATAAATGATATCATAGGATGTTTGTCATACCCTTTTCACTTACTTAACCTTATATGATTATTTCTAGGCTCAACTGTAGTCCTGAAAACGGCATTGTTCATTTTTTTCGCGAGGCTACTATTACATTTGGTACGTATACCACTTCGTCTTTGTCCATTCATCTGTTTATGGACCTATTTTCTGCTTCCATGTCTTGGCTATTTCAATATTGCTGCAGTGCACATTGGCCTGCCTGTGTTTTTCAGATTCTGGTGGTCTTAGGTTATAGGCCCAAAAGGTGCCATGCCGCATCATATGGTAGCTCAATTTTTACCTTTTCAAGCATCTCCATTCAGTTTGCATTAGTGTTGTTACCACGTTACATCCCAGCAGCAGCTTGAAGGTACACAGTTCTCTAAAACCCCTTCAGCATTTATCGTTTGTAGACTTTTTGCTGATGGTTATGACTGGTGTGAGCTGAAACCTTTTTGAATTTGAATTTGCATGTGGCTAATAATTCCTTATACTGAGCTTTAGGCATGTCCTTTTTTTGTTTTCCTTTTTTTTAAAGAGTGAGTACAACTTCCCTCCTCTTATTGACTTCTTGAAAAATTTCTCATGTGTTGAATTTTCTTGCCTATTCCCTACCCCAGGGCATTTCTTGAGGGCCTGTGTCATTTACAGCCCTGCAGTCCTTGTGACTATGTAGGCAACCATTGGCAGTGGGTTTAAAGCTGCTGCTGTGGGAAACAGCCACATGGCGGCAGCATTATTACGTCCTCAACTCTTGTTAATGGGGCAAAAGACTCTTCCTGGAGGTAGTGTTCCAAGGTTGGAAATTAGAGTGGAATGTGCTGGGACAAGCCCCCAGAAGTTTATCTCTCCTTACTTTTGTTTGTTTTTTAAATTTAATTTCTATTTCTTATCGGAGTAAAAATGATTAGAGTGTTTTGATTTTCTGGCTGTACAGAATCTGCTCATTGATTCATATTTATGTTTCTTCATCTTCGGATCCTGTTACCATGTATGTGATTACAGAATATATATTTTAAAGGTATTCGTGATTATATAATTCATATACTTTATATGTTATATGTTTATATACATTTAACATACATTAGTATATGTATGTTAACCCCATAGTCCTAATTTACCCATCCTCCCACCTTTCATTTTGGCTAACCATTAGTTTATTTGATAAGTCTGTGAGTGTCTTTTTCTGTGGAAATATGTTCATTGGTAGCAATTTTACGATAACATATATAAATGATATCATAGGATATTTGTCATACCCTTTTCACTTACTTAACGTTATATGATTATTTCTAGGCTCAACTGTAGTCCTGAAAACGGCATTGTTCATTTTTTTCACGAGCCTACTATTCCATTCTGTCCATATACCACTTCGTCTTTGTCCATACATCTGTTTATGGACCTTTTTTTTTCCTTCCATGTCTTGGCTATTTCAATGTTGCTGCAGTGCACATTTACCTGCCTCTGTCTTTCCGATTCTGGTGGTCTTAGGTTATAGGCCCAAAAGGTGCCCTGCCGCATCATATGGTAGCTCAATTTTTACCTTTTCAAGCAGCTCCAATCAGTTTGCATTAGTGCTGTTGCCACTTTACATCCCACCAGCAACTAGAAGGTACACAGTTCTCTAAAACCCCTTCAGCATTTATAGTTTGTAGACTTTTTGCTGATGGTCATGACTCTTGTGAGCTTAAACCTTTTTGAATTTGAATATGTATGTGGCTAATAATTCCTTATACTGAGCTTTAGGCATGTCCTTTTTTTTGTTTTCCTTTTTTTTAAAGAGTGAGTACAACTTCCCTCCTCTTATTGACTTCTTGAAAAATTTCTCATGTGTTGAATTTTCTTGCCTATTCCCTACCCCAGGGCATGTTTTGTGGGCCTGTGTCATTTACAGCCCTGCAGTCCTTGTGACTATATAACCAACCATTGGCACTGGGTTTAAAGCTGCTGTTGTGGGAAAGAGCCACAAGACGTCAGCATTATTACATTCTCAACTCTTGTTATTAGGGCAACAGAGTCTTCCTGGAGGTAGTGTTCCCAGGTTGTAAATTAGAGAGGAATGTCCTGGGACAAGCCCCCAGAAGTTTATGTCTCCTTACTTATGTTTGTTTTTTAAATTTAATTTCTATTTCTTATCGGAGTAAATTTGATTAGAGTGTTTTGATTGTCTGGCTGTACAGAATCTGCTCAATGATTCATACATACGTCTGTTCATCTTCGGATACTGTTACCATGTATGTGATCACAAAATGTATATTTTGAAGGTATTGGTGATGATATAATTCATGTAATTTATATGTTATATGTTTATATACATTTAACATACATTAGTATATGTATGTTAACCCCATAGTCCTAATTTACCCATCCTCCCACCTTTCATTTTGGCTAACCATTAGTTTATTTGATAAGTCTGTGAGTGTCTTTTTCTGTGGAAATATGTTCATTGGTAGCAATCTTAGGATAACATGTATAAATGATATCATAGGCTGTTTGTCATACCCTTTTCACTTACTTAACCTTATATGATTATTTCAAGGCTCAGCTGTAGTCCAGAAAACGGCATTGTTCATTTTTTTCCCGAGCTTACTATTCCATTCTGTCCATATACCACTTCTTCTTTTTCCATTCATATGTTTATGGACCTTTTTTTTTGCTTTCATGTCTTGGCTATTTCAATATTACTGCAGTGCACATTTGCCTGCCTCTGTCTTTCCGATCCTGGTGGTCTTCGTTTATAGGCTCAAAGGTGCCCTGCCGCATCATATGGTAGCTCAATTTTTACCTTGTAAAGCAGCTCCATTCAGTTCTTGTTAGTGCTTTTACCACTTTACATCCCACCAGCAGCTAGTAGGTATGAGTTGTCTAAAACCCATTCAGCATTTATAGTTTGTAGACTTTTTGCTAATGGCCATTTGACTGGTGTGAGCTGAAACCTTTTTGGAGGTTGGAAACGCATGTGGCTAATAATTCCTTATACTGAGCTTTAACCATATCCTTTTTCTTCGTTTCCTTTTTTTGTTAAAGAGTAGGTACAACTTCCCTCCTCTCTTGACTTCTTGAAAAATTTCTCATGTGTTGAATTTTCCTGCCTATTCCCTACCCCAGGGCATTTTTTGAGGGCAGGTGTCATTTAGAGCCCTGCATTCCTTGGGACTATTAAGCAACCATTAGCAGTGGGTTTACAGCTGCTCTTGTGCGAAACAGCCACAAGGCGGCAGCATTATTACGTTCTCAACTCTTGTTACTTGGGCAAAAGAGTCTTCCTGGAGGTAGGGTTCCGAGGTTGTAAATTAGAGTGGAATGTGCAGGGACAAGCCCCCAGAAGTTTATGTCTCCTTACTTATGTTTGTTTTTTAAATTTAGTTTCTATTTCTTATCGGAGTAAATTTGATTAGAGTGTGTTGATTGTCTGGCTGTACAGAATCTGCTCAATGATTCATACTTATGTCTGTTCACCTTTGGACCCTGTTACCATGTATGTGATTACAGAATGTATATTTTAAAGGTATTGGTGATTATATAATTCATATAATTTATCTGTTATATGTTTATATACATTTAACATACATTAGTATATGTATATTAACCCCATAGTCCTAATTTACCCATCCTCCCACCTTTCCTTTTGGCTAACCATTAGTTTACTTGATAAGTCTGTGAGTGTCTTTTTCTGTGGAAATATGTTCTTTGGTAGCAATCTTAGGATAACATGTATAAATGATATCATAGGATATTTGTCATACCCTTTTGACTTACTTAACCTTATATGATTATTTGTAGGCTCAACTGTAGTCGTGAAAACGGCATTGTTCCTTTTTTTCCCGAGGCTACTATTCCATTTGGTACGTATACCACTTCATCTTTGTCCATTCATTTGTTTATGGACCTTTTTTTTGCTTCCATGTCTTGGCTATTTCAATATTGTTGCAGTGCATATTTGCCTGCATCTGTCTTTCCGATTTTGGTGGTTTTATATTATAGGCCCAAAAGGTGCCCTGCCGCATCATATGTTAACTCAATTTTTACCTTTTCAAGCAGCTCCATTCAGTTTTCGTTAGTGCTCTTACCACTTTACATCCCACCGGCACCAAGAAGGTACACAGTTCTCTAAAACCCCTTCAGCATTTATAGTTTGTAGACTTTTTGCTGCTGGTCATGACTGGTGTGAGCTGAAACCTTATTGAATTTGAATTTGCATATGGCTAATAATTTCCTTTACTGAGCTTTAGGCATGCCCTTTTTTTCTTTTCCTTTTTTTTTAAAGAGTGAGTACAACCTCCCTCCTCTTATTGACTTCTTGAAAAATTTCTCATGTGTTGAATTTTCTTGCCTATTCCCTACCCCAGGGCATTTTTTGAGGGCCTGTGTCATTTACAGCCCTGCAGTCCTTGTGAGTCTATAAGCAACCATTGGCACTGGGTTTAAAGCTGCTGTTGTGGGAAATAGCCACAAGGCAGCAGCATTATTACGTTCTCAACACTTGTTACTAGGGCAGCAGAGTCTTCCTGGAGGTAGTGTTCCGAGGTTGTAAACTAGAGTGGAATGTGCTGGGACAAGCCCCCAGAAGTTTATATCTCCTTACTTATGTTTGTTTTTTAAATTTATTTTCTACTTCTTATCGGAGTAAATTTGATTAGAGTGTTTTGATTGTCTGGCTGTACAGAATCTGCTCAATGATTCATACATATGTCTGTTCATCTTCGGAACCTGTTACCATGTATGTGATTACAGAATGTATATTTTGAAGGGATTGGTGATTATATAATTCATATCATTTATATGTTATATGTTTATGTACATTTAACTTACATTAGTATATTCATGTTAACCCCATAGTCCTAATTTACCCATCCCCCCACCTTTCATTTTGGCTAACCATTAGTTTATTTGATAAGTCTGTGAGTGTCTTTTTCTGTGGAAATATGTTCATTGGTAGCAATCTTAGGATAACATGTATAAATGATATCATAGGACATTTGTCATACCCTTTTGACTTACTTATCGTTATATGATTATTTCTAGGCTCAACTGTAGTCCTGCAAACGGCATTGTTCATTTTTTTCCCGAGGCTACTATTCCATTCTGTCCATATACCACTTCTTCTTTTTCCCGTCATCTGTTTATGGACCTTTTTTTGCTTCCATGTCTTGGCTCTTTCAATATTGCTGCAGTGCACATTTGCCTGCCTCTGTCTTTCCGATTCTGGTGGTCTTAGGTTATAGGCCCAAAAGGTGCCCTGCCGCATCATATGGTAGCTCAATTTTTACCTTTTCAAGCACAGCTCCATTCAGTTTGCGTTAGTGCTGTTGCCACTTTACATCCCACCAGCAGCCAGAAGGTACACAGTTCTCTAAAACCCCCTCAGCATTTATCGTTTGTAGACTTTTTGCTGATGGTTATGACTGGTGTGAACTGAAACCTTTTTGAATTTGAATTTGCTTGTGGCTTATAATTCCTTATACTGAGCTTTAGGCATGTCCTTTTTTTTCTTTTCCTTTTTTTTTAAAGAGTGAGTACAACTTCCCTCCTCTTATTGACTTCTTGAAAAATTTCTCATAGGTTGAATTTTCTTGCCTATTGCCTACGCCAGGGCATGTTTTGAGGGCCTGTGTCATTTAGAGCCCTGCAGTCCTTGTGACTATATAAGCAACCATTGGCACTGGGTTTAAAGCTGCTGTTGTGGGAAACAGCCACAAGGCGGCAGCATTATTACGTTCTCAACTCTTGTTACTAGGGCAACTGAGTCTTCCTGGAGGCAGTTTTCCAAGGTTGTAAATTAGAGTGGAATGTGCTGGGACAAGCCCCAGAAGTTTATGTCTCCTTACTTATGTTTGTTTTTTAAACTTAATTTATACTTCTTGTCGGAGTAAATTTGATTAGAGTGTTTTGATTGTCTGGCTGTACAGAATCTGCTCAATGATTCATACATATGTCTGTTCATCTTCGGATCCTGTTACCATGTATGTGATCACAAAATATATATTTTCAAGGTATTGGTGATTATATAATTCATATAGTTTATCTGTTATATGTTTATATACATTTAACATACATTAGTATATGTATGTTAACCCCATAGTCCTAATTTACCCATCCTCCCACCTTTCATTTTGGCTAACCATTAGTTTCTTTGGTAAGTCTGTGAGTGTGTTTTTCTGTGGAAATATGTTCATTGGTAGCAATCTTAGGATAACATGTATAAATGATATCATAGGATGTTTGTCATACCCTTTTCACTTACTTAACCTTATATGATTATTTCTAGGCTCAACTGTAGTCCTGAAAACGGCATTGTTCATTTTTTTCGCGAGGCTACTATTACATTTGGTACGTATACCACTTCGTCTTTGTCCATTCATCTGTTTATGGACCTATTTTCTGCTTCCATGTCTTGGCTATTTCAATATTGCTGCAGTGCACATTGGCCTGCCTGTGTTTTTCAGATTCTGGTGGTCTTAGGTTATAGGCCCAAAAGGTGCCATGCCGCATCATATGGTAGCTCAATTTTTACCTTTTCAAGCATCTCCATTCAGTTTGCATTAGTGTTGTTACCACGTTACATCCCAGCAGCAGCTTGAAGGTACACAGTTCTCTAAAACCCCTTCAGCATTTATCGTTTGTAGACTTTTTGCTGATGGTTATGACTGGTGTGAGCTGAAACCTTTTTGAATTTGAATTTGCATGTGGCTAATAATTCCTTATACTGAGCTTTAGGCAGGCCCTTTTTTGTTTTCCTTTTTTTTAAAGAGTGAGTACAACTTCCCTCCTCTTATTGACTTCTTGAAAAATTTCTCATGTGTTGAATTTTCTTGCCTATTCCCTACCCCAGGGCATTTCTTGAGGGCCTGTGTCATTTACAGCCCTGCAGTCCTTGTGACTATGTAGGCAACCATTGGCACTGGGTTTAAAGCTGCTGCTGTGGGAAACAGCCACATGGCGGCAGCATTATTACGTCCTCAACTCTTGTTAATGGGGCAAAAGACTCTTCCTGGAGGTAGTGTTCCAAGGTTGGAAATTAGAGTGGAATGTGCTGGGACAAGCCCCCAGAAGTTTATCTCTCCTTACTTATGTTTGTTTTTTAAATATAATTTCTATTTCTTATCGGAGTAAATCTGATTAGAGTGTTTTGATTTTCTGGCTGTACAGAATCTGCTCATTGATTCATATTTATGTTTCTTCATCTTCGGATCCTGTTACCATGTATGTGATTACAGAATATATATTTTAAAGGTATTCGTGATTATATAATTCATATACTTTATATGTTATATGTTTATATACATTTAACATACATTAGTATATGTATGTTAACCCCATAGTCCTAATTTACCCATCCTCCCACCTTTCATTTTGGCTAACCATTAGTTTATTTGATAAGTCTGTGAGTGTCTTTTTCTGTGGAAATATGTTCATTGGTAGCAATCTTAGGATAACATGGATAAATGATATCATAGGCTGTTTGTCATACCCTTTTCACTTACTTAACCTTATATGATTATTTCAAGGCTCAGCTGTAGTCCAGAAAACGGCATTGTTCATTTTTTTCCCGAGCTTACTATTCCATTCTGTCCATATACCACTTCTTCTTTTTCCATTCATATGTTTATGGACCTTTTTTTTTGCTTTCATGTCTTGGCTATTTCAATATTACTGCAGTGCACATTTGCCTGCCTCTGTCTTTCCGATCCTGGTGGTCTTCGTTTATAGGCTCAAAGGTGCCCTGCCGCATCATATGGTAGCTCAATTTTTACCTTGTAAAGCAGCTCCATTCAGTTCTTGTTAGTGCTTTTACCACTTTACATCCCACTAGCAGCTAGTAGGTATGAGTTGTCTAAAACCCATTCAGCATTTATAGTTTGTAGACTTTTTGCTAATGGCCATTTGACTGGTGTGAGCTGAAACCTTTTTGGAGGTTGGAAACGCATGTGGCTAATAATTCCTTATACTGAGCTTTAACCATATCCTTTTTCTTCGTTTCCTTTTTTTGTTAAAGAGTAGGTACAACTTCCCTCCTCTCTTGACTTCTTGAAAAATTTCTCATGTGTTGAATTTTCCTGCCTATTCCCTACCCCAGGGCATTTTTTGAGGGCAGGTGTCATTTAGAGCCCTGCATTCCTTGGGACTATTAAGCAACCATTAGCAGTGGGTTTAAAGCTGCTCTTGTGCGAAACAGCCACAAGGCGGCAGCATTATTACGTTCTCAACTCTTGTTACTTGGGCAAAAGAGTCTTCCTGGACGTAGGGTTCCGAGGTTGTAAATTAGAGTGGAATGTGCAGGGACAAGCCCCCAGAAGTTTATGTCTCCTTACTTATGTTTGTTTTTTAAATTTAGTTTCTATTTCTTATCGGAGTAAATTTGATTAGAGTGTGTTGATTGTCTGGCTGTACAGAATCTGCTCAATGATTCATACTTATGTCTGTTCACCTTTGGACCCTGTTACCATGTATGTGATTACAGAATGTATATTTTAAAGGTATTGGTGATTATATAATTCATATAATTTATCTGTTATATGTTTATATACATTTAACATACATTAGTATGTGTATATTAACCCCATAGTCCTAATTTACCCATCCTCCCACCTTTCCTTTTGGCTAACCATTAGTTTACTTGATAAGTCTGTGAGTGTCTTTTTCTGTGGAAATATGTTCTTTGGTAGCAATCTTAGGATAACATGTATAAATGATATCATAGGATATTTGTCATACCCTTTTGACTTACTTAACCTTATATGATTATTTGTAGGCTCAACTGTAGTCGTGAAAACGGCATTGTTCCTTTTTTTCCCGAGGCTACTATTCCATTTGGTACGTATACCACTTCATCTTTGTCCATTCATTTGTTTATGGACCTTTTTTTTGCTTCCATGTCTTGGCTATTTCAATATTGTTGCAGTGCATATTTGCCTGCATCTGTCTTTCCGATTTTGGTGGTTTTATATTATAGGCCCAAAAGGTGCCCTGCCGCATCATATGTTAACTCAATTTTTACCTTTTCAAGCAGCTCCATTCAGTTTTCGTTAGTGCTCTTACCACTTTACATCCCACCGGCACCAAGAAGGTACACAGTTCTCTAAAACCCCTTCAGCATTTATAGTTTGTAGACTTTTTGCTGCTGGTCATGACTGGTGTGAGCTGAAACCTTATTGAATTTGAATTTGCATATGGCTAATAATTTCCTTTACTGAGCTTTAGGCATGCCCTTTTTTTCTTTTCCTTTTTTTTTAAAGAGTGAGTACAACCTCCCTCCTCTTATTGACTTCTTGAAAAATTTCTCATGTGTTGAATTTTCTTGCCTATTCCCTACCCCAGGGCATTTTTTGAGGGCCTGTGTCATTTACAGCCCTGCAGTCCTTGTGAGTCTATAAGCAACCATTGGCACTGGGTTTAAAGCTGCTGTTGTGGGAAATAGCCACAAGGCAGCAGCATTATTACGTTCTCAACACTTGTTACTAGGGCAGCAGAGTCTTCCTGGAGGTAGTGTTCCGAGGTTGTAAACTAGAGTGGAATGTGCTGGGACAAGCCCCCAGAAGTTTATATCTCCTTACTTATGTTTGTTTTTTAAATTTATTTTCTACTTCTTATCGGAGTAAATTTGATTAGAGTGTTTTGATTGTCTGGCTGTACAGAATCTGCTCAATGATTCATACATATGTCTGTTCATCTTCGGAACCTGTTACCATGTATGTGATTACAGAATGTATATTTTGAAGGGATTGGTGATTATATAATTCATATCATTTATATGTTATATGTTTATGTACATTTAACTTACATTAGTATATTCATGTTAACCCCATAGTCCTAATTTACCCATCCCCCCACCTTTCATTTTGGCTAACCATTAGTTTATTTGATAAGTCTGTGAGTGTCTTTTTCTGTGGAAATATGTTCATTGGTAGCAATCTTAGGATAACATGTATAAATGATATCATAGGACATTTGTCATACCCTTTTGACTTACTTATCGTTATATGATTATTTCTAGGCTCAACTGTAGTCCTGAAAACGGCATTGTTCATTTTTTTCCCGAGGCTACTATTCCATTCTGTCCATATACCACTTCTTCTTTTTCCCGTCATCTGTTTATGGACCTTTTTTTGCTTCCATGTCTTGGCTCTTTCAATATTGCTGCAGTGCACATTTGCCTGCCTCTGTCTTTCCGATTCTGGTGGTCTTAGGTTATAGGCCCAAAAGGTGCCCTGCCGCATCATATGGTAGCTCAATTTTTACCTTTTCAAGCACAGCTCCATTCAGTTTGCGTTAGTGCTGTTGCCACTTTACATCCCACCAGCAGCCAGAAGGTACACAGTTCTCTAAAACCCCCTCAGCATTTATCGTTTGTAGACTTTTTGCTGATGGTTATGACTGGTGTGAACTGAAACCTTTTTGAATTTGAATTTGCTTGTGGCTTATAATTCCTTATACTGAGCTTTAGGCATGTCCTTTTTTTTCTTTCCCTTTTTTTTTAAAGAGTGAGTACAACTTCCCTCCTCTTATTGACTTCTTGAAAAATTTCTCATATGTTGAATTTTCTTGCCTATTGCCTACGCCAGGGCATGTTTTGAGGGCCTGTGTCATTTAGAGCCCTGCAGTCCTTGTGACTATATAAGCAACCATTGGCACTGGGTTTAAAGCTGCTGTTGTGGGAAACAGCCACAAGGCGGCAGCATTATTACGTTCTCAACTCTTGTTACTAGGGCAACTGAGTCTTCCTGGAGGCAGTTTTCCAAGGTTGTAAATTAGAGTGGAATGTGCTGGGACAAGCCCCAGAAGTTTATGTCTCCTTACTTATGTTTGTTTTTTAAACTTAATTTATACTTCTTGTCGGAGTAAATTTGATTAGAGTGTTTTGATTGTCTGGCTGTACAGAATCTGCTCAATGATTCATACATATGTCTGTTCATCTTCGGATCCTGTTACCATGTATGTGATCACAAAATATATATTTTCAAGGTATTGGTGATTATATAATTCATATAGTTTATCTGTTATATGTTTATATACATTTAACATACATTAGTATATGTATGTTAACCCCATAGTCCTAATTTACCCATCCTCCCACCTTTCATTTTGGCTAACCATTAGTTTCTTTGGTAAGTCTGTGAGTGTGTTTTTCTGTGGAAATATGTTCATTGGTAGCAATCTTAGGATAACATGTATAAATGATATCATAGGATGTTTGTCATACCCTTTTCACTTACTTAACCTTATATGATTATTTCTAGGCTCAACTGTAGTCCTGAAAACGGCATTGTTCATTTTTTTCGCGAGGCTACTATTACATTTGGTACGTATACCACTTCGTCTTTGTCCATTCATCTGTTTATGGACCTATTTTCTGCTTCCATGTCTTGGCTATTTCAATATTGCTGCAGTGCACATTGGCCTGCCTGTGTTTTTCAGATTCTGGTGGTCTTAGGTTATAGGCCCAAAAGGTGCCATGCCGCATCATATGGTAGCTCAATTTTTACCTTTTCAAGCATCTCCATTCAGTTTGCATTAGTGTTGTTACCACGTTACATCCCAGCAGCAGCTTGAAGGTACACAGTTCTCTAAAACCCCTTCAGCATTTATCGTTTGTAGACTTTTTGCTGATGGTTATGACTGGTGTGAGCTGAAACCTTTTTGAATTTGAATTTGCATGTGGCTAATAATTCCTTATACTGAGCTTTAGGCATGTCCTTTTTTTGTTTTCCTTTTTTTTAAAGAGTGAGTACAACTTCCCTCCTCTTATTGACTTCTTGAAAAATTTCTCATGTGTTGAATTTTCTTGCCTATTCCCTACCCCAGGGCATTTCTTGAGGGCCTGTGTCATTTACAGCCCTGCAGTCCTTGTAACTATGTAGGCAACCATTGGCACTGGGTTTAAAGCTGCTGCTGTGGGAAACAGCCACATGGCGGCAGCATTATTACGTCCTCAACTCTTGTTAATGGGGCAAAAGACTCTTCCTGGAGGTAGTGTTCCAAGGTTGGAAATTAGAGTGGAATGTGCTGGGACAAGCCCCCAGAAGTTTATCTCTCCTTACTTACGTTTGTTTTTTAAATATAATTTCTATTTCTTATCGGAGTAAATCTGATTAGAGTGTTTTGATTTTCTGGCTGTACAGAATCTGCTCATTGATTCATATTTATGTTTCTTCATCTTCGGATCCTGTTACCATGTATGTGATTACAGAATATATATTTTAAAGGTATTCGTGATTATATAATTCATATACTTTATATGTTATATGTTTATATACATTTAACATACATTAGTATATGTATGTTAACCCCATAGTCCTAATTTACCCATCCTCCCACCTTTCATTTTGGCTAACCATTAGTTTATTTGATAAGTCTGTGAGTGTCTTTTTCTGTGGAAATATGTTCATTGGTAGCAATCTTAGGATAACATGGATAAATGATATCATAGGCTGTTTGTCATACCCTTTTCACTTACTTAACCTTATATGATTATTTCAAGGCTCAGCTGTAGTCCAGAAAACGGCATTGTTCATTTTTTTCCCGAGCTTACTATTCCATTCTGTCCATATACCACTTCTTCTTTTTCCATTCATATGTTTATGGACCTTTTTTTTTGCTTTCATGTCTTGGCTATTTCAATATTACTGCAGTGCACATTTGCCTGCCTCTGTCTTTCCGATCCTGGTGGTCTTCGTTTATAGGCTCAAAGGTGCCCTGCCGCATCATATGGTAGCTCAATTTTTACCTTGTAAAGCAGCTCCATTCAGTTCTTGTTAGTGCTTTTACCACTTTACATCCCACCAGCAGCTAGTAGGTATGAGTTGTCTAAAACCCATTCAGCATTTATAGTTTGTAGACTTTTTGCTAATGGCCATTTGACTGGTGTGAGCTGAAACCTTTTTGGAGGTTGGAAACGCATGTGGCTAATAATTCCTTATACTGAGCTTTAACCATATCCTTTTTCTTCGTTTCCTTTTTTTGTTAAAGAGTAGGTACAACTTCCCTCCTCTCTTGACTTCTTGAAAAATTTCTCATGTGTTGAATTTTCCTGCCTATTCCCTACCCCAGGGCATTTTTTGAGGGCAGGTGTCATTTAGAGCCCTGCATTCCTTGGGACTATTAAGCAACCATTAGCAGTGGGTTTAAAGCTGCTCTTGTGCGAAACAGCCACAAGGCGGCAGCATTATTACGTTCTCAACTCTTGTTACTTGGGCAAAAGAGTCTTCCTGGAGGTAGGGTTCCGAGGTTGTAAATTAGAGTGGAATGTGCAGGGACAAGCCCCCAGAAGTTTATGTCTCCTTACTTATGTTTGTTTTTTAAATTTAGTTTCTATTTCTTATCGGAGTAAATTTGATTAGAGTGTGTTGATTGTCTGGCTGTACAGAATCTGCTCAATGATTCATACTTATGTCTGTTCACCTTTGGACCCTGTTACCATGTATGTGATTACAGAATGTATATTTTAAAGGTATTGGTGATTATATAATTCATATAATTTATCTGTTATATGTTTATATACATTTAACATACATTAGTATATGTATATTAACCCCATAGTCCTAATTTACCCATCCTCCCACCTTTCCTTTTGGCTAACCATTAGTTTACTTGATAAGTCTGTGAGTGTCTTTTTCTGTGGAAATATGTTCTTTGGTAGCAATCTTAGGATAACATGTATAAATGATATCATAGGATATTTGTCATACCCTTTTGACTTACTTAACCTTATATGATTATTTGTAGGCTCAACTGTAGTCGTGAAAACGGCATTGTTCCTTTTTTTCCCGAGGCTACTATTCCATTTGGTACGTATACCACTTCATCTTTGTCCATTCATTTGTTTATGGACCTTTTTTTTGCTTCCATGTCTTGGCTATTTCAATATTGTTGCAGTGCATATTTGCCTGCATCTGTCTTTCCGATTTTGGTGGTTTTATATTATAGGCCCAAAAGGTGCCCTGCCGCATCATATGTTAACTCAATTTTTACCTTTTCAAGCAGCTCCATTCAGTTTTCGTTAGTGCTCTTACCACTTTACATCCCACCGGCACCAAGAAGGTACACAGTTCTCTAAAACCCCTTCAGCATTTATAGTTTGTAGACTTTTTGCTGCTGGTCATGACTGGTGTGAGCTGAAACCTTATTGAATTTGAATTTGCATATGGCTAATAATTTCCTTTACTGAGCTTTAGGCATGCCCTTTTTTTCTTTTCCTTTTTTTTTAAAGAGTGAGTACAACCTCCCTCCTCTTATTGACTTCTTGAAAAATTTCTCATGTGTTGAATTTTCTTGCCTATTCCCTACCCCAGGGCATTTTTTGAGGGCCTGTGTCATTTACAGCCCTGCAGTCCTTGTGAGTCTATAAGCAACCATTGGCACTGGGTTTAAAGCTGCTGTTGTGGGAAATAGCCACAAGGCAGCAGCATTATTACGTTCTCAACACTTGTTACTAGGGCAGCAGAGTCTTCCTGGAGGTAGTGTTCCGAGGTTGTAAACTAGAGTGGAATGTGCTGGGACAAGCCCCCAGAAGTTTATATCTCCTTACTTATGTTTGTTTTTTAAATTTATTTTCTACTTCTTATCGGAGTAAATTTGATTAGAGTGTTTTGATTGTCTGGCTGTACAGAATCTGCTCAATGATTCATACATATGTCTGTTCATCTTCGGAACCTGTTACCATGTATGTGATCACAGAATGTATATTTTGAAGGGATTGGTGATTATATAATTCATATAGTTTATCTGTTATATGTTTATGTACATTTAACTTACATTAGTATATTCATGTTAACCCCATAGTCCTAATTTACCCATCCCCCCACCTTTCATTTTGGCTAACCATTAGTTTATTTGGTAAGTCTGTGAGTGTGTTTTTCTGTGGAAATATGTTCATTGGTAGCAATCTTAGGATAACATGTATAAATGATATCATAGGACATTTGTCATACCCTTTTTACTTACTTAACCTTATATGATTATTTCTAGGCTCAACTGTAGTCCTGCAAACGGCATTGTTCATTTTTTTCGCGAGGCTACTATTACATTTGGTACGTATACCACTTCGTCTTTGTCCATTCATCTGTTTATGGACCTATTTTCTGCTTCCATGTCTTGGCTATTTCAATATTGCTGCAGTGCACATTGGCCTGCCTGTGTTTTTCAGATTCTGGTGGTCTTAGGTTATAGGCCCAAAAGGTGCCATGCCGCATCATATGGTAGCTCAATTTTTACCTTTTCAAGCATCTCCATTCAGTTTGCATTAGTGTTGTTACCACGTTACATCCCAGCAGCAGCTTGAAGGTACACAGTTCTCTAAAACCCCTTCAGCATTTATCGTTTGTAGACTTTTTGCTGATGGTTATGACTGGTGTGAGCTGAAACCTTTTTGAATTTGAATTTGCATGTGGCTAATAATTCCTTATACTGAGCTTTAGGCATGTCCTTTTTTTGTTTTCCTTTTTTTTAAAGAGTGAGTACAACTTCCCTCCTCTTATTGACTTCTTGAAAAATTTCTCATGTGTTGAATTTTCTTGCCTATTCCCTACCCCAGGGCATTTCTTGAGGGCCTGTGTCATTTACAGCCCTGCAGTCCTTGTGACTATGTAGGCAACCATTGGCACTGGGTTTAAAGCTGCTGCTGTGGGAAACAGCCACATGGCGGCAGCATTATTACGTCCTCAACTCTTGTTAATGGGGCAAAAGACTCTTCCTGGAGGTAGTGTTCCAAGGTTGGAAATTAGAGTGGAATGTGCTGGGACAAGCCCCCAGAAGTTTATCTCTCCTTACTTACGTTTGTTTTTTAAATTTAATTTCTATTTCTTATCGGAGTAAATCTGATTAGAGTGTTTTGATTTTCTGGCTGTACAGAATCTGCTCATTGATTCATATTTATGTTTCTTCATCTTCGGATCCTGTTACCATGTATGTGATTACAGAATATATATTTTAAAGGTATTCGTGATTATATAATTCATATACTTTATATGTTATATGTTTATATACATTTAACATACATTAGTATATGTATGTTAACCCCATAGTCCTAATTTACCCATCCCCCCACCTTTCATTTTGGCTAACCATTAGTTTATTTGATAAGTCTGTGAGTGTCTTTTTCTGTGGAAATATGTTCATTGGTAGCAATCTTAGGATAACATGGATAAATGATATCATAGGACATTTGTCATACCCTTTTGACTTACTTATCGTTATATGATTATTTCTAGGCTCAACTGTAGTCCTGCAAACGGCATTGTTCATTTTTTTCCCGAGGCTACTATTCCATTCTGTCCATATACCACTTCTTCTTTTTCCCGTCATCTGTTTATGGACCTTTTTTTGCTTCCATGTCTTGGCTCTTTCAATATTGCTGCAGTGCACATTTGCCTGCCTCTGTCTTTCCGATTCTGGTGGTCTTAGGTTATAGGCCCAAAAGGTGCCCTGCCGCATCATATGGTAGCTCAATTTTTACCTTTTCAAGCACAGCTCCATTCAGTTTGCGTTAGTGCTGTTGCCACTTTACATCCCACCAGCAGCCAGAAGGTACACAGTTCTCTAAAACCCCCTCAGCATTTATCGTTTGTAGACTTTTTGCTGATGGTTATGACTGGTGTGAACTGAAACCTTTTTGAATTTGAATTTGCTTGTGGCTTATAATTCCTTATACTGAGCTTTAGGCATGTCCTTTTTTTTCTTTTCCTTTTTTTTTAAAGAGTGAGTACAACTTCCCTCCTCTTATTGACTTCTTGAAAAATTTCTCATAGGTTGAATTTTCTTGCCTATTGCCTACGCCAGGGCATGTTTTGAGGGCCTGTGTCATTTAGAGCCCTGCAGTCCTTGTGACTATATAAGCAACCATTGGCACTGGGTTTAAAGCTGCTGTTGTGGGAAACAGCCACAAGGCGGCAGCATTATTACGTTCTCAACTCTTGTTACTAGGGCAACTGAGTCTTCCTGGAGGCAGTTTTCCAAGGTTGTAAATTAGAGTGGAATGTGCTGGGACAAGCCCCAGAAGTTTATGTCTCCTTACTTCTGTTTGTTTTTTAAACTTAATTTATACTTCTTGTCGGAGTAAATTTGATTAGAGTGTTTTGATTGTCTGGCTGTACAGAATCTGCTCAATGATTCATACATATGTCTGTTCATCTTCGGATCCTGTTACCATGTATGTGATCACAAAATATATATTTTCAAGGTATTGGTGATTATATAATTCATATAGTTTATCTGTTATATGTTTATATACATTTAACATACATTAGTATATGTATGTTAACCCCATAGTCCTAATTTACCCATCCTCCCACCTTTCATTTTGGCTAACCATTAGTTTCTTTGGTAAGTCTGTGAGTGTGTTTTTCTGTGGAAATATGTTCATTGGTAGCAATCTTAGGATAACATGTATAAATGATATCATAGGATGTTTGTCATACCCTTTTCACTTACTTAACCTTATATGATTATTTCTAGGCTCAACTGTAGTCCTGAAAACGGCATTGTTCATTTTTTTCGCGAGGCTACTATTACATTTGGTACGTATACCACTTCGTCTTTGTCCATTCATCTGTTTATGGACCTATTTTCTGCTTCCATGTCTTGGCTATTTCAATATTGCTGCAGTGCACATTGGCCTGCCTGTGTTTTTCAGATTCTGGTGGTCTTAGGTTATAGGCCCAAAAGGTGCCATGCCGCATCATATGGTAGCTCAATTTTTACCTTTTCAAGCATCTCCATTCAGTTTGCATTAGTGTTGTTACCACGTTACATCCCAGCAGCAGCTTGAAGGTACACAGTTCTCTAAAACCCCTTCAGCATTTATCGTTTGTAGACTTTTTGCTGATGGTTATGACTGGTGTGAGCTGAAACCTTTTTGAATTTGAATTTGCATGTGGCTAATAATTCCTTATACTGAGCTTTAGGCATGTCCTTTTTTTGTTTTCCTTTTTTTTAAAGAGTGAGTACAACTTCCCTCCTCTTATTGACTTCTTGAAAAATTTCTCATGTGTTGAATTTTCTTGCCTATTCCCTACCCCAGGGCATTTCTTGAGGGCCTGTGTCATTTACAGCCCTGCAGTCCTTGTGACTATGTAGGCAACCATTGGCAGTGGGTTTAAAGCTGCTGCTGTGGGAAACAGCCACATGGCGGCAGCATTATTACGTCCTCAACTCTTGTTAATGGGGCAAAAGACTCTTCCTGGAGGTAGTGTTCCAAGGTTGGAAATTAGAGTGGAATGTGCTGGGACAAGCCCCCAGAAGTTTATCTCTCCTTACTTTTGTTTGTTTTTTAAATTTAATTTCTATTTCTTATCGGAGTAAAAATGATTAGAGTGTTTTGATTTTCTGGCTGTACAGAATCTGCTCATTGATTCATATTTATGTTTCTTCATCTTCGGATCCTGTTACCATGTATGTGATTACAGAATATATATTTTAAAGGTATTCGTGATTATATAATTCATATACTTTATATGTTATATGTTTATATACATTTAACATACATTAGTATATGTATGTTAACCCCATAGTCCTAATTTACCCATCCTCCCACCTTTCATTTTGGCTAACCATTAGTTTATTTGATAAGTCTGTGAGTGTCTTTTTCTGTGGAAATATGTTCATTGGTAGCAATTTTACGATAACATATATAAATGATATCATAGGATATTTGTCATACCCTTTTCACTTACTTAACGTTATATGATTATTTCTAGGCTCAACTGTAGTCCTGAAAACGGCATTGTTCATTTTTTTCACGAGCCTACTATTCCATTCTGTCCATATACCACTTCGTCTTTGTCCATACATCTGTTTATGGACCTTTTTTTTTCCTTCCATGTCTTGGCTATTTCAATGTTGCTGCAGTGCACATTTACCTGCCTCTGTCTTTCCGATTCTGGTGGTCTTAGGTTATAGGCCCAAAAGGTGCCCTGCCGCATCATATGGTAGCTCAATTTTTACCTTTTCAAGCAGCTCCAATCAGTTTGCATTAGTGCTGTTGCCACTTTACATCCCACCAGCAACTAGAAGGTACACAGTTCTCTAAAACCCCTTCAGCATTTATAGTTTGTAGACTTTTTGCTGATGGTCATGACTCTTGTGAGCTTAAACCTTTTTGAATTTGAATATGTATGTGGCTAATAATTCCTTATACTGAGCTTTAGGCATGTCCTTTTTTTTGTTTTCCTTTTTTTTAAAGAGTGAGTACAACTTCCCTCCTCTTATTGACTTCTTGAAAAATTTCTCATGTGTTGAATTTTCTTGCCTATTCCCTACCCCAGGGCATGTTTTGTGGGCCTGTGTCATTTACAGCCCTGCAGTCCTTGTGACTATATAACCAACCATTGGCACTGGGTTTAAAGCTGCTGTTGTGGGAAAGAGCCACAAGACGTCAGCATTATTACATTCTCAACTCTTGTTATTAGGGCAACAGAGTCTTCCTGGAGGTAGTGTTCCCAGGTTGTAAATTAGAGAGGAATGTCCTGGGACAAGCCCCCAGAAGTTTATGTCTCCTTACTTATGTTTGTTTTTTAAATTTAATTTCTATTTCTTATCGGAGTAAATTTGATTAGAGTGTTTTGATTGTCTGGCTGTACAGAATCTGCTCAATGATTCATACATACGTCTGTTCATCTTCGGATACTGTTACCATGTATGTGATCACAAAATGTATATTTTGAAGGTATTGGTGATGATATAATTCATGTAATTTATATGTTATATGTTTATATACATTTAACATACATTAGTATATGTATGTTAACCCCATAGTCCTAATTTACCCATCCTCCCACCTTTCATTTTGGCTAACCATTAGTTTATTTGATAAGTCTGTGAGTGTCTTTTTCTGTGGAAATATGTTCATTGGTAGCAATCTTAGGATAACATGTATAAATGATATCATAGGCTGTTTGTCATACCCTTTTCACTTACTTAACCTTATATGATTATTTCAAGGCTCAGCTGTAGTCCAGAAAACGGCATTGTTCATTTTTTTCCCGAGCTTACTATTCCATTCTGTCCATATACCACTTCTTCTTTTTCCATTCATATGTTTATGGACCTTTTTTTTTGCTTTCATGTCTTGGCTATTTCAATATTACTGCAGTGCACATTTGCCTGCCTCTGTCTTTCCGATCCTGGTGGTCTTCGTTTATAGGCTCAAAGGTGCCCTGCCGCATCATATGGTAGCTCAATTTTTACCTTGTAAAGCAGCTCCATTCAGTTCTTGTTAGTGCTTTTACCACTTTACATCCCACCAGCAGCTAGTAGGTATGAGTTGTCTAAAACCCATTCAGCATTTATAGTTTGTAGACTTTTTGCTAATGGCCATTTGACTGGTGTGAGCTGAAACCTTTTTGGAGGTTGGAAACGCATGTGGCTAATAATTCCTTATACTGAGCTTTAACCATATCCTTTTTCTTCGTTTCCTTTTTTTGTTAAAGAGTAGGTACAACTTCCCTCCTCTCTTGACTTCTTGAAAAATTTCTCATGTGTTGAATTTTCCTGCCTATTCCCTACCCCAGGGCATTTTTTGAGGGCAGGTGTCATTTAGAGCCCTGCATTCCTTGGGACTATTAAGCAACCATTAGCAGTGGGTTTACAGCTGCTCTTGTGCGAAACAGCCACAAGGCGGCAGCATTATTACGTTCTCAACTCTTGTTACTTGGGCAAAAGAGTCTTCCTGGAGGTAGGGTTCCGAGGTTGTAAATTAGAGTGGAATGTGCAGGGACAAGCCCCCAGAAGTTTATGTCTCCTTACTTATGTTTGTTTTTTAAATTTAGTTTCTATTTCTTATCGGAGTAAATTTGATTAGAGTGTGTTGATTGTCTGGCTGTACAGAATCTGCTCAATGATTCATACTTATGTCTGTTCACCTTTGGACCCTGTTACCATGTATGTGATTACAGAATGTATATTTTAAAGGTATTGGTGATTATATAATTCATATAATTTATCTGTTATATGTTTATATACATTTAACATACATTAGTATATGTATATTAACCCCATAGTCCTAATTTACCCATCCTCCCACCTTTCCTTTTGGCTAACCATTAGTTTACTTGATAAGTCTGTGAGTGTCTTTTTCTGTGGAAATATGTTCTTTGGTAGCAATCTTAGGATAACATGTATAAATGATATCATAGGATATTTGTCATACCCTTTTGACTTACTTAACCTTATATGATTATTTGTAGGCTCAACTGTAGTCGTGAAAACGGCATTGTTCCTTTTTTTCCCGAGGCTACTATTCCATTTGGTACGTATACCACTTCATCTTTGTCCATTCATTTGTTTATGGACCTTTTTTTTGCTTCCATGTCTTGGCTATTTCAATATTGTTGCAGTGCATATTTGCCTGCATCTGTCTTTCCGATTTTGGTGGTTTTATATTATAGGCCCAAAAGGTGCCCTGCCGCATCATATGTTAACTCAATTTTTACCTTTTCAAGCAGCTCCATTCAGTTTTCGTTAGTGCTCTTACCACTTTACATCCCACCGGCACCAAGAAGGTACACAGTTCTCTAAAACCCCTTCAGCATTTATAGTTTGTAGACTTTTTGCTGCTGGTCATGACTGGTGTGAGCTGAAACCTTATTGAATTTGAATTTGCATATGGCTAATAATTTCCTTTACTGAGCTTTAGGCATGCCCTTTTTTTCTTTTCCTTTTTTTTTAAAGAGTGAGTACAACCTCCCTCCTCTTATTGACTTCTTGAAAAATTTCTCATGTGTTGAATTTTCTTGCCTATTCCCTACCCCAGGGCATTTTTTGAGGGCCTGTGTCATTTACAGCCCTGCAGTCCTTGTGAGTCTATAAGCAACCATTGGCACTGGGTTTAAAGCTGCTGTTGTGGGAAATAGCCACAAGGCAGCAGCATTATTACGTTCTCAACACTTGTTACTAGGGCAGCAGAGTCTTCCTGGAGGTAGTGTTCCGAGGTTGTAAACTAGAGTGGAATGTGCTGGGACAAGCCCCCAGAAGTTTATATCTCCTTACTTATGTTTGTTTTTTAAATTTATTTTCTACTTCTTATCGGAGTAAATTTGATTAGAGTGTTTTGATTGTCTGGCTGTACAGAATCTGCTCAATGATTCATACATATGTCTGTTCATCTTCGGAACCTGTTACCATGTATGTGATTACAGAATGTATATTTTGAAGGGATTGGTGATTATATAATTCATATCATTTATATGTTATATGTTTATGTACATTTAACTTACATTAGTATATTCATGTTAACCCCATAGTCCTAATTTACCCATCCCCCCACCTTTCATTTTGGCTAACCATTAGTTTATTTGATAAGTCTGTGAGTGTCTTTTTCTGTGGAAATATGTTCATTGGTAGCAATCTTAGGATAACATGTATAAATGATATCATAGGACATTTGTCATACCCTTTTGACTTACTTATCGTTATATGATTATTTCTAGGCTCAACTGTAGTCCTGCAAACGGCATTGTTCATTTTTTTCCCGAGGCTACTATTCCATTCTGTCCATATACCACTTCTTCTTTTTCCCGTCATCTGTTTATGGACCTTTTTTTGCTTCCATGTCTTGGCTCTTTCAATATTGCTGCAGTGCACATTTGCCTGCCTCTGTCTTTCCGATTCTGGTGGTCTTAGGTTATAGGCCCAAAAGGTGCCCTGCCGCATCATATGGTAGCTCAATTTTTACCTTTTCAAGCACAGCTCCATTCAGTTTGCGTTAGTGCTGTTGCCACTTTACATCCCACCAGCAGCCAGAAGGTACACAGTTCTCTAAAACCCCCTCAGCATTTATCGTTTGTAGACTTTTTGCTGATGGTTATGACTGGTGTGAACTGAAACCTTTTTGAATTTGAATTTGCTTGTGGCTTATAATTCCTTATACTGAGCTTTAGGCATGTCCTTTTTTTTCTTTTCCTTTTTTTTTAAAGAGTGAGTACAACTTCCCTCCTCTTATTGACTTCTTGAAAAATTTCTCATAGGTTGAATTTTCTTGCCTATTGCCTACGCCAGGGCATGTTTTGAGGGCCTGTGTCATTTAGAGCCCTGCAGTCCTTGTGACTATATAAGCAACCATTGGCACTGGGTTTAAAGCTGCTGTTGTGGGAAACAGCCACAAGGCGGCAGCATTATTACGTTCTCAACTCTTGTTACTAGGGCAACTGAGTCTTCCTGGAGGCAGTTTTCCAAGGTTGTAAATTAGAGTGGAATGTGCTGGGACAAGCCCCAGAAGTTTATGTCTCCTTACTTATGTTTGTTTTTTAAACTTAATTTATACTTCTTGTCGGAGTAAATTTGATTAGAGTGTTTTGATTGTCTGGCTGTACAGAATCTGCTCAATGATTCATACATATGTCTGTTCATCTTCGGATCCTGTTACCATGTATGTGATCACAAAATATATATTTTCAAGGTATTGGTGATTATATAATTCATATAGTTTATCTGTTATATGTTTATATACATTTAACATACATTAGTATATGTATGTTAACCCCATAGTCCTAATTTACCCATCCTCCCACCTTTCATTTTGGCTAACCATTAGTTTCTTTGGTAAGTCTGTGAGTGTGTTTTTCTGTGGAAATATGTTCATTGGTAGCAATCTTAGGATAACATGTATAAATGATATCATAGGATGTTTGTCATACCCTTTTCACTTACTTAACCTTATATGATTATTTCTAGGCTCAACTGTAGTCCTGAAAACGGCATTGTTCATTTTTTTCGCGAGGCTACTATTACATTTGGTACGTATACCACTTCGTCTTTGTCCATTCATCTGTTTATGGACCTATTTTCTGCTTCCATGTCTTGGCTATTTCAATATTGCTGCAGTGCACATTGGCCTGCCTGTGTTTTTCAGATTCTGGTGGTCTTAGGTTATAGGCCCAAAAGGTGCCATGCCGCATCATATGGTAGCTCAATTTTTACCTTTTCAAGCATCTCCATTCAGTTTGCATTAGTGTTGTTACCACGTTACATCCCAGCAGCAGCTTGAAGGTACACAGTTCTCTAAAACCCCTTCAGCATTTATCGTTTGTAGACTTTTTGCTGATGGTTATGACTGGTGTGAGCTGAAACCTTTTTGAATTTGAATTTGCATGTGGCTAATAATTCCTTATACTGAGCTTTAGGCAGGCCCTTTTTTGTTTTCCTTTTTTTTAAAGAGTGAGTACAACTTCCCTCCTCTTATTGACTTCTTGAAAAATTTCTCATGTGTTGAATTTTCTTGCCTATTCCCTACCCCAGGGCATTTCTTGAGGGCCTGTGTCATTTACAGCCCTGCAGTCCTTGTGACTATGTAGGCAACCATTGGCACTGGGTTTAAAGCTGCTGCTGTGGGAAACAGCCACATGGCGGCAGCATTATTACGTCCTCAACTCTTGTTAATGGGGCAAAAGACTCTTCCTGGAGGTAGTGTTCCAAGGTTGGAAATTAGAGTGGAATGTGCTGGGACAAGCCCCCAGAAGTTTATCTCTCCTTACTTATGTTTGTTTTTTAAATATAATTTCTATTTCTTATCGGAGTAAATCTGATTAGAGTGTTTTGATTTTCTGGCTGTACAGAATCTGCTCATTGATTCATATTTATGTTTCTTCATCTTCGGATCCTGTTACCATGTATGTGATTACAGAATATATATTTTAAAGGTATTCGTGATTATATAATTCATATACTTTATATGTTATATGTTTATATACATTTAACATACATTAGTATATGTATGTTAACCCCATAGTCCTAATTTACCCATCCTCCCACCTTTCATTTTGGCTAACCATTAGTTTATTTGATAAGTCTGTGAGTGTCTTTTTCTGTGGAAATATGTTCATTGGTAGCAATCTTAGGATAACATGGATAAATGATATCATAGGCTGTTTGTCATACCCTTTTCACTTACTTAACCTTATATGATTATTTCAAGGCTCAGCTGTAGTCCAGAAAACGGCATTGTTCATTTTTTTCCCGAGCTTACTATTCCATTCTGTCCATATACCACTTCTTCTTTTTCCATTCATATGTTTATGGACCTTTTTTTTTGCTTTCATGTCTTGGCTATTTCAATATTACTGCAGTGCACATTTGCCTGCCTCTGTCTTTCCGATCCTGGTGGTCTTCGTTTATAGGCTCAAAGGTGCCCTGCCGCATCATATGGTAGCTCAATTTTTACCTTGTAAAGCAGCTCCATTCAGTTCTTGTTAGTGCTTTTACCACTTTACATCCCACTAGCAGCTAGTAGGTATGAGTTGTCTAAAACCCATTCAGCATTTATAGTTTGTAGACTTTTTGCTAATGGCCATTTGACTGGTGTGAGCTGAAACCTTTTTGGAGGTTGGAAACGCATGTGGCTAATAATTCCTTATACTGAGCTTTAACCATATCCTTTTTCTTCGTTTCCTTTTTTTGTTAAAGAGTAGGTACAACTTCCCTCCTCTCTTGACTTCTTGAAAAATTTCTCATGTGTTGAATTTTCCTGCCTATTCCCTACCCCAGGGCATTTTTTGAGGGCAGGTGTCATTTAGAGCCCTGCATTCCTTGGGACTATTAAGCAACCATTAGCAGTGGGTTTAAAGCTGCTCTTGTGCGAAACAGCCACAAGGCGGCAGCATTATTACGTTCTCAACTCTTGTTACTTGGGCAAAAGAGTCTTCCTGGACGTAGGGTTCCGAGGTTGTAAATTAGAGTGGAATGTGCAGGGACAAGCCCCCAGAAGTTTATGTCTCCTTACTTATGTTTGTTTTTTAAATTTAGTTTCTATTTCTTATCGGAGTAAATTTGATTAGAGTGTGTTGATTGTCTGGCTGTACAGAATCTGCTCAATGATTCATACTTATGTCTGTTCACCTTTGGACCCTGTTACCATGTATGTGATTACAGAATGTATATTTTAAAGGTATTGGTGATTATATAATTCATATAATTTATCTGTTATATGTTTATATACATTTAACATACATTAGTATGTGTATATTAACCCCATAGTCCTAATTTACCCATCCTCCCACCTTTCCTTTTGGCTAACCATTAGTTTACTTGATAAGTCTGTGAGTGTCTTTTTCTGTGGAAATATGTTCTTTGGTAGCAATCTTAGGATAACATGTATAAATGATATCATAGGATATTTGTCATACCCTTTTGACTTACTTAACCTTATATGATTATTTGTAGGCTCAACTGTAGTCGTGAAAACGGCATTGTTCCTTTTTTTCCCGAGGCTACTATTCCATTTGGTACGTATACCACTTCATCTTTGTCCATTCATTTGTTTATGGACCTTTTTTTTGCTTCCATGTCTTGGCTATTTCAATATTGTTGCAGTGCATATTTGCCTGCATCTGTCTTTCCGATTTTGGTGGTTTTATATTATAGGCCCAAAAGGTGCCCTGCCGCATCATATGTTAACTCAATTTTTACCTTTTCAAGCAGCTCCATTCAGTTTTCGTTAGTGCTCTTACCACTTTACATCCCACCGGCACCAAGAAGGTACACAGTTCTCTAAAACCCCTTCAGCATTTATAGTTTGTAGACTTTTTGCTGCTGGTCATGACTGGTGTGAGCTGAAACCTTATTGAATTTGAATTTGCATATGGCTAATAATTTCCTTTACTGAGCTTTAGGCATGCCCTTTTTTTCTTTTCCTTTTTTTTTAAAGAGTGAGTACAACCTCCCTCCTCTTATTGACTTCTTGAAAAATTTCTCATGTGTTGAATTTTCTTGCCTATTCCCTACCCCAGGGCATTTTTTGAGGGCCTGTGTCATTTACAGCCCTGCAGTCCTTGTGAGTCTATAAGCAACCATTGGCACTGGGTTTAAAGCTGCTGTTGTGGGAAATAGCCACAAGGCAGCAGCATTATTACGTTCTCAACACTTGTTACTAGGGCAGCAGAGTCTTCCTGGAGGTAGTGTTCCGAGGTTGTAAACTAGAGTGGAATGTGCTGGGACAAGCCCCCAGAAGTTTATATCTCCTTACTTATGTTTGTTTTTTAAATTTATTTTCTACTTCTTATCGGAGTAAATTTGATTAGAGTGTTTTGATTGTCTGGCTGTACAGAATCTGCTCAATGATTCATACATATGTCTGTTCATCTTCGGAACCTGTTACCATGTATGTGATTACAGAATGTATATTTTGAAGGGAT
Organism: Balaenoptera physalus; assembly: GCF_965194825.1. Classification (NCBI taxonomy): domain Eukaryota; kingdom Metazoa; phylum Chordata; class Mammalia; order Artiodactyla; family Balaenopteridae; genus Balaenoptera; species Balaenoptera physalus. Next base: position 517,369 of record NW_028126582.1, read on the forward strand.
TGGTGATTATATAATTCATATCATTTATATGTTATATGTTTATGTACATTTAACTTACATTAGTATATTCATGTTAACCCCATAGTCCTAATTTACCCATCCCCCCACCTTTCATTTTGGCTAACCATTAGTTTATTTGATAAGTCTGTGAGTGTCTTTTTCTGTGGAAATATGTTCATTGGTAGCAATCTTAGGATAACATGTATAAATGATATCATAGGACATTTGTCATACCCTTTTGACTTACTTATCGTTATATGATTATTTCTAGGCTCAACTGTAGTCCTGAAAACGGCATTGTTCATTTTTTTCCCGAGGCTACTATTCCATTCTGTCCATATACCACTTCTTCTTTTTCCCGTCATCTGTTTATGGACCTTTTTTTGCTTCCATGTCTTGGCTCTTTCAATATTGCTGCAGTGCACATTTGCCTGCCTCTGTCTTTCCGATTCTGGTGGTCTTAGGTTATAGGCCCAAAAGGTGCCCTGCCGCATCATATGGTAGCTCAATTTTTACCTTTTCAAGCACAGCTCCATTCAGTTTGCGTTAGTGCTGTTGCCACTTTACATCCCACCAGCAGCCAGAAGGTACACAGTTCTCTAAAACCCCCTCAGCATTTATCGTTTGTAGACTTTTTGCTGATGGTTATGACTGGTGTGAACTGAAACCTTTTTGAATTTGAATTTGCTTGTGGCTTATAATTCCTTATACTGAGCTTTAGGCATGTCCTTTTTTTTCTTTCCCTTTTTTTTTAAAGAGTGAGTACAACTTCCCTCCTCTTATTGACTTCTTGAAAAATTTCTCATATGTTGAATTTTCTTGCCTATTGCCTACGCCAGGGCATGTTTTGAGGGCCTGTGTCATTTAGAGCCCTGCAGTCCTTGTGACTATATAAGCAACCATTGGCACTGGGTTTAAAGCTGCTGTTGTGGGAAACAGCCACAAGGCGGCAGCATTATTACGTTCTCAACTCTTGTTACTAGGGCAACTGAGTCTTCCTGGAGGCAGTTTTCCAAGGTTGTAAATTAGAGTGGAATGTGCTGGGACAAGCCCCAGAAGTTTATGTCTCCTTACTTATGTTTGTTTTTTAAACTTAATTTATACTTCTTGTCGGAGTAAATTTGATTAGAGTGTTTTGATTGTCTGGCTGTACAGAATCTGCTCAATGATTCATACATATGTCTGTTCATCTTCGGATCCTGTTACCATGTATGTGATCACAAAATATATATTTTCAAGGTATTGGTGATTATATAATTCATATAGTTTATCTGTTATATGTTTATATACATTTAACATACATTAGTATATGTATGTTAACCCCATAGTCCTAATTTACCCATCCTCCCACCTTTCATTTTGGCTAACCATTAGTTTCTTTGGTAAGTCTGTGAGTGTGTTTTTCTGTGGAAATATGTTCATTGGTAGCAATCTTAGGATAACATGTATAAATGATATCATAGGATGTTTGTCATACCCTTTTCACTTACTTAACCTTATATGATTATTTCTAGGCTCAACTGTAGTCCTGAAAACGGCATTGTTCATTTTTTTCGCGAGGCTACTATTACATTTGGTACGTATACCACTTCGTCTTTGTCCATTCATCTGTTTATGGACCTATTTTCTGCTTCCATGTCTTGGCTATTTCAATATTGCTGCAGTGCACATTGGCCTGCCTGTGTTTTTCAGATTCTGGTGGTCTTAGGTTATAGGCCCAAAAGGTGCCATGCCGCATCATATGGTAGCTCAATTTTTACCTTTTCAAGCATCTCCATTCAGTTTGCATTAGTGTTGTTACCACGTTACATCCCAGCAGCAGCTTGAAGGTACACAGTTCTCTAAAACCCCTTCAGCATTTATCGTTTGTAGACTTTTTGCTGATGGTTATGACTGGTGTGAGCTGAAACCTTTTTGAATTTGAATTTGCATGTGGCTAATAATTCCTTATACTGAGCTTTAGGCATGTCCTTTTTTTGTTTTCCTTTTTTTTAAAGAGTGAGTACAACTTCCCTCCTCTTATTGACTTCTTGAAAAATTTCTCATGTGTTGAATTTTCTTGCCTATTCCCTACCCCAGGGCATTTCTTGAGGGCCTGTGTCATTTACAGCCCTGCAGTCCTTGTAACTATGTAGGCAACCATTGGCACTGGGTTTAAAGCTGCTGCTGTGGGAAACAGCCACATGGCGGCAGCATTATTACGTCCTCAACTCTTGTTAATGGGGCAAAAGACTCTTCCTGGAGGTAGTGTTCCAAGGTTGGAAATTAGAGTGGAATGTGCTGGGACAAGCCCCCAGAAGTTTATCTCTCCTTACTTACGTTTGTTTTTTAAATATAATTTCTATTTCTTATCGGAGTAAATCTGATTAGAGTGTTTTGATTTTCTGGCTGTACAGAATCTGCTCATTGATTCATATTTATGTTTCTTCATCTTCGGATCCTGTTACCATGTATGTGATTACAGAATATATATTTTAAAGGTATTCGTGATTATATAATTCATATACTTTATATGTTATATGTTTATATACATTTAACATACATTAGTATATGTATGTTAACCCCATAGTCCTAATTTACCCATCCTCCCACCTTTCATTTTGGCTAACCATTAGTTTATTTGATAAGTCTGTGAGTGTCTTTTTCTGTGGAAATATGTTCATTGGTAGCAATCTTAGGATAACATGGATAAATGATATCATAGGCTGTTTGTCATACCCTTTTCACTTACTTAACCTTATATGATTATTTCAAGGCTCAGCTGTAGTCCAGAAAACGGCATTGTTCATTTTTTTCCCGAGCTTACTATTCCATTCTGTCCATATACCACTTCTTCTTTTTCCATTCATATGTTTATGGACCTTTTTTTTTGCTTTCATGTCTTGGCTATTTCAATATTACTGCAGTGCACATTTGCCTGCCTCTGTCTTTCCGATCCTGGTGGTCTTCGTTTATAGGCTCAAAGGTGCCCTGCCGCATCATATGGTAGCTCAATTTTTACCTTGTAAAGCAGCTCCATTCAGTTCTTGTTAGTGCTTTTACCACTTTACATCCCACCAGCAGCTAGTAGGTATGAGTTGTCTAAAACCCATTCAGCATTTATAGTTTGTAGACTTTTTGCTAATGGCCATTTGACTGGTGTGAGCTGAAACCTTTTTGGAGGTTGGAAACGCATGTGGCTAATAATTCCTTATACTGAGCTTTAACCATATCCTTTTTCTTCGTTTCCTTTTTTTGTTAAAGAGTAGGTACAACTTCCCTCCTCTCTTGACTTCTTGAAAAATTTCTCATGTGTTGAATTTTCCTGCCTATTCCCTACCCCAGGGCATTTTTTGAGGGCAGGTGTCATTTAGAGCCCTGCATTCCTTGGGACTATTAAGCAACCATTAGCAGTGGGTTTAAAGCTGCTCTTGTGCGAAACAGCCACAAGGCGGCAGCATTATTACGTTCTCAACTCTTGTTACTTGGGCAAAAGAGTCTTCCTGGAGGTAGGGTTCCGAGGTTGTAAATTAGAGTGGAATGTGCAGGGACAAGCCCCCAGAAGTTTATGTCTCCTTACTTATGTTTGTTTTTTAAATTTAGTTTCTATTTCTTATCGGAGTAAATTTGATTAGAGTGTGTTGATTGTCTGGCTGTACAGAATCTGCTCAATGATTCATACTTATGTCTGTTCACCTTTGGACCCTGTTACCATGTATGTGATTACAGAATGTATATTTTAAAGGTATTGGTGATTATATAATTCATATAATTTATCTGTTATATGTTTATATACATTTAACATACATTAGTATATGTATATTAACCCCATAGTCCTAATTTACCCATCCTCCCACCTTTCCTTTTGGCTAACCATTAGTTTACTTGATAAGTCTGTGAGTGTCTTTTTCTGTGGAAATATGTTCTTTGGTAGCAATCTTAGGATAACATGTATAAATGATATCATAGGATATTTGTCATACCCTTTTGACTTACTTAACCTTATATGATTATTTGTAGGCTCAACTGTAGTCGTGAAAACGGCATTGTTCCTTTTTTTCCCGAGGCTACTATTCCATTTGGTACGTATACCACTTCATCTTTGTCCATTCATTTGTTTATGGACCTTTTTTTTGCTTCCATGTCTTGGCTATTTCAATATTGTTGCAGTGCATATTTGCCTGCATCTGTCTTTCCGATTTTGGTGGTTTTATATTATAGGCCCAAAAGGTGCCCTGCCGCATCATATGTTAACTCAATTTTTACCTTTTCAAGCAGCTCCATTCAGTTTTCGTTAGTGCTCTTACCACTTTACATCCCACCGGCACCAAGAAGGTACACAGTTCTCTAAAACCCCTTCAGCATTTATAGTTTGTAGACTTTTTGCTGCTGGTCATGACTGGTGTGAGCTGAAACCTTATTGAATTTGAATTTGCATATGGCTAATAATTTCCTTTACTGAGCTTTAGGCATGCCCTTTTTTTCTTTTCCTTTTTTTTTAAAGAGTGAGTACAACCTCCCTCCTCTTATTGACTTCTTGAAAAATTTCTCATGTGTTGAATTTTCTTGCCTATTCCCTACCCCAGGGCATTTTTTGAGGGCCTGTGTCATTTACAGCCCTGCAGTCCTTGTGAGTCTATAAGCAACCATTGGCACTGGGTTTAAAGCTGCTGTTGTGGGAAATAGCCACAAGGCAGCAGCATTATTACGTTCTCAACACTTGTTACTAGGGCAGCAGAGTCTTCCTGGAGGTAGTGTTCCGAGGTTGTAAACTAGAGTGGAATGTGCTGGGACAAGCCCCCAGAAGTTTATATCTCCTTACTTATGTTTGTTTTTTAAATTTATTTTCTACTTCTTATCGGAGTAAATTTGATTAGAGTGTTTTGATTGTCTGGCTGTACAGAATCTGCTCAATGATTCATACATATGTCTGTTCATCTTCGGAACCTGTTACCATGTATGTGATCACAGAATGTATATTTTGAAGGGATTGGTGATTATATAATTCATATAGTTTATCTGTTATATGTTTATGTACATTTAACTTACATTAGTATATTCATGTTAACCCCATAGTCCTAATTTACCCATCCCCCCACCTTTCATTTTGGCTAACCATTAGTTTATTTGGTAAGTCTGTGAGTGTGTTTTTCTGTGGAAATATGTTCATTGGTAGCAATCTTAGGATAACATGTATAAATGATATCATAGGACATTTGTCATACCCTTTTTACTTACTTAACCTTATATGATTATTTCTAGGCTCAACTGTAGTCCTGCAAACGGCATTGTTCATTTTTTTCGCGAGGCTACTATTACATTTGGTACGTATACCACTTCGTCTTTGTCCATTCATCTGTTTATGGACCTATTTTCTGCTTCCATGTCTTGGCTATTTCAATATTGCTGCAGTGCACATTGGCCTGCCTGTGTTTTTCAGATTCTGGTGGTCTTAGGTTATAGGCCCAAAAGGTGCCATGCCGCATCATATGGTAGCTCAATTTTTACCTTTTCAAGCATCTCCATTCAGTTTGCATTAGTGTTGTTACCACGTTACATCCCAGCAGCAGCTTGAAGGTACACAGTTCTCTAAAACCCCTTCAGCATTTATCGTTTGTAGACTTTTTGCTGATGGTTATGACTGGTGTGAGCTGAAACCTTTTTGAATTTGAATTTGCATGTGGCTAATAATTCCTTATACTGAGCTTTAGGCATGTCCTTTTTTTGTTTTCCTTTTTTTTAAAGAGTGAGTACAACTTCCCTCCTCTTATTGACTTCTTGAAAAATTTCTCATGTGTTGAATTTTCTTGCCTATTCCCTACCCCAGGGCATTTCTTGAGGGCCTGTGTCATTTACAGCCCTGCAGTCCTTGTGACTATGTAGGCAACCATTGGCACTGGGTTTAAAGCTGCTGCTGTGGGAAACAGCCACATGGCGGCAGCATTATTACGTCCTCAACTCTTGTTAATGGGGCAAAAGACTCTTCCTGGAGGTAGTGTTCCAAGGTTGGAAATTAGAGTGGAATGTGCTGGGACAAGCCCCCAGAAGTTTATCTCTCCTTACTTACGTTTGTTTTTTAAATTTAATTTCTATTTCTTATCGGAGTAAATCTGATTAGAGTGTTTTGATTTTCTGGCTGTACAGAATCTGCTCATTGATTCATATTTATGTTTCTTCATCTTCGGATCCTGTTACCATGTATGTGATTACAGAATATATATTTTAAAGGTATTCGTGATTATATAATTCATATACTTTATATGTTATATGTTTATATACATTTAACATACATTAGTATATGTATGTTAACCCCATAGTCCTAATTTACCCATCCTCCCACCTTTCATTTTGGCTAACCATTAGTTTATTTGATAAGTCTGTGAGTGTCTTTTTCTGTGGAAATATGTTCATTGGTAGCAATCTTAGGATAACATGTATAAATGATATCATAGGCTGTTTGTCATACCCTTTTCACTTACTTAACCTTATATGATTATTTCAAGGCTCAGCTGTAGTCCAGAAAACGGCATTGTTCATTTTTTTCCCGAGCTTACTATTCCATTCTGTCCATATACCACTTCTTCTTTTTCCATTCATATGTTTATGGACCTTTTTTTTTGCTTTCATGTCTTGGCTATTTCAATATTACTGCAGTGCACATTTGCCTGCCTCTGTCTTTCCGATCCTGGTGGTCTTCGTTTATAGGCTCAAAGGTGCCCTGCCGCATCATATGGTAGCTCAATTTTTACCTTGTAAAGCAGCTCCATTCAGTTCTTGTTAGTGCTTTTACCACTTTACATCCCACCAGCAGCTAGTAGGTATGAGTTGTCTAAAACACATTCAGCATTTATAGTTTGTAGACTTTTTGCTAATGGCCATTTGACTGGTGTGAGCTGAAACCTTTTTGGAGGTTGGAAACGCATGTGGCTAATAATTCCTTATACTGAGCTTTAACCATATCCTTTTTCTTCGTTTCCTTTTTTTGTTAAAGAGTAGGTACAACTTCCCTCCTCTCTTGACTTCTTGAAAAATTTCTCATGTGTTGAATTTTCCTGCCTATTCCCTACCCCAGGGCATTTTTTGAGGGCAGGTGTCATTTAGAGCCCTGCATTCCTTGGGACTATTAAGCAACCATTAGCAGTGGGTTTACAGCTGCTCTTGTGCGAAACAGCCACAAGGCGGCAGCATTATTACGTTCTCAACTCTTGTTACTTGGGCAAAAGAGTCTTCCTGGAGGTAGGGTTCCGAGGTTGTAAATTAGAGTGGAATGTGCAGGGACAAGCCCCCAGAAGTTTATGTCTCCTTACTTATGTTTGTTTTTTAAATTTAGTTTCTATTTCTTATCGGAGTAAATTTGATTAGAGTGTGTTGATTGTCTGGCTGTACAGAATCTGCTCAATGATTCATACTTATGTCTGTTCACCTTTGGACCCTGTTACCATGTATGTGATTACAGAATGTATATTTTAAAGGTATTGGTGATTATATAATTCATATAATTTATCTGTTATATGTTTATATACATTTAACATACATTAGTATGTGTATATTAACCCCATAGTCCTAATTTACCCATCCTCCCACCTTTCCTTTTGGCTAACCATTAGTTTACTTGATAAGTCTGTGAGTGTCTTTTTCTGTGGAAATATGTTCTTTGGTAGCAATCTTAGGATAACATGTATAAATGATATCATAGGATATTTGTCATACCCTTTTGACTTACTTAACCTTATATGATTATTTGTAGGCTCAACTGTAGTCGTGAAAACGGCATTGTTCCTTTTTTTCCCGAGGCTACTATTCCATTTGGTACGTATACCACTTCATCTTTGTCCATTCATTTGTTTATGGACCTTTTTTTTGCTTCCATGTCTTGGCTATTTCAATATTGTTGCAGTGCATATTTGCCTGCATCTGTCTGTCCGATTTTGGTGGTTTTATATTATAGGCCCAAAAGGTGCCCTGCCGCATCATATGTTAACTCAATTTTTACCTTTTCAAGCAGCTCCATTCAGTTTTCGTTAGTGCTCTTACCACTTTACATCCCACCGGCACCAAGAAGGTACACAGTTCTCTAAAACCCCTTCAGCATTTATAGTTTGTAGACTTTTTGCTGCTGGTCATGACTGGTGTGAGCTGAAACCTTATTGAATTTGAATTTGCATATGGCTAATAATTTCCTTTACTGAGCTTTAGGCATGCCCTTTTTTTCTTTTCCTTTTTTTTTAAAGAGTGAGTACAACCTCCCTCCTCTTATTGACTTCTTGAAAAATTTCTCATGTGTTGAATTTTCTTGCCTATTCCCTACCCCAGGGCATTTTTTGAGGGCCTGTGTCATTTACAGCCCTGCAGTCCTTGTGAGTCTATAAGCAACCATTGGCACTGGGTTTAAAGCTGCTGTTGTGGGAAATAGCCACAAGGCAGCAGCATTATTACGTTCTCAACACTTGTTACTAGGGCAGCAGAGTCTTCCTGGAGGTAGTGTTCCGAGGTTGTAAACTAGAGTGGAATGTGCTGGGACAAGCCCCCAGAAGTTTATATCTCCTTACTTATGTTTGTTTTTTAAATTTATTTTCTACTTCTTATCGGAGTAAATTTGATTAGAGTGTTTTGATTGTCTGGCTGTACAGAATCTGCTCAATGATTCATACATATGTCTGTTCATCTTCGGAACCTGTTACCATGTATGTGATTACAGAATGTATATTTTGAAGGGATTGGTGATTATATAATTCATATCATTTATATGTTATATGTTTATGTACATTTAACTTACATTAGTATATTCATGTTAACCCCATAGTCCTAATTTACCCATCCCCCCACCTTTCATTTTGGCTAACCATTAGTTTATTTGATAAGTCTGTGAGTGTCTTTTTCTGTGGAAATATGTTCATTGGTAGCAATCTTAGGATAACATGTATAAATGATATCATAGGACATTTGTCATACCCTTTTGACTTACTTATCGTTATATGATTATTTCTAGGCTCAACTGTAGTCCTGCAAACGGCATTGTTCATTTTTTTCCCGAGGCTACTATTCCATTCTGTCCATATACCACTTCTTCTTTTTCCCGTCATCTGTTTATGGACCTTTTTTTGCTTCCATGTCTTGGCTCTTTCAATATTGCTGCAGTGCACATTTGCCTGCCTCTGTCTTTCCGATTCTGGTGGTCTTAGGTTATAGGCCCAAAAGGTGCCCTGCCGCATCATATGGTAGCTCAATTTTTACCTTTTCAAGCACAGCTCCATTCAGTTTGCGTTAGTGCTGTTGCCACTTTACATCCCACCAGCAGCCAGAAGGTACACAGTTCTCTAAAACCCCCTCAGCATTTATCGTTTGTAGACTTTTTGCTGATGGTTATGACGGGTGTGAACTGAAACCTTTTTGAATTTGAATTTGCTTGTGGCTTATAATTCCTTATACTGAGCTTTAGGCATGTCCTTTTTTTTCTTTTCCTTTTTTTTTAAAGAGTGAGTACAACTTCCCTCCTCTTATTGACTTCTTGAAAAATTTCTCATAGGTTGAATTTTCTTGCCTATTGCCTACGCCAGGGCATGTTTTGAGGGCCTGTGTCATTTAGAGCCCTGCAGTCCTTGTGACTATATAAGCAACCATTGGCACTGGGTTTAAAGCTGCTGTTGTGGGAAACAGCCACAAGGCGGCAGCATTATTACGTTCTCAACTCTTGTTACTAGGGCAACTGAGTCTTCCTGGAGGCAGTTTTCCAAGGTTGTAAATTAGAGTGGAATGTGCTGGGACAAGCCCCAGAAGTTTATGTCTCCTTACTTATGTTTGTTTTTTAAACTTAATTTATACTTCTTGTCGGAGTAAATTTGATTAGAGTGTTTTGATTGTCTGGCTGTACAGAATCTGCTCAATGATTCATACATATGTCTGTTCATCTTCGGATCCTGTTACCATGTATGTGATCACAAAATATATATTTTCAAGGTATTGGTGATTATATAATTCATATAGTTTATCTGTTATATGTTTATATACATTTAACATACATTAGTATATGTATGTTAACCCCATAGTCCTAATTTACCCATCCTCCCACCTTTCATTTTGGCTAACCATTAGTTTCTTTGGTAAGTCTGTGAGTGTGTTTTTCTGTGGAAATATGTTCATTGGTAGCAATCTTAGGATAACATGTATAAATGATATCATAGGATGTTTGTCATACCCTTTTCACTTACTTAACCTTATATGATTATTTCTAGGCTCAACTGTAGTCCTGAAAACGGCATTGTTCATTTTTTTCGCGAGGCTACTATTACATTTGGTACGTATACCACTTCGTCTTTGTCCATTCATCTGTTTATGGACCTATTTTCTGCTTCCATGTCTTGGCTATTTCAATATTGCTGCAGTGCACATTGGCCTGCCTGTGTTTTTCAGATTCTGGTGGTCTTAGGTTATAGGCCCAAAAGGTGCCATGCCGCATCATATGGTAGCTCAATTTTTACCTTTTCAAGCATCTCCATTCAGTTTGCATTAGTGTTGTTACCACGTTACATCCCAGCAGCAGCTTGAAGGTACACAGTTCTCTAAAACCCCTTCAGCATTTATCGTTTGTAGACTTTTTGCTGATGGTTATGACTGGTGTGAGCTGAAACCTTTTTGAATTTGAATTTGCATGTGGCTAATAATTCCTTATACTGAGCTTTAGGCATGTCCTTTTTTTGTTTTCCTTTTTTTTAAAGAGTGAGTACAACTTCCCTCCTCTTATTGACTTCTTGAAAAATTTCTCATGTGTTGAATTTTCTTGCCTATTCCCTACCCCAGGGCATTTCTTGAGGGCCTGTGTCATTTACAGCCCTGCAGTCCTTGTGACTATGTAGGCAACCATTGGCACTGGGTTTAAAGCTGCTGCTGTGGGAAACAGCCACATGGCGGCAGCATTATTACGTCCTCAACTCTTGTTAATGGGGCAAAAGACTCTTCCTGGAGGTAGTGTTCCAAGGTTGGAAATTAGAGTGGAATGTGCTGGGACAAGCCCCCAGAAGTTTATCTCTCCTTACTTATGTTTGTTTTTTAAATTTAATTTCTATTTCTTATCGGAGTAAATCTGATTAGAGTGTTTTGATTTTCTGGCTGTACAGAATCTGCTCATTGATTCATATTTATGTTTCTTCATCTTCGGATCCTGTTACCATGTATGTGATTACAGAATATATATTTTAAAGGTATTCGTGATTATATAATTCATATACTTTATATGTTATATGTTTATATACATTTAACATACATTAGTATATGTATGTTAACCCCATAGTCCTAATTTACCCATCCTCCCACCTTTCATTTTGGCTAACCATTAGTTTATTTGATAAGTCTGTGAGTGTCTTTTTCTGTGGAAATATGTTCATTGGTAGCAATTTTACGATAACATATATAAATGATATCATAGGATATTTGTCATACCCTTTTCACTTACTTAACGTTATATGATTATTTCTAGGCTCAACTGTAGTCCTGAAAACGGCATTGTTCATTTTTTTCACGAGCCTACTATTCCATTCTGTCCATATACCACTTCGTCTTTGTCCATACATCTGTTTATGGACCTTTTTTTTTCCTTCCATGTCTTGGCTATTTCAATGTTGCTGCAGTGCACATTTGCCTGCCTCTGTCTTTCCGATTCTGGTGGTCTTAGGTTATAGGCCCAAAAGGTGCCCTGCCGCATCATATGGTAGCTCAATTTTTACCTTTTCAAGCAGCTCCATTCAGTTTGCGTTAGTGCTGTTGCCACTTTACATCCCACCAGCAACTAGAAGGTACACAGTTCTCTAAAACCCCTTCAGCATTTATAGTTTGTAGACTTTTTGCTGATGGTCATGACTCTTGTGAGCTTAAACCTTTTTGAATTTGAATATGTATGTGGCTAATAATTCCTTATACTGAGCTTTAGGCATGTCCTTTTTTTTGTTTTCCTTTTTTTTAAAGAGTGAGTACAACTTCCCTCCTCTTATTGACTTCTTGAAAAATTTCTCATGTGTTGAATTTTCTTGCCTATTCCCTACCCCAGGGCATGTTTTGTGGGCCTGTGTCATTTACAGCCCTGCAGTCCTTGTGACTATATAACCAACCATTGGCACTGGGTTTAAAGCTGCTGTTGTGGGAAAGAGCCACAAGACGGCAGCATTATTACATTCTCAACTCTTGTTATTAGGGCAACAGAGTCTTCCTGGAGGTAGTGTTCCCAGGTTGTAAATTAGAGAGGAATGTCCTGGGACAAGCCCCCAGAAGTTTATGTCTCCTTACTTATGTTTGTTTTTTAAATTTAATTTCTATTTCTTATCGGAGTAAATTTGATTAGAGTGTTTTGATTGTCTGGCTGTACAGAATCTGCTCAATGATTCATACATACGTCTGTTCATCTTCGGATACTGTTACCATGTATGTGATCACAAAATGTATATTTTGAAGGTATTGGTGATGATATAATTCATGTAATTTATATGTTATATGTTTATATACATTTAACATACATTAGTATATGTATGTTAACCCCATAGTCCTAATTTACCCATCCTCCCACCTTTCATTTTGGCTAACCATTAGTTTATTTGATAAGTCTGTGAGTGTCTTTTTCTGTGGAAATATGTTCATTGGTAGCAATCTTAGGATAACATGTATAAATGATATCATAGGCTGTTTGTCATACCCTTTTCACTTACTTAACCTTATATGATTATTTCAAGGCTCAGCTGTAGTCCAGAAAACGGCATTGTTCATTTTTTTCCCGAGCTTACTATTCCATTCTGTCCATATACCACTTCTTCTTTTTCCATTCATATGTTTATGGACCTTTTTTTTTGCTTTCATGTCTTGGCTATTTCAATATTACTGCAGTGCACATTTGCCTGCCTCTGTCTTTCCGATCCTGGTGGTCTTCGTTTATAGGCTCAAAGGTGCCCTGCCGCATCATATGGTAGCTCAATTTTTACCTTGTAAAGCAGCTCCATTCAGTTCTTGTTAGTGCTTTTACCACTTTACATCCCACCAGCAGCTAGTAGGTATGAGTTGTCTAAAACCCATTCAGCATTTATAGTTTGTAGACTTTTTGCTAATGGCCATTTGACTGGTGTGAGCTGAAACCTTTTTGGAGGTTGGAAACGCATGTGGCTAATAATTCCTTATACTGAGCTTTAACCATATCCTTTTTCTTCGTTTCCTTTTTTTGTTAAAGAGTAGGTACAACTTCCCTCCTCTCTTGACTTCTTGAAAAATTTCTCATGTGTTGAATTTTCCTGCCTATTCCCTACCCCAGGGCATTTTTTGAGGGCAGGAGTCATTTAGAGCCCTGCATTCCTTGGGACTATTAAGCAACCATTAGCAGTGGGTTTAAAGCTGCTCTTGTGCGAAACAGCCACAAGGCGGCAGCATTATTACGTTCTCAACTCTTGTTACTTGGGCAAAAGAGTCTTCCTGGAGGTAGGGTTCCGAGGTTGTAAATTAGAGTGGAATGTGCAGGGACAAGCCCCCAGAAGTTTATGTCTCCTTACTTATGTTTGTTTTTTAAATTTAGTTTCTATTTCTTATCGGAGTAAATTTGATTAGAGTGTGTTGATTGTCTGGCTGTACAGAATCTGCTCAATGATTCATACTTATGTCTGTTCACCTTTGGACCCTGTTACCATGTATGTGATTACAGAATGTATATTTTAAAGGTATTGGTGATTATATAATTCATATAATTTATCTGTTATATGTTTATATACATTTAACATACATTAGTATATGTATATTAACCCCATAGTCCTAATTTACCCATCCTCCCACCTTTCCTTTTGGCTAACCATTAGTTTACTTGATAAGTCTGTGAGTGTCTTTTTCTGTGGAAATATGTTCTTTGGTAGCAATCTTAGGATAACATGTATAAATGATATCATAGGATATTTGTCATACCCTTTTGACTTACTTAACCTTATATGATTATTTGTAGGCTCAACTGTAGTCGTGAAAACGGCATTGTTCCTTTTTTTCCCGAGGCTACTATTCCATTTGGTACGTATACCACTTCATCTTTGTCCATTCATTTGTTTATGGACCTTTTTTTTGCTTCCATGTCTTGGCTATTTCAATATTGTTGCAGTGCATATTTGCCTGCATCTGTCTTTCCGATTCTGGTGGTCTTAGGTTATAGGCCCAAAAAGTGCCCTGCCGCATCATATGGTAGCTCAATTTTTACCTTTTCAAGCACAGCTCCATTCAGTTTGCGTTAGTGCTGTTGCCACTTTACATCCCACCAGCAGCCAGAAGGTACACAGTTCTCTAAAACCCCCTCAGCATTTATCGTTTGTAGACTTTTTGCTGATGGTTATGACTGGTGTGAACTGAAACCTTTTTGAATTTGAATTTGCTTGTGGCTTATAATTCCTTATACTGAGCTTTAGGCATGTCCTTTTTTTTCTTTTCCTTTTTTTTTAAAGAGTGAGTACAACTTCCCTCCTCTTATTGACTTCTTGAAAAATTTCTCATATGTTGAATTTTCTTGCCTATTGCCTACGCCAGGGCATGTTTTGAGGGCCTGTGTCATTTAGAGCCCTGCAGTCCTTGTGACTATATAAGCAACCATTGGCACTGGGTTTAAAGCTGCTGTTGTGGGAAACAGCCACAAGGCGGCAGCATTATTACGTTCTCAACTCTTGTTACTAGGGCAACTGAGTCTTCCTGGAGGCAGTTTTCCAAGGTTGTAAATTAGAGTGGAATGTGCTGGGACAAGCCCCAGAAGTTTATGTCTCCTTACTTATATTTGTTTTTTAAACTTAATTTATACTTCTTGTCGGAGTAAATTTGATTAGAGTGTTTTGATTGTCTGGCTGTACAGAATCTGCTCAATGATTCATACATATGTCTGTTAATCTTCGGATCCTGTTACCATGTATGTGATCACAAAATATATATTTTCAAGGTATTGGTGATTATATAATTCATATAGTTTATCCGTTATATGTTTATATACATTTAACATACATTAGTATATGTATGTTAACCCCATAGTCCTAATTTACCCATCCTCCCACCTTTCATTTTGGCTAACCATTAGTTTCTTTGGTAAGTCTGTGAGTGTGTTTTTCTGTGGAAATATGTTCATTGGTAGCAATCTTAGGATAACATGTATAAATGATATCATAGGATGTTTGTCATACCCTTTTCACTTACTTAACCTTATATGATTATTTCTAGGCTCAACTGTAGTCCTGAAAACGGCATTGTTCATTTTTTTCGCGAGGCTACTATTACATTTGGTACGTATACCACTTCGTCTTTGTCCATTCATCTGTTTATGGACCTATTTTCTGCTTCCATGTCTTGGCTATTTCAATATTGCTGCAGTGCACATTGGCCTGCCTGTGTTTTTCAGATTCTGGTGGTCTTAGGTTATAGGCCCAAAAGGTGCCATGCCGCATCATATGGTAGCTCAATTTTTACCTTTTCAAGCATCTCCATTCAGTTTGCATTAGTGTTGTTACCACGTTACATCCCAGCAGCAGCTTGAAGGTACACAGTTCTCTAAAACCCCTTCAGCATTTATCGTTTGTAGACTTTTTGCTGATGGTTATGACTGGTGTGAGCTGAAACCTTTTTGAATTTGAATTTGCATGTGGCTAATAATTCCTTATACTGAGCTTTAGGCATGTCCTTTTTTTGTTTTCCTTTTTTTTAAAGAGTGAGTACAACTTCCCTCCTCTTATTGACTTCTTGAAAAATTTCTCATGTGTTGAATTTTCTTGCCTATTCCCTACCCCAGGGCATTTCTTGAGGGCCTGTGTCATTTACAGCCCTGCAGTCCTTGTGACTATGTAGGCAACCATTGGCAGTGGGTTTAAAGCTGCTGCTGTGGGAAACAGCCACATGGCGGCAGCATTATTACGTCCTCAACTCTTGTTAATGGGGCAAAAGACTCTTCCTGGAGGTAGTGTTCCAAGGTTGGAAATTAGAGTGGAATGTGCTGGGACAAGCCCCCAGAAGTTTATCTCTCCTTACTTACGTTTGTTTTTTAAATATAATTTCTATTTCTTATCGGAGTAAATCTGATTAGAGTGTTTTGATTTTCTGGCTGTACAGAATCTGCTCATTGATTCATATTTATGTTTCTTCATCTTCGGATCCTGTTACCATGTATGTGATTACAGAATATATATTTTAAAGGTATTCGTGATTATATAATTCATATACTTTATATGTTATATGTTTATATACATTTAACATACATTAGTATATGTATGTTAACCCCATAGTCCTAATTTACCCATAGTCCTAATTTACCCATCCTCCCACCTTTCATTTTGGCTAACCATTAGTTTATTTGATAAGTCTGTGAGTGTCTTTTTCTGTGGAAATATGTTCATTGGTAGCAATTTTACGATAACATATATAAATGATATCATAGGATATTTGTCATACCCTTTTCACTTACTTAACGTTATATGATTATTTCTAGGCTCAACTGTAGTCCTGAAAACGGCATTGTTCATTTTTTTCACGAGCCTACTATTCCATTCTGTCCATATACCACTTCATCTTTGTCCATACATCTGTTTATGGACCTTTTTTTTTCCTTCCATGTCTTGGCTATTTCAATGTTGCTGCAGTGCACATTTACCTGCCTCTGTCTTTCCGATTCTGGTGGTCTTAGGTTATAGGCCCAAAAGGTGCCCTGCCGCATCATATGGTAGCTCAATTTTTACCTTTTCAAGCAGCTCCATTCAGTTTGCGTTAGTGCTGTTGCCACTTTACATCCCACCAGCAACTAGAAGGTACACAGTTCTCTAAAACCCCTTCAGCATTTATAGTTTGTAGACTTTTTGCTGATGGTCATGACTCTTGTGAGCTTAAACCTTTTTGAATTTGAATATGTATGTGGCTAATAATTCCTTATACTGAGCTTTAGGCATGTCCTTTTTTTTGTTTTCCTTTTTTTTTAAAGAGTGAGTACAACTTCCCTCCTCTTATTGACTTTTTGAAAAATTTCTCATGTGTTGAATTTTCTTGCCTATTCCCTACCCCAGGGCATGTTTTGTGGGCCTGTGTCATTTACAGCCCTGCAGTCCTTGTGACTATATAACCAACCATTGGCACTGGGTTTAAAGCTGCTGTTGTGGGAAAGAGCCACAAGACGGCAGCATTATTACATTCTCAACTCTTGTTATTAGGGCAACAGAGTCTTCCTGGAGGTAGTGTTCCCAGGTTGTAAATTAGAGAGGAATGTCCTGGGACAAGCCCCCAGAAGTTTATGTCTCCTTACTTATGTTTGTTTTTTAAATTTAATTTCTATTTCTTA
This sequence comes from Balaenoptera physalus, assembly GCF_965194825.1. Taxonomy (NCBI): domain Eukaryota; kingdom Metazoa; phylum Chordata; class Mammalia; order Artiodactyla; family Balaenopteridae; genus Balaenoptera; species Balaenoptera physalus. The sequence continues at coordinate 534,650 of NW_028126582.1, forward strand.
TCGGAGTAAATTTGATTAGAGTGTTTTGATTGTCTGGCTGTACAGAATCTGCTCAATGATTCATACATACGTCTGTTCATCTTCGGATACTGTTACCATGTATGTGATCACAAAATGTATATTTTGAAGGTATTGGTGATGATATAATTCATGTAATTTATATGTTATATGTTTATATACATTTAACATACATTAGTATATGTATGTTAACCCCATAGTCCTAATTTACCCATCCTCCCACCTTTCATTTTGGCTAACCATTAGTTTATTTGATAAGTCTGTGAGTGTCTTTTTCTGTGGAAATATGTTCATTGGTAGCAATCTTAGGATAACATGTATAAATGATATCATAGGCTGTTTGTCATACCCTTTTCACTTACTTAACCTTATATGATTATTTCAAGGCTCAGCTGTAGTCCAGAAAACGGCATTGTTCATTTTTTTCCCGAGCTTACTATTCCATTCTGTCCATATACCACTTCTTCTTTTTCCATTCATATGTTTATGGACCTTTTTTTTTGCTTTCATGTCTTGGCTATTTCAATATTACTGCAGTGCACATTTGCCTGCCTCTGTCTTTCCGATCCTGGTGGTCTTCGTTTATAGGCTCAAAGGTGCCCTGCCGCATCATATGGTAGCTCAATTTTTACCTTGTAAAGCAGCTCCATTCAGTTCTTGTTAGTGCTTTTACCACTTTACATCCCACTAGCAGCTAGTAGGTATGAGTTGTCTAAAACCCATTCAGCATTTATAGTTTGTAGACTTTTTGCTAATGGCCATTTGACTGGTGTGAGCTGAAACCTTTTTGGAGGTTGGAAACGCATGTGGCTAATAATTCCTTATACTGAGCTTTAACCATATCCTTTTTCTTCGTTTCCTTTTTTTGTTAAAGAGTAGGTACAACTTCCCTCCTCTCTTGACTTCTTGAAAAATTTCTCATGTGTTGAATTTTCCTGCCTATTCCCTACCCCAGGGCATTTTTTGAGGGCAGGTGTCATTTAGAGCCCTGCATTCCTTGGGACTATTAAGCAACCATTAGCAGTGGGTTTAAAGCTGCTCTTGTGCGAAACAGCCACAAGGCGGCAGCATTATTACGTTCTCAACTCTTGTTACTTGGGCAAAAGAGTCTTCCTGGAGGTAGGGTTCCGAGGTTGTAAATTAGAGTGGAATGTGCAGGGACAAGCCCCCAGAAGTTTATGTCTCCTTACTTATGTTTGTTTTTTAAATTTAGTTTCTATTTCTTATCGGAGTAAATTTGATTAGAGTGTGTTGATTGTCTGGCTGTACAGAATCTGCTCAATGATTCATACTTATGTCTGTTCACCTTTGGACCCTGTTACCATGTATGTGATTACAGAATGTATATTTTAAAGGTATTGGTGATTATATAATTCATATAATTTATCTGTTATATGTTTATATACATTTAACATACATTAGTATGTGTATATTAACCCCATAGTCCTAATTTACCCATCCTCCCACCTTTCCTTTTGGCTAACCATTAGTTTACTTGATAAGTCTGTGAGTGTCTTTTTCTGTGGAAATATGTTCTTTGGTAGCAATCTTAGGATAACATGTATAAATGATATCATAGGATATTTGTCATACCCTTTTGACTTACTTAACCTTATATGATTATTTGTAGGCTCAACTGTAGTCGTGAAAACGGCATTGTTCCTTTTTTTCCCGAGGCTACTATTCCATTTGGTACGTATACCACTTCATCTTTGTCCATTCATTTGTTTATGGACCTTTTTTTTGCTTCCATGTCTTGGCTATTTCAATATTGTTGCAGTGCATATTTGCCTGCATCTGTCTGTCCGATTTTGGTGGTTTTATATTATAGGCCCAAAAGGTGCCCTGCCGCATCATATGTTAACTCAATTTTTACCTTTTCAAGCAGCTCCATTCAGTTTTCGTTAGTGCTCTTACCACTTTACATCCCACCGGCACCAAGAAGGTACACAGTTCTCTAAAACCCCTTCAGCATTTATAGTTTGTAGACTTTTTGCTGCTGGTCATGACTGGTGTGAGCTGAAACCTTATTGAATTTGAATTTGCATATGGCTAATAATTTCCTTTACTGAGCTTTAGGCATGCCCTCTTTTTCTTTTCCTTTTTTTTTAAAGAGTGAGTACAACCTCCCTCCTCTTATTGACTTCTTGAAAAATTTCTCATGTGTTGAATTTTCTTGCCTATTCCCTACCCCAGGGCATTTTTTGAGGGCCTGTGTCATTTACAGCCCTGCAGTCCTTGTGAGTCTATAAGCAACCATTGGCACTGGGTTTAAAGCTGCTGTTGTGGGAAATAGCCACAAGGCAGCAGCATTATTACGTTCTCAACACTTGTTACTAGGGCAGCAGAGTCTTCCTGGAGGTAGTGTTCCGAGGTTGTAAACTAGAGTGGAATGTGCTGGGACAAGCCCCCAGAAGTTTATATCTCCTTACTTATGTTTGTTTTTTAAATTTATTTTCTACTTCTTATCGGAGTAAATTTGATTAGAGTGTTTTGATTGTCTGGCTGTACAGAATCTGCTCAATGATTCATACATATGTCTGTTCATCTTCGGAACCTGTTACCATGTATGTGATTACAGAATGTATATTTTGAAGGGATTGGTGATTATATAATTCATATCATTTATATGTTATATGTTTATGTACATTTAACTTACATTAGTATATTCATGTTAACCCCATAGTCCTAATTTACCCATCCCCCCACCTTTCATTTTGGCTAACCATTAGTTTATTTGATAAGTCTGTGAGTGTCTTTTTCTGTGGAAATATGTTCATTGGTAGCAATCTTAGGATAACATGTATAAATGATATCATAGGACATTTGTCATACCCTTTTGACTTACTTATCGTTATATGATTATTTCTAGGCTCAACTGTAGTCCTGCAAACGGCATTGTTCATTTTTTTCCCGAGGCTACTATTCCATTCTGTCCATATACCACTTCTTCTTTTTCCCGTCATCTGTTTATGGACCTTTTTTTGCTTCCATGTCTTGGCTCTTTCAATATTGCTGCAGTGCACATTTGCCTGCCTCTGTCTTTCCGATTCTGGTGGTCTTAGGTTATAGGCCCAAAAGGTGCCCTGCCGCATCATATGGTAGCTCAATTTTTACCTTTTCAAGCACAGCTCCATTCAGTTTGCGTTAGTGCTGTTGCCACTTTACATCCCACCAGCAGCCAGAAGGTACACAGTTCTCTAAAACCCCCTCAGCATTTATCGTTTGTAGACTTTTTGCTGATGGTTATGACGGGTGTGAACTGAAACCTTTTTGAATTTGAATTTGCTTGTGGCTTATAATTCCTTATACTGAGCTTTAGGCATGTCCTTTTTTTTCTTTTCCTTTTTTTTTAAAGAGTGAGTACAACTTCCCTCCTCTTATTGACTTCTTGAAAAATTTCTCATAGGTTGAATTTTCTTGCCTATTGCCTACGCCAGGGCATGTTTTGAGGGCCTGTGTCATTTAGAGCCCTGCAGTCCTTGTGACTATATAAGCAACCATTGGCACTGGGTTTAAAGCTGCTGTTGTGGGTAACAGCCACAAGGCGGCAGCATTATTACGTTCTCAACTCTTGTTACTAGGGCAACTGAGTCTTCCTGGAGGCAGTTTTCCAAGGTTGTAAATTAGAGTGGAATGTGCTGGGACAAGCCCCAGAAGTTTATGTCTCCTTACTTATGTTTGTTTTTTAAACTTAATTTATACTTCTTGTCGGAGTAAATTTGATTAGAGTGTTTTGATTGTCTGGCTGTACAGAATCTGCTCAATGATTCATACATATGTCTGTTCATCTTCGGATCCTGTTACCATGTATGTGATCACAAAATATATATTTTCAAGGTATTGGTGATTATATAATTCATATAGTTTATCTGTTATATGTTTATATACATTTAACATACATTAGTATATGTATGTTAACCCCATAGTCCTAATTTACCCATCCTCCCACCTTTCATTTTGGCTAACCATTAGTTTCTTTGGTAAGTCTGTGAGTGTGTTTTTCTGTGGAAATATGTTCATTGGTAGCAATCTTAGGATAACATGTATAAATGATATCATAGGATGTTTGTCATACCCTTTTCACTTACTTAACCTTATATGATTATTTCTAGGCTCAACTGTAGTCCTGAAAACGGCATTGTTCATTTTTTTCGCGAGGCTACTATTACATTTGGTACGTATACCACTTCGTCTTTGTCCATTCATCTGTTTATGGACCTATTTTCTGCTTCCATGTCTTGGCTATTTCAATATTGCTGCAGTGCACATTGGCCTGCCTGTGTTTTTCAGATTCTGGTGGTCTTAGGTTATAGGCCCAAAAGGTGCCATGCCGCATCATATGGTAGCTCAATTTTTACCTTTTCAAGCATCTCCATTCAGTTTGCATTAGTGTTGTTACCACGTTACATCCCAGCAGCAGCTTGAAGGTACACAGTTCTCTAAAACCCCTTCAGCATTTATCGTTTGTAGACTTTTTGCTGATGGTTATGACTGGTGTGAGCTGAAACCTTTTTGAATTTGAATTTGCATGTGGCTAATAATTCCTTATACTGAGCTTTAGGCAGGCCCTTTTTTGTTTTCCTTTTTTTTAAAGAGTGAGTACAACTTCCCTCCTCTTATTGACTTCTTGAAAAATTTCTCATGTGTTGAATTTTCTTGCCTATTCCCTACCCCAGGGCATTTCTTGAGGGCCTGTGTCATTTACAGCCCTGCAGTCCTTGTGACTATGTAGGCAACCATTGGCACTGGGTTTAAAGCTGCTGCTGTGGGAAACAGCCACATGGCGGCAGCATTATTACGTCCTCAACTCTTGTTAATGGGGCAAAAGACTCTTCCTGGAGGTAGTGTTCCAAGGTTGGAAATTAGAGTGGAATGTGCTGGGACAAGCCCCCAGAAGTTTATCTCTCCTTACTTATGTTTGTTTTTTAAATATAATTTCTATTTCTTATCGGAGTAAATCTGATTAGAGTGTTTTGATTTTCTGGCTGTACAGAATCTGCTCATTGATTCATATTTATGTTTCTTCATCTTCGGATCCTGTTACCATGTATGTGATTACAGAATATATATTTTAAAGGTATTCGTGATTATATAATTCATATACTTTATATGTTATATGTTTATATACATTTAACATACATTAGTATATGTATGTTAACCCCATAGTCCTAATTTACCCATCCTCCCACCTTTCATTTTGGCTAACCATTAGTTTATTTGATAAGTCTGTGAGTGTCTTTTTCTGTGGAAATATGTTCATTGGTAGCAATCTTAGGATAACATGGATAAATGATATCATAGGCTGTTTGTCATACCCTTTTCACTTACTTAACCTTATATGATTATTTCAAGGCTCAGCTGTAGTCCAGAAAACGGCATTGTTCATTTTTTTCCCGAGCTTACTATTCCATTCTGTCCATATACCACTTCTTCTTTTTCCATTCATATGTTTATGGACCTTTTTTTTTGCTTTCATGTCTTGGCTATTTCAATATTACTGCAGTGCACATTTGCCTGCCTCTGTCTTTCCGATCCTGGTGGTCTTCGTTTATAGGCTCAAAGGTGCCCTGCCGCATCATATGGTAGCTCAATTTTTACCTTGTAAAGCAGCTCCATTCAGTTCTTGTTAGTGCTTTTACCACTTTACATCCCACTAGCAGCTAGTAGGTATGAGTTGTCTAAAACCCATTCAGCATTTATAGTTTGTAGACTTTTTGCTAATGGCCATTTGACTGGTGTGAGCTGAAACCTTTTTGGAGGTTGGAAACGCATGTGGCTAATAATTCCTTATACTGAGCTTTAACCATATCCTTTTTCTTCGTTTCCTTTTTTTGTTAAAGAGTAGGTACAACTTCCCTCCTCTCTTGACTTCTTGAAAAATTTCTCATGTGTTGAATTTTCCTGCCTATTCCCTACCCCAGGGCATTTTTTGAGGGCAGGTGTCATTTAGAGCCCTGCATTCCTTGGGACTATTAAGCAACCATTAGCAGTGGGTTTAAAGCTGCTCTTGTGCGAAACAGCCACAAGGCGGCAGCATTATTACGTTCTCAACTCTTGTTACTTGGGCAAAAGAGTCTTCCTGGACGTAGGGTTCCGAGGTTGTAAATTAGAGTGGAATGTGCAGGGACAAGCCCCCAGAAGTTTATGTCTCCTTACTTATGTTTGTTTTTTAAATTTAGTTTCTATTTCTTATCGGAGTAAATTTGATTAGAGTGTGTTGATTGTCTGGCTGTACAGAATCTGCTCAATGATTCATACTTATGTCTGTTCACCTTTGGACCCTGTTACCATGTATGTGATTACAGAATGTATATTTTAAAGGTATTGGTGATTATATAATTCATATAATTTATCTGTTATATGTTTATATACATTTAACATACATTAGTATGTGTATATTAACCCCATAGTCCTAATTTACCCATCCTCCCACCTTTCCTTTTGGCTAACCATTAGTTTACTTGATAAGTCTGTGAGTGTCTTTTTCTGTGGAAATATGTTCTTTGGTAGCAATCTTAGGATAACATGTATAAATGATATCATAGGATATTTGTCATACCCTTTTGACTTACTTAACCTTATATGATTATTTGTAGGCTCAACTGTAGTCGTGAAAACGGCATTGTTCCTTTTTTTCCCGAGGCTACTATTCCATTTGGTACGTATACCACTTCATCTTTGTCCATTCATTTGTTTATGGACCTTTTTTTTGCTTCCATGTCTTGGCTATTTCAATATTGTTGCAGTGCATATTTGCCTGCATCTGTCTTTCCGATTTTGGTGGTTTTATATTATAGGCCCAAAAGGTGCCCTGCCGCATCATATGTTAACTCAATTTTTACCTTTTCAAGCAGCTCCATTCAGTTTTCGTTAGTGCTCTTACCACTTTACATCCCACCGGCACCAAGAAGGTACACAGTTCTCTAAAACCCCTTCAGCATTTATAGTTTGTAGACTTTTTGCTGCTGGTCATGACTGGTGTGAGCTGAAACCTTATTGAATTTGAATTTGCATATGGCTAATAATTTCCTTTACTGAGCTTTAGGCATGCCCTTTTTTTCTTTTCCTTTTTTTTTAAAGAGTGAGTACAACCTCCCTCCTCTTATTGACTTCTTGAAAAATTTCTCATGTGTTGAATTTTCTTGCCTATTCCCTACCCCAGGGCATTGTTTGAGGGCCTGTGTCATTTACAGCCCTGCAGTCCTTGTGAGTCTATAAGCAACCATTGGCACTGGGTTTAAAGCTGCTGTTGTGGGAAATAGCCACAAGGCAGCAGCATTATTACGTTCTCAACACTTGTTACTAGGGCAGCAGAGTCTTCCTGGAGGTAGTGTTCCGAGGTTGTAAACTAGAGTGGAATGTGCTGGGACAAGCCCCCAGAAGTTTATATCTCCTTACTTATGTTTGTTTTTTAAATTTATTTTCTACTTCTTATCGGAGTAAATTTGATTAGAGTGTTTTGATTGTCTGGCTGTACAGAATCTGCTCAATGATTCATACATATGTCTGTTCATCTTCGGAACCTGTTACCATGTATGTGATTACAGAATGTATATTTTGAAGGGATTGGTGATTATATAATTCATATCATTTATATGTTATATGTTTATGTACATTTAACTTACATTAGTATATTCATGTTAACCCCATAGTCCTAATTTACCCATCCCCCCACCTTTCATTTTGGCTAACCATTAGTTTATTTGATAAGTCTGTGAGTGTCTTTTTCTGTGGAAATATGTTCATTGGTAGCAATCTTAGGATAACATGTATAAATGATATCATAGGACATTTGTCATACCCTTTTGACTTACTTATCGTTATATGATTATTTCTAGGCTCAACTGTAGTCCTGAAAACGGCATTGTTCATTTTTTTCCCGAGGCTACTATTCCATTCTGTCCATATACCACTTCTTCTTTTTCCCGTCATCTGTTTATGGACCTTTTTTTGCTTCCATGTCTTGGCTCTTTCAATATTGCTGCAGTGCACATTTGCCTGCCTCTGTCTTTCCGATTCTGGTGGTCTTAGGTTATAGGCCCAAAAGGTGCCCTGCCGCATCATATGGTAGCTCAATTTTTACCTTTTCAAGCACAGCTCCATTCAGTTTGCGTTAGTGCTGTTGCCACTTTACATCCCACCAGCAGCCAGAAGGTACACAGTTCTCTAAAACCCCCTCAACATTTATCGTTTGTAGACTTTTTGCTGATGGTTATGACTGGTGTGAACTGAAACCTTTTTGAATTTGAATTTGCTTGTGGCTTATAATTCCTTATACTGAGCTTTAGGCATGTCCTTTTTTTTCTTTCCCTTTTTTTTTAAAGAGTGAGTACAACTTCCCTCCTCTTATTGACTTCTTGAAAAATTTCTCATAGGTTGAATTTTCTTGCCTATTGCCTACGCCAGGGCATGTTTTGAGGACCTGTGTCATTTAGAGCCCTGCAGTCCTTGTGACTATATAAGCAACCATTGGCACTGGGTTTAAAGCTGCTGTTGTGGGAAACAGCCACAAGGCGGCAGCATTATTACGTTCTCAACTCTTGTTACTAGGGCAACTGAGTCTTCCTGGAGGCAGTTTTCCAAGGTTGTAAATTAGAGTGGAATGTGCTGGGACAAGCCCCAGAAGTTTATGTCTCCTTACTTATGTTTGTTTTTTAAACTTAATTTATACTTCTTGTCGGAGTAAATTTGATTAGAGTGTTTTGATTGTCTGGCTGTACAGAATCTGCTCAATGATTCATACATATGTCTGTTCATCTTCGGATCCTGTTACCATGTATGTGATCACAAAATATATATTTTCAAGGTATTGGTGATTATATAATTCATATAGTTTATCTGTTATATGTTTATATACATTTAACATACATTAGTATATGTATGTTAACCCCATAGTCCTAATTTACCCATCCTCCCACCTTTCATTTTGGCTAACCATTAGTTTCTTTGGTAAGTCTGTGAGTGTGTTTTTCTGTGGAAATATGTTCATTGGTAGCAATCTTAGGATAACATGTATAAATGATATCATAGGATGTTTGTCATACCCTTTTCACTTACTTAACCTTATATGATTATTTCTAGGCTCAACTGTAGTCCTGAAAACGGCATTGTTCATTTTTTTCGCGAGGCTACTATTACATTTGGTACGTATACCACTTCGTCTTTGTCCATTCATCTGTTTATGGACCTATTTTCTGCTTCCATGTCTTGGCTATTTCAATATTGCTGCAGTGCACATTGGCCTGCCTGTGTTTTTCAGATTCTGGTGGTCTTAGGTTATAGGCCCAAAAGGTGCCATGCCGCATCATATGGTAGCTCAATTTTTACCTTTTCAAGCATCTCCATTCAGTTTGCATTAGTGTTGTTACCACGTTACATCCCAGCAGCAGCTTGAAGGTACACAGTTCTCTAAAACCCCTTCAGCATTTATCGTTTGTAGACTTTTTGCTGATGGTTATGACTGGTGTGAGCTGAAACCTTTTTGAATTTGAATTTGCATGTGGCTAATAATTCCTTATACTGAGCTTTAGGCATGTCCTTTTTTTGTTTTCCTTTTTTTTAAAGAGTGAGTACAACTTCCCTCCTCTTATTGACTTCTTGAAAAATTTCTCATGTGTTGAATTTTCTTGCCTATTCCCTACCCCAGGGCATTTCTTGAGGGCCTGTGTCATTTACAGCCCTGCAGTCCTTGTAACTATGTAGGCAACCATTGGCACTGGGTTTAAAGCTGCTGCTGTGGGAAACAGCCACATGGCGGCAGCATTATTACGTCCTCAACTCTTGTTAATGGGGCAAAAGACTCTTCCTGGAGGTAGTGTTCCAAGGTTGGAAATTAGAGTGGAATGTGCTGGGACAAGCCCCCAGAAGTTTATCTCTCCTTACTTACGTTTGTTTTTTAAATATAATTTCTATTTCTTATCGGAGTAAATCTGATTAGAGTGTTTTGATTTTCTGGCTGTACAGAATCTGCTCATTGATTCATATTTATGTTTCTTCATCTTCGGATCCTGTTACCATGTATGTGATTACAGAATATATATTTTAAAGGTATTCGTGATTATATAATTCATATACTTTATATGTTATATGTTTATATACATTTAACATACATTAGTATATGTATGTTAACCCCATAGTCCTAATTTACCCATCCTCCCACCTTTCATTTTGGCTAACCATTAGTTTATTTGATAAGTCTGTGAGTGTCTTTTTCTGTGGAAATATGTTCATTGGTAGCAATCTTAGGATAACATGGATAAATGATATCATAGGCTGTTTGTCATACCCTTTTCACTTACTTAACCTTATATGATTATTTCAAGGCTCAGCTGTAGTCCAGAAAACGGCATTGTTCATTTTTTTCCCGAGCTTACTATTCCATTCTGTCCATATACCACTTCTTCTTTTTCCATTCATATGTTTATGGACCTTTTTTTTTGCTTTCATGTCTTGGCTATTTCAATATTACTGCAGTGCACATTTGCCTGCCTCTGTCTTTCCGATCCTGGTGGTCTTCGTTTATAGGCTCAAAGGTGCCCTGCCGCATCATATGGTAGCTCAATTTTTACCTTGTAAAGCAGCTCCATTCAGTTCTTGTTAGTGCTTTTACCACTTTACATCCCACCAGCAGCTAGTAGGTATGAGTTGTCTAAAACCCATTCAGCATTTATAGTTTGTAGACTTTTTGCTAATGGCCATTTGACTGGTGTGAGCTGAAACCTTTTTGGAGGTTGGAAACGCATGTGGCTAATAATTCCTTATACTGAGCTTTAACCATATCCTTTTTCTTCGTTTCCTTTTTTTGTTAAAGAGTAGGTACAACTTCCCTCCTCTCTTGACTTCTTGAAAAATTTCTCATGTGTTGAATTTTCCTGCCTATTCCCTACCCCAGGGCATTTTTTGAGGGCAGGTGTCATTTAGAGCCCTGCATTCCTTGGGACTATTAAGCAACCATTAGCAGTGGGTTTAAAGCTGCTCTTGTGCGAAACAGCCACAAGGCGGCAGCATTATTACGTTCTCAACTCTTGTTACTTGGGCAAAAGAGTCTTCCTGGAGGTAGGGTTCCGAGGTTGTAAATTAGAGTGGAATGTGCAGGGACAAGCCCCCAGAAGTTTATGTCTCCTTACTTATGTTTGTTTTTTAAATTTAGTTTCTATTTCTTATCGGAGTAAATTTGATTAGAGTGTGTTGATTGTCTGGCTGTACAGAATCTGCTCAATGATTCATACTTATGTCTGTTCACCTTTGGACCCTGTTACCATGTATGTGATTACAGAATGTATATTTTAAAGGTATTGGTGATTATATAATTCATATAATTTATCTGTTATATGTTTATATACATTTAACATACATTAGTATATGTATATTAACCCCATAGTCCTAATTTACCCATCCTCCCACCTTTCCTTTTGGCTAACCATTAGTTTACTTGATAAGTCTGTGAGTGTCTTTTTCTGTGGAAATATGTTCTTTGGTAGCAATCTTAGGATAACATGTATAAATGATATCATAGGATATTTGTCATACCCTTTTGACTTACTTAACCTTATATGATTATTTGTAGGCTCAACTGTAGTCGTGAAAACGGCATTGTTCCTTTTTTTCCCGAGGCTACTATTCCATTTGGTACGTATACCACTTCATCTTTGTCCATTCATTTGTTTATGGACCTTTTTTTTGCTTCCATGTCTTGGCTATTTCAATATTGTTGCAGTGCATATTTGCCTGCATCTGTCTTTCCGATTTTGGTGGTTTTATATTATAGGCCCAAAAGGTGCCCTGCCGCATCATATGTTAACTCAATTTTTACCTTTTCAAGCAGCTCCATTCAGTTTTCGTTAGTGCTCTTACCACTTTACATCCCACCGGCACCAAGAAGGTACACAGTTCTCTAAAACCCCTTCAGCATTTATAGTTTGTAGACTTTTTGCTGCTGGTCATGACTGGTGTGAGCTGAAACCTTATTGAATTTGAATTTGCATATGGCTAATAATTTCCTTTACTGAGCTTTAGGCATGCCCTTTTTTTCTTTTCCTTTTTTTTTAAAGAGTGAGTACAACCTCCCTCCTCTTATTGACTTCTTGAAAAATTTCTCATGTGTTGAATTTTCTTGCCTATTCCCTACCCCAGGGCATTTTTTGAGGGCCTGTGTCATTTACAGCCCTGCAGTCCTTGTGAGTCTATAAGCAACCATTGGCACTGGGTTTAAAGCTGCTGTTGTGGGAAATAGCCACAAGGCAGCAGCATTATTACGTTCTCAACACTTGTTACTAGGGCAGCAGAGTCTTCCTGGAGGTAGTGTTCCGAGGTTGTAAACTAGAGTGGAATGTGCTGGGACAAGCCCCCAGAAGTTTATATCTCCTTACTTATGTTTGTTTTTTAAATTTATTTTCTACTTCTTATCGGAGTAAATTTGATTAGAGTGTTTTGATTGTCTGGCTGTACAGAATCTGCTCAATGATTCATACATATGTCTGTTCATCTTCGGAACCTGTTACCATGTATGTGATCACAGAATGTATATTTTGAAGGGATTGGTGATTATATAATTCATATAGTTTATCTGTTATATGTTTATGTACATTTAACTTACATTAGTATATTCATGTTAACCCCATAGTCCTAATTTACCCATCCCCCCACCTTTCATTTTGGCTAACCATTAGTTTATTTGGTAAGTCTGTGAGTGTGTTTTTCTGTGGAAATATGTTCATTGGTAGCAATCTTAGGATAACATGTATAAATGATATCATAGGACATTTGTCATACCCTTTTTACTTACTTAACCTTATATGATTATTTCTAGGCTCAACTGTAGTCCTGCAAACGGCATTGTTCATTTTTTTCGCGAGGCTACTATTACATTTGGTACGTATACCACTTCGTCTTTGTCCATTCATCTGTTTATGGACCTATTTTCTGCTTCCATGTCTTGGCTATTTCAATATTGCTGCAGTGCACATTGGCCTGCCTGTGTTTTTCAGATTCTGGTGGTCTTAGGTTATAGGCCCAAAAGGTGCCATGCCGCATCATATGGTAGCTCAATTTTTACCTTTTCAAGCATCTCCATTCAGTTTGCATTAGTGTTGTTACCACGTTACATCCCAGCAGCAGCTTGAAGGTACACAGTTCTCTAAAACCCCTTCAGCATTTATCGTTTGTAGACTTTTTGCTGATGGTTATGACTGGTGTGAGCTGAAACCTTTTTGAATTTGAATTTGCATGTGGCTAATAATTCCTTATACTGAGCTTTAGGCATGTCCTTTTTTTGTTTTCCTTTTTTTTAAAGAGTGAGTACAACTTCCCTCCTCTTATTGACTTCTTGAAAAATTTCTCATGTGTTGAATTTTCTTGCCTATTCCCTACCCCAGGGCATTTCTTGAGGGCCTGTGTCATTTACAGCCCTGCAGTCCTTGTGACTATGTAGGCAACCATTGGCACTGGGTTTAAAGCTGCTGCTGTGGGAAACAGCCACATGGCGGCAGCATTATTACGTCCTCAACTCTTGTTAATGGGGCAAAAGACTCTTCCTGGAGGTAGTGTTCCAAGGTTGGAAATTAGAGTGGAATGTGCTGGGACAAGCCCCCAGAAGTTTATCTCTCCTTACTTACGTTTGTTTTTTAAATTTAATTTCTATTTCTTATCGGAGTAAATCTGATTAGAGTGTTTTGATTTTCTGGCTGTACAGAATCTGCTCATTGATTCATATTTATGTTTCTTCATCTTCGGATCCTGTTACCATGTATGTGATTACAGAATATATATTTTAAAGGTATTCGTGATTATATAATTCATATACTTTATATGTTATATGTTTATATACATTTAACATACATTAGTATATGTATGTTAACCCCATAGTCCTAATTTACCCATCCTCCCACCTTTCATTTTGGCTAACCATTAGTTTATTTGATAAGTCTGTGAGTGTCTTTTTCTGTGGAAATATGTTCATTGGTAGCAATCTTAGGATAACATGTATAAATGATATCATAGGCTGTTTGTCATACCCTTTTCACTTACTTAACCTTATATGATTATTTCAAGGCTCAGCTGTAGTCCAGAAAACGGCATTGTTCATTTTTTTCCCGAGCTTACTATTCCATTCTGTCCATATACCACTTCTTCTTTTTCCATTCATATGTTTATGGACCTTTTTTTTTGCTTTCATGTCTTGGCTATTTCAATATTACTGCAGTGCACATTTGCCTGCCTCTGTCTTTCCGATCCTGGTGGTCTTCGTTTATAGGCTCAAAGGTGCCCTGCCGCATCATATGGTAGCTCAATTTTTACCTTGTAAAGCAGCTCCATTCAGTTCTTGTTAGTGCTTTTACCACTTTACATCCCACCAGCAGCTAGTAGGTATGAGTTGTCTAAAACCCATTCAGCATTTATAGTTTGTAGACTTTTTGCTAATGGCCATTTGACTGGTGTGAGCTGAAACCTTTTTGGAGGTTGGAAACGCATGTGGCTAATAATTCCTTATACTGAGCTTTAACCATATCCTTTTTCTTCGTTTCCTTTTTTTGTTAAAGAGTAGGTACAACTTCCCTCCTCTCTTGACTTCTTGAAAAATTTCTCATGTGTTGAATTTTCCTGCCTATTCCCTACCCCAGGGCATTTTTTGAGGGCAGGTGTCATTTAGAGCCCTGCATTCCTTGGGACTATTAAGCAACCATTAGCAGTGGGTTTACAGCTGCTCTTGTGCGAAACAGCCACAAGGCGGCAGCATTATTACGTTCTCAACTCTTGTTACTTGGGCAAAAGAGTCTTCCTGGAGGTAGGGTTCCGAGGTTGTAAATTAGAGTGGAATGTGCAGGGACAAGCCCCCAGAAGTTTATGTCTCCTTACTTATGTTTGTTTTTTAAATTTAGTTTCTATTTCTTATCGGAGTAAATTTGATTAGAGTGTGTTGATTGTCTGGCTGTACAGAATCTGCTCAATGATTCATACTTATGTCTGTTCACCTTTGGACCCTGTTACCATGTATGTGATTACAGAATGTATATTTTAAAGGTATTGGTGATTATATAATTCATATAATTTATCTGTTATATGTTTATATACATTTAACATACATTAGTATATGTATATTAACCCCATAGTCCTAATTTACCCATCCTCCCACCTTTCCTTTTGGCTAACCATTAGTTTACTTGATAAGTCTGTGAGTGTCTTTTTCTGTGGAAATATGTTCTTTGGTAGCAATCTTAGGATAACATGTATAAATGATATCATAGGATATTTGTCATACCCTTTTGACTTACTTAACCTTATATGATTATTTGTAGGCTCAACTGTAGTCGTGAAAACGGCATTGTTCCTTTTTTTCCCGAGGCTACTATTCCATTTGGTACGTATACCACTTCATCTTTGTCCATTCATTTGTTTATGGACCTTTTTTTTGCTTCCATGTCTTGGCTATTTCAATATTGTTGCAGTGCATATTTGCCTGCATCTGTCTTTCCGATTTTGGTGGTTTTATATTATAGGCCCAAAAGGTGCCCTGCCGCATCATATGTTAACTCAATTTTTACCTTTTCAAGCAGCTCCATTCAGTTTTCGTTAGTGCTCTTACCACTTTACATCCCACCGGCACCAAGAAGGTACACAGTTCTCTAAAACCCCTTCAGCATTTATAGTTTGTAGACTTTTTGCTGCTGGTCATGACTGGTGTGAGCTGAAACCTTATTGAATTTGAATTTGCATATGGCTAATAATTTCCTTTACTGAGCTTTAGGCATGCCCTTTTTTTCTTTTCCTTTTTTTTTAAAGAGTGAGTACAACCTCCCTCCTCTTATTGACTTCTTGAAAAATTTCTCATGTGTTGAATTTTCTTGCCTATTCCCTACCCCAGGGCATTTTTTGAGGGCCTGTGTCATTTACAGCCCTGCAGTCCTTGTGAGTCTATAAGCAACCATTGGCACTGGGTTTAAAGCTGCTGTTGTGGGAAATAGCCACAAGGCAGCAGCATTATTACGTTCTCAACACTTGTTACTAGGGCAGCAGAGTCTTCCTGGAGGTAGTGTTCCGAGGTTGTAAACTAGAGTGGAATGTGCTGGGACAAGCCCCCAGAAGTTTATATCTCCTTACTTATGTTTGTTTTTTAAATTTATTTTCTACTTCTTATCGGAGTAAATTTGATTAGAGTGTTTTGATTGTCTGGCTGTACAGAATCTGCTCAATGATTCATACATATGTCTGTTCATCTTCGGAACCTGTTACCATGTATGTGATTACAGAATGTATATTTTGAAGGGATTGGTGATTATATAATTCATATCATTTATATGTTATATGTTTATGTACATTTAACTTACATTAGTATATTCATGTTAACCCCATAGTCCTAATTTACCCATCCCCCCACCTTTCATTTTGGCTAACCATTAGTTTATTTGATAAGTCTGTGAGTGTCTTTTTCTGTGGAAATATGTTCATTGGTAGCAATCTTAGGATAACATGTATAAATGATATCATAGGACATTTGTCATACCCTTTTGACTTACTTATCGTTATATGATTATTTCTAGGCTCAACTGTAGTCCTGCAAACGGCATTGTTCATTTTTTTCCCGAGGCTACTATTCCATTCTGTCCATATACCACTTCTTCTTTTTCCCGTCATCTGTTTATGGACCTTTTTTTGCTTCCATGTCTTGGCTCTTTCAATATTGCTGCAGTGCACATTTGCCTGCCTCTGTCTTTCCGATTCTGGTGGTCTTAGGTTATAGGCCCAAAAGGTGCCCTGCCGCATCATATGGTAGCTCAATTTTTACCTTTTCAAGCACAGCTCCATTCAGTTTGCGTTAGTGCTGTTGCCACTTTACATCCCACCAGCAGCCAGAAGGTACACAGTTCTCTAAAACCCCCTCAGCATTTATCGTTTGTAGACTTTTTGCTGATGGTTATGACTGGTGTGAACTGAAACCTTTTTGAATTTGAATTTGCTTGTGGCTTATAATTCCTTATACTGAGCTTTAGGCATGTCCTTTTTTTTCTTTTCCTTTTTTTTTAAAGAGTGAGTACAACTTCCCTCCTCTTATTGACTTCTTGAAAAATTTCTCATAGGTTGAATTTTCTTGCCTATTGCCTACGCCAGGGCATGTTTTGAGGGCCTGTGTCATTTAGAGCCCTGCAGTCCTTGTGACTATATAAGCAACCATTGGCACTGGGTTTAAAGCTGCTGTTGTGGGAAACAGCCACAAGGCGGCAGCATTATTACGTTCTCAACTCTTGTTACTAGGGCAACTGAGTCTTCCTGGAGGCAGTTTTCCAAGGTTGTAAATTAGAGTGGAATGTGCTGGGACAAGCCCCAGAAGTTTATGTCTCCTTACTTATGTTTGTTTTTTAAACTTAATTTATACTTCTTGTCGGAGTAAATTTGATTAGAGTGTTTTGATTGTCTGGCTGTACAGAATCTGCTCAATGATTCATACATATGTCTGTTCATCTTCGGATCCTGTTACCATGTATGTGATCACAAAATATATATTTTCAAGGTATTGGTGATTATATAATTCATATAGTTTATCTGTTATATGTTTATATACATTTAACATACATTAGTATATGTATGTTAACCCCATAGTCCTAATTTACCCATCCTCCCACCTTTCATTTTGGCTAACCATTAGTTTCTTTGGTAAGTCTGTGAGTGTGTTTTTCTGTGGAAATATGTTCATTGGTAGCAATCTTAGGATAACATGTATAAATGATATCATAGGATGTTTGTCATACCCTTTTCACTTACTTAACCTTATATGATTATTTCTAGGCTCAACTGTAGTCCTGAAAACGGCATTGTTCATTTTTTTCGCGAGGCTACTATTACATTTGGTACGTATACCACTTCGTCTTTGTCCATTCATCTGTTTATGGACCTATTTTCTGCTTCCATGTCTTGGCTATTTCAATATTGCTGCAGTGCACATTGGCCTGCCTGTGTTTTTCAGATTCTGGTGGTCTTAGGTTATAGGCCCAAAAGGTGCCATGCCGCATCATATGGTAGCTCAATTTTTACCTTTTCAAGCATCTCCATTCAGTTTGCATTAGTGTTGTTACCACGTTACATCCCAGCAGCAGCTTGAAGGTACACAGTTCTCTAAAACCCCTTCAGCATTTATCGTTTGTAGACTTTTTGCTGATGGTTATGACTGGTGTGAGCTGAAACCTTTTTGAATTTGAATTTGCATGTGGCTAATAATTCCTTATACTGAGCTTTAGGCATGTCCTTTTTTTGTTTTCCTTTTTTTTAAAGAGTGAGTACAACTTCCCTCCTCTTATTGACTTCTTGAAAAATTTCTCATGTGTTGAATTTTCTTGCCTATTCCCTACCCCAGGGCATTTCTTGAGGGCCTGTGTCATTTACAGCCCTGCAGTCCTTGTGACTATGTAGGCAACCATTGGCACTGGGTTTAAAGCTGCTGCTGTGGGAAACAGCCACATGGCGGCAGCATTATTACGTCCTCAACTCTTGTTAATGGGGCAAAAGACTCTTCCTGGAGGTAGTGTTCCAAGGTTGGAAATTAGAGTGGAATGTGCTGGGACAAGCCCCCAGAAGTTTATCTCTCCTTACTTATGTTTGTTTTTTAAATTTAATTTCTATTTCTTATCGGAGTAAATCTGATTAGAGTGTTTTGATTTTCTGGCTGTACAGAATCTGCTCATTGATTCATATTTATGTTTCTTCATCTTCGGATCCTGTTACCATGTATGTGATTACAGAATATATATTTTAAAGGTATTCGTGATTATATAATTCATATACTTTATATGTTATATGTTTATATACATTTAACATACATTAGTATATGTATGTTAACCCCATAGTCCTAATTTACCCATCCTCCCACCTTTCATTTTGGCTAACCATTAGTTTATTTGATAAGTCTGTGAGTGTCTTTTTCTGTGGAAATATGTTCATTGGTAGCAATTTTACGATAACATATATAAATGATATCATAGGATATTTGTCATACCCTTTTCACTTACTTAACGTTATATGATTATTTCTAGGCTCAACTGTAGTCCTGAAAACGGCATTGTTCATTTTTTTCACGAGCCTACTATTCCATTCTGTCCATATACCACTTCGTCTTTGTCCATACATCTGTTTATGGACCTTTTTTTTTCCTTCCATGTCTTGGCTATTTCAATGTTGCTGCAGTGCACATTTGCCTGCCTCTGTCTTTCCGATTCTGGTGGTCTTAGGTTATAGGCCCAAAAGGTGCCCTGCCGCATCATATGGTAGCTCAATTTTTACCTTTTCAAGCAGCTCCATTCAGTTTGCGTTAGTGCTGTTGCCACTTTACATCCCACCAGCAACTAGAAGGTACACAGTTCTCTAAAACCCCTTCAGCATTTATAGTTTGTAGACTTTTTGCTGATGGTCATGACTCTTGTGAGCTTAAACCTTTTTGAATTTGAATATGTATGTGGCTAATAATTCCTTATACTGAGCTTTAGGCATGTCCTTTTTTTTGTTTTCCTTTTTTTTAAAGAGTGAGTACAACTTCCCTCCTCTTATTGACTTCTTGAAAAATTTCTCATGTGTTGAATTTTCTTGCCTATTCCCTACCCCAGGGCATGTTTTGTGGGCCTGTGTCATTTACAGCCCTGCAGTCCTTGTGACTATATAACCAACCATTGGCACTGGGTTTAAAGCTGCTGTTGTGGGAAAGAGCCACAAGACGGCAGCATTATTACATTCTCAACTCTTGTTATTAGGGCAACAGAGTCTTCCTGGAGGTAGTGTTCCCAGGTTGTAAATTAGAGAGGAATGTCCTGGGACAAGCCCCCAGAAGTTTATGTCTCCTTACTTATGTTTGTTTTTTAAATTTAATTTCTATTTCTTATCGGAGTAAATTTGATTAGAGTGTTTTGATTGTCTGGCTGTACAGAATCTGCTCAATGATTCATACATACGTCTGTTCATCTTCGGATACTGTTACCATGTATGTGATCACAAAATGTATATTTTGAAGGTATTGGTGATGATATAATTCATGTAATTTATATGTTATATGTTTATATACATTTAACATACATTAGTATATGTATGTTAACCCCATAGTCCTAATTTACCCATCCTCCCACCTTTCATTTTGGCTAACCATTAGTTTATTTGATAAGTCTGTGAGTGTCTTTTTCTGTGGAAATATGTTCATTGGTAGCAATCTTAGGATAACATGTATAAATGATATCATAGGCTGTTTGTCATACCCTTTTCACTTACTTAACCTTATATGATTATTTCAAGGCTCAGCTGTAGTCCAGAAAACGGCATTGTTCATTTTTTTCCCGAGCTTACTATTCCATTCTGTCCATATACCACTTCTTCTTTTTCCATTCATATGTTTATGGACCTTTTTTTTTGCTTTCATGTCTTGGCTATTTCAATATTACTGCAGTGCACATTTGCCTGCCTCTGTCTTTCCGATCCTGGTGGTCTTCGTTTATAGGCTCAAAGGTGCCCTGCCGCATCATATGGTAGCTCAATTTTTACCTTGTAAAGCAGCTCCATTCAGTTCTTGTTAGTGCTTTTACCACTTTACATCCCACCAGCAGCTAGTAGGTATGAGTTGTCTAAAACCCATTCAGCATTTATAGTTTGTAGACTTTTTGCTAATGGCCATTTGACTGGTGTGAGCTGAAACCTTTTTGGAGGTTGGAAACGCATGTGGCTAATAATTCCTTATACTGAGCTTTAACCATATCCTTTTTCTTCGTTTCCTTTTTTTGTTAAAGAGTAGGTACAACTTCCCTCCTCTCTTGACTTCTTGAAAAATTTCTCATGTGTTGAATTTTCCTGCCTATTCCCTACCCCAGGGCATTTTTTGAGGGCAGGAGTCATTTAGAGCCCTGCATTCCTTGGGACTATTAAGCAACCATTAGCAGTGGGTTTAAAGCTGCTCTTGTGCGAAACAGCCACAAGGCGGCAGCATTATTACGTTCTCAACTCTTGTTACTTGGGCAAAAGAGTCTTCCTGGAGGTAGGGTTCCGAGGTTGTAAATTAGAGTGGAATGTGCAGGGACAAGCCCCCAGAAGTTTATGTCTCCTTACTTATGTTTGTTTTTTAAATTTAGTTTCTATTTCTTATCGGAGTAAATTTGATTAGAGTGTGTTGATTGTCTGGCTGTACAGAATCTGCTCAATGATTCATACTTATGTCTGTTCACCTTTGGACCCTGTTACCATGTATGTGATTACAGAATGTATATTTTAAAGGTATTGGTGATTATATAATTCATATAATTTATCTGTTATATGTTTATATACATTTAACATACATTAGTATATGTATATTAACCCCATAGTCCTAATTTACCCATCCTCCCACCTTTCCTTTTGGCTAACCATTAGTTTACTTGATAAGTCTGTGAGTGTCTTTTTCTGTGGAAATATGTTCTTTGGTAGCAATCTTAGGATAACATGTATAAATGATATCATAGGATATTTGTCATACCCTTTTGACTTACTTAACCTTATATGATTATTTGTAGGCTCAACTGTAGTCGTGAAAACGGCATTGTTCCTTTTTTTCCCGAGGCTACTATTCCATTTGGTACGTATACCACTTCATCTTTGTCCATTCATTTGTTTATGGACCTTTTTTTTGCTTCCATGTCTTGGCTATTTCAATATTGTTGCAGTGCATATTTGCCTGCATCTGTCTTTCCGATTCTGGTGGTCTTAGGTTATAGGCCCAAAAAGTGCCCTGCCGCATCATATGGTAGCTCAATTTTTACCTTTTCAAGCACAGCTCCATTCAGTTTGCGTTAGTGCTGTTGCCACTTTACATCCCACCAGCAGCCAGAAGGTACACAGTTCTCTAAAACCCCCTCAGCATTTATCGTTTGTAGACTTTTTGCTGATGGTTATGACTGGTGTGAACTGAAACCTTTTTGAATTTGAATTTGCTTGTGGCTTATAATTCCTTATACTGAGCTTTAGGCATGTCCTTTTTTTCTTTTCCTTTTTTTTTAAAGAGTGAGTACAACTTCCCTCCTCTTATTGACTTCTTGAAAAATTTCTCATATGTTGAATTTTCTTGCCTATTGCCTACGCCAGGGCATGTTTTGAGGGCCTGTGTCATTTAGAGCCCTGCAGTCCTTGTGACTATATAAGCAACCATTGGCACTGGGTTTAAAGCTGCTGTTGTGGGAAACAGCCACAAGGCGGCAGCATTATTACGTTCTCAACTCTTGTTACTAGGGCAACTGAGTCTTCCTGGAGGCAGTTTTCCAAGGTTGTAAATTAGAGTGGAATGTGCTGGGACAAGCCCCAGAAGTTTATGTCTCCTTACTTATATTTGTTTTTTAAACTTAATTTATACTTCTTGTCGGAGTAAATTTGATTAGAGTGTTTTGATTGTCTGGCTGTACAGAATCTGCTCAATGATTCATACATATGTCTGTTCATCTTCGGATCCTGTTACCATGTATGTGATCACAAAATATATATTTTCAAGGTATTGGTGATTATATAATTCATATAGTTTATCCGTTATATGTTTATATACATTTAACATACATTAGTATATGTATGTTAACCCCATAGTCCTAATTTACCCATCCTCCCACCTTTCATTTTGGCTAACCATTAGTTTCTTTGGTAAGTCTGTGAGTGTGTTTTTCTGTGGAAATATGTTCATTGGTAGCAATCTTAGGATAACATGTATAAATGATATCATAGGATGTTTGTCATACCCTTTTCACTTACTTAACCTTATATGATTATTTCTAGGCTCAACTGTAGTCCTGAAAACGGCATTGTTCATTTTTTTCGCGAGGCTACTATTACATTTGGTACGTATACCACTTCGTCTTTGTCCATTCATCTGTTTATGGACCTATTTTCTGCTTCCATGTCTTGGCTATTTCAATATTGCTGCAGTGCACATTGGCCTGCCTGTGTTTTTCAGATTCTGGTGGTCTTAGGTTATAGGCCCAAAAGGTGCCATGCCGCATCATATGGTAGCTCAATTTTTACCTTTTCAAGCATCTCCATTCAGTTTGCATTAGTGTTGTTACCACGTTACATCCCAGCAGCAGCTTGAAGGTACACAGTTCTCTAAAACCCCTTCAGCATTTATCGTTTGTAGACTTTTTGCTGATGGTTATGACTGGTGTGAGCTGAAACCTTTTTGAATTTGAATTTGCATGTGGCTAATAATTCCTTATACTGAGCTTTAGGCATGTCCTTTTTTTGTTTTCCTTTTTTTTAAAGAGTGAGTACAACTTCCCTCCTCTTATTGACTTCTTGAAAAATTTCTCATGTGTTGAATTTTCTTGCCTATTCCCTACCCCAGGGCATTTCTTGAGGGCCTGTGTCATTTACAGCCCTGCAGTCCTTGTGACTATGTAGGCAACCATTGGCAGTGGGTTTAAAGCTGCTGCTGGGGGAAACAGCCACATGGCGGCAGCATTATTACGTCCTCAACTCTTGTTAATGGGGCAAAAGACTCTTCCTGGAGGTAGTGTTCCAAGGTTGGAAATTAGAGTGGAATGTGCTGGGACAAGCCCCCAGAAGTTTATCTCTCCTTACTTACGTTTGTTTTTTAAATATAATTTCTATTTCTTATCGGAGTAAATCTGATTAGAGTGTTTTGATTTTCTGGCTGTACAGAATCTGCTCATTGATTCATATTTATGTTTCTTCATCTTCGGATCCTGTTACCATGTATGTGATTACAGAATATATATTTTAAAGGTATTCGTGATTATATAATTCATATACTTTATATGTTATATGTTTATATACATTTAACATACATTAGTATATGTATGTTAACCCCATAGTCCTAATTTACCCATAGTCCTAATTTACCCATCCTCCCACCTTTCATTTTGGCTAACCATTAGTTTATTTGATAAGTCTGTGAGTGTCTTTTTCTGTGGAAATATGTTCATTGGTAGCAATTTTACGATAACATATATAAATGATATCATAGGATATTTGTCATACCCTTTTCACTTACTTAACGTTATATGATTATTTCTAGGCTCAACTGTAGTCCTGAAAACGGCATTGTTCATTTTTTTCACGAGCCTACTATTCCATTCTGTCCATATACCACTTCGTCTTTGTCCATACATCTGTTTATGGACCTTTTTTTTTCCTTCCATGTCTTGGCTATTTCAATGTTGCTGCAGTGCACATTTACCTGCCTCTGTCTTTCCGATTCTGGTGGTCTTAGGTTATAGGCCCAAAAGGTGCCCTGCCGCATCATATGGTAGCTCAATTTTTACCTTTTCAAGCAGCTCCATTCAGTTTGCGTTAGTGCTGTTGCCACTTTACATCCCACCAGCAACTAGAAGGTACACAGTTCTCTAAAACCCCTTCAGCATTTATAGTTTGTAGACTTTTTGCTGATGGTCATGACTCTTGTGAGCTTAAACCTTTTTGAATTTGAATATGTATGTGGCTAATAATTCCTTATACTGAGCTTTAGGCATGTCCTTTTTTTTGTTTTCCTTTTTTTTTAAAGAGTGAGTACAACTTCCCTCCTCTTATTGACTTTTTGAAAAATTTCTCATGTGTTGAATTTTCTTGCCTATTCCCTACCCCAGGGCATGTTTTGTGGGCCTGTGTCATTTACAGCCCTGCAGTCCTTGTGACTATATAACCAACCATTGGCACTGGGTTTAAAGCTGCTGTTGTGGGAAAGAGCCACAAGACGGCAGCATTATTACATTCTCAACTCTTGTTATTAGGGCAACAGAGTCTTCCTGGAGGTAGTGTTCCCAGGTTGTAAATTAGAGAGGAATGTCCTGGGACAAGCCCCCAGAAGTTTATGTCTCCTTACTTATGTTTGTTTTTTAAATTTAATTTCTATTTCTTATCGGAGTAAATTTGATTAGAGTGTTTTGATTGTCTGGCTGTACAGAATCTGCTCAATGATTCATACATACGTCTGTTCATCTTCGGATACTGTTACCATGTATGTGATCACAAAATGTATATTTTGAAGGTATTGGTGATGATATAATTCATGTAATTTATATGTTATATGTTTATATACATTTAACATACATTAGTATATGTATGTTAACCCCATAGTCCTAATTTACCCATCCTCCCACCTTTCATTTTGGCTAACCATTAGTTTATTTGATAAGTCTGTGAGTGTCTTTTTCTGTGGAAATATGTTCATTGGTAGCAATCTTAGGATAACATGTATAAATGATATCATAGGCTGTTTGTCATACCCTTTTCACTTACTTAACCTTATATGATTATTTCAAGGCTCAGCTGTAGTCCAGAAAACGGCATTGTTCATTTTTTCCCGAGCTTACTATTCCATTCTGTCCATATACCACTTCTTCTTTTTCCATTCATATGTTTATGGACCTTTTTTTTTGCTTTCATGTCTTGGCTATTTCAATATTACTGCAGTGCACATTTGCCTGCCTCTGTCTTTCCGATCCTGGTGGTCTTCGTTTATAGGCTCAAAGGTGCCCTGCCGCATCATATGGTAGCTCAATTTTTACCTTGTAAAGCAGCTCCATTCAGTTCTTGTTAGTGCTTTTACCACTTTACATCCCACTAGCAGCTAGTAGGTATGAGTTGTCTAAAACCCATTCAGCATTTATAGTTTGTAGACTTTTTGCTAATGGCCATTTGACTGGTGTGAGCTGAAACCTTTTTGGAGGTTGGAAACGCATGTGGCTAATAATTCCTTATACTGAGCTTTAACCATATCCTTTTTCTTCGTTTCCTTTTTTTGTTAAAGAGTAGGTACAACTTCCCTCCTCTCTTGACTTCTTGAAAAATTTCTCATGTGTTGAATTTTCCTGCCTATTCCCTACCCCAGGGCATTTTTTGAGGGCAGGTGTCATTTAGAGCCCTGCATTCCTTGGGACTATTAAGCAACCATTAGCAGTGGGTTTAAAGCTGCTCTTGTGCGAAACAGCCACAAGGCGGCAGCATTATTACGTTCTCAACTCTTGTTACTTGGGCAAAAGAGTCTTCCTGGAGGTAGGGTTCCGAGGTTGTAAATTAGAGTGGAATGTGCAGGGACAAGCCCCCAGAAGTTTATGTCTCCTTACTTATGTTTGTTTTTTAAATTTAGTTTCTATTTCTTATCGGAGTAAATTTGATTAGAGTGTGTTGATTGTCTGGCTGTACAGAATCTGCTCAATGATTCATACTTATGTCTGTTCACCTTTGGACCCTGTTACCATGTATGTGATTACAGAATGTATATTTTAAAGGTATTGGTGATTATATAATTCATATAATTTATCTGTTATATGTTTATATACATTTAACATACATTAGTATATGTATATTAACCCCATAGTCCTAATTTACCCATCCTCCCACCTTTCCTTTTGGCTAACCATTAGTTTACTTGATAAGTCTGTGAGTGTCTTTTTCTGTGGAAATATGTTCTTTGGTAGCAATCTTAGGATAACATGTATAAATGATATCATAGGATATTTGTCATACCCTTTTGACTTACTTAACCTTATATGATTATTTCTAGGCTCAACTGTAGTCGTGAAAACGGCATTGTTCCTTTTTTTCCCGAGGCTACTATTCCATTTGGTACGTATACCACTTCATCTTTGTCCATTCATTTGTTTATGGACCTTTTTTTTGCTTCCATGTCTTGGCTATTTCAATATTGTTGCAGTGCATATTTGCCTGCATCTGTCTTTCCGATTCTGGTGGTCTTAGGTTATAGGCCCAAAAAGTGCCCTGCCGCATCATATGGTAGCTCAATTTTTACCTTTTCAAGCACAGCTCCATTCAGTTTGCGTTAGTGCTGTTGCCACTTTACATCCCACCAGCAGCCAGAAGGTACACAGTTCTCTAAAACCCCCTCAGCATTTATCGTTTGTAGACTTTTTGCTGATGGTTATGACTGGTGTGAACTGAAACCTTTTTGAATTTGAATTTGCTTGTGGCTTATAATTCCTTATACTGAGCTTTAGGCATGTCCTTTTTTTTCTTTTCCTTTTTTTTTAAAGAGTGAGTACAACTTCCCTCCTCTTATTGACTTCTTGAAAAATTTCTCATATGTTGAATTTTCTTGCCTATTGCCTACGCCAGGGCATGTTTTGAGAGCCTGTGTCATTTAGAGCCCTGCAGTCCTTGTGACTATATAAGCAACCATTGGCACTGGGTTTAAAGCTGCTGTTGTGGGAAACAGCCACAAGGCGGCAGCATTATTACGTTCTCAACTCTTGTTACTAGGGCAACTGAGTCTTCCTGGAGGCAGTTTTCCAAGGTTGTAAATTAGAGTGGAATGTGCTGGGACAAGCCCCAGAAGTTTATGTCTCCTTACTTATATTTGTTTTTTAAACTTAATTTATACTTCTTGTCGGAGTAAATTTGATTAGAGTGTTTTGATTGTCTGGCTGTACAGAATCTGCTCAATGATTCATACATATGTCTGTTAATCTTCGGATCCTGTTACCATGTATGTGATCACAAAATATATATTTTCAAGGTATTGGTGATTATATAATTCATATAGTTTATCCGTTATATGTTTATATACATTTAACATACATTAGTATATGTATGTTAACCCCATAGTCCTAATTTACCCATCCTCCCACCTTTCATTTTGGCTAACCATTAGTTTCTTTGGTAAGTCTGTGAGTGTGTTTTTCTGTGGAAATATGTTCATTGGTAGCAATCTTAGGATAACATGTATAAATGATATCATAGGATGTTTGTCATACCCTTTTCACTTACTTAACCTTATATGATTATTTCTAGGCTCAACTGTAGTCCTGAAAACGGCATTGTTCATTTTTTTCGCGAGGCTACTATTACATTTGGTACGTATACCACTTCGTCTTTGTCCATTCATCTGTTTATGGACCTATTTTCTGCTTCCATGTCTTGGCTATTTCAATATTGCTGCAGTGCACATTGGCCTGCCTGTGTTTTTCAGATTCTGGTGGTCTTAGGTTATAGGCCCAAAAGGTGCCATGCCGCATCATATGGTAGCTCAATTTTTACCTTTTCAAGCATCTCCATTCAGTTTGCATTAGTGTTGTTACCACGTTACATCCCAGCAGCAGCTTGAAGGTACACAGTTCTCTAAAACCCCTTCAGCATTTATCGTTTGTAGACTTTTTGCTGATGGTTATGACTGGTGTGAGCTGAAACCTTTTTGAATTTGAATTTGCATGTGGCTAATAATTCCTTATACTGAGCTTTAGGCATGTCCTTTTTTTGTTTTCCTTTTTTTTAAAGAGTGAGTACAACTTCCCTCCTCTTATTGACTTCTTGAAAAATTTCTCATGTGTTGAATTTTCTTGCCTATTCCCTACCCCAGGGCATTTCTTGAGGGCCTGTGTCATTTACAGCCCTGCAGTCCTTGTGACTATGTAGGCAACCATTGGCAGTGGGTTTAAAGCTGCTGCTGTGGGAAACAGCCACATGGCGGCAGCATTATTACGTCCTCAACTCTTGTTAATGGGGCAAAAGACTCTTCCTGGAGGTAGTGTTCCAAGGTTGGAAATTAGAGTGGAATGTGCTGGGACAAGCCCCCAGAAGTTTATCTCTCCTTACTTACGTTTGTTTTTTAAATATAATTTCTATTTCTTATCGGAGTAAATCTGATTAGAGTGTTTTGATTTTCTGGCTGTACAGAATCTGCTCATTGATTCATATTTATGTTTCTTCATCTTCGGATCCTGTTACCATGTATGTGATTACAGAATATATATTTTAAAGGTATTCGTGATTATATAATTCATATACTTTATATGTTATATGTTTATATACATTTAACATACATTAGTATATGTATGTTAACCCCATAGTCCTAATTTACCCATAGTCCTAATTTACCCATCCTCCCACCTTTCATTTTGGCTAACCATTAGTTTATTTGATAAGTCTGTGAGTGTCTTTTTCTGTGGAAATATGTTCATTGGTAGCAATTTTACGATAACATATATAAATGATATCATAGGATATTTGTCATACCCTTTTCACTTACTTAACGTTATATGATTATTTCTAGGCTCAACTGTAGTCCTGAAAACGGCATTGTTCATTTTTTTCACGAGCCTACTATTCCATTCTGTCCATATACCACTTCGTCTTTGTCCATACATCTGTTTATGGACCTTTTTTTTTCCTTCCATGTCTTGGCTATTTCAATGTTGCTGCAGTGCACATTTACCTGCCTCTGTCTTTCCGATTCTGGTGGTCTTAGGTTATAGGCCCAAAAGGTGCCCTGCCGCATCATATGGTAGCTCAATTTTTACCTTTTCAAGCAGCTCCATTCAGTTTGCGTTAGTGCTGTTGCCACTTTACATCCCACCAGCAACTAGAAGGTACACAGTTCTCTAAAACCCCTTCAGCATTTATAGTTTGTAGACTTTTTGCTGATGGTCATGACTCTTGTGAGCTTAAACCTTTTTGAATTTGAATATGTATGTGGCTAATAATTCCTTATACTGAGCTTTAGGCATGTCCTTTTTTTTGTTTTCCTTTTTTTTTAAAGAGTGAGTACAACTTCCCTCCTCTTATTGACTTTTTGAAAAATTTCTCATGTGTTGAATTTTCTTGCCTATTCCCTACCCCAGGGCATGTTTTGTGGGCCTGTGTCATTTACAGCCCTGCAGTCCTTGTGACTATATAACCAACCATTGGCACTGGGTTTAAAGCTGCTGTTGTGGGAAAGAGCCACAAGACGGCAGCATTATTACATTCTCAACTCTTGTTATTAGGGCAACAGAGTCTTCCTGGAGGTAGTGTTCCCAGGTTGTAAATTAGAGAGGAATGTCCTGGGACAAGCCCCCAGAAGTTTATGTCTCCTTACTTATGTTTGTTTTTTAAATTTAATTTCTATTTCTTATCGGAGTAAATTTGATTAGAGTGTTTTGATTGTCTGGCTGTACAGAATCTGCTCAATGATTCATACATACGTCTGTTCATCTTCGGATACTGTTACCATGTATGTGATCACAAAATGTATATTTTGAAGGTATTGGTGATGATATAATTCATGTAATTTATATGTTATATGTTTATATACATTTAACATACATTAGTATATGTATGTTAACCCCATAGTCCTAATTTACCCATCCTCCCACCTTTCATTTTGGCTAACCATTAGTTTATTTGATAAGTCTGTGAGTGTCTTTTTCTGTGGAAATATGTTCATTGGTAGCAATCTTAGGATAACATGTATAAATGATATCATAGGCTGTTTGTCATACCCTTTTCACTTACTTAACCTTATATGATTATTTCAAGGCTCAGCTGTAGTCCAGAAAACGGCATTGTTCATTTTTTCCCGAGCTTACTATTCCATTCTGTCCATATACCACTTCTTCTTTTTCCATTCATATGTTTATGGACCTTTTTTTTTGCTTTCATGTCTTGGCTATTTCAATATTACTGCAGTGCACATTTGCCTGCCTCTGTCTTTCCGATCCTGGTGGTCTTCGTTTATAGGCTCAAAGGTGCCCTGCCGCATCATATGGTAGCTCAATTTTTACCTTGTAAAGCAGCTCCATTCAGTTCTTGTTAGTGCTTTTACCACTTTACATCCCACTAGCAGCTAGTAGGTATGAGTTGTCTAAAACCCATTCAGCATTTATAGTTTGTAGACTTTTTGCTAATGGCCATTTGACTGGTGTGAGCTGAAACCTTTTTGGAGGTTGGAAACGCATGTGGCTAATAATTCCTTATACTGAGCTTTAACCATATCCTTTTTCTTCGTTTCCTTTTTTTGTTAAAGAGTAGGTACAACTTCCCTCCTCTCTTGACTTCTTGAAAAATTTCTCATGTGTTGAATTTTCCTGCCTATTCCCTACCCCAGGGCATTTTTTGAGGGCAGGTGTCATTTAGAGCCCTGCATTCCTTGGGACTATTAAGCAACCATTAGCAGTGGGTTTAAAGCTGCTCTTGTGCGAAACAGCCACAAGGCGGCAGCATTATTACGTTCTCAACTCTTGTTACTTGGGCAAAAGAGTCTTCCTGGAGGTAGGGTTCCGAGGTTGTAAATTAGAGTGGAATGTGCAGGGACAAGCCCCCAGAAGTTTATGTCTCCTTACTTATGTTTGTTTTTTAAATTTAGTTTCTATTTCTTATCGGAGTAAATTTGATTAGAGTGTGTTGATTGTCTGGCTGTACAGAATCTGCTCAATGATTCATACTTATGTCTGTTCACCTTTGGACCCTGTTACCATGTATGTGATTACAGAATGTATATTTTAAAGGTATTGGTGATTATATAATTCATATAATTTATCTGTTATATGTTTATATACATTTAACATACATTAGTATGTGTATATTAACCCCATAGTCCTAATTTACCCATCCTCCCACCTTTCCTTTTGGCTAACCATTAGTTTACTTGATAAGTCTGTGAGTGTCTTTTTCTGTGGAAATATGTTCTTTGGTAGCAATCTTAGGATAACATGTATAAATGATATCATAGGATATTTGTCATACCCTTTTGACTTACTTAACCTTATATGATTATTTGTAGGCTCAACTGTAGTCGTGAAAACGGCATTGTTCCTTTTTTTCCCGAGGCTACTATTCCATTTGGTACGTATACCACTTCATCTTTGTCCATTCATTTGTTTATGGACCTTTTTTTTGCTTCCATGTCTTGGCTATTTCAATATTGTTGCAGTGCATATTTGCCTGCATCTGTCTGTCCGATTTTGGTGGTTTTATATTATAGGCCCAAAAGGTGCCCTGCCGCATCATATGTTAACTCAATTTTTACCTTTTCAAGCAGCTCCATTCAGTTTTCGTTAGTGCTCTTACCACTTTACATCCCACCGGCACCAAGAAGGTACACAGTTCTCTAAAACCCCTTCAGCATTTATAGTTTGTAGACTTTTTGCTGCTGGTCATGACTGGTGTGAGCTGAAACCTTATTGAATTTGAATTTGCATATGGCTAATAATTTCCTTTACTGAGCTTTAGGCATGCCCTTTTTTTCTTTTCCTTTTTTTTTAAAGAGTGAGTACAACCTCCCTCCTCTTATTGACTTCTTGAAAAATTTCTCATGTGTTGAATTTTCTTGCCTATTCCCTACCCCAGGGCATTTTTTGAGGGCCTGTGTCATTTACAGCCCTGCAGTCCTTGTGAGTCTATAAGCAACCATTGGCACTGGGTTTAAAGCTGCTGTTGTGGGAAATAGCCACAAGGCAGCAGCATTATTACGTTCTCAACACTTGTTACTAGGGCAGCAGAGTCTTCCTGGAGGTAGTGTTCCGAGGTTGTAAACTAGAGTGGAATGTGCTGGGACAAGCCCCCAGAAGTTTATATCTCCTTACTTATGTTTGTTTTTTAAATTTATTTTCTACTTCTTATCGGAGTAAATTTGATTAGAGTGTTTTGATTGTCTGGCTGTACAGAATCTGCTCAATGATTCATACATATGTCTGTTCATCTTCGGAACCTGTTACCATGTATGTGATTACAGAATGTATATTTTGAAGGGATTGGTGATTATATAATTCATATCATTTATATGTTATATGTTTATGTACATTTAACTTACATTAGTATATTCATGTTAACCCCATAGTCCTAATTTACCCATCCCCCCACCTTTCATTTTGGCTAACCATTAGTTTATTTGATAAGTCTGTGAGTGTCTTTTTCTGTGGAAATATGTTCATTGGTAGCAATCTTAGGATAACATGTATAAATGATATCATAGGACATTTGTCATACCCTTTTGACTTACTTATCGTTATATGATTATTTCTAGGCTCAACTGTAGTCCTGCAAACGGCATTGTTCATTTTTTTCCCGAGGCTACTATTCCATTCTGTCCATATACCACTTCTTCTTTTTCCCGTCATCTGTTTATGGACCTTTTTTTGCTTCCATGTCTTGGCTCTTTCAATATTGCTGCAGTGCACATTTGCCTGCCTCTGTCTTTCCGATTCTGGTGGTCTTAGGTTATAGGCCCAAAAGGTGCCCTGCCGCATCATATGGTAGCTCAATTTTTACCTTTTCAAGCACAGCTCCATTCAGTTTGCGTTAGTGCTGTTGCCACTTTACATCCCACCAGCAGCCAGAAGGTACACAGTTCTCTAAAACCCCCTCAGCATTTATCGTTTGTAGACTTTTTGCTGATGGTTATGACGGGTGTGAACTGAAACCTTTTTGAATTTGAATTTGCTTGTGGCTTATAATTCCTTATACTGAGCTTTAGGCATGTCCTTTTTTTTCTTTTCCTTTTTTTTTAAAGAGTGAGTACAACTTCCCT
Organism: Balaenoptera physalus; assembly: GCF_965194825.1. Taxonomy (NCBI): domain Eukaryota; kingdom Metazoa; phylum Chordata; class Mammalia; order Artiodactyla; family Balaenopteridae; genus Balaenoptera; species Balaenoptera physalus. The sequence continues at coordinate 567,900 of NW_028126582.1, forward strand.
CCTCTTATTGACTTCTTGAAAAATTTCTCATAGGTTGAATTTTCTTGCCTATTGCCTACGCCAGGGCATGTTTTGAGGGCCTGTGTCATTTAGAGCCCTGCAGTCCTTGTGACTATATAAGCAACCATTGGCACTGGGTTTAAAGCTGCTGTTGTGGGTAACAGCCACAAGGCGGCAGCATTATTACGTTCTCAACTCTTGTTACTAGGGCAACTGAGTCTTCCTGGAGGCAGTTTTCCAAGGTTGTAAATTAGAGTGGAATGTGCTGGGACAAGCCCCAGAAGTTTATGTCTCCTTACTTATGTTTGTTTTTTAAACTTAATTTATACTTCTTGTCGGAGTAAATTTGATTAGAGTGTTTTGATTGTCTGGCTGTACAGAATCTGCTCAATGATTCATACATATGTCTGTTCATCTTCGGATCCTGTTACCATGTATGTGATCACAAAATATATATTTTCAAGGTATTGGTGATTATATAATTCATATAGTTTATCTGTTATATGTTTATATACATTTAACATACATTAGTATATGTATGTTAACCCCATAGTCCTAATTTACCCATCCTCCCACCTTTCATTTTGGCTAACCATTAGTTTCTTTGGTAAGTCTGTGAGTGTGTTTTTCTGTGGAAATATGTTCATTGGTAGCAATCTTAGGATAACATGTATAAATGATATCATAGGATGTTTGTCATACCCTTTTCACTTACTTAACCTTATATGATTATTTCTAGGCTCAACTGTAGTCCTGAAAACGGCATTGTTCATTTTTTTCGCGAGGCTACTATTACATTTGGTACGTATACCACTTCGTCTTTGTCCATTCATCTGTTTATGGACCTATTTTCTGCTTCCATGTCTTGGCTATTTCAATATTGCTGCAGTGCACATTGGCCTGCCTGTGTTTTTCAGATTCTGGTGGTCTTAGGTTATAGGCCCAAAAGGTGCCATGCCGCATCATATGGTAGCTCAATTTTTACCTTTTCAAGCATCTCCATTCAGTTTGCATTAGTGTTGTTACCACGTTACATCCCAGCAGCAGCTTGAAGGTACACAGTTCTCTAAAACCCCTTCAGCATTTATCGTTTGTAGACTTTTTGCTGATGGTTATGACTGGTGTGAGCTGAAACCTTTTTGAATTTGAATTTGCATGTGGCTAATAATTCCTTATACTGAGCTTTAGGCAGGCCCTTTTTTGTTTTCCTTTTTTTTAAAGAGTGAGTACAACTTCCCTCCTCTTATTGACTTCTTGAAAAATTTCTCATGTGTTGAATTTTCTTGCCTATTCCCTACCCCAGGGCATTTCTTGAGGGCCTGTGTCATTTACAGCCCTGCAGTCCTTGTGACTATGTAGGCAACCATTGGCACTGGGTTTAAAGCTGCTGCTGTGGGAAACAGCCACATGGCGGCAGCATTATTACGTCCTCAACTCTTGTTAATGGGGCAAAAGACTCTTCCTGGAGGTAGTGTTCCAAGGTTGGAAATTAGAGTGGAATGTGCTGGGACAAGCCCCCAGAAGTTTATCTCTCCTTACTTATGTTTGTTTTTTAAATATAATTTCTATTTCTTATCGGAGTAAATCTGATTAGAGTGTTTTGATTTTCTGGCTGTACAGAATCTGCTCATTGATTCATATTTATGTTTCTTCATCTTCGGATCCTGTTACCATGTATGTGATTACAGAATATATATTTTAAAGGTATTCGTGATTATATAATTCATATACTTTATATGTTATATGTTTATATACATTTAACATACATTAGTATATGTATGTTAACCCCATAGTCCTAATTTACCCATCCTCCCACCTTTCATTTTGGCTAACCATTAGTTTATTTGATAAGTCTGTGAGTGTCTTTTTCTGTGGAAATATGTTCATTGGTAGCAATCTTAGGATAACATGGATAAATGATATCATAGGCTGTTTGTCATACCCTTTTCACTTACTTAACCTTATATGATTATTTCAAGGCTCAGCTGTAGTCCAGAAAACGGCATTGTTCATTTTTTTCCCGAGCTTACTATTCCATTCTGTCCATATACCACTTCTTCTTTTTCCATTCATATGTTTATGGACCTTTTTTTTTGCTTTCATGTCTTGGCTATTTCAATATTACTGCAGTGCACATTTGCCTGCCTCTGTCTTTCCGATCCTGGTGGTCTTCGTTTATAGGCTCAAAGGTGCCCTGCCGCATCATATGGTAGCTCAATTTTTACCTTGTAAAGCAGCTCCATTCAGTTCTTGTTAGTGCTTTTACCACTTTACATCCCACTAGCAGCTAGTAGGTATGAGTTGTCTAAAACCCATTCAGCATTTATAGTTTGTAGACTTTTTGCTAATGGCCATTTGACTGGTGTGAGCTGAAACCTTTTTGGAGGTTGGAAACGCATGTGGCTAATAATTCCTTATACTGAGCTTTAACCATATCCTTTTTCTTCGTTTCCTTTTTTTGTTAAAGAGTAGGTACAACTTCCCTCCTCTCTTGACTTCTTGAAAAATTTCTCATGTGTTGAATTTTCCTGCCTATTCCCTACCCCAGGGCATTTTTTGAGGGCAGGTGTCATTTAGAGCCCTGCATTCCTTGGGACTATTAAGCAACCATTAGCAGTGGGTTTAAAGCTGCTCTTGTGCGAAACAGCCACAAGGCGGCAGCATTATTACGTTCTCAACTCTTGTTACTTGGGCAAAAGAGTCTTCCTGGAGGTAGGGTTCCGAGGTTGTAAATTAGAGTGGAATGTGCAGGGACAAGCCCCCAGAAGTTTATGTCTCCTTACTTATGTTTGTTTTTTAAATTTAGTTTCTATTTCTTATCGGAGTAAATTTGATTAGAGTGTGTTGATTGTCTGGCTGTACAGAATCTGCTCAATGATTCATACTTATGTCTGTTCACCTTTGGACCCTGTTACCATGTATGTGATTACAGAATGTATATTTTAAAGGTATTGGTGATTATATAATTCATATAATTTATCTGTTATATGTTTATATACATTTAACATACATTAGTATGTGTATATTAACCCCATAGTCCTAATTTACCCATCCTCCCACCTTTCCTTTTGGCTAACCATTAGTTTACTTGATAAGTCTGTGAGTGTCTTTTTCTGTGGAAATATGTTCTTTGGTAGCAATCTTAGGATAACATGTATAAATGATATCATAGGATATTTGTCATACCCTTTTGACTTACTTAACCTTATATGATTATTTGTAGGCTCAACTGTAGTCGTGAAAACGGCATTGTTCCTTTTTTTCCCGAGGCTACTATTCCATTTGGTACGTATACCACTTCATCTTTGTCCATTCATTTGTTTATGGACCTTTTTTTTGCTTCCATGTCTTGGCTATTTCAATATTGTTGCAGTGCATATTTGCCTGCATCTGTCTTTCCGATTTTGGTGGTTTTATATTATAGGCCCAAAAGGTGCCCTGCCGCATCATATGTTAACTCAATTTTTACCTTTTCAAGCAGCTCCATTCAGTTTTCGTTAGTGCTCTTACCACTTTACATCCCACCGGCACCAAGAAGGTACACAGTTCTCTAAAACCCCTTCAGCATTTATAGTTTGTAGACTTTTTGCTGCTGGTCATGACTGGTGTGAGCTGAAACCTTATTGAATTTGAATTTGCATATGGCTAATAATTTCCTTTACTGAGCTTTAGGCATGCCCTTTTTTTCTTTTCCTTTTTTTTTAAAGAGTGAGTACAACCTCCCTCCTCTTATTGACTTCTTGAAAAATTTCTCATGTGTTGAATTTTCTTGCCTATTCCCTACCCCAGGGCATTGTTTGAGGGCCTGTGTCATTTACAGCCCTGCAGTCCTTGTGAGTCTATAAGCAACCATTGGCACTGGGTTTAAAGCTGCTGTTGTGGGAAATAGCCACAAGGCAGCAGCATTATTACGTTCTCAACACTTGTTACTAGGGCAGCAGAGTCTTCCTGGAGGTAGTGTTCCGAGGTTGTAAACTAGAGTGGAATGTGCTGGGACAAGCCCCCAGAAGTTTATATCTCCTTACTTATGTTTGTTTTTTAAATTTATTTTCTACTTCTTATCGGAGTAAATTTGATTAGAGTGTTTTGATTGTCTGGCTGTACAGAATCTGCTCAATGATTCATACATATGTCTGTTCATCTTCGGAACCTGTTACCATGTATGTGATTACAGAATGTATATTTTGAAGGGATTGGTGATTATATAATTCATATCATTTATATGTTATATGTTTATGTACATTTAACTTACATTAGTATATTCATGTTAACCCCATAGTCCTAATTTACCCATCCCCCCACCTTTCATTTTGGCTAACCATTAGTTTATTTGATAAGTCTGTGAGTGTCTTTTTCTGTGGAAATATGTTCATTGGTAGCAATCTTAGGATAACATGTATAAATGATATCATAGGACATTTGTCATACCCTTTTGACTTACTTATCGTTATATGATTATTTCTAGGCTCAACTGTAGTCCTGAAAACGGCATTGTTCATTTTTTTCCCGAGGCTACTATTCCATTCTGTCCATATACCACTTCTTCTTTTTCCCGTCATCTGTTTATGGACCTTTTTTTGCTTCCATGTCTTGGCTCTTTCAATATTGCTGCAGTGCACATTTGCCTGCCTCTGTCTTTCCGATTCTGGTGGTCTTAGGTTATAGGCCCAAAAGGTGCCCTGCCGCATCATATGGTAGCTCAATTTTTACCTTTTCAAGCACAGCTCCATTCAGTTTGCGTTAGTGCTGTTGCCACTTTACATCCCACCAGCAGCCAGAAGGTACACAGTTCTCTAAAACCCCCTCAACATTTATCGTTTGTAGACTTTTTGCTGATGGTTATGACTGGTGTGAACTGAAACCTTTTTGAATTTGAATTTGCTTGTGGCTTATAATTCCTTATACTGAGCTTTAGGCATGTCCTTTTTTTTCTTTCCCTTTTTTTTAAAGAGTGAGTACAACTTCCCTCCTCTTATTGACTTCTTGAAAAATTTCTCATAGGTTGAATTTTCTTGCCTATTGCCTACGCCAGGGCATGTTTTGAGGACCTGTGTCATTTAGAGCCCTGCAGTCCTTGTGACTATATAAGCAACCATTGGCACTGGGTTTAAAGCTGCTGTTGTGGGAAACAGCCACAAGGCGGCAGCATTATTACGTTCTCAACTCTTGTTACTAGGGCAACTGAGTCTTCCTGGAGGCAGTTTTCCAAGGTTGTAAATTAGAGTGGAATGTGCTGGGACAAGCCCCAGAAGTTTATGTCTCCTTACTTATGTTTGTTTTTTAAACTTAATTTATACTTCTTGTCGGAGTAAATTTGATTAGAGTGTTTTGATTGTCTGGCTGTACAGAATCTGCTCAATGATTCATACATATGTCTGTTCATCTTCGGATCCTGTTACCATGTATGTGATCACAAAATATATATTTTCAAGGTATTGGTGATTATATAATTCATATAGTTTATCTGTTATATGTTTATATACATTTAACATACATTAGTATATGTATGTTAACCCCATAGTCCTAATTTACCCATCCTCCCACCTTTCATTTTGGCTAACCATTAGTTTCTTTGGTAAGTCTGTGAGTGTGTTTTTCTGTGGAAATATGTTCATTGGTAGCAATCTTAGGATAACATGTATAAATGATATCATAGGATGTTTGTCATACCCTTTTCACTTACTTAACCTTATATGATTATTTCTAGGCTCAACTGTAGTCCTGAAAACGGCATTGTTCATTTTTTTCGCGAGGCTACTATTACATTTGGTACGTATACCACTTCGTCTTTGTCCATTCATCTGTTTATGGACCTATTTTCTGCTTCCATGTCTTGGCTATTTCAATATTGCTGCAGTGCACATTGGCCTGCCTGTGTTTTTCAGATTCTGGTGGTCTTAGGTTATAGGCCCAAAAGGTGCCATGCCGCATCATATGGTAGCTCAATTTTTACCTTTTCAAGCATCTCCATTCAGTTTGCATTAGTGTTGTTACCACGTTACATCCCAGCAGCAGCTTGAAGGTACACAGTTCTCTAAAACCCCTTCAGCATTTATCGTTTGTAGACTTTTTGCTGATGGTTATGACTGGTGTGAGCTGAAACCTTTTTGAATTTGAATTTGCATGTGGCTAATAATTCCTTATACTGAGCTTTAGGCATGTCCTTTTTTTGTTTTCCTTTTTTTTAAAGAGTGAGTACAACTTCCCTCCTCTTATTGACTTCTTGAAAAATTTCTCATGTGTTGAATTTTCTTGCCTATTCCCTACCCCAGGGCATTTCTTGAGGGCCTGTGTCATTTACAGCCCTGCAGTCCTTGTAACTATGTAGGCAACCATTGGCACTGGGTTTAAAGCTGCTGCTGTGGGAAACAGCCACATGGCGGCAGCATTATTACGTCCTCAACTCTTGTTAATGGGGCAAAAGACTCTTCCTGGAGGTAGTGTTCCAAGGTTGGAAATTAGAGTGGAATGTGCTGGGACAAGCCCCCAGAAGTTTATCTCTCCTTACTTACGTTTGTTTTTTAAATATAATTTCTATTTCTTATCGGAGTAAATCTGATTAGAGTGTTTTGATTTTCTGGCTGTACAGAATCTGCTCATTGATTCATATTTATGTTTCTTCATCTTCGGATCCTGTTACCATGTATGTGATTACAGAATATATATTTTAAAGGTATTCGTGATTATATAATTCATATACTTTATATGTTATATGTTTATATACATTTAACATACATTAGTATATGTATGTTAACCCCATAGTCCTAATTTACCCATCCTCCCACCTTTCATTTTGGCTAACCATTAGTTTATTTGATAAGTCTGTGAGTGTCTTTTTCTGTGGAAATATGTTCATTGGTAGCAATCTTAGGATAACATGGATAAATGATATCATAGGCTGTTTGTCATACCCTTTTCACTTACTTAACCTTATATGATTATTTCAAGGCTCAGCTGTAGTCCAGAAAACGGCATTGTTCATTTTTTTCCCGAGCTTACTATTCCATTCTGTCCATATACCACTTCTTCTTTTTCCATTCATATGTTTATGGACCTTTTTTTTTGCTTTCATGTCTTGGCTATTTCAATATTACTGCAGTGCACATTTGCCTGCCTCTGTCTTTCCGATCCTGGTGGTCTTCGTTTATAGGCTCAAAGGTGCCCTGCCGCATCATATGGTAGCTCAATTTTTACCTTGTAAAGCAGCTCCATTCAGTTCTTGTTAGTGCTTTTACCACTTTACATCCCACCAGCAGCTAGTAGGTATGAGTTGTCTAAAACCCATTCAGCATTTATAGTTTGTAGACTTTTTGCTAATGGCCATTTGACTGGTGTGAGCTGAAACCTTTTTGGAGGTTGGAAACGCATGTGGCTAATAATTCCTTATACTGAGCTTTAACCATATCCTTTTTCTTCGTTTCCTTTTTTTGTTAAAGAGTAGGTACAACTTCCCTCCTCTCTTGACTTCTTGAAAAATTTCTCATGTGTTGAATTTTCCTGCCTATTCCCTACCCCAGGGCATTTTTTGAGGGCAGGTGTCATTTAGAGCCCTGCATTCCTTGGGACTATTAAGCAACCATTAGCAGTGGGTTTAAAGCTGCTCTTGTGCGAAACAGCCACAAGGCGGCAGCATTATTACGTTCTCAACTCTTGTTACTTGGGCAAAAGAGTCTTCCTGGAGGTAGGGTTCCGAGGTTGTAAATTAGAGTGGAATGTGCAGGGACAAGCCCCCAGAAGTTTATGTCTCCTTACTTATGTTTGTTTTTTAAATTTAGTTTCTATTTCTTATCGGAGTAAATTTGATTAGAGTGTGTTGATTGTCTGGCTGTACAGAATCTGCTCAATGATTCATACTTATGTCTGTTCACCTTTGGACCCTGTTACCATGTATGTGATTACAGAATGTATATTTTAAAGGTATTGGTGATTATATAATTCATATAATTTATCTGTTATATGTTTATATACATTTAACATACATTAGTATATGTATATTAACCCCATAGTCCTAATTTACCCATCCTCCCACCTTTCCTTTTGGCTAACCATTAGTTTACTTGATAAGTCTGTGAGTGTCTTTTTCTGTGGAAATATGTTCTTTGGTAGCAATCTTAGGATAACATGTATAAATGATATCATAGGATATTTGTCATACCCTTTTGACTTACTTAACCTTATATGATTATTTGTAGGCTCAACTGTAGTCGTGAAAACGGCATTGTTCCTTTTTTTCCCGAGGCTACTATTCCATTTGGTACGTATACCACTTCATCTTTGTCCATTCATTTGTTTATGGACCTTTTTTTTGCTTCCATGTCTTGGCTATTTCAATATTGTTGCAGTGCATATTTGCCTGCATCTGTCTTTCCGATTTTGGTGGTTTTATATTATAGGCCCAAAAGGTGCCCTGCCGCATCATATGTTAACTCAATTTTTACCTTTTCAAGCAGCTCCATTCAGTTTTCGTTAGTGCTCTTACCACTTTACATCCCACCGGCACCAAGAAGGTACACAGTTCTCTAAAACCCCTTCAGCATTTATAGTTTGTAGACTTTTTGCTGCTGGTCATGACTGGTGTGAGCTGAAACCTTATTGAATTTGAATTTGCATATGGCTAATAATTTCCTTTACTGAGCTTTAGGCATGCCCTTTTTTTCTTTTCCTTTTTTTTTAAAGAGTGAGTACAACCTCCCTCCTCTTATTGACTTCTTGAAAAATTTCTCATGTGTTGAATTTTCTTGCCTATTCCCTACCCCAGGGCATTTTTTGAGGGCCTGTGTCATTTACAGCCCTGCAGTCCTTGTGAGTCTATAAGCAACCATTGGCACTGGGTTTAAAGCTGCTGTTGTGGGAAATAGCCACAAGGCAGCAGCATTATTACGTTCTCAACACTTGTTACTAGGGCAGCAGAGTCTTCCTGGAGGTAGTGTTCCGAGGTTGTAAACTAGAGTGGAATGTGCTGGGACAAGCCCCCAGAAGTTTATATCTCCTTACTTATGTTTGTTTTTTAAATTTATTTTCTACTTCTTATCGGAGTAAATTTGATTAGAGTGTTTTGATTGTCTGGCTGTACAGAATCTGCTCAATGATTCATACATATGTCTGTTCATCTTCGGAACCTGTTACCATGTATGTGATCACAGAATGTATATTTTGAAGGGATTGGTGATTATATAATTCATATAGTTTATCTGTTATATGTTTATGTACATTTAACTTACATTAGTATATTCATGTTAACCCCATAGTCCTAATTTACCCATCCCCCCACCTTTCATTTTGGCTAACCATTAGTTTATTTGGTAAGTCTGTGAGTGTGTTTTTCTGTGGAAATATGTTCATTGGTAGCAATCTTAGGATAACATGTATAAATGATATCATAGGACATTTGTCATACCCTTTTTACTTACTTAACCTTATATGATTATTTCTAGGCTCAACTGTAGTCCTGCAAACGGCATTGTTCATTTTTTTCGCGAGGCTACTATTACATTTGGTACGTATACCACTTCGTCTTTGTCCATTCATCTGTTTATGGACCTATTTTCTGCTTCCATGTCTTGGCTATTTCAATATTGCTGCAGTGCACATTGGCCTGCCTGTGTTTTTCAGATTCTGGTGGTCTTAGGTTATAGGCCCAAAAGGTGCCATGCCGCATCATATGGTAGCTCAATTTTTACCTTTTCAAGCATCTCCATTCAGTTTGCATTAGTGTTGTTACCACGTTACATCCCAGCAGCAGCTTGAAGGTACACAGTTCTCTAAAACCCCTTCAGCATTTATCGTTTGTAGACTTTTTGCTGATGGTTATGACTGGTGTGAGCTGAAACCTTTTTGAATTTGAATTTGCATGTGGCTAATAATTCCTTATACTGAGCTTTAGGCATGTCCTTTTTTTGTTTTCCTTTTTTTTAAAGAGTGAGTACAACTTCCCTCCTCTTATTGACTTCTTGAAAAATTTCTCATGTGTTGAATTTTCTTGCCTATTCCCTACCCCAGGGCATTTCTTGAGGGCCTGTGTCATTTACAGCCCTGCAGTCCTTGTGACTATGTAGGCAACCATTGGCACTGGGTTTAAAGCTGCTGCTGTGGGAAACAGCCACATGGCGGCAGCATTATTACGTCCTCAACTCTTGTTAATGGGGCAAAAGACTCTTCCTGGAGGTAGTGTTCCAAGGTTGGAAATTAGAGTGGAATGTGCTGGGACAAGCCCCCAGAAGTTTATCTCTCCTTACTTACGTTTGTTTTTTAAATTTAATTTCTATTTCTTATCGGAGTAAATCTGATTAGAGTGTTTTGATTTTCTGGCTGTACAGAATCTGCTCATTGATTCATATTTATGTTTCTTCATCTTCGGATCCTGTTACCATGTATGTGATTACAGAATATATATTTTAAAGGTATTCGTGATTATATAATTCATATACTTTATATGTTATATGTTTATATACATTTAACATACATTAGTATATGTATGTTAACCCCATAGTCCTAATTTACCCATCCTCCCACCTTTCATTTTGGCTAACCATTAGTTTATTTGATAAGTCTGTGAGTGTCTTTTTCTGTGGAAATATGTTCATTGGTAGCAATCTTAGGATAACATGTATAAATGATATCATAGGCTGTTTGTCATACCCTTTTCACTTACTTAACCTTATATGATTATTTCAAGGCTCAGCTGTAGTCCAGAAAACGGCATTGTTCATTTTTTTCCCGAGCTTACTATTCCATTCTGTCCATATACCACTTCTTCTTTTTCCATTCATATGTTTATGGACCTTTTTTTTTGCTTTCATGTCTTGGCTATTTCAATATTACTGCAGTGCACATTTGCCTGCCTCTGTCTTTCCGATCCTGGTGGTCTTCGTTTATAGGCTCAAAGGTGCCCTGCCGCATCATATGGTAGCTCAATTTTTACCTTGTAAAGCAGCTCCATTCAGTTCTTGTTAGTGCTTTTACCACTTTACATCCCACCAGCAGCTAGTAGGTATGAGTTGTCTAAAACCCATTCAGCATTTATAGTTTGTAGACTTTTTGCTAATGGCCATTTGACTGGTGTGAGCTGAAACCTTTTTGGAGGTTGGAAACGCATGTGGCTAATAATTCCTTATACTGAGCTTTAACCATATCCTTTTTCTTCGTTTCCTTTTTTTGTTAAAGAGTAGGTACAACTTCCCTCCTCTCTTGACTTCTTGAAAAATTTCTCATGTGTTGAATTTTCCTGCCTATTCCCTACCCCAGGGCATTTTTTGAGGGCAGGTGTCATTTAGAGCCCTGCATTCCTTGGGACTATTAAGCAACCATTAGCAGTGGGTTTACAGCTGCTCTTGTGCGAAACAGCCACAAGGCGGCAGCATTATTACGTTCTCAACTCTTGTTACTTGGGCAAAAGAGTCTTCCTGGAGGTAGGGTTCCGAGGTTGTAAATTAGAGTGGAATGTGCAGGGACAAGCCCCCAGAAGTTTATGTCTCCTTACTTATGTTTGTTTTTTAAATTTAGTTTCTATTTCTTATCGGAGTAAATTTGATTAGAGTGTGTTGATTGTCTGGCTGTACAGAATCTGCTCAATGATTCATACTTATGTCTGTTCACCTTTGGACCCTGTTACCATGTATGTGATTACAGAATGTATATTTTAAAGGTATTGGTGATTATATAATTCATATAATTTATCTGTTATATGTTTATATACATTTAACATACATTAGTATATGTATATTAACCCCATAGTCCTAATTTACCCATCCTCCCACCTTTCCTTTTGGCTAACCATTAGTTTACTTGATAAGTCTGTGAGTGTCTTTTTCTGTGGAAATATGTTCTTTGGTAGCAATCTTAGGATAACATGTATAAATGATATCATAGGATATTTGTCATACCCTTTTGACTTACTTAACCTTATATGATTATTTGTAGGCTCAACTGTAGTCGTGAAAACGGCATTGTTCCTTTTTTTCCCGAGGCTACTATTCCATTTGGTACGTATACCACTTCATCTTTGTCCATTCATTTGTTTATGGACCTTTTTTTTGCTTCCATGTCTTGGCTATTTCAATATTGTTGCAGTGCATATTTGCCTGCATCTGTCTTTCCGATTTTGGTGGTTTTATATTATAGGCCCAAAAGGTGCCCTGCCGCATCATATGTTAACTCAATTTTTACCTTTTCAAGCAGCTCCATTCAGTTTTCGTTAGTGCTCTTACCACTTTACATCCCACCGGCACCAAGAAGGTACACAGTTCTCTAAAACCCCTTCAGCATTTATAGTTTGTAGACTTTTTGCTGCTGGTCATGACTGGTGTGAGCTGAAACCTTATTGAATTTGAATTTGCATATGGCTAATAATTTCCTTTACTGAGCTTTAGGCATGCCCTTTTTTTCTTTTCCTTTTTTTTTAAAGAGTGAGTACAACCTCCCTCCTCTTATTGACTTCTTGAAAAATTTCTCATGTGTTGAATTTTCTTGCCTATTCCCTACCCCAGGGCATTTTTTGAGGGCCTGTGTCATTTACAGCCCTGCAGTCCTTGTGAGTCTATAAGCAACCATTGGCACTGGGTTTAAAGCTGCTGTTGTGGGAAATAGCCACAAGGCAGCAGCATTATTACGTTCTCTACACTTGTTACTAGGGCAGCAGAGTCTTCCTGGAGGTAGTGTTCCGAGGTTGTAAACTAGAGTGGAATGTGCTGGGACAAGCCCCCAGAAGTTTATATCTCCTTACTTATGTTTGTTTTTTAAATTTATTTTCTACTTCTTATCGGAGTAAATTTGATTAGAGTGTTTTGATTGTCTGGCTGTACAGAATCTGCTCAATGATTCATACATATGTCTGTTCATCTTCGGAACCTGTTACCATGTATGTGATTACAGAATGTATATTTTGAAGGGATTGGTGATTATATAATTCATATCATTTATATGTTATATGTTTATGTACATTTAACTTACATTAGTATATTCATGTTAACCCCATAGTCCTAATTTACCCATCCCCCCACCTTTCATTTTGGCTAACCATTAGTTTATTTGATAAGTCTGTGAGTGTCTTTTTCTGTGGAAATATGTTCATTGGTAGCAATCTTAGGATAACATGTATAAATGATATCATAGGACATTTGTCATACCCTTTTGACTTACTTATCGTTATATGATTATTTCTAGGCTCAACTGTAGTCCTGCAAACGGCATTGTTCATTTTTTTCCCGAGGCTACTATTCCATTCTGTCCATATACCACTTCTTCTTTTTCCCGTCATCTGTTTATGGACCTTTTTTTGCTTCCATGTCTTGGCTCTTTCAATATTGCTGCAGTGCACATTTGCCTGCCTCTGTCTTTCCGATTCTGGTGGTCTTAGGTTATAGGCCCAAAAGGTGCCCTGCCGCATCATATGGTAGCTCAATTTTTACCTTTTCAAGCACAGCTCCATTCAGTTTGCGTTAGTGCTGTTGCCACTTTACATCCCACCAGCAGCCAGAAGGTACACAGTTCTCTAAAACCCCCTCAGCATTTATCGTTTGTAGACTTTTTGCTGATGGTTATGACTGGTGTGAACTGAAACCTTTTTGAATTTGAATTTGCTTGTGGCTTATAATTCCTTATACTGAGCTTTAGGCATGTCCTTTTTTTTCTTTTCCTTTTTTTTTAAAGAGTGAGTACAACTTCCCTCCTCTTATTGACTTCTTGAAAAATTTCTCATAGGTTGAATTTTCTTGCCTATTGCCTACGCCAGGGCATGTTTTGAGGGCCTGTGTCATTTAGAGCCCTGCAGTCCTTGTGACTATATAAGCAACCATTGGCACTGGGTTTAAAGCTGCTGTTGTGGGAAACAGCCACAAGGCGGCAGCATTATTACGTTCTCAACTCTTGTTACTAGGGCAACTGAGTCTTCCTGGAGGCAGTTTTCCAAGGTTGTAAATTAGAGTGGAATGTGCTGGGACAAGCCCCAGAAGTTTATGTCTCCTTACTTATGTTTGTTTTTTAAACTTAATTTATACTTCTTGTCGGAGTAAATTTGATTAGAGTGTTTTGATTGTCTGGCTGTACAGAATCTGCTCAATGATTCATACATATGTCTGTTCATCTTCGGATCCTGTTACCATGTATGTGATCACAAAATATATATTTTCAAGGTATTGGTGATTATATAATTCATATAGTTTATCTGTTATATGTTTATATACATTTAACATACATTAGTATATGTATGTTAACCCCATAGTCCTAATTTACCCATCCTCCCACCTTTCATTTTGGCTAACCATTAGTTTCTTTGGTAAGTCTGTGAGTGTTTTTTTCTGTGGAAATATGTTCATTGGTAGCAATCTTAGGATAACATGTATAAATGATATCATAGGATGTTTGTCATACCCTTTTCACTTACTTAACCTTATATGATTATTTCTAGGCTCAACTGTAGTCCTGAAAACGGCATTGTTCATTTTTTTCGCGAGGCTACTATTACATTTGGTACGTATACCACTTCGTCTTTGTCCATTCATCTGTTTATGGACCTATTTTCTGCTTCCATGTCTTGGCTATTTCAATATTGCTGCAGTGCACATTGGCCTGCCTGTGTTTTTCAGATTCTGGTGGTCTTAGGTTATAGGCCCAAAAGGTGCCATGCCGCATCATATGGTAGCTCAATTTTTACCTTTTCAAGCATCTCCATTCAGTTTGCATTAGTGTTGTTACCACGTTACATCCCAGCAGCAGCTTGAAGGTACACAGTTCTCTAAAACCCCTTCAGCATTTATCGTTTGTAGACTTTTTGCTGATGGTTATGACTGGTGTGAGCTGAAACCTTTTTGAATTTGAATTTGCATGTGGCTAATAATTCCTTATACTGAGCTTTAGGCATGTCCTTTTTTTGTTTTCCTTTTTTTTAAAGAGTGAGTACAACTTCCCTCCTCTTATTGACTTCTTGAAAAATTTCTCATGTGTTGAATTTTCTTGCCTATTCCCTACCCCAGGGCATTTCTTGAGGGCCTGTGTCATTTACAGCCCTGCAGTCCTTGTGACTATGTAGGCAACCATTGGCACTGGGTTTAAAGCTGCTGCTGTGGGAAACAGCCACATGGCGGCAGCATTATTACGTCCTCAACTCTTGTTAATGGGGCAAAAGACTCTTCCTGGAGGTAGTGTTCCAAGGTTGGAAATTAGAGTGGAATGTGCTGGGACAAGCCCCCAGAAGTTTATCTCTCCTTACTTATGTTTGTTTTTTAAATTTAATTTCTATTTCTTATCGGAGTAAATCTGATTAGAGTGTTTTGATTTTCTGGCTGTACAGAATCTGCTCATTGATTCATATTTATGTTTCTTCATCTTCGGATCCTGTTACCATGTATGTGATTACAGAATATATATTTTAAAGGTATTCGTGATTATATAATTCATATACTTTATATGTTATATGTTTATATACATTTAACATACATTAGTATATGTATGTTAACCCCATAGTCCTAATTTACCCATCCTCCCACCTTTCATTTTGGCTAACCATTAGTTTATTTGATAAGTCTGTGAGTGTCTTTTTCTGTGGAAATATGTTCATTGGTAGCAATTTTACGATAACATATATAAATGATATCATAGGATATTTGTCATACCCTTTTCACTTACTTAACGTTATATGATTATTTCTAGGCTCAACTGTAGTCCTGAAAACGGCATTGTTCATTTTTTTCACGAGCCTACTATTCCATTCTGTCCATATACCACTTCGTCTTTGTCCATACATCTGTTTATGGACCTTTTTTTTTCCTTCCATGTCTTGGCTATTTCAATGTTGCTGCAGTGCACATTTGCCTGCCTCTGTCTTTCCGATTCTGGTGGTCTTAGGTTATAGGCCCAAAAGGTGCCCTGCCGCATCATATGGTAGCTCAATTTTTACCTTTTCAAGCAGCTCCATTCAGTTTGCGTTAGTGCTGTTGCCACTTTACATCCCACCAGCAACTAGAAGGAACACAGTTCTCTAAAACCCATTCAGCATTTATAGTTTGTAGACTTTTTGCTGATGGTCATGACTCTTGTGAGCTTAAACCTTTTTGAATTTGAATATGTATGTGGCTAATAATTCCTTATACTGAGCTTTAGGCATGTCCTTTTTTTTGTTTTCCTTTTTTTTAAAGAGTGAGTACAACTTCCCTCCTCTTATTGACTTCTTGAAAAATTTCTCATGTGTTGAATTTTCTTGCCTATTCCCTACCCCAGGGCATGTTTTGTGGGCCTGTGTCATTTACAGCCCTGCAGTCCTTGTGACTATATAACCAACCATTGGCACTGGGTTTAAAGCTGCTGTTGTGGGAAAGAGCCACAAGACGGCAGCATTATTACATTCTCAACTCTTGTTATTAGGGCAACAGAGTCTTCCTGGAGGTAGTGTTCCCAGGTTGTAAATTAGAGAGGAATGTCCTGGGACAAGCCCCCAGAAGTTTATGTCTCCTTACTTATGTTTGTTTTTTAAATTTAATTTCTATTTCTTATCGGAGTAAATTTGATTAGAGTGTTTTGATTGTCTGGCTGTACAGAATCTGCTCAATGATTCATACATACGTCTGTTCATCTTCGGATACTGTTACCATGTATGTGATCACAAAATGTATATTTTGAAGGTATTGGTGATGATATAATTCATGTAATTTATATGTTATATGTTTATATACATTTAACATACATTAGTATATGTATGTTAACCCCATAGTCCTAATTTACCCATCCTCCCACCTTTCATTTTGGCTAACCATTAGTTTATTTGATAAGTCTGTGAGTGTCTTTTTCTGTGGAAATATGTTCATTGGTAGCAATCTTAGGATAACATGTATAAATGATATCATAGGCTGTTTGTCATACCCTTTTCACTTACTTAACCTTATATGATTATTTCAAGGCTCAGCTGTAGTCCAGAAAACGGCATTGTTCATTTTTTTCCCGAGCTTACTATTCCATTCTGTCCATATACCACTTCTTCTTTTTCCATTCATATGTTTATGGACCTTTTTTTTTGCTTTCATGTCTTGGCTATTTCAATATTACTGCAGTGCACATTTGCCTGCCTCTGTCTTTCCGATCCTGGTGGTCTTCGTTTATAGGCTCAAAGGTGCCCTGCCGCATCATATGGTAGCTCAATTTTTACCTTGTAAAGCAGCTCCATTCAGTTCTTGTTAGTGCTTTTACCACTTTACATCCCACCAGCAGCTAGTAGGTATGAGTTGTCTAAAACCCATTCAGCATTTATAGTTTGTAGACTTTTTGCTAATGGCCATTTGACTGGTGTGAGCTGAAACCTTTTTGGAGGTTGGAAACGCATGTGGCTAATAATTCCTTATACTGAGCTTTAACCATATCCTTTTTCTTCGTTTCCTTTTTTTGTTAAAGAGTAGGTACAACTTCCCTCCTCTCTTGACTTCTTGAAAAATTTCTCATGTGTTGAATTTTCCTGCCTATTCCCTACCCCAGGGCATTTTTTGAGGGCAGGAGTCATTTAGAGCCCTGCATTCCTTGGGACTATTAAGCAACCATTAGCAGTGGGTTTAAAGCTGCTCTTGTGCGAAACAGCCACAAGGCGGCAGCATTATTACGTTCTCAACTCTTGTTACTTGGGCAAAAGAGTCTTCCTGGAGGTAGGGTTCCGAGGTTGTAAATTAGAGTGGAATGTGCAGGGACAAGCCCCCAGAAGTTTATGTCTCCTTACTTATGTTTGTTTTTTAAATTTAGTTTCTATTTCTTATCGGAGTAAATTTGATTAGAGTGTGTTGATTGTCTGGCTGTACAGAATCTGCTCAATGATTCATACTTATGTCTGTTCACCTTTGGACCCTGTTACCATGTATGTGATTACAGAATGTATATTTTAAAGGTATTGGTGATTATATAATTCATATAATTTATCTGTTATATGTTTATATACATTTAACATACATTAGTATATGTATATTAACCCCATAGTCCTAATTTACCCATCCTCCCACCTTTCCTTTTGGCTAACCATTAGTTTACTTGATAAGTCTGTGAGTGTCTTTTTCTGTGGAAATATGTTCTTTGGTAGCAATCTTAGGATAACATGTATAAATGATATCATAGGATATTTGTCATACCCTTTTGACTTACTTAACCTTATATGATTATTTGTAGGCTCAACTGTAGTCATGAAAACGGCATTGTTCCTTTTTTTCCCGAGGCTACTATTCCATTTGGTACGTATACCACTTCATCTTTGTCCATTCATTTGTTTATGGACCTTTTTTTTGCTTCCATGTCTTGGCTATTTCAATATTGTTGCAGTGCATATTTGCCTGCATCTGTCTTTCCGATTCTGGTGGTCTTAGGTTATAGGCCCAAAAAGTGCCCTGCCGCATCATATGGTAGCTCAATTTTTACCTTTTCAAGCACAGCTCCATTCAGTTTGCGTTAGTGCTGTTGCCACTTTACATCCCACCAGCAGCCAGAAGGTACACAGTTCTCTAAAACCCCCTCAGCATTTATCGTTTGTAGACTTTTTGCTGATGGTTATGACTGGTGTGAACTGAAACCTTTTTGAATTTGAATTTGCTTGTGGCTTATAATTCCTTATACTGAGCTTTAGGCATGTCCTTTTTTTTCTTTTCCTTTTTTTTTAAAGAGTGAGTACAACTTCCCTCCTCTTATTGACTTCTTGAAAAATTTCTCATATGTTGAATTTTCTTGCCTATTGCCTACGCCAGGGCATGTTTTGAGGGCCTGTGTCATTTAGAGCCCTGCAGTCCTTGTGACTATATAAGCAACCATTGGCACTGGGTTTAAAGCTGCTGTTGTGGGAAACAGCCACAAGGCGGCAGCATTATTACGTTCTCAACTCTTGTTACTAGGGCAACTGAGTCTTCCTGGAGGCAGTTTTCCAAGGTTGTAAATTAGAGTGGAATGTGCTGGGACAAGCCCCAGAAGTTTATGTCTCCTTACTTATATTTGTTTTTTAAACTTAATTTATACTTCTTGTCGGAGTAAATTTGATTAGAGTGTTTTGATTGTCTGGCTGTACAGAATCTGCTCAATGATTCATACATATGTCTGTTAATCTTCGGATCCTGTTACCATGTATGTGATCACAAAATATATATTTTCAAGGTATTGGTGATTATATAATTCATATAGTTTATCCGTTATATGTTTATATACATTTAACATACATTAGTATATGTATGTTAACCCCATAGTCCTAATTTACCCATCCTCCCACCTTTCATTTTGGCTAACCATTAGTTTCTTTGGTAAGTCTGTGAGTGTGTTTTTCTGTGGAAATATGTTCATTGGTAGCAATCTTAGGATAACATGTATAAATGATATCATAGGATGTTTGTCATACCCTTTTCACTTACTTAACCTTATATGATTATTTCTAGGCTCAACTGTAGTCCTGAAAACGGCATTGTTCATTTTTTTCGCGAGGCTACTATTACATTTGGTACGTATACCACTTCGTCTTTGTCCATTCATCTGTTTATGGACCTATTTTCTGCTTCCATGTCTTGGCTATTTCAATATTGCTGCAGTGCACATTGGCCTGCCTGTGTTTTTCAGATTCTGGTGGTCTTAGGTTATAGGCCCAAAAGGTGCCATGCCGCATCATATGGTAGCTCAATTTTTACCTTTTCAAGCATCTCCATTCAGTTTGCATTAGTGTTGTTACCACGTTACATCCCAGCAGCAGCTTGAAGGTACACAGTTCTCTAAAACCCCTTCAGCATTTATCGTTTGTAGACTTTTTGCTGATGGTTATGACTGGTGTGAGCTGAAACCTTTTTGAATTTGAATTTGCATGTGGCTAATAATTCCTTATACTGAGCTTTAGGCATGTCCTTTTTTTGTTTTCCTTTTTTTTAAAGAGTGAGTACAACTTCCCTCCTCTTATTGACTTCTTGAAAAATTTCTCATGTGTTGAATTTTCTTGCCTATTCCCTACCCCAGGGCATTTCTTGAGGGCCTGTGTCATTTACAGCCCTGCAGTCCTTGTGACTATGTAGGCAACCATTGGCAGTGGGTTTAAAGCTGCTGCTGTGGGAAACAGCCACATGGCGGCAGCATTATTACGTCCTCAACTCTTGTTAATGGGGCAAAAGACTCTTCCTGGAGGTAGTGTTCCAAGGTTGGAAATTAGAGTGGAATGTGCTGGGACAAGCCCCCAGAAGTTTATCTCTCCTTACTTACGTTTGTTTTTTAAATATAATTTCTATTTCTTATCGGAGTAAATCTGATTAGAGTGTTTTGATTTTCTGGCTGTACAGAATCTGCTCATTGATTCATATTTATGTTTCTTCATCTTCGGATCCTGTTACCATGTATGTGATTACAGAATATATATTTTAAAGGTATTCGTGATTATATAATTCATATACTTTATATGTTATATGTTTATATACATTTAACATACATTAGTATATGTATGTTAACCCCATAGTCCTAATTTACCCATCCTCCCACCTTTCATTTTGGCTAACCATTAGTTTATTTGATAAGTCTGTGAGTGTCTTTTTCTGTGGAAATATGTTCATTGGTAGCAATTTTACGATAACATATATAAATGATATCATAGGATATTTGTCATACCCTTTTCACTTACTTAACGTTATATGATTATTTCTAGGCTCAACTGTAGTCCTGAAAACGGCATTGTTCATTTTTTTCACGAGCCTACTATTCCATTCTGTCCATATACCACTTCGTCTTTGTCCATACATCTGTTTATGGACCTTTTTTTTTCCTTCCATGTCTTGGCTATTTCAATGTTGCTGCAGTGCACATTTACCTGCCTCTGTCTTTCCGATTCTGGTGGTCTTAGGTTATAGGCCCAAAAGGTGCCCTGCCGCATCATATGGTAGCTCAATTTTTACCTTTTCAAGCAGCTCCATTCAGTTTGCGTTAGTGCTGTTGCCACTTTACATCCCACCAGCAACTAGAAGGTACACAGTTCTCTAAAACCCCTTCAGCATTTATAGTTTGTAGACTTTTTGCTGATGGTCATGACTCTTGTGAGCTTAAACCTTTTTGAATTTGAATATGTATGTGGCTAATAATTCCTTATACTGAGCTTTAGACATGTCCTTTTTTTTGTTTTCCTTTTTTTTAAAGAGTGAGTACAACTTCCCTCCTCTTATTGACTTTTTGAAAAATTTCTCATGTGTTGAATTTTCTTGCCTATTCCCTACCCCAGGGCATGTTTTGTGGGCCTGTGTCATTTACAGCCCTGCAGTCCTTGTGACTATATAACCAACCATTGGCACTGGGTTTAAAGCTGCTGTTGTGGGAAAGAGCCACAAGATGGCAGCATTATTACATTCTCAACTCTTGTTATTAGGGCAACAGAGTCTTCCTGGAGGTAGTGTTCCCAGGTTGTAAATTAGAGAGGAATGTCCTGGGACAAGCCCCCAGAAGTTTATGTCTCCTTACTTATGTTTGTTTTTTAAATTTAATTTCTATTTCTTATCGGAGTAAATTTGATTAGAGTGTTTTGATTGTCTGGCTGTACAGAATCTGCTCAATGATTCATACATACGTCTGTTCATCTTCGGATACTGTTACCATGTATGTGATCACAAAATGTATATTTTGAAGGTATTGGTGATGATATAATTCATGTAATTTATATGTTATATGTTTATATACATTTAACATACATTAGTATATGTATGTTAACCCCATAGTCCTAATTTACCCATCCTCCCACCTTTCATTTTGGCTAACCATTAGTTTATTTGATAAGTCTGTGAGTGTCTTTTTCTGTGGAAATATGTTCATTGGTAGCAATCTTAGGATAACATGTATAAATGATATCATAGGCTGTTTGTCATACCCTTTTCACTTACTTAACCTTATATGATTATTTCAAGGCTCAGCTGTAGTCCAGAAAACGGCATTGTTCATTTTTTTCCCGAGCTTACTATTCCATTCTGTCCATATACCACTTCTTCTTTTTCCATTCATATGTTTATGGACCTTTTTTTTTGCTTTCATGTCTTGGCTATTTCAATATTACTGCAGTGCACATTTGCCTGCCTCTGTCTTTCCGATCCTGGTGGTCTTCGTTTATAGGCTCAAAGGTGCCCTGCCGCATCATATGGTAGCTCAATTTTTACCTTGTAAAGCAGCTCCATTCAGTTCTTGTTAGTGCTTTTACCACTTTACATCCCACCAGCAGCTAGTAGGTATGAGTTGTCTAAAACCCAATCAGCATTTATAGTTTATAGACTTTTTGCTAATGGCCATTTGACTGGTGTGAGCTGAAACCTTTTTGGAGGTTGGAAACGCATGTGGCTAATAATTCCTTATACTGAGCTTTAACCATATCCTTTTTCTTCGTTTCCTTTTTTTGTTAAAGAGTAGGTACAACTTCCCTCCTCTCTTGACTTCTTGAAAAATTTCTCATGTGTTGAATTTTCCTGCCTATTCCCTACCCCAGGGCATTTTTTGAGGGCAGGTGTCATTTAGAGCCCTGCATTCCTTGGGACTATTAAGCAACCATTAGCAGTGGGTTTAAAGCTGCTCTTGTGCGAAACAGCCACAAGGCGGCAGCATTATTACGTTCTCAACTCTTGTTACTTGGGCAAAAGAGTCTTCCTGGAGGTAGGGTTCCGAGGTTGTAAATTAGAGTGGAATGTGCAGGGACAAGCCCCCAGAAGTTTATGTCTCCTTACTTATGTTTGTTTTTTAAATTTAGTTTCTATTTCTTATCGGAGTAAATTTGATTAGAGTGTGTTGATTGTCTGGCTGTACAGAATCTGCTCAATGATTCATACTTATGTCTGTTCACCTTTGGACCCTGTTACCATGTATGTGATTACAGAATGTATATTTTAAAGGTATTGGTGATTATATAATTCATATAATTTATCTGTTATATGTTTATATACATTTAACATACATTAGTATATGTATATTAACCCCATAGTCCTAATTTACCCATCCTCCCACCTTTCCTTTTGGCTAACCATTAGTTTACTTGATAAGTCTGTGAGTGTCTTTTTCTGTGGAAATATGTTCTTTAGTAGCAATCTTAGGATAACATGTATAAATGATATCATAGGATATTTGTCATACCCTTTTGACTTACTTAACCTTATATGATTATTTGTAGGCTCAACTGTAGTCGTGAAAACGGCATTGTTCCTTTTTTTCCCGAGGCTACTATTCCATTTGGTACGTATACCACTTCATCTTTGTCCATTCATTTGTTTATGGACCTTTTTTTTGCTTCCATGTCTTGGCTATTTCAATATTGTTGCAGTGCATATTTGCCTGCATCTGTCTTTCCGATTTTGGTGGTTTTATATTATAGGCCCAAAAGGTGCCCTGCCGCATCATATGTTAACTCAATTTTTACCTTTTCAAGCAGCTCCATTCAGTTTTCGTTAGTGCTCTTACCACTTTACATCCCACCGGCACCAAGAAGGTACACAGTTCTCTAAAACCCCTTCAGCATTTATAGTTTGTAGACTTTTTGCTGCTGGTCATGACTGGTGTGAGCTGAAACCTTATTGAATTTGAATTTGCATATGGGTAATAATTTCCTTTACTGAGCTTTAGGCATGCCCTTTTTTTCTTTTCCTTTTTTTTTAAAGAGTGAGTACAACCTCCCTCCTCTTATTGACTTCTTGAAAAATTTCTCATGTGTTGAATTTTCTTGCCTATTCCCTACCCCAGGGCATTTTTTGAGGGCCTGTGTCATTTACAGCCCTGCAGTCCTTGTGAGTCTATAAGCAACCATTGGCACTGGGTTTAAAGCTGCTGTTGTGGGAAATAGCCACAAGGCAGCAGCATTATTACGTTCTCAACACTTGTTACTAGGGCAGCAGAGTCTTCCTGGAGGTAGTGTTCCGAGGTTGTAAACTAGAGTGGAATGTGCTGGGACAAGCCCCCAGAAGTTTATATCTCCTTACTTATGTTTGTTTTTTAAATTTATTTTCTACTTCTTATCGGAGTAAATTTGATTAGAGTGTTTTGATTGTCTGGCTGTACAGAATCTGCTCAATGATTCATACATATGTCTGTTCATCTTCGGAACCTGTTACCATGTATGTGATTACAGAATGTATATTTTGAAGGGATTGGTGATTATATAATTCATATCATTTATATGTTATATGTTTATGTACATTTAACTTACATTAGTATATTCATGTTAACCCCATAGTCCTAATTTACCCATCCCCCCACCTTTCATTTTGGCTAACCATTAGTTTATTTGATAAGTCTGTGAGTGTCTTTTTCTGTGGAAATATGTTCATTGGTAGCAATCTTAGGATAACATGTATAAATGATATCATAGGACATTTGTCATACCCTTTTGACTTACTTATCGTTATATGATTATTTCTAGGCTCAACTGTAGTCCTGAAAACGGCATTGTTCATTTTTTTCCCGAGGCTACTATTCCATTCTGTCCATATACCACTTCTTCTTTTTCCCGTCATCTGTTTATGGACCTTTTTTTGCTTCCATGTCTTGGCTCTTTCAATATTGCTGCAGTGCACATTTGCCTGCCTCTGTCTTTCCGATTCTGGTGGTCTTAGGTTATAGGCCCAAAAGGTGCCCTGCCGCATCATATGGTAGCTCAATTTTTACCTTTTCAAGCACAGCTCCATTCAGTTTGCGTTAGTGCTGTTGCCACTTTACATCCCACCAGCAGCCAGAAGGTACACAGTTCTCTAAAACCCCCTCAGCATTTATCGTTTGTAGACTTTTTGCTGATGGTTATGACTGGTGTGAACTGAAACCTTTTTGAATTTGAATTTGCTTGTGGCTTATAATTCCTTATACTGAGCTTTAGGCATGTCCTTTTTTTTCTTTCCCTTTTTTTTTAAAGAGTGAGTACAACTTCCCTCCTCTTATTGACTTCTTGAAAAATTTCTCATATGTTGAATTTTCTTGCCTATTGCCTACGCCAGGGCATGTTTTGAGGGCCTGTGTCATTTAGAGCCCTGCAGTCCTTGTGACTATATAAGCAACCATTGGCACTGGGTTTAAAGCTGCTGTTGTGGGAAACAGCCACAAGGCGGCAGCATTATTACGTTCTCAACTCTTGTTACTAGGGCAACTGAGTCTTCCTGGAGGCAGTTTTCCAAGGTTGTAAATTAGAGTGGAATGTGCTGGGACAAGCCCCAGAAGTTTATGTCTCCTTACTTATGTTTGTTTTTTAAACTTAATTTATACTTCTTGTCGGAGTAAATTTGATTAGAGTGTTTTGATTGTCTGGCTGTACAGAATCTGCTCAATGATTCATACATATGTCTGTTCATCTTCGGATCCTGTTACCATGTATGTGATCACAAAATATATATTTTCAAGGTATTGGTGATTATATAATTCATATAGTTTATCTGTTATATGTTTATATACATTTAACATACATTAGTATATGTATGTTAACCCCATAGTCCTAATTTACCCATCCTCCCACCTTTCATTTTGGCTAACCATTAGTTTATTTGATAAGTCTGTGAGTGTCTTTTTCTGTGGAAATATGTTCATTGGTAGCAATTTTACGATAACATATATAAATGATATCATAGGATATTTGTCATACCCATTTCACTTACTTAACGTTATATGATTATTTCTAGGCTCAACTGTAGTCCTGAAAACGGCATTGTTCATTTTTTTCACGAGCCTACTATTCCATTCTGTCCATATACCACTTCGTCTTTGTCCATACATCTGTTTATGGACCTTTTTTTTTCCTTCCATGTCTTGGCTATTTCAATGTTGCTGCAGTGCACATTTACCTGCCTCTGTCTTTCCGATTCTGGTGGTCTTAGGTTATAGGCCCAAAAGGTGCCCTGCCGCATCATATGGTAGCTCAATTTTTACCTTTTCAAGCAGCTCCATTCAGTTTGCGTTAGTGCTGTTGCCACTTTACATCCCACCAGCAACTAGAAGGTACACAGTTCTCTAAAACCCCTTCAGCATTTATAGTTTGTAGACTTTTTGCTGATGGTCATGACTCTTGTGAGCTTAAACCTTTTTGAATTTGAATATGTATGTGGCTAATAATTCCTTATACTGAGCTTTAGACATGTCCTTTTTTTTGTTTTCCTTTTTTTTAAAGAGTGAGTACAACTTCCCTCCTCTTATTGACTTTTTGAAAAATTTCTCATGTGTTGAATTTTCTTGCCTATTCCCTACCCCAGGGCATGTTTTGTGGGCCTGTGTCATTTACAGCCCTGCAGTCCTTGTGACTATATAACCAACCATTGGCACTGGGTTTAAAGCTGCTGTTGTGGGAAAGAGCCACAAGATGGCAGCATTATTACATTCTCAACTCTTGTTATTAGGGCAACAGAGTCTTCCTGGAGGTAGTGTTCCCAGGTTGTAAATTAGAGAGGAATGTCCTGGGACAAGCCCCCAGAAGTTTATGTCTCCTTACTTATGTTTGTTTTTTAAATTTAATTTCTATTTCTTATCAGAGTAAATTTGATTAGAGTGTTTTGATTGTCTGGCTGTACAGAATCTGCTCAATGATTCATACATACGTCTGTTCATCTTCGGATACTGTTACCATGTATGTGATCACAAAATGTATATTTTGAAGGTATTGGTGATGATATAATTTATGTAATTTATATGTTATATGTTTATATACATTTAACATACATTAGTATATGTATGTTAACCCCATAGTCCTAATTTACCCATCCTCCCACCTTTCATTTTGGCTAACCATTAGTTTATTTGATAAGTCTGTGAGTGTCTTTTTCTGTGGAAATATGTTCATTGGTAGCAATCTTAGGATAACATGTATAAATGATATCATAGGCTGTTTGTCCTACCCTTTTCACTTACTTAACCTTATATGATTATTTCAAGGCTCAGCTGTAGTCCAGAAAACGGCATTGTTCATTTTTTTCCCGAGCTTACTATTCCATTCTGTCCATATACCACTTCTTCTTTTTCCATTCATATGTTTATGGACCTTTTTTTTTGCTTTCATGTCTTGGCTATTTCAATATTACTGCAGTGCACATTTGCCTGCCTCTGTCTTTCCGATCCTGGTGGTCTTCGTTTATAGGCTCAAAGGTGCCCTGCCGCATCATATGGTAGCTCAATTTTTACCTTGTAAAGCAGCTCCATTCAGTTCTTGTTAGTGCTTTTACCACTTTACATCCCACCAGCAGCTAGTAGGTATGAGTTGTCTAAAACCCATTCAGCATTTATAGTTTGTAGACTTTTTGCTAATGGCCATTTGACTGGTGTGAGCTGAAACCTTTTTGGAGGTTGGAAACGCATGTGGCTAATAATTCCTTATACTGAGCTTTAACCATATCCTTTTTCTTCGTTTCCTTTTTTTGTTAAAGAGTAGGTACAACTTCCCTCCTCTCTTGACTTCTTGAAAAATTTCTCATGTGTTGAATTTTCCTGCCTATTCCCTACCCCAGGGCATTTTTTGAGGGCAGGTGTCATTTAGAGCCCTGCATTCCTTGGGACTATTAAGCAACCATTAGCAGTGGGTTTAAAGCTGCTCTTGTGCGAAACAGCCACAAGGCGGCAGCATTATTACGTTCTCAACTCTTGTTACTTGGGCAAAAGAGTCTTCCTGGAGGTAGGGTTCCGAGGTTGTAAATTAGAGTGGAATGTGCAGGGACAAGCCCCCAGAAGTTTATGTCTCCTTACTTATGTTTGTTTTTTAAATTTAGTTTCTATTTCTTATCGGAGTAAATTTGATTAGAGTGTGTTGATTGTCTGGCTGTACAGAATCTGCTCAATGATTCATACTTATGTCTGTTCACCTTTGGACCCTGTTACCATGTATGTGATTACAGAATGTATATTTTAAAGGTATTGGTGATTATATAATTCATATAATTTATCTGTTATATGTTTATATACATTTAACATACATTAGTATATGTATATTAACCCCATAGTCCTAATTTACCCATCCTCCCACCTTTCCTTTTGGCTAACCATTAGTTTACTTGATAAGTCTGTGAGTGTCTTTTTCTGTGGAAATATGTTCTTTGGTAGCAATCTTAGGATAACATGTATAAATGATATCATAGGATATTTGTCATACCCTTTTGACTTACTTAACCTTATATGATTATTTGTAGGCTCAACTGTAGTCGTGAAAACGGCATTGTTCCTTTTTTTCCCGAGGCTACTATTCCATTTGGTACGTATACCACTTCATCTTTGTCCATTCATTTGTTTATGGACCTTTTTTTTGCTTCCATGTCTTGGCTATTTCAATATTGTTGCAGTGCATATTTGCCTGCATCTGTCTTTCCGATTTTGGTGGTTTTATATTATAGGCCCAAAAGGTGCCCTGCCGCATCATATGTTAACTCAATTTTTACCTTTTCAAGCAGCTCCATTCAGTTTTCGTTAGTGCTCTTACCACTTTACATCCCACCGGCACCAAGAAGGTACACAGTTCTCTAAAACCCCTTCAGCATTTATAGTTTGTAGACTTTTTGCTGCTGGTCATGACTGGTGTGAGCTGAAACCTTATTGAATTTGAATTTGCATATGGCTAATAATTTCCTTTACTGAGCTTTAGGCATGCCCTTTTTTTCTTTTCCTTTTTTTTTAAAGAGTGAGTACAACCTCCCTCCTCTTATTGACTTCTTGAAAAATTTCTCATGTGTTGAATTTTCTTGCCTATTCCCTACCCCAGGGCATTTTTTGAGGGCCTGTGTCATTTACAGCCCTGCAGTCCTTGTGAGTCTATAAGCAACCATTGGCACTGGGTTTAAAGCTGCTGTTGTGGGAAATAGCCACAAGGCAGCAGCATTATTACGTTCTCAACACTTGTTACTAGGGCAGCAGAGTCTTCCTGGAGGTAGTGTTCCGAGGTTGTAAACTAGAGTGGAATGTGCTGGGACAAGCCCCCAGAAGTTTATATCTCCTTACTTATGTTTGTTTTTTAAATTTATTTTCTACTTCTTATCGGAGTAAATTTGATTAGAGTGTTTTGATTGTCTGGCTGTACAGAATCTGCTCAATGATTCATACATATGTCTGTTCATCTTCTGAACCTGTTACCATGTATGTGATTACAGAATGTATATTTTGAAGGGATTGGTGATTATATAATTCATATCATTTATATGTTATATGTTTATGTACATTTAACTTACATTAGTATATTCATGTTAACCCCATAGTCCTAATTTACCCATCCCCCCACCTTTCATTTTGGCTAACCATTAGTTTATTTGATAAGTCTGTGAGTGTCTTTTTCTGTGGAAATATGTTCATTGGTAGCAATCTTAGGATAACATGTATAAATGATATCATAGGACATTTGTCATACCCTTTTGACTTACTTATCGTTATATGATTATTTCTAGGCTCAACTGTAGTCCTGCAAACGGCATTGTTCATTTTTTTCCCGAGGCTACTATTCCATTCTGTCCATATACCACTTCTTCTTTTTCCCGTCATCTGTTTATGGACCTTTTTTTGCTTCCATGTCTTGGCTCTTTCAATATTGCTGCAGTGCACATTTGCCTGCCTCTGTCTTTCCGATTCTGGTGGTCTTAGGTTATAGGCCCAAAAGGTGCCCTGCCGCATCATATGGTAGCTCAATTTTTACCTTTTCAAGCACAGCTCCATTCAGTTTGCGTTAGTGCTGTTGCCACTTTACATCCCACCAGCAGCCAGAAGGTACACAGTTCTCTAAAACCCCCTCAGCATTTATCGTTTGTAGACTTTTTGCTGATGGTTATGACTGGTGTGAACTGAAACCTTTTTGAATTTGAATTTGCTTGTGGCTTATAATTCCTTATACTGAGCTTTAGGCATGTCCTTTTTTTTCTTTCCCTTTTTTTTTAAAGAGTGAGTACAACTTCCCTCCTCTTATTGACTTCTTGAAAAATTTCTCATATGTTGAATTTTCTTGCCTATTGCCTACGCCAGGGCATGTTTTGAGGGCCTGTGTCATTTAGAGCCCTGCAGTCCTTGTGACTATATAAGCAACCATTGGCACTGGGTTTAAAGCTGCTGTTGTGGGAAACAGCCACAAGGCGGCAGCATTATTACGTTCTCAACTCTTGTTACTAGGGCAACTGAGTCTTCCTGGAGGCAGTTTTCCAAGGTTGTAAATTAGAGTGGAATGTGCTGGGACAAGCCCCAGAAGTTTATGTCTCCTTACTTATGTTTGTTTTTTAAACTTAATTTATACTTCTTGTCGGAGTAAATTTGATTAGAGTGTTTTGATTGTCTGGCTGTACAGAATCTGCTCAATGATTCATACATATGTCTGTTCATCTTCGGATCCTGTTACCATGTATGTGATCACAAAATATATATTTTCAAGGTATTGGTGATTATATAATTCATATAGTTTATCTGTTATATGTTTATATACATTTAACATACATTAGTATATGTATGTTAACCCCATAGTCCTAATTTACCCATCCTCCCACCTTTCATTTTGGCTAACCATTAGTTTCTTTGGTAAGTCTGTGAGTGTGTTTTTCTGTGGAAATATGTTCATTGGTAGCAATCTTAGGATAACATGTATAAATGATATCATAGGATGTTTGTCATACCCTTTTCACTTACTTAACCTTATATGATTATTTCTAGGCTCAACTGTAGTCCTGAAAACGGCATTGTTCATTTTTTTCGCGAGGCTACTATTACATTTGGTACGTATACCACTTCGTCTTTGTCCATTCATCTGTTTATGGACCTATTTTCTGCTTCCATGTCTTGGCTATTTCAATATTGCTGCAGTGCACATTGGCCTGCCTGTGTTTTTCAGATTCTGGTGGTCTTAGGTTATAGGCCCAAAAGGTGCCATGCCGCATCATATGGTAGCTCAATTTTTACCTTTTCAAGCATCTCCATTCAGTTTGCATTAGTGTTGTTACCACGTTACATCCCAGCAGCAGCTTGAAGGTACACAGTTCTCTAAAACCCCTTCAGCATTTATCGTTTGTAGACTTTTTGCTGATGGTTATGACTGGTGTGAGCTGTAACCTTTTTGAATTTGAATTTGCATGTGGCTAATAATTCCTTATACTGAGCTTTAGGCATGTCCTTTTTTTGTTTTCCTTTTTTTTAAAGAGTGAGTACAACTTCCCTCCTCTTATTGACTTCTTGAAAAATTTCTCATGTGTTGAATTTTCTTGCCTATTCCCTACCCCAGGGCATTTCTTGAGGGCCTGTGTCATTTACAGCCCTGCAGTCCTTGTGACTATGTAGGCAACCATTGGCAGTGGGTTTAAAGCTGCTGCTGTGGGAAACAGCCACATGGCGGCAGCATTATTACGTCCTCAACTCTTGTTAATGGGGCAAAAGACTCTTCCTGGAGGTAGTGTTCCAAGGTTGGAAATTAGAGTGGAATGTGCTGGGACAAGCCCCCAGAAGTTTATCTCTCCTTACTTTTGTTTGTTTTTTAAATTTAATTTCTATTTCTTATCGGAGTAAATCTGATTAGAGTGTTTTGATTTTCTGGCTGTACAGAATCTGCTCATTGATTCATATTTATGTTTCTTCATCTTCGGATCCTGTTACCATGTATGTGATTACAGAATATATATTTTAAAGGTATTCGTGATTATATAATTCATATACTTTATATGTTATATGTTTATATACATTTAACATACATTAGTATATGTATGTTAACCCCATAGTCCTAATTTACCCATCCTCCCACCTTTCATTTTGGCTAACCATTAGTTTATTTGATAAGTCTGTGAGTGTCTTTTTCTGTGGAAATATGTTCATTGGTAGCAATTTTACGATAACATATATAAATGATATCATAGGATATTTGTCATACCCTTTTCACTTACTTAACGTTATATGATTATTTCTAGGCTCAACTGTAGTCCTGAAAACGGCATTGTTCATTTTTTTCACGAGCCTACTATTCCATTCTGTCCATATACCACTTCGTCTTTGTCCATACATCTGTTTATGGACCTTTTTTTTTCCTTCCATGTCTTGGCTATTTCAATGTTGCTGCAGTGCACATTTACCTGCCTCTGTCTTTCCGATTCTGGTGGTCTTAGGTTATAGGCCCAAAAGGTGCCCTGCCGCATCATATGGTAGCTCAATTTTTACCTTTTCAAGCAGCTCCATTCAGTTTGCGTTAGTGCTGTTGCCACTTTACATCCCACCAGCAACTAGAAGGTACACAGTTCTCTAAAACCCCTTCAGCATTTATAGTTTGTAGACTTTTTGCTGATGGTCATGACTCTTGTGAGCTTAAACCTTTTTGAATTTGAATATGTATGTGGCTAATAATTCCTTATACTGAGCTTTAGGCATGTCCTTATTTTTGTTTTCCTTTTTTTTAAAGAGTGAGTACAACTTCCCTCCTCTTATTGACTTCTTGAAAAATTTCTCATGTGTTGAATTTTCTTGCCTATTCCCTACCCCAGGGCATGTTTTGTGGGCCTGTGTCATTTACAGCCCTGCAGTCCTTGTGACTATATAACCAACCATTGGCACTGGGTTTAAAGCTGCTGTTGTGGGAAAGAGCCACAAGACGGCAGCATTATTACATTCTCAACTCTTGTTATTAGGGCAACAGAGTCTTCCTGGAGGTAGTGTTCCCAGGTTGTAAATTAGAGAGGAATGTCCTGGGACAAGCCCCCAGAAGTTTATGTCTCCTTACTTATGTTTGTTTTTTAAATTTAATTTCTATTTCTTATCGGAGTAAATTTGATTAGAGTGTTTTGATTGTCTGGCTGTACAGAATCTGCTCAATGATTCATACATACGTCTGTTCATCTTCGGATACTGTTACCATGTATGTGATCACAAAATGTATATTTTGAAGGTATTGGTGATGATATAATTCATGTAATTTATATGTTATATGTTTATATACATTTAACATACATTAGTATATGTATGTTAACCCCATAGTCCTAATTTACCCATCCTCCCACCTTTCATTTTGGCTAACCATTAGTTTATTTGATAAGTCTGTGAGTGTCTTTTTCTGTGGAAATATGTTCATTGGTAGCAATCTTAGGATAACATGTATAAATGATATCATAGGCTGTTTGTCATACCCTTTTCACTTACTTAACCTTATATGATTATTTCAAGGCTCAGCTGTAGTCCAGAAAACGGCATTGTTCATTTTTTTCCCGAGCTTACTATTCCATTCTGTCCATATACCACTTCTTCTTTTTCCATTCATATGTTTATGGACCTTTTTTTTTGCTTTCATGTCTTGGCTATTTCAATATTACTGCAGTGCACATTTGCCTGCCTCTGTCTTTCCGATCCTGGTGGTCTTCGTTTATAGGCTCAAAGGTGCCCTGCCGCATCATATGGTAGCTCAATTTTTACCTTGTAAAGCAGCTCCATTCAGTTCTTGTTAGTGCTTTTACCACTTTACATCCCACCAGCAGCTAGTAGGTATGAGTTGTCTAAAACCCATTCAGCATTTATAGTTTGTAGACTTTTTGCTAATGGCCATTTGACTGGTGTGAGCTGAAACCTTTTTGGAGGTTGGAAACGCATGTGGCTAATAATTCCTTATACTGAGCTTTAACCATATCCTTTTTCTTCGTTTCCTTTTTTTGTTAAAGAGTAGGTACAACTTCCCTCCTCTCTTGACTTCTTGAAAAATTTCTCATGTGTTGAATTTTCCTGCCTATTCCCTACCCCAGGGCATTTTTTGAGGGCAGGTGTCATTTAGAGCCCTGCATTCCTTGGGACTATTAAGCAACCATTAGCAGTGGGTTTAAAGCTGCTCTTGTGCGAAACAGCCACAAGGCGGCAGCATTATTACGTTCTCAACTCTTGTTACTTGGGCAAAAGAGTCTTCCTGGACGTAGGGTTCCGAGGTTGTAAATTAGAGTGGAATGTGCAGGGACAAGCCCCCAGAAGTTTATGTCTCCTTACTTATGTTTGTTTTTTAAATTTAGTTTCTATTTCTTATCGGAGTAAATTTGATTAGAGTGTGTTGATTGTCTGGCTGTACAGAATCTGCTCAATGATTCATACTTATGTCTGTTCACCTTTGGACCCTGTTACCATGTATGTGATTACAGAATGTATATTTTAAAGGTATTGGTGATTATATATTTCATATAATTTATCTGTTATATGTTTATATACATTTAACATACATTAGTATATGTATATTAACCCCATAGTCCTAATTTACCCATCCTCCCACCTTTCCTTTTGGCTAACCATTAGTTTACTTGATAAGTCTGTGAGTGTCTTTTTCTGTGGAAATATGTTCTTTGGTAGCAATCTTAGGATAACATGTATAAATGATATCATAGGATATTTGTCATACCCTTTTGACTTACTTAACCTTATATGATTATTTGTAGGCTCAACTGTAGTCGTGAAAACGGCATTGTTCCTTTTTTTCCCGAGGCTACTATTCCATTTGGTACGTATACCACTTCATCTTTGTCCATTCATTTGTTTATGGACCTTTTTTTTGCTTCCATGTCTTGGCTATTTCAATATTGTTGCAGTGCATATTTGCCTGCATCTGTCTTTCCGATTTTGGTGGTTTTATATTATAGGCCCAAAAGGTGCCCTGCCGCATCATATGTTAACTCAATTTTTACCTTTTCAAGCAGCTCCATTCAGTTTTCGTTAGTGCTCTTACCACTTTACATCCCACCGGCACCAAGAAGGTACACAGTTCTCTAAAACCCCTTCAGCATTTATAGTTTGTAGACTTTTTGCTGCTGGTCATGACTGGTGTGAGCTGAAACCTTATTGAATTTGAATTTGCATATGGGTAATAATTTCCTTTACTGAGCTTTAGGCATGCCCTTTTTTTCTTTTCCTTTTTTTTTAAAGAGTGAGTACAACCTCCCTCCTCTTATTGACTTCTTGAAAAATTTCTCATGTGTTGAATTTTCTTGCCTATTCCCTACCCCAGGGCATTTTTTGAGGGCCTGTGTCATTTACAGCCCTGCAGTCCTTGTGAGTCTATAAGCAACCATTGGCACTGGGTTTAAAGCTGCTGTTGTGGGAAATAGCCACAAGGCAGCAGCATTATTACGTTCTCAACACTTGTTACTAGGGCAGCAGAGTCTTCCTGGAGGTAGTGTTCCGAGGTTGTAAACTAGAGTGGAATGTGCTGGGACAAGCCCCCAGAAGTTTATATCTCCTTACTTATGTTTGTTTTTTAAATTTATTTTCTACTTCTTATCGGAGTAAATTTGATTAGAGTGTTTTGATTGTCTGGCTGTACAGAATCTGCTCAATGATTCATACATATGTCTGTTCATCTTCGGAACCTGTTACCATGTATGTGATTACAGAATGTATATTTTGAAGGGATTGGTGATTATATAATTCATATCATTTATATGTTATATGTTTATGTACATTTAACTTACATTAGTATATTCATGTTAACCCCATAGTCCTAATTTACCCATCCCCCCACCTTTCATTTTGGCTAACCATTAGTTTATTTGATAAGTCTGTGAGTGTCTTTTTCTGTGGAAATATGTTCATTGGTAGCAATCTTAGGATAACATGTATAAATGATATCATAGGACATTTGTCATACCCTTTTGACTTACTTATCGTTATATGATTATTTCTAGGCTCAACTGTAGTCCTGAAAACGGCATTGTTCATTTTTTTCCCGAGGCTACTATTCCATTCTGTCCATATACCACTTCTTCTTTTTCCCGTCATCTGTTTATGGACCTTTTTTTGCTTCCATGTCTTGGCTCTTTCAATATTGCTGCAGTGCACATTTGCCTGCCTCTGTCTTTCCGATTCTGGTGGTCTTAGGTTATAGGCCCAAAAGGTGCCCTGCCGCATCATATGGTAGCTCAATTTTTACCTTTTCAAGCACAGCTCCATTCAGTTTGCGTTAGTGCTGTTGCCACTTTACATCCCACCAGCAGCCAGAAGGTACACAGTTCTCTAAAACCCCCTCAGCATTTATCGTTTGTAGACTTTTTGCTGATGGTTATGACTGGTGTGAACTGAAACCTTTTTGAATTTGAATTTGCTTGTGGCTTATAATTCCTTATACTGAGCTTTAGGCATGTCCTTTTTTTTCTTTCCCTTTTTTTTTAAAGAGTGAGTACAACTTCCCTCCTCTTATTGACTTCTTGAAAAATTTCTCATATGTTGAATTTTCTTGCCTATTGCCTACGCCAGGGCATGTTTTGAGGGCCTGTGTCATTTAGAGCCCTGCAGTCCTTGTGACTATATAAGCAACCATTGGCACTGGGTTTAAAGCTGCTGTTGTGGGAAACAGCCACAAGGCGGCAGCATTATTACGTTCTCAACTCTTGTTACTAGGGCAACTGAGTCTTCCTGGAGGCAGTTTTCCAAGGTTGTAAATTAGAGTGGAATGTGCTGGGACAAGCCCCAGAAGTTTATGTCTCCTTACTTATGTTTGTTTTTTAAACTTAATTTATACTTCTTGTCGGAGTAAATTTGATTAGAGTGTTTTGATTGTCTGGCTGTACAGAATCTGCTCAATGATTCATACATATGTCTGTTCATCTTCGGATCCTGTTACCATGTATGTGATCACAAAATATATATTTTCAAGGTATTGGTGATTATATAATTCATATAGTTTATCTGTTATATGTTTATATACATTTAACATACATTAGTATATGTATGTTAACCCCATAGTCCTAATTTACCCATCCTCCCACCTTTCATTTTGGCTAACCATTAGTTTCTTTGGTAAGTCTGTGAGTGTGTTTTTCTGTGGAAATATGTTCATTGGTAGCAATCTTAGGATAACATGTATAAATGATATCATAGGATGTTTGTCATACCCTTTTCACTTACTTAACCTTATATGATTATTTCTAGGCTCAACTGTAGTCCTGAAAACGGCATTGTTCATTTTTTTCGCGAGGCTACTATTACATTTGGTACGTATACCACTTCGTCTTTGTCCATTCATCTGTTTATGGACCTATTTTCTGCTTCCATGTCTTGTCTATTTCAATATTGCTGCAGTGCACATTGGCCTGCCTGTGTTTTTCAGATTCTGGTGGTCTTAGGTTATAGGCCCAAAAGGTGCCATGCCGCATCATATGGTAGCTCAATTTTTACCTTTTCAAGCATCTCCATTCAGTTTGCATTAGTGTTGTTACCACGTTACATCCCAGCAGCAGCTTGAAGGTACACAGTTCTCTAAAACCCCTTCAGCATTTATCGTTTGTAGACTTTTTGCTGATGGTTATGACTGGTGTGAGCTGTAACCTTTTTGAATTTGAATTTGCATGTGGCTAATAATTCCTTATACTGAGCTTTAGGCATGTCCTTTTTTTGTTTTCCTTTTTTTTAAAGAGTGAGTACAACTTCCCTCCTCTTATTGACTTCTTGAAAAATTTCTCATGTGTTGAATTTTCTTGCCTATTCCCTACCCCAGGGCATTTCTTGAGGGCCTGTGTCATTTACAGCCCTGCAGTCCTTGTGACTATGTAGGCAACCATTGGCAGTGGGTTTAAAGCTGCTGCTGTGGGAAACAGCCACATGGCGGCAGCATTATTACGTCCTCAACTCTTGTTAATGGGGCAAAAGACTCTTCCTGGAGGTAGTGTTCCAAGGTTGGAAATTAGAGTGGAATGTGCTGGGACAAGCCCCCAGAAGTTTATCTCTCCTTACTTTTGTTTGTTTTTTAAATTTAATTTCTATTTCTTATCGGAGTAAATCTGATTAGAGTGTTTTGATTTTCTGGCTGTACAGAATCTGCTCATTGATTCATATTTATGTTTCTTCATCTTCGGATCCTGTTACCATGTATGTGATTACAGAATATATATTTTAAAGGTATTCGTGATTATATAATTCATATACTTTATATGTTATATGTTTATATACATTTAACATACATTAGTATATGTATGTTAACCCCATAGTCCTAATTTACCCATCCTCCCACCTTTCATTTTGGCTAACCATTAGTTTATTTGATAAGTCTGTGAGTGTCTTTTTCTGTGGAAATATGTTCATTGGTAGCAATTTTACGATAACATATATAAATGATATCATAGGATATTTGTCATACCCTTTTCACTTACTTAACGTTATATGATTATTTCTAGGCTCAACTGTAGTCCTGAAAACGGCATTGTTCATTTTTTTCACGAGCCTACTATTCCATTCTGTCCATATACCACTTCGTCTTTGTCCATACATCTGTTTATGGACCTTTTTTTTTCCTTCCATGTCTTGGCTATTTCAATGTTGCTGCAGTGCACATTTACCTGCCTCTGTCTTTCCGATTCTGGTGGTCTTAGGTTATAGGCCCAAAAGGTGCCCTGCCGCATCATATGGTAGCTCAATTTTTACCTTTTCAAGCAGCTCCATTCAGTTTGCGTTAGTGCTGTTGCCACTTTACATCCCACCAGCAACTAGAAGGTACACAGTTCTCTAAAACCCCTTCAGCATTTATAGTTTGTAGACTTTTTGCTGATGGTCATGACTCTTGTGAGCTTAAACCTTTTTGAATTTGAATATGTATGTGGCTAATAATTCCTTATACTGAGCTTTAGGCATGTCCTTTTTTTTGTTTTCCTTTTTTTTAAAGAGTGAGTACAACTTCCCTCCTCTTATTGACTTCTTGAAAAATTTCTCATGTGTTGAATTTTCTTGCCTATTCCCTACCCCAGGGCATGTTTTGTGGGCCTGTGTCATTTACAGCCCTGCAGTCCTTGTGACTATATAACCAACCATTGGCACTGGGTTTAAAGCTGCTGTTGTGGGAAAGAGCCACAAGACGGCAGCATTATTACATTCTCAACTCTTGTTATTAGGGCAACAGAGTCTTCCTGGAGGTAGTGTTCCCAGGTTGTAAATTAGAGAGGAATGTCCTGGGACAAGCCCCCAGAAGTTTATGTCTCCTTACTTATGTTTGTTTTTTAAATTTAATTTCTATTTCTTATCGGAGTAAATTTGATTAGAGTGTTTTGATTGTCTGGCTGTACAGAATCTGCTCAATGATTCATACATACGTCTGTTCATCTTCGGATACTGTTACCATGTATGTGATCACAAAATGTATATTTTGAAGGTATTGGTGATGATATAATTCATGTAATTTATATGTTATATGTTTATATACATTTAACATACATTAGTATATGTATGTTAACCCCATAGTCCTAATTTACCCATCCTCCCACCTTTCATTTTGGCTAACCATTAGTTTATTTGATAAGTCTGTGAGTGTCTTTTTCTGTGGAAATATGTTCATTGGTAGCAATCTTAGGATAACATGTATAAATGATATCATAGGCTGTTTGTCATACCCTTTTCACTTACTTAACCTTATATGATTATTTCAAGGCTCAGCTGTAGTCCAGAAAACGGCATTGTTCATTTTTTTCCCGAGCTTACTATTCCATTCTGTCCATATACCACTTCTTCTTTTTCCATTCATATGTTTATGGACCTTTTTTTTTGCTTTCATGTCTTGGCTATTTCAATATTACTGCAGTGCACATTTGCCTGCCTCTGTCTTTCCGATCCTGGTGGTCTTCGTTTATAGGCTCAAAGGTGCCCTGCCGCATCATATGGTAGCTCAATTTTTACCTTGTAAAGCAGCTCCATTCAGTTCTTGTTAGTGCTTTTACCACTTTACATCCCACCAGCAGCTAGTAGGTATGAGTTGTCTAAAACCCATTCAGCATTTATAGTTTGTAGACTTTTTGCTAATGGCCATTTGACTGGTGTGAGCTGAAACCTTTTTGGAGGTTGGAAACGCATGTGGCTAATAATTCCTTATACTGAGCTTTAACCATATCCTTTTTCTTCGTTTCCTTTTTTTGTTAAAGAGTAGGTACAACTTCCCTCCTCTCTTGACTTCTTGAAAAATTTCTCATGTGTTGAATTTTCCTGCCTATTCCCTACCCCAGGGCATTTTTTGAGGGCAGGTGTCATTTAGAGCCCTGCATTCCTTGGGACTATTAAGCAACCATTAGCAGTGGGTTTAAAGCTGCTCTTGTGCGAAACAGCCACAAGGCGGCAGCATTATTACGTTCTCAACTCTTGTTACTTGGGCAAAAGAGTCTTCCTGGACGTAGGGTTCCGAGGTTGTAAATTAGAGTGGAATGTGCAGGGACAAGCCCCCAGAAGTTTATGTCTCCTTACTTATGTTTGTTTTTTAAATTTAGTTTCTATTTCTTATCGGAGTAAATTTGATTAGAGTGTGTTGATTGTCTGGCTGTACAGAATCTGCTCAATGATTCATACTTATGTCTGTTCACCTTTGGACCCTGTTACCATGTATGTGATTACAGAATGTATATTTTAAAGGTATTGGTGATTATATATTTCATATAATTTATCTGTTATATGTTTATATACATTTAACATACA
Source organism: Balaenoptera physalus (assembly GCF_965194825.1). NCBI lineage: Eukaryota > Metazoa > Chordata > Mammalia > Artiodactyla > Balaenopteridae > Balaenoptera > Balaenoptera physalus. The sequence continues at coordinate 608,190 of NW_028126582.1, forward strand.
TTAGTATATGTATATTAACCCCATAGTCCTAATTTACCCATCCTCCCACCTTTCCTTTTGGCTAACCATTAGTTTACTTGATAAGTCTGTGAGTGTCTTTTTCTGTGGAAATATGTTCTTTGGTAGCAATCTTAGGATAACATGTATAAATGATATCATAGGATATTTGTCATACCCTTTTGACTTACTTAACCTTATATGATTATTTGTAGGCTCAACTGTAGTCGTGAAAACGGCATTGTTCCTTTTTTTCCCGAGGCTACTATTCCATTTGGTACGTATACCACTTCATCTTTGTCCATTCATTTGTTTATGGACCTTTTTTTTGCTTCCATGTCTTGGCTATTTCAATATTGTTGCAGTGCATATTTGCCTGCATCTGTCTTTCCGATTTTGGTGGTTTTATATTATAGGCCCAAAAGGTGCCCTGCCGCATCATATGTTAACTCAATTTTTACCTTTTCAAGCAGCTCCATTCAGTTTTCGTTAGTGCTCTTACCACTTTACATCCCACCGGCACCAAGAAGGTACACAGTTCTCTAAAACCCCTTCAGCATTTATAGTTTGTAGACTTTTTGCTGCTGGTCATGACTGGTGTGAGCTGAAACCTTATTGAATTTGAATTTGCATATGGCTAATAATTTCCTTTACTGAGCTTTAGGCATGCTCTTTTTTTCTTTTCCTTTTTTTTTAAAGAGTGAGTACAACCTCCCTCCTCTTATTGACTTCTTGAAAAATTTCTCATGTGTTGAATTTTCTTGCCTATTCCCTACCCCAGGGCATTTTTTGAGGGCCTGTGTCATTTACAGCCCTGCAGTCCTTGTGAGTCTATAAGCAACCATTGGCACTGGGTTTAAAGCTGCTGTTGTGGGAAATAGCCACAAGGCAGCAGCATTATTACGTTCTCAACACTTGTTACTAGGGCAGCAGAGTCTTCCTGGAGGTAGTGTTCCGAGGTTGTAAACTAGAGTGGAATGTGCTGGGACAAGCCCCCAGAAGTTTATATCTCCTTACTTATGTTTGTTTTTTAAATTTATTTTCTACTTCTTATCGGAGTAAATTTGATTAGAGTGTTTTGATTGTCTGGCTGTACAGAATCTGCTCAATGATTCATACATATGTCTGTTCATCTTCGGATCCTGTTACCATGTATGTGATTACAGAATGTATATTTTGAAGGGATTGGTGATTATATAATTCATATCATTTATATGTTATATGTTTATGTACATTTAACTTACATTAGTATATTCATGTTAACCCCATAGTCCTAATTTACCCATCCCCCCACCTTTCATTTTGGCTAACCATTAGTTTATTTGATAAGTCTGTGAGTGTCTTTTTCTGTGGAAATATGTTCATTGGTAGCAATCTTAGGATAACATGTATAAATGATATCATAGGACATTTGTCATACCCTTTTGACTTACTTATCGTTATATGATTATTTCTAGGCTCAACTGTAGTCCTGAAAACGGCATTGTTCATTTTCTTCCCGAGGCTACTATTCCATTCTGTCCATATACCACTTCTTCTTTTTCCCGTCATCTGTTTATGGACCTTTTTTTGCTTCCATGTCTTGGCTCTTTCAATATTGCTGCAGTGCACATTTGCCTGCCTCTGTCTTTCCGATTCTGGTGGTCTTAGGTTATAGGCCCAAAAGGTGCCCTGCCGCATCATATGGTAGCTCAATTTTTACCTTTTCAAGCACAGCTCCATTCAGTTTGCGTTAGTGCTGTTGCCACTTTACATCCCACCAGCAGCCAGAAGGTACACAGTTCTCTAAAACCCCCTCAGCATTTATCGTTTGTAGACTTTTTGCTGATGGTTATGACTGGTGTGAACTGAAACCTTTTTGAATTTGAATTTGCTTGTGGCTTATAATTCCTTATACTGAGCTTTAGGCATGTCCTTTTTTTTCTTTCCCTTTTTTTTTAAAGAGTGAGTACAACTTCCCTCCTCTTATTGACTTCTTGAAAAATTTCTCATATGTTGAATTTTCTTGCCTATTGCCTACGCCAGGGCATGTTTTGAGGGCCTGTGTCATTTAGAGCCCTGCAGTCCTTGTGACTATATAAGCAACCATTGGCACTGGGTTTAAAGCTGCTGTTGTGGGAAACAGCCACAAGGCGGCAGCATTATTACGTTCTCAACTCTTGTTACTAGGGCAACTGAGTCTTCCTGGAGGCAGTTTTCCAAGGTTGTAAATTAGAGTGGAATGTGCTGGGACAAGCCCCAGAAGTTTATGTCTCCTTACTTATGTTTGTTTTTTAAACTTAATTTATACTTCTTGTCGGAGTAAATTTGATTAGAGTGTTTTGATTGTCTGGCTGTACAGAATCTGCTCAATGATTCATACATATGTCTGTTCATCTTCGGATCCTGTTACCATGTATGTGATCACAAAATATATATTTTCAAGGTATTGGTGATTATATAATTCATATAGTTTATCTGTTATATGTATATATACATTTAACATACATTAGTATATGTATGTTAACCCCATAGTCCTAATTTACCCATCCTCCCACCTTTCATTTTGGCTAACCATTAGTTTCTTTGGTAAGTCTGTGAGTGTGTTTTTCTGTGGAAATATGTTCATTGGTAGCAATCTTAGGATAACATGTATAAATGATATCATAGGATGTTTGTCATACCCTTTTCACTTACTTAACCTTATATGATTATTTCTAGGCTCAACTGTAGTCCTGAAAACGGCATTGTTCATTTTTTTCGCGAGGCTACTATTACATTTGGTACGTATACCACTTCGTCTTTGTCCATTCATCTGTTTATGGTCCTATTTTCTGCTTCCATGTCTTGGCTATTTCAGTATTGCTGCAGTGCACATTGGCCTGCCTGTGTTTTTCAGATTCTGGTGGTCTTAGGTTATAGGCCCAAAAGGTGCCATGCCGCATCATATGGTAGCTCAATTTTTACCTTTTCAAGCATCTCCATTCAGTTTGCATTAGTGTTGTTACCACGTTACATCCCAGCAGCAGCTTGAAGGTACACAGTTCTCTAAAACCCCTTCAGCATTTATCGTTTGTAGACTTTTTGCTGATGGTTATGACTGGTGTGAGCTGAAACCTTTTTGAATTTGAATTTGCATGTGGCTAATAATTCCTTATACTGAGCTTTAGGCATGTCCTTTTTTTGTTTTCCTTTTTTTTAAAGAGTGAGTACAACTTCCCTCCTCTTATTGACTTCTTGAAAAATTTCTCATGTGTTGAATTTTCTTGCCTATTCCCTACCCCAGGGCATTTCTTGAGGGCCTGTGTCATTTACAGCCCTGCAGTCCTTGTGACTATGTAGGCAACCATTGGCAGTGGGTTTAAAGCTGCTGCTGTGGGAAACAGCCACATGGCGGCAGCATTATTACGTCCTCAACTCTTGTTAATGGGGCAAAAGACTCTTCCTGGAGGTAGTGTTCCAAGGTTGGAAATTAGAGTGGAATGTGCTGGGACAAGCCCCCAGAAGTTTATCTCTCCTTACTTTTGTTTGTTTTTTAAATTTAATTTCTATTTCTTATCGGAGTAAATCTGATTAGAGTGTTTTGATTTTCTGGCTGTACAGAATCTGCTCATTGATTCATATTTATGTTTCTTCATCTTCGGATCCTGTTACCATGTATGTGATTACAGAATATATATTTTAAAGGTATTCGTGATTATATAATTCATATACTTTATATGTTATATGTTTATATACATTTAACATACATTAGTATATGTATGTTAACCCCATAGTCCTAATTTACCCATCCTCCCACCTTTCATTTTGGCTAACCATTAGTTTATTTGATAAGTCTGTGAGTGTCTTTTTCTGTGGAAATATGTTCATTGGTAGCAATTTTACGATAACATATATAAATGATATCATGGGATATTTGTCATACCCTTTTCACTTACTTAACGTTATATGATTATTTCTAGGCTCAACTGTAGTCCTGAAAAGGCATTGTTCATTTTTTTCACGAGCCTACTATTCCATTCTGTCCATATACCACTTCGTCTTTGTCCATACATCTGTTTATGGACCTTTTTTTTTCCTTCCATGTCTTGGCTATTTCAATGTTGCTGCAGTGCACATTTACCTGCCTCTGTCTTTCCGATTCTGGTGGTCTTAGGTTATAGGCCCAAAAGGTGCCCTGCCGCATCATATGGTAGCTCAATTTTTACCTTTTCAAGCAGCTCCATTCAGTTTGCGTTAGTGCTGTTGCCACTTTACATCCCACCAGCAACTAGAAGGTACACAGTTCTCTAAAACCCCTTCAGCATTTATAGTTTGTAGACTTTTTGCTGATGGTCATGACTCTTGTGAGCTTAAACCTTTTTGAATTTGAATATGTATGTGGCTAATAATTCCTTATACTGAGCTTTAGGCATGTCCTTTTTTTTGTTTTCCTTTTTTTTAAAGAGTGAGTACAACTTCCCTCCTCTTATTGACTTCTTGAAAAATTTCTCATGTGTTGAATTTTCTTGCCTATTCCCTACCCCAGGGCATGTTTTGTGGGCCTGTGTCATTTACAGCCCTGCAGTCCTTGTGACTATATAACCAACCATTGGCACTGGGTTTAAAGCTGCTGTTGTGGGAAAGAGCCACAAGACGGCAGCATTATTACATTCTCAACTCTTGTTATTAGGGCAACAGAGTCTTCCTGGAGGTAGTGTTCCCAGGTTGTAAATTAGAGAGGAATGTCCTGGGACAAGCCCCCAGAAGTTTATGTCTCCTTACTTATGTTTGTTTTTTAAATTTAATTTCTATTTCTTATCGGAGTAAATTTGATTAGAGTGTTTTGATTGTCTGGCTGTACAGAATCTGCTCAATGATTCATACATACGTCTGTTCATCTTCGGATACTGTTACCATGTATGTGATCACAAAATGTATATTTTGAAGGTATTGGTGATGATATAATTCATGTAATTTATATGTTATATGTTTATATACATTTAACATACATTAGTATATGTATGTTAACCCCATAGTCCTAATTTACCCATCCTCCCACCTTTCATTTTGGCTAACCATTAGTTTATTTGATAAGTCTGTGAGTGTCTTTTTCTGTGGAAATATGTTCATTGGTAGCAATCTTAGGATAACATGTATAAATGATATCATAGGCTGTTTGTCATACCCTTTTCACTTACTTAACCTTATATGATTATTTCAAGGCTCAGCTGTAGTCCAGAAAACGGCATTGTTCATTTTTTTCCCGAGCTTACTATTCCATTCTGTCCATATACCACTTCTTCTTTTTCCATTCATATGTTTATGGACCTTTTTTTTTGCTTTCATGTCTTGGCTATTTCAATATTACTGCAGTGCACATTTGCCTGCCTCTGTCTTTCCGATCCTGGTGGTCTTCGTTTATAGGCTCAAAGGTGCCCTGCCGCATCATATGGTAGCTCAATTTTTACCTTGTAAAGCAGCTCCATTCAGTTCTTGTTAGTGCTTTTACCACTTTACATCCCACCAGCAGCTAGTAGGTATGAGTTGTCTAAAACCCATTCAGCATTTATAGTTTGTAGACTTTTTGCTAATGGCCATTTGACTGGTGTGAGCTGAAACCTTTTTGGAGGTTGGAAACGCATGTGGCTAATAATTCCTTATACTGAGCTTTAACCATATCCTTTTTCTTCGTTTCCTTTTTTTGTTAAAGAGTAGGTACAACTTCCCTCCTCTCTTGACTTCTTGAAAAATTTCTCATGTGTTGAATTTTCCTGCCTATTCCCTACCCCAGGGCATTTTTTGAGGGCAGGTGTCATTTAGAGCCCTGCATTCCTTGGGACTATTAAGCAACCATTAGCAGTGGGTTTAAAGCTGCTCTTGTGCGAAACAGCCACAAGGCGGCAGCATTATTACGTTCTCAACTCTTGTTACTTGGGCAAAAGAGTCTTCCTGGACGTAGGGTTCCGAGGTTGTAAATTAGAGTGGAATGTGCAGGGACAAGCCCCCAGAAGTTTATGTCTCCTTACTTATGTTTGTTTTTTAAATTTAGTTTCTATTTCTTATCGGAGTAAATTTGATTAGAGTGTGTTGATTGTCTGGCTGTACAGAATCTGCTCAATGATTCATACTTATGTCTGTTCACCTTTGGACCCTGTTACCATGTATGTGATTACAGAATGTATATTTTAAAGGTATTGGTGATTATATATTTCATATAATTTATCTGTTATATGTTTATATACATTTAACATACATTAGTATATGTATATTAACCCCATAGTCCTAATTTACCCATCCTCCCACCTTTCCTTTTGGCTAACCATTAGTTTACTTGATAAGTCTGTGAGTGTCTTTTTCTGTGGAAATATGTTCTTTGGTAGCAATCTTAGGATAACATGTATAAATGATATCATAGGATATTTGTCATACCCTTTTGACTTACTTAACCTTATATGATTATTTGTAGGCTCAACTGTAGTCGTGAAAACGGCATTGTTCCTTTTTTTCCCGAGGCTACTATTCCATTTGGTACGTATACCACTTCATCTTTGTCCATTCATTTGTTTATGGACCTTTTTTTTGCTTCCATGTCTTGGCTATTTCAATATTGTTGCAGTGCATATTTGCCTGCATCTGTCTTTCCGATTTTGGTGGTTTTATATTATAGGCCCAAAAGGTGCCCTGCCGCATCATATGTTAACTCAATTTTTACCTTTTCAAGCAGCTCCATTCAGTTTTCGTTAGTGCTCTTACCACTTTACATCCCACCGGCACCAAGAAGGTACACAGTTCTCTAAAACCCCTTCAGCATTTATAGTTTGTAGACTTTTTGCTGCTGGTCATGACTGGTGTGAGCTGAAACCTTATTGAATTTGAATTTGCATATGGCTAATAATTTCCTTTACTGAGCTTTAGGCATGCTCTTTTTTTCTTTTCCTTTTTTTTTAAAGAGTGAGTACAACCTCCCTCCTCTTATTGACTTCTTGAAAAATTTCTCATGTGTTGAATTTTCTTGCCTATTCCCTACCCCAGGGCATTTTTTGAGGGCCTGTGTCATTTACAGCCCTGCAGTCCTTGTGAGTCTATAAGCAACCATTGGCACTGGGTTTAAAGCTGCTGTTGTGGGAAATAGCCACAAGGCAGCAGCATTATTACGTTCTCAACACTTGTTACTAGGGCAGCAGAGTCTTCCTGGAGGTAGTGTTCCGAGGTTGTAAACTAGAGTGGAATGTGCTGGGACAAGCCCCCAGAAGTTTATATCTCCTTACTTATGTTTGTTTTTTAAATTTATTTTCTACTTCTTATCGGAGTAAATTTGATTAGAGTGTTTTGATTGTCTGGCTGTACAGAATCTGCTCAATGATTCATACATATGTCTGTTCATCTTCGGATCCTGTTACCATGTATGTGATTACAGAATGTATATTTTGAAGGGATTGGTGATTATATAATTCATATCATTTATATGTTATATGTTTATGTACATTTAACTTACATTAGTATATTCATGTTAACCCCATAGTCCTAATTTACCCATCCCCCCACCTTTCATTTTGGCTAACCATTAGTTTATTTGATAAGTCTGTGAGTGTCTTTTTCTGTGGAAATATGTTCATTGGTAGCAATCTTAGGATAACATGGATAAATGATATCATAGGACATTTGTCATACCCTTTTGACTTACTTATCGTTATATGATTATTTCTAGGCTCAACTGTAGTCCTGAAAACGGCATTGTTCATTTTTTTCCCGAGGCTACTATTCCATTCTGTCCATATACCACTTCTTCTTTTTCCCGTCATCTGTTTATGGACCTTTTTTTGCTTCCATGTCTTGGCTCTTTCAATATTGCTGCAGTGCACATTTGCCTGCCTCTGTCTTTCCGATTCTGGTGGTCTTAGGTTATAGGCCCAAAAGGTGCCCTGCCGCATCATATGGTAGCTCAATTTTTACCTTTTCAAGCACAGCTCCATTCAGTTTGCGTTAGTGCTGTTGCCACTTTACATCCCACCAGCAGCCAGAAGGTACACAGTTCTCTAAAACCCCCTCAGCATTTATCGTTTGTAGACTTTTTGCTGATGGTTATGACTGGTGTGAACTGAAACCTTTTTGAATTTGAATTTGCTTGTGGCTTATAATTCCTTATACTGAGCTTTAGGCATGTCCTTTTTTTTCTTTCCCTTTTTTTTTAAAGAGTGAGTACAACTTCCCTCCTCTTATTGACTTCTTGAAAAATTTCTCATATGTTGAATTTTCTTGCCTATTGCCTACGCCAGGGCATGTTTTGAGGGCCTGTGTCATTTAGAGCCCTGCAGTCCTTGTGACTATATAAGCAACCATTGGCACTGGGTTTAAAGCTGCTGTTGTGGGAAACAGCCACAAGGCGGCAGCATTATTACGTTCTCAACTCTTGTTACTAGGGCAACTGAGTCTTCCTGGAGGCAGTTTTCCAAGGTTGTAAATTAGAGTGGAATGTGCTGGGACAAGCCCCAGAAGTTTATGTCTCCTTACTTATGTTTGTTTTTTAAACTTAATTTATACTTCTTGTCGGAGTAAATTTGATTAGAGTGTTTTGATTGTCTGGCTGTACAGAATCTGCTCAATGATTCATACATATGTCTGTTCATCTTCGGATCCTGTTACCATGTATGTGATCACAAAATATATATTTTCAAGGTATTGGTGATTATATAATTCATATAGTTTATCTGTTATATGTATATATACATTTAACATACATTAGTATATGTATGTTAACCCCATAGTCCTAATTTACCCATCCTCCCACCTTTCATTTTGGCTAACCATTAGTTTCTTTGGTAAGTCTGTGAGTGTGTTTTTCTGTGGAAATATGTTCATTGGTAGCAATCTTAGGATAACATGTATAAATGATATCATAGGATGTTTGTCATACCCTTTTCACTTACTTAACCTTATATGATTATTTCTAGGCTCAACTGTAGTCCTGAAAACGGCATTGTTCATTTTTTTCGCGAGGCTACTATTACATTTGGTACGTATACCACTTCGTCTTTGTCCATTCATCTGTTTATGGTCCTATTTTCTGCTTCCATGTCTTGGCTATTTCAGTATTGCTGCAGTGCACATTGGCCTGCCTGTGTTTTTCAGATTCTGGTGGTCTTAGGTTATAGGCCCAAAAGGTGCCATGCCGCATCATATGGTAGCTCAATTTTTACCTTTTCAAGCATCTCCATTCAGTTTGCATTAGTGTTGTTACCACGTTACATCCCAGCAGCAGCTTGAAGGTACACAGTTCTCTAAAACCCCTTCAGCATTTATCGTTTGTAGACTTTTTGCTGATGGTTATGACTGGTGTGAGCTGAAACCTTTTTGAATTTGAATTTGCATGTGGCTAATAATTCCTTATACTGAGCTTTAGGCATGTCCTTTTTTTGTTTTCCTTTTTTTTAAAGAGTGAGTACAACTTCCCTCCTCTTATTGACTTCTTGAAAAATTTCTCATGTGTTGAATTTTCTTGCCTATTCCCTACCCCAGGGCATTTCTTGAGGGCCTGTGTCATTTACAGCCCTGCAGTCCTTGTGACTATGTAGGCAACCATTGGCAGTGGGTTTAAAGCTGCTGCTGTGGGAAACAGCCACATGGCGGCAGCATTATTACGTCCTCAACTCTTGTTAATGGGGCAAAAGACTCTTCCTGGAGGTAGTGTTCCAAGGTTGGAAATTAGAGTGGAATGTGCTGGGACAAGCCCCCAGAAGTTTATCTCTCCTTACTTTTGTTTGTTTTTTAAATTTAATTTCTATTTCTTATCGGAGTAAATCTGATTAGAGTGTTTTGATTTTCTGGCTGTACAGAATCTGCTCATTGATTCATATTTATGTTTCTTCATCTTCGGATCCTGTTACCATGTATGTGATTACAGAATATATATTTTAAAGGTATTCGTGATTATATAATTCATATACTTTATATGTTATATGTTTATATACATTTAACATACATTAGTATATGTATGTTAACCCCATAGTCCTAATTTACCCATCCTCCCACCTTTCATTTTGGCTAACCATTAGTTTATTTGATAAGTCTGTGAGTGTCTTTTTCTGTGGAAATATGTTCATTGGTAGCAATTTTACGATAACATATATAAATGATATCATGGGATATTTGTCATACCCTTTTCACTTACTTAACGTTATATGATTATTTCTAGGCTCAACTGTAGTCCTGAAAAGGCATTGTTCATTTTTTTCACGAGCCTACTATTCCATTCTGTCCATATACCACTTCGTCTTTGTCCATACATCTGTTTATGGACCTTTTTTTTTCCTTCCATGTCTTGGCTATTTCAATGTTGCTGCAGTGCACATTTACCTGCCTCTGTCTTTCCGATTCTGGTGGTCTTAGGTTATAGGCCCAAAAGGTGCCCTGCCGCATCATATGGTAGCTCAATTTTTACCTTTTCAAGCAGCTCCATTCAGTTTGCGTTAGTGCTGTTGCCACTTTACATCCCACCAGCAACTAGAAGGTACACAGTTCTCTAAAACCCCTTCAGCATTTATAGTTTGTAGACTTTTTGCTGATGGTCATGACTCTTGTGAGCTTAAACCTTTTTGAATTTGAATATGTATGTGGCTAATAATTCCTTATACTGAGCTTTAGGCATGTCCTTTTTTTTGTTTTCCTTTTTTTTAAAGAGTGAGTACAACTTCCCTCCTCTTATTGACTTCTTGAAAAATTTCTCATGTGTTGAATTTTCTTGCCTATTCCCTACCCCAGGGCATGTTTTGTGGGCCTGTGTCATTTACAGCCCTGCAGTCCTTGTGACTATATAACCAACCATTGGCACTGGGTTTAAAGCTGCTGTTGTGGGAAAGAGCCACAAGACGGCAGCATTATTACATTCTCAACTCTTGTTATTAGGGCAACAGAGTCTTCCTGGAGGTAGTGTTCCCAGGTTGTAAATTAGAGAGGAATGTCCTGGGACAAGCCCCCAGAAGTTTATGTCTCCTTACTTATGTTTGTTTTTTAAATTTAATTTCTATTTCTTATCGGAGTAAATTTGATTAGAGTGTTTTGATTGTCTGGCTGTACAGAATCTGCTCAATGATTCATACATACGTCTGTTCATCTTCGGATACTGTTACCATGTATGTGATCACAAAATGTATATTTTGAAGGTATTGGTGATGATATAATTCATGTAATTTATATGTTATATGTTTATATACATTTAACATACATTAGTATATGTATGTTAACCCCATAGTCCTAATTTACCCATCCTCCCACCTTTCATTTTGGCTAACCATTAGTTTATTTGATAAGTCTGTGAGTGTCTTTTTCTGTGGAAATATGTTCATTGGTAGCAATCTTAGGATAACATGTATAAATGATATCATAGGCTGTTTGTCATACCCTTTTCACTTACTTAACCTTATATGATTATTTCAAGGCTCAGCTGTAGTCCAGAAAACGGCATTGTTCATTTTTTTCCCGAGCTTACTATTCCATTCTGTCCATATACCACTTCTTCTTTTTCCATTCATATGTTTATGGACCTTTTTTTTTGCTTTCATGTCTTGGCTATTTCAATATTACTGCAGTGCACATTTGCCTGCCTCTGTCTTTCCGATCCTGGTGGTCTTCGTTTATAGGCTCAAAGGTGCCCTGCCGCATCATATGGTAGCTCAATTTTTACCTTGTAAAGCAGCTCCATTCAGTTCTTGTTAGTGCTTTTACCACTTTACATCCCACCAGCAGCTAGTAGGTATGAGTTGTCTAAAACCCATTCAGCATTTATAGTTTGTAGACTTTTTGCTAATGGCCATTTGACTGGTGTGAGCTGAAACCTTTTTGGAGGTTGGAAACGCATGTGGCTAATAATTCCTTATACTGAGCTTTAACCATATCCTTTTTCTTCGTTTCCTTTTTTTGTTAAAGAGTAGGTACAACTTCCCTCCTCTCTTGACTTCTTGAAAAATTTCTCATGTGTTGAATTTTCCTGCCTATTCCCTACCCCAGGGCATTTTTTGAGGGCAGGTGTCATTTAGAGCCCTGCATTCCTTGGGACTATTAAGCAACCATTAGCAGTGGGTTTAAAGCTGCTCTTGTGCGAAACAGCCACAAGGCGGCAGCATTATTACGTTCTCAACTCTTGTTACTTGGGCAAAAGAGTCTTCCTGGACGTAGGGTTCCGAGGTTGTAAATTAGAGTGGAATGTGCAGGGACAAGCCCCCAGAAGTTTATGTCTCCTTACTTATGTTTGTTTTTTAAATTTAGTTTCTATTTCTTATCGGAGTAAATTTGATTAGAGTGTGTTGATTGTCTGGCTGTACAGAATCTGCTCAATGATTCATACTTATGTCTGTTCACCTTTGGACCCTGTTACCATGTATGTGATTACAGAATGTATATTTTAAAGGTATTGGTGATTATATATTTCATATAATTTATCTGTTATATGTTTATATACATTTAACATACATTAGTATATGTATATTAACCCCATAGTCCTAATTTACCCATCCTCCCACCTTTCCTTTTGGCTAACCATTAGTTTACTTGATAAGTCTGTGAGTGTCTTTTTCTGTGGAAATATGTTCTTTGGTAGCAATCTTAGGATAACATGTATAAATGATATCATAGGATATTTGTCATACCCTTTTGACTTACTTAACCTTATATGATTATTTGTAGGCTCAACTGTAGTCGTGAAAACGGCATTGTTCCTTTTTTTCCCGAGGCTACTATTCCATTTGGTACGTATACCACTTCATCTTTGTCCATTCATTTGTTTATGGACCTTTTTTTTGCTTCCATGTCTTGGCTATTTCAATATTGTTGCAGTGCATATTTGCCTGCATCTGTCTTTCCGATTTTGGTGGTTTTATATTATAGGCCCAAAAGGTGCCCTGCCGCATCATATGTTAACTCAATTTTTACCTTTTCAAGCAGCTCCATTCAGTTTTCGTTAGTGCTCTTACCACTTTACATCCCACCGGCACCAAGAAGGTACACAGTTCTCTAAAACCCCTTCAGCATTTATAGTTTGTAGACTTTTTGCTGCTGGTCATGACTGGTGTGAGCTGAAACCTTATTGAATTTGAATTTGCATATGGCTAATAATTTCCTTTACTGAGCTTTAGGCATGCTCTTTTTTTCTTTTCCTTTTTTTTTAAAGAGTGAGTACAACCTCCCTCCTCTTATTGACTTCTTGAAAAATTTCTCATGTGTTGAATTTTCTTGCCTATTCCCTACCCCAGGGCATTTTTTGAGGGCCTGTGTCATTTACAGCCCTGCAGTCCTTGTGAGTCTATAAGCAACCATTGGCACTGGGTTTAAAGCTGCTGTTGTGGGAAATAGCCACAAGGCAGCAGCATTATTACGTTCTCAACACTTGTTACTAGGGCAGCAGAGTCTTCCTGGAGGTAGTGTTCCGAGGTTGTAAACTAGAGTGGAATGTGCTGGGACAAGCCCCCAGAAGTTTATATCTCCTTACTTATGTTTGTTTTTTAAATTTATTTTCTACTTCTTATCGGAGTAAATTTGATTAGAGTGTTTTGATTGTCTGGCTGTACAGAATCTGCTCAATGATTCATACATATGTCTGTTCATCTTCGGATCCTGTTACCATGTATGTGATTACAGAATGTATATTTTGAAGGGATTGGTGATTATATAATTCATATCATTTATATGTTATATGTTTATGTACATTTAACTTACATTAGTATATTCATGTTAACCCCATAGTCCTAATTTACCCATCCCCCCACCTTTCATTTTGGCTAACCATTAGTTTATTTGATAAGTCTGTGAGTGTCTTTTTCTGTGGAAATATGTTCATTGGTAGCAATCTTAGGATAACATGTATAAATGATATCATAGGACATTTGTCATACCCTTTTGACTTACTTATCGTTATATGATTATTTCTAGGCTCAACTGTAGTCCTGAAAACGGCATTGTTCATTTTCTTCCCGAGGCTACTATTCCATTCTGTCCATATACCACTTCTTCTTTTTCCCGTCATCTGTTTATGGACCTTTTTTTGCTTCCATGTCTTGGCTCTTTCAATATTGCTGCAGTGCACATTTGCCTGCCTCTGTCTTTCCGATTCTGGTGGTCTTAGGTTATAGGCCCAAAAGGTGCCCTGCCGCATCATATGGTAGCTCAATTTTTACCTTTTCAAGCACAGCTCCATTCAGTTTGCGTTAGTGCTGTTGCCACTTTACATCCCACCAGCAGCCAGAAGGTACACAGTTCTCTAAAACCCCCTCAGCATTTATCGTTTGTAGACTTTTTGCTGATGGTTATGACTGGTGTGAACTGAAACCTTTTTGAATTTGAATTTGCTTGTGGCTTATAATTCCTTATACTGAGCTTTAGGCATGTCCTTTTTTTTCTTTCCCTTTTTTTTTAAAGAGTGAGTACAACTTCCCTCCTCTTATTGACTTCTTGAAAAATTTCTCATATGTTGAATTTTCTTGCCTATTGCCTACGCCAGGGCATGTTTTGAGGGCCTGTGTCATTTAGAGCCCTGCAGTCCTTGTGACTATATAAGCAACCATTGGCACTGGGTTTAAAGCTGCTGTTGTGGGAAACAGCCACAAGGCGGCAGCATTATTACGTTCTCAACTCTTGTTACTAGGGCAACTGAGTCTTCCTGGAGGCAGTTTTCCAAGGTTGTAAATTAGAGTGGAATGTGCTGGGACAAGCCCCAGAAGTTTATGTCTCCTTACTTATGTTTGTTTTTTAAACTTAATTTATACTTCTTGTCGGAGTAAATTTGATTAGAGTGTTTTGATTGTCTGGCTGTACAGAATCTGCTCAATGATTCATACATATGTCTGTTCATCTTCGGATCCTGTTACCATGTATGTGATCACAAAATATATATTTTCAAGGTATTGGTGATTATATAATTCATATAGTTTATCTGTTATATGTATATATACATTTAACATACATTAGTATATGTATGTTAACCCCATAGTCCTAATTTACCCATCCTCCCACCTTTCATTTTGGCTAACCATTAGTTTCTTTGGTAAGTCTGTGAGTGTGTTTTTCTGTGGAAATATGTTCATTGGTAGCAATCTTAGGATAACATGTATAAATGATATCATAGGATGTTTGTCATACCCTTTTCACTTACTTAACCTTATATGATTATTTCTAGGCTCAACTGTAGTCCTGAAAACGGCATTGTTCATTTTTTTCGCGAGGCTACTATTACATTTGGTACGTATACCACTTCGTCTTTGTCCATTCATCTGTTTATGGTCCTATTTTCTGCTTCCATGTCTTGGCTATTTCAGTATTGCTGCAGTGCACATTGGCCTGCCTGTGTTTTTCAGATTCTGGTGGTCTTAGGTTATAGGCCCAAAAGGTGCCATGCCGCATCATATGGTAGCTCAATTTTTACCTTTTCAAGCATCTCCATTCAGTTTGCATTAGTGTTGTTACCACGTTACATCCCAGCAGCAGCTTGAAGGTACACAGTTCTCTAAAACCCCTTCAGCATTTATCGTTTGTAGACTTTTTGCTGATGGTTATGACTGGTGTGAGCTGAAACCTTTTTGAATTTGAATTTGCATGTGGCTAATAATTCCTTATACTGAGCTTTAGGCATGTCCTTTTTTTGTTTTCCTTTTTTTTAAAGAGTGAGTACAACTTCCCTCCTCTTATTGACTTCTTGAAAAATTTCTCATGTGTTGAATTTTCTTGCCTATTCCCTACCCCAGGGCATTTCTTGAGGGCCTGTGTCATTTACAGCCCTGCAGTCCTTGTGACTATGTAGGCAACCATTGGCAGTGGGTTTAAAGCTGCTGCTGTGGGAAACAGCCACATGGCGGCAGCATTATTACGTCCTCAACTCTTGTTAATGGGGCAAAAGACTCTTCCTGGAGGTAGTGTTCCAAGGTTGGAAATTAGAGTGGAATGTGCTGGGACAAGCCCCCAGAAGTTTATCTCTCCTTACTTTTGTTTGTTTTTTAAATTTAATTTCTATTTCTTATCGGAGTAAATCTGATTAGAGTGTTTTGATTTTCTGGCTGTACAGAATCTGCTCATTGATTCATATTTATGTTTCTTCATCTTCGGATCCTGTTACCATGTATGTGATTACAGAATATATATTTTAAAGGTATTCGTGATTATATAATTCATATACTTTATATGTTATATGTTTATATACATTTAACATACATTAGTATATGTATGTTAACCCCATAGTCCTAATTTACCCATCCTCCCACCTTTCATTTTGGCTAACCATTAGTTTATTTGATAAGTCTGTGAGTGTCTTTTTCTGTGGAAATATGTTCATTGGTAGCAATTTTACGATAACATATATAAATGATATCATGGGATATTTGTCATACCCTTTTCACTTACTTAACGTTATATGATTATTTCTAGGCTCAACTGTAGTCCTGAAAAGGCATTGTTCATTTTTTTCACGAGCCTACTATTCCATTCTGTCCATATACCACTTCGTCTTTGTCCATACATCTGTTTATGGACCTTTTTTTTTCCTTCCATGTCTTGGCTATTTCAATGTTGCTGCAGTGCACATTTACCTGCCTCTGTCTTTCCGATTCTGGTGGTCTTAGGTTATAGGCCCAAAAGGTGCCCTGCCGCATCATATGGTAGCTCAATTTTTACCTTTTCAAGCAGCTCCATTCAGTTTGCGTTAGTGCTGTTGCCACTTTACATCCCACCAGCAACTAGAAGGTACACAGTTCTCTAAAACCCCTTCAGCATTTATAGTTTGTAGACTTTTTGCTGATGGTCATGACTCTTGTGAGCTTAAACCTTTTTGAATTTGAATATGTATGTGGCTAATAATTCCTTATACTGAGCTTTAGGCATGTCCTTTTTTTTGTTTTCCTTTTTTTTAAAGAGTGAGTACAACTTCCCTCCTCTTATTGACTTCTTGAAAAATTTCTCATGTGTTGAATTTTCTTGCCTATTCCCTACCCCAGGGCATGTTTTGTGGGCCTGTGTCATTTACAGCCCTGCAGTCCTTGTGACTATATAACCAACCATTGGCACTGGGTTTAAAGCTGCTGTTGTGGGAAAGAGCCACAAGACGGCAGCATTATTACATTCTCAACTCTTGTTATTAGGGCAACAGAGTCTTCCTGGAGGTAGTGTTCCCAGGTTGTAAATTAGAGAGGAATGTCCTGGGACAAGCCCCCAGAAGTTTATGTCTCCTTACTTATGTTTGTTTTTTAAATTTAATTTCTATTTCTTATCGGAGTAAATTTGATTAGAGTGTTTTGATTGTCTGGCTGTACAGAATCTGCTCAATGATTCATACATACGTCTGTTCATCTTCGGATACTGTTACCATGTATGTGATCACAAAATGTATATTTTGAAGGTATTGGTGATGATATAATTCATGTAATTTATATGTTATATGTTTATATACATTTAACATACATTAGTATATGTATGTTAACCCCATAGTCCTAATTTACCCATCCTCCCACCTTTCATTTTGGCTAACCATTAGTTTATTTGATAAGTCTGTGAGTGTCTTTTTCTGTGGAAATATGTTCATTGGTAGCAATCTTAGGATAACATGTATAAATGATATCATAGGCTGTTTGTCATACCCTTTTCACTTACTTAACCTTATATGATTATTTCAAGGCTCAGCTGTAGTCCAGAAAACGGCATTGTTCATTTTTTTCCCGAGCTTACTATTCCATTCTGTCCATATACCACTTCTTCTTTTTCCATTCATATGTTTATGGA